>NC_081251.1:27460271-28099966 GCF_030490865.1 Poecile atricapillus
TGAAGTGAGGGGGATTGGTCAAACCTTTCTTGTTATTCAATTTACTATCTAGCTGTCCTGCTTTACTTCAGTGTAACATTGAGCAGTACTCATAGATGAGGTTATATATCAAGGCTCACCTTATTTTTTCTCCATTGTTAGTCACACTTGACAAGAATGGCTTCTCCTGGCCCATCCACATTAACAATCAGAAGGAAAATGAGCAAAACAGGCACCCCATTTGCCCTACCCAAAGGAGAGCCAGAAAGTGAAATCTCACTAGCTTAATGGACTAATAAGTTTTTCTTGCCATTGTTTCTACGCCTGAATCCATTCACTCCTCCATGGGTTTTTGTGCCACCATTACCAAGCATATCTTAGCCTTTTGTTACAAAATGGCTCTCAATGGGATTATTAGAACAAGGAAACACTAAATGAAAAGAACAGGACAGAACAATGAAGGCCAGTGGGAAAAAAACAGATGAAAGAGGTGACTTTGCCAATGTTATGCTCATTTGTAGCAAAACTAGGAAAATGGTATTGTTCTGCCAAAAAAAAAAACAACAACAAAAAAAAAACAACAACAAAAAAAAGATAGTGCAACATTCTTTTAAGAGAAGATTAAAGTAGCTAGAAGAGGAATAAAGAAAAACCTTAGAGGAGATAAGGAAGTATTGTCAATAGCACCATGAGAAATATATCAAGGAAAACTGCAAGTTTCAAGGATGGCAAAAAAACCTCATATTTAGCTTATTACTCTTCTCTCCTCAGCACTTCCTTGCAAAGAGAGCAAAAAAGAACCATTTTTATTAATTTGGGAGAAAACAGCACATTTAGTGGAAATTGGTAGCCAATTACCTAACTAGGTGAAGGGGTATTAATTTAAATGAAGATATTGACTCATGGTCTAAAACACAAGTCAGATCTACCAATGTCTTTTAGGACAAATTCAGTCTTGAACTGTAATTTTTCCTTAATAATTGACAATAATTATGTCTTTCATATTCCTCTACTTTATAATTCCCTGTATTCATCATTTTATGTGAAAACAAGAGAAACATTTTTTTCACCTGAATATCCATGCCTGATGAGTTTGACAAATCAAGTCAATTAATGGAATTCTGGAGAATTAGTGCTTTGAGATTTTTATTCTATTGTTCACAAACCTGATGTCACACTCAATCTATTTGCTAAATAAGATTAAAAAGTGACTTGATTACAGCTCTTGGATGGGGAAAGTATTAAGCACTAAAGGGATCATTAATTCAGAGAGAAGAGTGCAAGAAAAGTAAATGACTGAAGAGAGATGTAGAACGATATAACGTGAGAAAAACCTCACACCTTTTTACCAGAGATCTCTTTGCCTAACTACCATAAAAGCATTGAATTCTAGAGTTGCTGATGTTTTCACAAAAATGCATTTTGAAAAATACTTTTTTAACTGCATACAAGACTTAACTATATAGAAGAGGACATATGCAATATAACAAGCTTTGGTCAGAAGAGATGAACTGGTCCTTGGAAATTGCAAATATATTTATATACTTTGACTCAAGAAGTATATAAATCCTTTTAAAAGTTGTGAAAATCAGGAATTATTACTAAATTATTTTTTTTAAATGTACATACTTTGTCATTATCAGTGGCTCTTGCAATATGTTTAAATGAATACTTAAATTCATATCCATGTTAACATTAACTGAACTCTTGAATATTGTGGTAAGTAGCAAGGTAAAGAGGTACTAGGGCAAAAAAAAATTGATCTTTATAATCTGATATCAAATGCAAGCCCCAGAAAGAGGTCAATATTTAAGCAATGAACAGTGCAGCTGGGATCAGCACGTCAGTCCAACTAGGACGTGCATATTTGAAATGTTTGTACATCTTCTGAAGACCTGAGACTTGAATTGAAAAAAAAAAATATATGGCAAGGCATATTGTCTTAACTGCACAGATTTGATACATAAACTTTTATTTTAATTTGATTTCAATAAAAATATAGTATAGGCATATGTGCCCTATATGCTGTGCATTTCTGTTGCCAACAATTTCAACAGAAGTAATCTTTCCCTCAGACCCAAAAAGAGACATTTGCTGAAAATACTGAAGTCTCATTAGTACTCATTGATGAATGATCAGCTACTCAAAGTTTATGCAAATTCTCAGGAAGATAAATGCAGAAACCATGTTCTAATGGGAGATGGTTGATTCCAGAAATTTCAGTGGGAAAAAAAATAGTCATCAGCTGGATTGAATACCCTTATTAAAGAGGAAAGTCCAAGAAATTTTAAGTATCATCAGTAAGAGCAGTTCACCTTTGTCTTTCAAAATAATGAATTCTTGTTTGCTTTACTTCAATAAAATTAAAACTGTGGAAGATTAAAAATCAGGAACAAATGAGTAAAGATTATCTGATTGACTAATATGAAAGCTAATGAATTTTAGTTTAAGAAACTGAACCCTATTTCCAACATCCTCAGTTGTATTTACACATGAAAACAGTAAAATCTTTCACCAAACTGAAACTAATGACAGAAGAACCCCAGCTCTTCCTTGTCCAATTAACTGTATCCTGCCTGGTCCTCCTTTCTATGGTTTCATTGCTATGTTATAATGATAACCCATTTAAAGACAAAGGACATTCATTCCTGACGCCACTGATAACAATCATTCAATTTGTTAAGATATCATATCATGACACTTACATAAATATCTGAGGTTACAGATTAAAATAAGTAGTTTCTATTTCAATTGCAGTATTTCTGGACTTCATGTTTATGCAAACATTTCTCTTCCCAAGCAACAATATATGTTATGATTCATATTAGCATCCTACACTTTAATATGATATAAGTACTCTCATTTTATTGTTCCTCTAATGAAAAGCCAGTATTTTCTAGAACAATTATGCATAAGGCAGGTTCAGGAATATTCAATTATTTGTACTTGTCTCAGAATAGAGCAATAATATTTCAGAGTTAGGATAAAAAAATGAAGTATTTAGTGGGGGAGGGATTTATTTGGAAGAGATATTTATTTTCAGCATAAATGAAGCAACTGACTGCCACCTGATGCAATCAAGGACTAAGATGCACATTAGGCAGTAAACTGAATAAAGGCTGAGTATGAAGAGAAGTATGAAAAATTGTTTAAACTACTGTTAATATTTTAATATGTTCATTTCTATCTAGAATTATAGAAACCCACACATCTTTCATATGCATGCCATTAATATGTATTATGCAACAGAACTGCTAATTAATAAACAACTCTTTTAATCCAATGACCATCAGATTTCTGTTGATTCAGTTGTGAAAAAATTTCTATGATTAAATAATCCCTATCTTTTTAGCTCCTTTAACAATTTATTAAAATTAGTTTAGTTCAGTCCAATTCTTGTTTTTACCTTCATGACCTTCATCATATGTCCCTCCTTTTAAATGCAAAACTGAAAAGTGTTTTTAAGTCTCTGTAGAATGATTTTCTTTTTTCTGTTTAAACATGTCACTGAATCACAAGTTCTTGTCTTATATATCTGGACCCTGAAGTATATAAATATTTATATTACTGTATTGAAATCATTAATA
This sequence comes from Poecile atricapillus, assembly GCF_030490865.1. Taxonomy (NCBI): domain Eukaryota; kingdom Metazoa; phylum Chordata; class Aves; order Passeriformes; family Paridae; genus Poecile; species Poecile atricapillus. Next base: position 27,463,838 of record NC_081251.1, read on the forward strand.
TTTTAAATTCTTTTAAGTACAGTATTTGCACCTTCATATAGCTTTCTTATCAAAACTGATGAATGATACCTTGTTTTTCATGTATATGAAGTTTCAGTAAAGTATGAATCAAAATTAAATCTACTTTAGGCACTGTAAATATAGGTCTTTCATGGAGTGAAAATCTCTGTGAAAGCTTATAAGGGCTATAATCCTAATTTTAGACCAAATAGGCAGCATCAAAGCTTACTGATGTGCTTTATAGGAAAGCTCCAATCAGCATACTTGAAAATAGACATTTTTGAAGTAAATGAATGAGAAGAACATTAGCTTCCATCAGAGTGAAGTCTATTAGAGACAAAATGACAGTACTGCTGTAAAAACTCATCAGGAGTTCTTATAAACTTTTAGTTTTACCTCTTATCTTGGCTAACCACAGTGTTCAAAAAAACAGCATAAGCTAACAGAACTGGTCTGATCCTGAGCCAATGCCACCCTGGCTGCTGCTAAGGCAGTGTGCATGGGCTGCCCTTGCCTCTGGAGGGCTGTTATTTCCTGGGGCAAGAGCATCACCCCAGGTGTAAGAGATCATAATACTATTCCTCACCTCAAATCACTTCCTAGTCCCTCAGTCTGTTACAGAAAGGAGTGTTCAAAATGCTGCTTGGGGCACCAGGATAGCTGTAATGTTCAGATTGACATTTGTGATTTTGTCAAGAACACCAACGCTGCCCAATCACTAAATGCCTAGATTTAAAATGGTCTTTCTCTTTGCAGCCAGCTGAGGATGTTTACCACACAGAAGAATATCTGAGTGTGCCCACTGGCAATGAATTAACTTATACTTCATGGGTTTTACTGCAGTAAAAATGATATGATTTATTTCCAAACATTTTTGGAAAGGCACTCTCAAAAATGTAATGATTAAACAGTGTTTTCTCTGAGGCAAGTTTTTTCAGAAAGTATTACTTCAATTCCTCAACTGCTCATCAAGTGATAAGAGTACTGTACTCCAATTTAAAGGATGTTCCTGATGGCTCACATACTTCTCTGAGAAGCTCAACACTTTTGAATTCTGAGGAATTACACATCTTAAAGATGAGGTCTCACCTGGGATTCATGGACTTGCATTGTGCATGAGTTTTCTCAACATGGATTCTAAAGGTATGAATGGGAAACACACTTCTGATTAAAATCCTAAATGAAAACTGATCAAGTCAATATACTAAGCGGGACAGACATTTGCTTCATTAAATTGAAAATGTATATGTGATTCCAAACTAAACTAGGTTGATAAAAAATTTAGAAAGTAGAACACATATGTCAACCATATATTTTTTAAAAAATATTGTTAAATATGTGCTAACAGGTTTACTTTGCATAGTAATTTATTCTGAGTGCCTTCTTGACACACTTTTCCTTGGAAAAGTGATATAGGTTATATTTGTTACATTATTCTTAATTCAGTTATGCATGCTTCCCATTTTTTTGGGCAGTCATAATTGTGTTTATTTATTATTTATCTCAATGGAACCTCAAATAATCTACTGTAAATCAGAAAAATCCTGTAAAACATGTTGGATGGATCTAGATATAAGGCATCAATACATACATTAGGTATGTTTATCAAATTCCTAGTCTTTTTTTTCTTTATGAGTTGAAGTCAGCAGATGAGGAGTAGAATTTAGATATTTGGACACCGAAAGCTTTAGGCTAATACCTATTGAGACAAATAAAGAAACTGACCTGCAATTTAAAGTTCCATAAAAAGCTTTTAAAAATTGTCTGTAACATGCCTGTACTATACACCTCAATATTCAGCAATCATGAATACTTTGTGATAAATATAAACCTTTAAGAACTCTAAAACTATTCAGAGGCTTTTTTGTTGTTGTTGATGATGATGATAATTGGTATTATTCTTCCTTTTGACAGTAATATTTTCAAGAATTCCTCTGACACACACTAGGATAATTTAAAGGTGCAATAATTTATATATTCACACTGGGCAGTTCAGTTAGTTATGTGAATTCAGGAAGAAGAGTCTGAAATAAATCAGCCACCAGAAAGTTGGTACTATTTCTCTGCTAATATACTTTTTAGAGCAGATGACAGGTGATTCACTTTCTTCTCTCTTGTCAGTGTTACTACAGCCAGCTGAGTGATGGTGAAAGATATGTATGGGCTGAAAAATCATGTGGTTTCATGAGAATACTCACTTTCCTCCATAACAAATTTTATAGTTTGTGGCTTGGTCTTTTCTATTGTTTGCAATCAAAACTTTGTGAGAAGACAAAAAAAAAACTTGTATAAACATGTGCCAACACACTTACAACTTTGTACATCACCTCTAAATAAACAATATACAGCTATGGGCAAATGCTCACAGCAATTGCATATTATACACAGCTACAAATATTGAACTTAAAAATATTGAAAAACTTTCACTACTTTCAAATTTTCAGATGGGAATATACAGTTGGTTAAACCCTTTAATTTCCTCAAACAGATTGAACCTTTGGAATTCATTAATTCGTACGAACAAAATGTTTTAACAAAATTCTTTTCAAAATCAGTTTGATGGATGTGAATAACTGAAGGCTGTGATTCATTTGTCTCCATAGTTTCACAGCTAATTACTGTTAAAGATTATATATCTTCTTTTCCTAAGCTGTAGGAGTGTGGGCACAGGTATACAATTACTCAAGAAGAAAGAAATTGACATGGGGAATAATTTTACCAAAAGATAATTGATTTTTCAAGTCTTTGACAAAGAAGTCTATTCAAGATATATAAATTTACTTTTGTTTCATCCTCAGAAATCACATGTCTAAATGACAAGATAGTTCTGTTAGAGTTAAAGAGGATTTTGGCTGAGATGAATTCCTACTAAATTACTTAACAATATTCAGAAACATGACTGTAGGCTCGAGACAACTACCAAAGACCTGGGAAATGCATCTTCAGGATATATAGCCACTTGAAATTCAATAACCGAGGTAAGGGTTGAAAAGAAATGTAAATGCTAGGAATATATTCTGGGAAGGTGTGCCCTTGGGCAAGCTCAGAGTCCAGGGACGTGTGCTAAATAAGGGGAAGTCTGAGACAGCACAGGGATTGAGTGTATTGAAGAGAAGCAGGACAGACCAGGTGAAAGTGGGAGCAAAAGAAGGCTTGAATCTCAGGATTAGAGAAGCACTTCACAGTAACACAGAAGCAGTAGGATATGCTGAGTAGTTACCAATAGACCTGTTTTGATACTTTCTGTATCCTTGGAGGGAGAGAAATAGAATGTTGAGGATAGCTGTTTAAATAAAAACAGTGTATAACCTATTTGTTGTTGATGAGGAAAATAGCTTGTTGGTGTTTTATCTTGAGCATTTTGATGCTGCTGGTATTTTATCCTAGCTACAAAATTTTAAGCAGATTGATTGCCAAAAGGTCTCAAGAGGGTTCATTTGGGTTAATGTCTAAAATGCAGGCTGGTCAAATAGATAAAATATTTGGTGTGTTGTCAAGTGACCACATCCTAAAATCTCATAATCCAGATTTATATTCCAGGTTATGCATTAATTTATTGTAAATAATTATTCTTGAGAAGAAAAAAAATCCCAAGGAGTATTTATGGAAGAAAATCAGAAAACTAAAGTAAGTATTCATTAGAATTAACTGATTCGTACATCTGTACATTCTATTAGAATTGTGACAAAAAGGAAGAGGTCTGGTTATTGTTCAGCTTGTAACATTATCAGACTGAGAACCAATACCAATAGTATTATACTGTTGGCAAGAAAACCAACATTTGAACATTCAAAATTTCTCAGAACTGTAACTTTAAGTGTCCAATGACCTTGGGTATATTTCCATTTGGGTATATTTCCATTTGGGTATATTTCCATTTCCTGACATCCATCAGCATTATTTAATGGGAAAAACTGGATGTGTTCAAATCCCTGCACATTGGGCTGAGTACTGCAAGCACCTGCCCATTCTATAAGCACTGTAGAGACACAATGTACTCAGAGCTGGAATACTTGCCAAAGCACCAATGGTGAAAGAAGAGTAGAGTCCAAGAGTCTCTCATAAAAAGATTAGTCATTCTCAAAAGCTGGTAACATCAACATGGGTTTATGGCTCTAACACTGTGATGTCATTTAAAGGAATGGAGGCCTGTTATGGTAAAAGAGGCCTTGAAAATTGCAGACACACCATGCAGTATATGGCAGTACAGGTATGGAATATTTGGAGGCAAGGCACACTCTAGGCTCTGGAGACCCCACAGTTGTAAACAGCTCACCAGTGAACAGTCAAAGAAATGCAGAACTGGAGGCAGACAAATGATGTTGCCCCTGATCTTAGGGGCAACAAAAAGAAGAGTATCTAACATCCATAAACCCTACCATAGATTGTAAATTCTGGTGTCATTTGGAACAGTCCAATGAAAAAAAGAAAGGTATATAAGGATGTTAGCAAACATATAAATATGATCCTTAGTAGATCCTAGAGCAAGAAAGGTAAAACCATCAGCACAAATATTATATTCCTCTTGGTGAAGGATTACACATACTCATGGGAATACCCAAAATAACACACCCCTGCTGCCAGTGACAGTAAAAGGAGCAGGGTAAGGATGAGCACAGCATCTGGAATAGGGTTGGAAATTAAGCATGTACATATAAGGAGTTTACAAATTATTATTATTGAAATAATAATAATTTTCTGCATAGATAAATCTTAAAATTTCAATTATACCATAATTGTTTGGCCTTATATTTACAGCATTTTCTCCTGAATCCTGTTTTTAAATAATAATGACACATAATGATGTGTAGCAAGATAATTGCGGCAATATCGCAGACCCAAAACTGATAAAACACATGAAAAGTGAGAAAAATTATTAATTTAATATAGAATAGATTTGCTGAGTTAATGAGAAGGCCCTTTCAGCATTACGTGAAAATTCTACAGAAAACTATGGTTTCTCTCACCATTTTGAGGTTTATGATGAGTAATATGTAAAAAGCAAGCTCATATGACCTAACTCAGCAAATTAAAAGCTAGATGTTCTCTCTAACCCCTGTTAGAACCAAAAGTTTAAACTGGACACCTTTAGAAGATGGTTCATTCCCTCCAAAAGCATATCTAGGACTGATTGTTCATGGGATGCTTGCTTTTCTTCTAACAAAATGAGGCAAACAAAACAAGTATTTCATGTTAGATACCAAACTCTAGACATCTGATGTTTCATAACATGAAGTCAGTTAATAAAGGATACCTCAAATTTTGCTAAACAAATGGATTCAAACTAATCAGATAATAGAGTTTTGCAATAGAAACATTCCCATTCCAGAAATCTCCAAAGACTAATTGACAAAACTAGATTTTTTGAGTCTGTTGCTTTTACTGCCAAAGCAGTAAAACATATTTTGAAGTGTTTGACTGTTTGGAAAAAGATCTCATATCTCGGAAGAAAAGTAACTTCAAATATGAGGTATTCCTACCTATCTATTTAGGAATTTCATTCACACGTATACTAACTAATAAATTGAAATGGGCAATGATTATGCAACCTTCCATTTTCATATATGGTGCTTTTATCTGCATCTGTAATTTTTGATTAATTTTGAAAAGTGCCCTAGATTTAAATTATCTGAATTTGCTTTTATTGATATTAAGTTTGAACTGTTCAGCAAATAAGTTTTATTTTTATTTATAATAAAGGGTTTTAAATCTATCAGAAAAATAAAAAGGAATTAAAGTTTTCTCTAATGTTTGAAAATCTTTGGAAGCAGAGACTTTTTGTCATAATTCACTTATGGTCATTATCTCCTTGTAAGATAAATTAGGCTTTTGTCTAGTTAGTGGGCTCTAAATCATGGATACACAGCATGGAATTCCCTTTAAATGAAGTCAGACATTATTTTACTTCAACGACTGGAGAAATATTGATTCTATACACTGAGCTTTATCTGTCCTGGAGATAGTGACATTGTTTGTATAATTCTGCTTCATTGCAAATTCCATAAAACAAGTAAATGAGTCTTATGAAATCTGAAATGCATATAGCCATCAGCTATTCAAAGTGAAAAAGAACTGCATGCAATTTTTGATGTTCTTCTAGTGTTTGAATTTCATTCATGAACTAGGTAGTCTAGGTATTGTATTCTTTTGACACATGGTATGATGTCAATAAACATTCAGCTACTTTGGAAATGCATTGTGTCAAACAATCAATTTCCAGACCTTGAAATAAATCCTATGGTATTTGTATTTTAATTAATTATGAAAAATATTATAATGACCACTGTACTCACACAATTTTGAATTGATTGCCTGCCATGGAGATTTTCTTCCTTCAAAAATTTTTATGAAATATTTTTAGAAAACTTTTTGGTTACCTTCTTGCATGTGGATGTTAGGGCTATTTGCTTTCTTTGTGCTCATTCATGTCAAAGAACAGAAGACTGGAACTATGATAACAGTCAGGAAAGGGTACATTATGTTACCAGGTACAGCCTTGTACCTTATCTCAAACATTACTCATGCAGTCACTGACTTCCTTGGATGTTGCCTCTGGGTAGGTATGGATCTGAAGGCATTCTGAAGTATGGAAGACTCAAAATTTGAAGTTGAGATACTATTTAGAGTGTGAAGACAAGCCAAGTGAGGTGTGGTCCTGGGAAAGTGATCTTTGATATGATGACAAAGTTTGATTTGCTTTGAGTGCACTGTGGTGGCGTCACATGTCCTGCAGCAGAGCAACCCTAAGGTTCCAGAACCACTGTTCACTTAATGAACAGGCTGTATTTTCTCAGTAAGGCCCTCACTGAATATATGGGCCCACTATATATTCAGTGTCCGCTACTATTAAACTATGGCTGCAAGTGTTTGCTGTGCTTGCTTTTAGAAATGTATTCCAAAAAGTATAAGTTACCCATTTACGTGTTTACTGAGCAAGAAAGATTGTGACATGAGTGAATATGGTTTTGTTGTCTAGTGTGTACAGAGAACTTATACAGCAGCTCTGAAATACATAATGTTAAGATTCTTGTTCCTTTCACAGATAACAATGAGGATCTTGTCCTTTTGTCCAGAGTCCAAACGTATCTCTCTTCCTCTGTACTAATAGTTTCCATAGAAGATGAAAATATTGCAAAGCACCATTGTAAAGAACTCACATTTTGTAACTGTACATTGCTGTTAATGATTCAGATTTACCATACATTTTACTTTTGGGTCTATTTCTACCTAGAAACTAAAAATGCCTTATAATATTGTTATTCTCAGTTTAAGATAATTTCACCACAGATATCATAGAGTGTAAGGACAGGGGCACTAGTAAATCTTTGGTCCAACCTCCTGCTTGAAGCAAGATAACTATGAGGTCAGGCCAGGTTAATCAGGGCTTTATCTATCCTAATCTTCTAAACCATGTGAAATGAAGACTGTAACCTCCCTGGGAAATGTGCTCCAGTATGGGATATCCCATTGTTTCCTTCCCAGCCTCCCTGCTGGTAGGGTGGTGTAAGAACTAGAAAAGGCCTTGATGTTGTGCAAGCACTGCTCAGCAGGAACAAAAAACCCTCTGTGTAATTAGTACTGGTTCCAGCACAAATCCAAAACACAGCTGCATACCAGCCCCTACGAAGAAAATGAACTCCACCCCTGCTAAAATTAGTAAATCTACCTTTTACGCAGAGATAGGTGCTAATGGGCCCTCCCATAGGATCAGATTTTGAGCCAGGACTCTGAAGCGTTATGTTTCAAATATAAAACTGCAAGAAATACTGAAAGCTTGAAAGCAGTAATTTGTAAATGGTAATGATAAATTCAGATGTGATGTGGAACTGCAAGAATCACATTAAATAAGTTAATTTGGTTTTTATTTATATTACTTAATATCTTGTACTAAACCCTTTATTTAAATATTTTAAACATGTTCATCTTTCTATAGCAATCCTGAAGAGTGAAGAAACCTGTACAATGAATTCTAATATCCTTTGTCCATCAATGGTAATTAATCACTACCCTGGAGAGAAAGATTAGTATACCCAATAGTGGTGTTATCACTCCAGTGACTTTATGTCTGGAAATATTTCCCAAAGCACAAACTTGTGACATCATTATACAAGGAAACTCACTTTAATTTTTAAAGGAAGTTTGTATCACAGGTGAAGAGAGTTCCAAGTGAAAAGGTTAAGTACTTGTTAGATTGCTTTGTTACTAAAGTGTCAGTATAAGTTAGTATATTTTAAATTATTTTTAAATGTATGTGAGTGAGCAGCATAAAGAAATGTCATCTGTCTTAACTATTACTGTCCACTGCAAAATAGATTAGAAGACAGCTGCTGGAAGAAAGGGGCAAAACCACTCCTGAGTACAACCAAGGTTACAGGAATCCAGGCAGAACTTTGAGTTACAGGGCCAAAAGTGTGAGCATAATGCAAAGGATTTGTAAGAAACAAAGGAAACAGGTACATTTACCATGGCAAAGGGCAGAAGGACATTTTTGCCATTGTCCCACAAAGTAGAGTGTAGAAATGGTTTCAAACCAGGGAACTAGATTAACAAAAGTATTGGGGAACTGACAGCAATACTGGAGGAAAAGACACAACAAAGGTCTTTTATTTTAATTTTTCTTTGTTATAATGTGTCTCTTTAAAAGTTAATTGTTCTCATTATCACTTTTTAAAACATGGCTTTAGCAATTCAAAGCCCTTTTATGTTAGAGTAAAAGTGCAAGCAGGTCCAATTCAAAGCTCTGGTATTTTGTGTCACTGTTGCTAACATTGTTTTTCCCACTTCATAATGAAAACAGATACTATATTCTAATATACAATATTATTCAAGTACAAATACACTCGGCACAACTTAGCTAGAACAAAGGGGTTTTGGCTGGTCTGCTAACAAAATGTACTAGGTACCCTCTTCTTGACTCGAAGGGTCACAAAAACCTTTAAAAAGCAACAGAATTAAATATTTGATAATATAAAAAACAAAACCAAAATTCTTGTAGCACTAGGGAATGGACATTTCTTCCCAAGTACTTTGCTTATAGCTGCTTATATGATTTTAAAACTACTCATATTTCAGAGTAGTATTTGAGGTTAGACATTAGCATGAAATTCCTTACTGTGAGGATGGTGAGGCACTGGTATGGGTTGCCCAGAGTAGTCATGATGCTCCATCCCTGGAAAGGTCCTAAACCAGGATGGGACTTTGAGCAACCTGATCTAGCAGATTGTGTCCCTGCCCATGACAGGGGTTTGGAAGTAGATGATCTCTAAAGTCCCTTCCAACACAAACCATTCTGATTCTATGACTCAGACTGAAAAAAGCCCAAATGCAATCTGAATTAGTGAATTCAGCCTTACTCAACATGCAGTATTATCAGTCAGGCCAGCTCTGTTCAATCTGCTATGTTATTTTTCATTGTATGAATTTTTAGAAATTAACTCTGAATTGTAAAAATTAGCTAAATGAATTTTTGAGTTATTTACATATTACGTGATAGTACCACTGTTTGTCATGACACATGACTAGAGCTACACATCCAAAGACACTGCTCTTGAAGATGGAGCCAAAAAGCAAGAAAGTTTCAAATTCTCCTTATTGTCTCACCTGTTATTTAATAACTAATGTTATCTTTTTGCTGGTGTTTAGGCTGAGGATGAACTGGGATGTCAAATGATAAAAGTAATAAGGATATAAAACGAAGAAGTAAAGGCAGAAACAAAATGGCATAGGGAACTCATAGAGAACTGTTGTAGATGTCTGGATTACAACTCTGATGTTTATAGGAGGCATTTCTTCCTCCTGTGTCTCATGTCTAGAGTTTATTTGTGTATATATTTTGTTGTTGTTGTTGCTGCTATTGTTTGTTTGGTTTGGTTTATTTTTATTTTCCATTATTATTTTTATTTTTATTTTAAATATATTTTTCTAATCACAGACCACTTACTTTTCCTGGACTGCCAGTTGAAGCCTTGTCCCTCAGGCATGAAGAGCGATTGTTTGCCTGGCAAAGACTGAAGGATGAAAGTCTGCCCTTCTCCTCAGGGGCCATCTCCAGAGATGAAGCTGGAGCAGGGGAGGCAGCAGTCATGAAACCCAGATCAGACCAAGATGAGTGTGAAACCCTGCACTGCTGGGTCAGAACACAGCCTGAAGCCTTCTACTGTTAATGGCAAAAATCCATATTCATTGCACTACACAAGCTTTACAGTCTCTCACAGGTGCAAGAAACTGCCAGCCAGCTAATCAGGAGTGTATTTACCCTCTAACTGGCAAGACAAAAAGGCAATCTGGTGTATATATACTGAAGGATTTATGGTATCCTCTTTAGAAAGCACTTCAGATTATGCAAACCTATTGCCTTGCTGTCCAAATCTGTATCTTCATGATTTTATTCATTCTGCCATGGATGTTCAGTCGTCATTTTATGCAGTTTATAAGATGAAGACTCTTGTAAAGTTTCATCCATCCTCAAAGCCCACATGATCCAATAAGCCAAAAAGCTGGGGGATTTAATCCTTTTGATATATTTTAAAATTTTGTCTTCTGTTGTCATGTCCTCAATTATAAATATATTCTGTTTATTTTCATTTTTATTTTTCTAGGATAGAGGTTTTTTTCTTCATAGTTGTGTGTGTGAGTCTGTGTTAAGGACTTGTGCTGGAAACAGTGTTGAAAACTTATCACGGTTATAATTATTGCTAAGCAGTGGTCACAGTGTCAAGGCCTTTTCAGGCCGGGTAGAGAAATTGTGGCTACCCCATGCCTGGAAGTGTTCAAGGCAAGTTTGGATGGGGCTTTGAACAACCTGGTCTAGTGGGAGTTGTCCCTGCCCATGGCAGGAGGGTTGGAACTAGATGATCTTAAAAGACTCCTCCAACCCAAACCATTCTATGATTCCATGATTCTATGACTCTGTAATTCACACAGTGCCCCACCGGTAGAGAGGCTGGAGGTGTGTGAGAAGTTGGGATACCCCAGACCATGACAATATACTCATTGACATTTAGAGTTGCTCCTTTTTTTGTCTCAAGAAACTGTAACATGATGGAGCGCTCTTTACCTCAGAACAGCAGAACATCTGTCCCTTAATGGCCATTAGTGAGTGAATTACTTGTTTTGCTTTTCCTGCATGTATGGCTATTTTCTTTTCCTATTGGACTGTCTTTATCTCATCCCATGAGATTTTTCACTTTTACCCTTCCAGTTCTTTTCCTCCTTTCCACTTGGATGCCCTGTTTCTGGGCTTGATTTCTTGGCTAATTCTTCAGTCATCCTAGTTCCTAGGAAGTTCTTTCCAACACTACTGACTCATGTCTATCTGATGCTTACTCCTCTCCAGTAGTCTTTTTCATAAGCTGCTGTACACTGCCTTTTTCCTCTTCTTCACTACACTGCCATGTTAAGGCTTCTACCCCATGTCTGATCAGTTTTTGATTCTGGAAAAAAAAAATCTTTGTATTTTTTTTTTTTTTTGTTTTTTAATTAATATTAATTGAGATTGAAAAACAAGAGTAATTGTTTATGTTACCCACATTTTTTAAGTGCTCTGGTGATTGGGTGCCACTTTTACACAGTAGTCATTTAGTTATTTTAAAATTATGCTACTGGTTTTGGCAACTCTGGCTTATTTATAGTCCACTCACTCTTCAGCCTGACCTGTGACTGCTCTGTTGCATAGTAGCATTAAAAAAATTTAATATTTGAATACTTTGATTGCTAGAAAAATTAGGAAGCTACTGCTATGCTTGCATCTCTCCAAACATGAGATATATTTTCAATTAATATTATTTATATAAACAAACATACGACAGATATTTTTAAAAATAATATTCTTTTATCTCTCTAAATCTCTTATGCCCAGAAGAGAGGTGTGTGTGCATTTGTGTGCGCAGAGAGGTGTGCATTTTAGGAGTCTCTTTAGCAAAGCTGTAGAAGTGCTGTAGTTAATGATGCAATTCCACAACCAAATATGTAAATGGTGAAATCTATTTATGCATTTGCAGGTATATAATTGTGATTTTGGGCTTATACGTATGAACATTGAGTAAACTGATTTTTTAAACTAGGTAGATAACATACTGAAACATTTCAAATGTTAGTTTGACACAAAATAGGTTGTGGGTTTTGGGCTCTAGGTTCAAAGTTAGTTTTTTTTTGTGATCGTGATCAGTCTTCTGGAAGGTTTTCAAGGGATTTACACAATCAGAACATTGTCCTATGTCCTAGTTTAGGGCAAATTAGGGAGGAAAACTCCAAATGGGGATTTCCCCAGGGAAATGCCCCCTCCCCACCAACTGGTCCGGGAAAAGGAAAAAAAAAAAAATTCCTTGGAGAGAAGTGGAAAAAGGTGTTTATTTAACAGAAATTGAATAATATTAAATAATAAAACCTCTCGCTGTTTGATGGGATGGCAAATCCAGGAAGAAAAGTCCTTTTCATGTGGTGTAGCTCGGCTCGCTCAGGTTCTTATCAGTCCCTCCGGCGCTGGAAAGTGCCGAGGCCCAGGCCCTGGTGGGCCACAGGCGTGAGCTCCCAGGGTTTAGCTGGGTGTTCAGTCCAGAGCAGGCTTGCACAGATCCAAGAAAAAAGGAAAAAAAAACAAAGGTCCAGGGAACTCCTCTGCCTCAGCTAGCTAAAACTAACTAAAAGCCAGAGAGAAGCTCTGTCCCGCTGTCTGTCCGTGCTGCAGACACCACAGTCCAGCCGCGAGATGTGTGGGAGTGATGTTTTTCTTTAACACATACTGCAGCTTCTTCTTCCCCCTCTCTTGCTCTCAAAGCCAGTCCTAAAGGTGCAGAACTTAATATATAACATAAACCAGACAATTGGGGAAACCAGTATCATAAAGTCACCCCAGGACATCCTATTATGTTTATAAATCATTGTGAAGCAAGATTAAAACAAGAACTTAACTCTTGGAAATGTATCAAAATTGCCAGGGTCTCTTTCTCCCTGAAGAGTGATAAAAGATCTCCTGTATTAATGGCTTGTTCAGAACTGGTAGAATTATTTTGAAACATAAACTAAATAATTATCTGCCCTGAACTGAACTTTGTCTGTTTTGCAGGCAAGACCATCAGTGTCCAGGATGGATTCCAAATGAACCCGGGGTTAAAAGTAATTTGTGTGCATATTAATGGACAAAACATTCAATTCTAAATTGAAATGGCATGGTAAAAGACTCAAATGTATTACAGTCTTTAGTAATGCTTCTTAACACTATACATTTCTAGAAAAAAAAAATGTAATTCCTTTAATTTACATTTATTTGCAGAAATGCTGGCCTGTCTAGTTGTATATGCAATTAGCTTTTTGAACACATAAACTTCAACCAGTCTTCTGTTCTTTTGAAAGGATGTAAAAAGATATTTTTATTTAATGACAGACTGCCTGATATAAAAAGATAAGTGACTTTGCTTTCAAAAGGCACAATTCTATATTTTCATGACCTTGATTCATTACTATGTGGACAAAGTTAAAGAAAAGAAAGTGCTGAAAGGTTCACTATCTGTTAACTTCAGAGTGATTAATGACAAGTTATCAGGTATCTCAGAGTTGAGAACCCATTAGCTTGGGAGAAAGCTGAAAAGCCAGGGGGAAGAAATAAGTCATAGTAATAAAATGAGATGAAGAAGAAATGCATCTCTCTTGACTATAGATTGATATGCTCTTGTAGCCATACTTAGTGCCAAGAGGAAATGCAAATTACTGCTCATGTTCACTCCAGCTTTACATTCAAACTACCACAAGTTGTCTAGTAAGCACTAAGTGCTTGAATAAGAGAAAAATAACAGATACCAGCAGCAAACCAAAGAAATTATTCTCTAGAGTGCATTCATAAAACCAATAAAAACAGTTCAAATATAGGAAAAATTTTTATTTAGCAATTTTTCCCCACTAACATAATTAAAAAAAGAAACTTCATCTGTATTAAACAGAATTGCAAGTGTACAATATAATTTAAATCAATAAACCATGTATATAATTTCTTTTTCTTCAGACTATAGAGTTCTTCAGTCTACTCAATGCACTGTCTTAAAACTATTACAAATTTGCCTTTTGCAAGTACATCCAGTGAAGAAAAGGAAAACATTTAGAATTAATCGATCTCAAGAGGAATTGTAGGAAATTTTCTTTACATTTCTAACTTCACTGTGTTTGAAAAGATCTCCATAATTAAAAAAAAATATATATATTCTTCATACAGCACAGCATTTCTCCACAGGAATGAACTGTGGTATGAACTCCATGTATGATTTCTTGTGCTAACAGGCACCCACAGAAGTTTCTGTATTGTACAATAGTTTAACACAGTGTATAAAGGCTTTCTGTGCTTTGAATAAAAATGGTCTCAGGAACAGTTCTGGTTATGTTTTCTTTTTATAAAACAAGAGCTACAAAAAACCCACTGATATAAGCAAAACATGCTTTGGTTGTCAAGTGTTGATAAAATGGTGCCTACTAAGTGATATTCTATGAAATTAATTGAGTAAAGACTGCCTGCTGGCTTTAAAGGGCAATAATAACAGTAAGAAACTGTGAAACTGCAGCTTTTTGTACTGAACACTTATTAAGCTCTTTATTCCTGCAGCGAAATAGATTTCTTTTGGACAAATCAAGTGAAGAGTGCATTCCTATGTTCTACATCAACATGCAGTCTTGGAACACCAAAGGGTTCAGTGATCAGATCTTTTACATGCAAGTCATGGCAGTGACAAATCTAAGCAGTGAAGACTGTGTGTATGGAGAAGAAGCAGGCACTGCACCCTAGAGCTCATGAAAGCTTCTAGATTGGTGGTAGGACTTTGGAAAATAAGTGGCCTCTGTCCAAACTGTGATAAAATACCCTCTGAACAAATACCACCTAATCATCACGGCACCCACACTCTATAATGATTTTGATATTCTGTAATTGTCTAACATACAGTTGATATATTTAGGCGCAAACCTACCCAATTTGATGTGTTTGCTGCATATCTTCAGTGATATAACTGAGATGATGGAGTTAAATTATATTTATTCACTTCTAATTAATATAACATACACCAAGGACAACAGATTATTTATTTTTTTTGGCATACTACATATACGCATGCTACATATCCAGGCTCAGGGAAGAGACAAGAAGTATCTTTTATCTTTCTTGAGCCTCTCTAAACTCCCCCAAAAGTTTGACAAGCTATGAGTGATGATGGAAAGTCATGCATATCAGCCACAAGGAATTTACTCCATGAAAAGCAACAGTTATGGGAAATCACAATTAATTGTAATAAAGCAAAGCTATGCCCACTTATTGTAGAGAAGATCAAATTAGTTTCACAAAAACTTGCTGCACTATGCATGTATCTTAGGTCACGAAATTTTGCCTTGTTGTTAAAACATATGTATTCAGAAATATTTTTTATTTAGAAACACAGTTATAGTGATTTAATATTATTGATAGATTTGACAGTGAGGAACTCAATTGTTTTAAAAGGAAAATTATTAATAAATTTGTATAGTTAAATCCAGTTTAATTTGAGCCAAATAATGAATCACAAAATAAAAAAACTAAATTGAAAACATGAGTACACAGTGAGTAGATGAGGTTTGACTATTTTGGTTTTTATTCATAAAACTAAATAAATGCCTGAGCCTTTTGTTCCTCTTGTCCAATAAAGCCATGGTTGTCTTGGAGCTGCTATTCAGTACATTCAAGACATACTTCTTGCATTTCAAGATGTGTATTAATTTACAGAATGCTATTTGACTTGAGGTTTTCTTTTTTTTTTTTAAATGATCACTGAATCAAATCCATAAAATTATGTTGGTCACACTGGAAAATGAGTCTGACACAAATGAGAGTCTGTAATTAAAAATTATTGAAATTTGTTTGGGACAGCTTTTCCTGTGGATGGGTTTCAAAATACTACAGAAAATAGGATGCAATCCAGTGAAATGTGCAGTCTACAATTAGATAAGAATACTCATCTATGCAATAAATGACTAAACACCATTTAGAAATTAGTTTCATGCATTTAGAGCTTAACAATCAAAATGTGAATCAGTAATTTTTTGTCATTCGAAAAAACATATGTTTAAATGGAAATACTTTCCTTATGAATAAAAAAAAAAATAAAAATTCTGTATCTCATGAAATGCATTCTCCTCTATTTTTTTTTTTCCTTTAGGCATAGATTCTAATTTGAGGTCATTGATTCGTAGACTGGTTTGGGTTGGAAGGGACAATTAAAGATCCTCTAGTCAAACCACCCCTGCAAAGAGCTGGGACACCTTCAACAAGGTCGGGTTGCCCAGAGCCCTGTCCAACCTGGCTTTCAATGTTTCCACCATCTAGCACCTACCACCTGAAAATAGAAGTCACAGATAGGAAAATCAAAACAGGAATATGAAATTTGCTCCTACTATGATCATATAATTTCCATATATTTTCTACACTCTTTTATTCTTGACTATATTAAGTCAAGCAGTGCAGAAAAGTAGAAAAAGTGGCATTCCAATGCTGTAGGTGGAGTTTAGAAGTTCTTGGCCACCTTAATTGGAAGACTTTGGGTTGCCAAACTGGAGGAAGAAAACAAACAATATATGATTACTGACAAATCCATTTTGTACCTGAGGAACTGGTAGGCCAGCTACTGGTGTTCCCGAGAGGCAGCTGGTTATTTTACTGCTATTAAATGTAATATACTCACTATGAGGAAAGACCAAAGAAGGTCAGAAAACTATACCTTTCTTGAGTCACAAAGTTGATGTCATGAAATAACAAATCCTTGAGTTCTTATTTAAGGAAAGGACCTAGATAAGCATAGCTTTAGGATAGAAAATAAAAACAGTATACTACTGAGTTTCAGAATACTGGTCATCATTATTGTAGTACTTTAATCAGCTGAGCAGGAAAAAATATATCATCATACCTAGTCTAGGCATAGCAGTTTTCTAGTTAGATAATTGAGAGGTAGTTTAGAAGTTGCAGATATCAGAATTGCCTATGTAACATTGAGTGCAGATATCAACCTATAGATTGCTACATGTCACAAGATGCCTGACAATAATGATTTAAATACCAATTGTAACACAATAAAGGGTTCAGATTTGATTTGGCAGAAGAGCAGAGAAGAAGAAAATAATGCAAGTCATTCTTTTATAAGATCAAATGGAAAATGTCAAGTAATCAAGCTATTTGCAAATACCTGGAAGACAATAAAGATATCATAAAATAGCAAAAGTAGACAACACAAGTTGTAAGCTAGAAATCTTGTCAAACTAGTCTATGTTTATGGAAAACAACAAGCATGTTAATGACATTCATATCACATTTATTTTAATATAGCATTTGACATTGCTTTTCATAAATAGTTTAAGAAAACACATTCTAATTCTATCTCAGATTACCTATTCAGTTGAAAAAACAATATAAAATAGAAAGGGAATCATTATAGAAACTCTTGTTTAAAAGAAGAACAAGAAACATCAATGCTTAAATAAGCAGATTTCACAAGGAAAATTTAAATAAATTTGAGTTCAATTTAAAGAAAGAAAACATAGTCGTAGAGTAATGTGATGGCAGCTTCCAAATACAAGAAAGATTTCAAGATTTTTCCCTCCAAGAAAATCCTGTAAGAGCATGTATAACCAAATTAAAGAAACCTATTCCATGGGTTACCAGAATCTATACAGATAAGGATTATGTGTACTATTTTATCTTTCTTTAATATTATTATTATTTTGCTAGCCATTATAGATATAATTTTAATTTATCATTTAGCATAAGGCGTTACAGAGCCTGAGTGTCTTTCTTCTTGAGGTCCTAGCAGACTAGCACCTACTGGTAAATACTTCATGCTAGGAAATGCTACCAAAAAAAGTGAGAGACAATGACTAGAAATCACATACTTGTTAACTTGTTGCAGCCTAATAAAAGAAAATATTTTTTTCTTATAGGGAATATTATAGGTATCCATCAGTAGAAAAGAGGGATGAAGTAGATAATACTGGTGTTAACTTAATATTACATTTCTTGTGTTTGAGTTCTTTTTAAAATAATTTTAACAGAACACTCTTGTATAAGTGTAGAACAAAGCTAGAATAAAATGTAAAAACTGACAAATAAACAAACTGCTTACCATAAATGCTAAAATGTTTTTAAATGCTAATGAAGGAAAGTATAAATGTCAAAAAAATGCAAGATGGTATCACATCAAACATCTTTGCAGTGGCTTCAAGTTATATATGTCCCTATGATGGTGCTATTGCACAACAATTCAATGGAGATGATCAGATTCTGTCAACTGATGGAAAAGAAATCCTGAATCCTGGTGCAAAGCGAACAATTCAGTACCATAAAATCATTCATCTATCATTTCTGACAAAATGCTAAATGAAACTTAAGCTACCCATCAAGGAGCAGATAGCAGCAGTACCACCTTTGTGATATGCTGAGAACTACT
Organism: Poecile atricapillus; assembly: GCF_030490865.1. NCBI lineage: Eukaryota > Metazoa > Chordata > Aves > Passeriformes > Paridae > Poecile > Poecile atricapillus. Next base: position 27,482,281 of record NC_081251.1, read on the forward strand.
TAACAGCTGCAATAGAGTCATTCAACAGAAACTTGCAGCATTCCTACCAAAATACAGAAATATAGGAGACATTACTGACTCAGAAAGACTGTGCTTTTGACAAAGTTCATATAAAGAACAGTTTTTCACTTGAAAGATAATGTTCATCTCTTCAAATAGAAAAATGACTCCTCAGGCATGATAATGACCATACTAATTCTCCCAGTGATAAAAGTATTATTAGGAGAATTATGCTTGACAGTGCAGATCCTAATAAATTTCTAGCTAATCTGTTCAGTTTCTGATTTTACTGGTTTTGCCCAGGATCAAGTCAGTTTTATTCACAGTAGTTGTTATGGTGCCGTGTTTCGTATTTTTGAGGAAAACTGAAAAATCAGGCATGTTCTAGTTATTGCTGACCAATGCTTACATGCAGCATCAAGGCCTTTTCTGCTCCTTGCTCCACACTAAGAATGTACAGGCTGGGGATGCAAAAGGGGGTGGGGAGGAACATGGCCAGCATAGCTGACCACAACAGACCAAAATGATATTCCACACCATATGGTACCACACTCAGCAATGAAAATCTGGGAAAAGAAGGAAGAAATGGAGGATATATGGACTGATGGTGTTTGTCCTCTCAAGTAATATTTAACATGAGATGGAGACCTGCTTTTCTGGTGATGTGTGAACAGCTACCTGCCAATGGGAAGTGGTGAGTGAATTCCTTAATTTCCTGATCATGTGTAGATGGGCTTATCTTTATCTATTAAACTGCTTTTATCTCAGCCTGAGTTTTCTCTCTTTTACCCTTTTGATTCTCTCCCCCCATCACACTGGTGGGGAGTGAGCAAGGCTGGGTAGGGCTTTCCTGCTTACTGGGGTTAAACCACAACCCTGATCAAAGCTGGTATGATTTGTACAACATAGGAAATTTCAAAATAATATGCATCAATACAAACCACTCAGTACTATCAGCTATCAGATTCCTGGGAGGCTTCAGAAAAAAAAAAATCATTATACAGGCAAGTTTTCAAATATATTTTTTAATCCTTAATGGGTGAGATACATCCTTGTTTAAAGTAGACATTAGGTCTTTCGGTGACAAAAAGTTACAGTGCAATAACTTATTTGATAGTACAACCTGTACATTGTACTTAGTTGGCAGAAAGGGATCTGAATTTGTCAGCATTTTTAAGACAGACCCTTTGTGCTAAATCAAAATTTATATAATTTCTGGGCTATAGACTGTCCTTTGCCAATCATTATGTACATATCAGGATATATGCCATTTATCATCAAATCTTTTGATCAAAACAAGTGATTAAGGCTTCACATCAACATTGAAGAAATTAAGGTCCTCGCCCATCTTCACAATACTGAGAAGCTAGTAGATGCTGAAAAGTCAGTTAATTCTGTGCATTGCTACTGAATAACTTAAAAATTAGTGTAAGAATTTAGGTAGGCTGATGATATAACTGATAAAATATACATAGATAACAAAGAGATGAATTCTAGTTCTGTTTTGGGACATTAAAAACTGACATTCATTATTTTGAATGCAAGCATGTTCTATTCATTTTTTTCAAACCCAGTTTTATGTAATGTGCAGAAGTTAAGAAACCTGCAGTCATCAGAATAAGAATGTCTGTGCTTTCCATATAAGTCTGTATTAATTATTTTGCTGATATAGATTGACAAAATATAATTTTGGCTACTGAGAAAACAATACACCTGGATGCTTTTTAATAACAAATACACTTGTCCAGGTGTCTCTATGTCAGGTAACAGACTGCTGCAACTTATTTTCACTGACCAGATAATATATACATACATGGCTGAAAAGAAGGCTGATGAAGCATTACCTGGACATGCTCAAGATAAATCTGAAGTGTAATGGCAACAGTGCCATCACAATGTGTAAAGCTAAAGGCTACGAGTAATATGTTGTGTCAGACAACCTCTGTTGGTATTGCTAAGGCCTTCAAACAAAAATTGATTGAAAAAAGATACTGCAGTGAAAAGTGCCAAATATTTTTTATGGTATGTATCATACTAATTGGCTAAAAAATAGCCAATTTATAATTTACACTGGCTAAACATTATGATTCCTTCAAAAAACGAGATTAATTTTTCATGAAGAAGCAATCAAACTGAATTTGCCCACATTGAATTTGCAATGGCTCTGTAAAAACATACCTGGAAACACAGGAAACAGTTTGAGATTTAGGCTACTCTGATGGAAATCTGGCACTGCAGAGCTGTGGAGTGAGGGGGCGGTGAGAAAGAATGAGTAAGACTCACAGATTTACAGGACTTGTGGTGGTGATGTGTAGACGAAACTTCCCAAATTTTGTGAAACAAAGTGTTTGCAGACTACTCCTGTTTTTATTTTAACAATATATATTTTTTAATATTCATCTGGAAACGCCTAGTAACATACAGGCTGCAATTTAGCTAAACAAATATAACTACTACCATTTCCACTTGAATGTTGATGATGTGGTTTAAAGCTGTTTTTTTAAGTCTGACCTATTATGTGAAGACAGCCAGCACAATATTCATTTGTGGGGATGAAGCCAAGTGAACTAACACATGCTTATATTAAGAAAATATGTACCTTGCCATCGTCTGCTGCTCACACTCTGTTTTCTCTCACACAGATGATAGGTAGTTTGCTGTAAAGGCCTTTAAAATTATAATTTACTTCATTGCAACTTATGAATATGGTACAGTTTCACCTGCCAGGAAATGCTAATTTATTGATTTTACTGCTGTGGACAAGTCAGCAGTGACACCATTGCCTTTTACTTCTTATGGTTACCTTAGCAAGTATATTACCATGTTAACCTTCTGTTACTATTAATTACTATTAATTTCTTTATTTTATGTTTTAACTATATTTTATATTTTAACTATATTTTAACTAGGGATATTAATTTATTTCTTTATTAGTGCTTCTTTATTAGAGCTTATTAAGATCTTAAATTATTCTTAATTTATTCCAAAGCATCAACAAGTTCATAGAAAATTCTTGGTTTTCTCTATAGCACTCTATTACAATATTCTTTTTTCTATAATTTAGTCTTTTTCAGAATTTCTTTCTCTCCAGTCATTTTAACTGCCATTAAAACTGCTGCCTCCTTTTTCCAATTAGTATGCCTTGAGGATTCATATAAGACTGCTATTGAGTGAGCTGAATTGAAAATAAGTATGGTATTAGCAGGAGAACATTGCACTATATACAGTATATATACAGTATATTATATATATATATAAGAAATGTATATATATATATACATATATATATATACAAGAAATGATGTGAAGTTGTGTCAGGGTAGGCGTGGGCTGGACATCAAGAAAAGGTTTTTCACGCAGAAGATGGTTGGGCACTAGAACAGGATCCTCAGGGAACTGGTCACAGCACCAGCCTGACAGAGTTCAAAAAGCACTTGGACAACGCTCTCACATATATGGTGTGATCACTGGGGTGTCCTCTGCAGAGCCAAGAGTTGGACTTGATGATCCTGAGGGTAACTTTCAGCTCAGAATATTCTATGATGCTGTGATTGTGAAAATGTTATGCTGTTTTGTTGCAAAAATTTGCATTGGTAATCCTAAATTAAATAAACCAGAATGAGTAGTTCTTTTCTGGTTGTTTAGTTGCTATTTATGCAGACAAGTAACAGCCTTCTATTGATAAATTAAATTTGCTTCACAGGACTACATGACTCCTTGGACTACAGAGCCCCATAACCTCTTGAAAGTACTACGTTGTATGTTCACGTTTATAACAATAAAAAATCTACATTTTGGAAGATGTGGGATCCCCTTGAATAGGCATAAAAAAGGTATTATTTTTCCAGAATGATGATTGATTTGGACTTTAAACTAGAAACCAACAGAGGAGAGAGTGGTTTATGTATTTACAGCAGCCTGTAAGGGAGTGACAGACAAGGTTGACTAGAGTGTGAAGTGATGTGAATGAAAGGGAGCACAAAACCAATAAACATGGCTTAAGCAAGATGTCGTGGTTTTAAGGCAGTAACTAAAAATTACTAGAAAACTTACTTATTTCTTGCTGTGAGATAGGGATTAGAACAAGAGCAAAACAGGTTTAAAACTTAAAAGGAATAAAGAAAGTTTATTAACAAACTGCAAGAATAAAAACACCAGAATAAACCTCCAGAAAACCCTTTTATCCCCCACTACCCACCATTCTCTTGTTCACATGACAACATAGAGATAAAAAACTTTGGAACTTTGGTGTTTAAAACAGTCCCAGTTCTTGCTAGAGTCTTTTCATCAGCCTTTGTAGAGAAACAGAAATCTTCTTCTGCTAATCTATGGAGTTTCTCACGAGAAAACTATTTCTGTTATAGTTTTCCATTCCTCTGATGCCAGCTGCTTGGAAATCCTGCCATCGGTTCACTCCTCCCATTTCACATCACTCTGAGGTGTGTATGGGTCAATGAGTCTAGGGATATCATTTTTAAGGATGAGTTATTCAAAGGCAAATGTTCTCTTCATCTGTCTCTGTGAGCTTCTCTAGAAAACAGTTTTCTCATTGCCCTCAAGGCCTCAATTCTTCGCTTCACTCTGTTCCAGCACCTCACTGTATCACAATTACTCCACCTTTTGCTCAAAATCCACACTTTGAACACTCCATTCCTCCCAATATACTCTGTCATGAATTAAAAGAGTTTTTTCAAAACACTATTGTCCATCTCCATAGCTTTAACAGAAAAATATTTCAGCTTATAAAGCATCTCCTTATTCTCTCTTCCCCATCTAAAACTTAACTCTTTTCTTCACTATCTTCTTCATGTTGATTGTCTCTTTCTCTCTCTGTCTCTCTGGGAAAAAAGAGTAATCTGTATGTTTTATCTAGGTAGTAAAAGAATTAAAGTCTTGGAAAATCTGCAGATGTTCATGGTGTCAGGTTTCAGTTCAGCAGCAGAAACTACAAACCAAGCCAGGCTGGCTGGCTCCCTTTCTCTCCCCCCCCACCTTGTTACCTTGTCAGAAGCCGGAAACCAAAGAGGATAAGAGAACTCTGGCTTTACATCTTAAGGTCGTGCTCACAAGTTGATCTCACTTTTCAATGGTTAAAACTGCTGTCAATTCTTAGAAATGACCGATAATTGGTCAGGAGAAAAGACTCCCATCAGCCACCAGCAGCTTCAACTTCTTTAGCTCTTAAAGCTATCTTAAAGGTAAAGTCACCTCATGACACAAGACCACCTCCAGCAGCTGCATGAAAGCAAGGAAGTGCCTATAAAACACTATTATGGAAAAAAAATAAGAGACTGTTTTTGGAAATCAGAACACAGGTGTTTTATTTCAGGTACCTCTGTGCATGAAGAATTACATGAGAAACTGGAGATCTTTGTGCTGTTGTAGGACTATAATCTTGTTGGTATCACAGAGGCTTGGTTAGATGGTTTGTTTAACAAATGCTTCAGTGGAGGAATACAGGCTCTCTAGGATCAGCAGGGCAGACAAAGATGTGAAGTTGCTCTCTATGTGAGTAAAAAGCAGAAACGTGGGGCTCTACCTGGCTATGGATGACAAACTGACTGAGAGCTTATGTGTGAGGATGAAAGAGCAGAGTGGTATAGGTGACAAGTGTGTGGGTGCTATAGACTGGCTGATCAGGAAGAACAAGTGGGCGGTGCCTTCTCTGGACAGAGAGAAGCAGTCTTGTGCTCACAGGAAATTGACCTCATAGGGAACTTCAGCCACACTGATATCTGCTCAAGGAACAGCATAACAGGGTATAAGCAATCCAAGAGGTCCTTAAGGAGCATTAATGACAACACCCAAGCCATAGAGAGGCAATGAGGGCAGATGTTCTGGTTGACTTCATATGCATAAACAAGGATTGGCTAACAGGATTTGAAGGTTAAAGGCAGGCAAAAAACTGTTTATAGTTTTAAGATAATCTCTTTTTTTATTATTTTTTTAACTCATTGCAAGTATAAAATTTACCACATTTATTTCTTTAGTCTTGCAGGTAACCCAGGTCCTCCAGTAAAACTTTTCTAATTCTCCTTTTTCCTGAAGGACTATCCTAACTGGAATATTTAGGAAATTTCATTACTACAGTTTTAACTTCTTTGCTCAAGTTGCAACGATTGTTGCTGTCACTGTTGATTATCTCTCAGGCATATTTGCACTTTCCTAACAACCAGGCTTCATCGTTAGGTGTATATTTCCAAATGTAACCACAGTTTCATGTTGGTGTCTGATACAGATCTATAAATCACAATATTTTGAACATTCATAGATGAGTATGTTATTTGATTGCTATAGAGTTTTTACCAGAAGTCTGTAATATTAAGCAAGGTGAAGCTTTTACATTTTCCTATGCAAATCTGCAGTAAAATCTGCGGATATGTAATAGTTTAATATTGTAACATGCATTTTTATAAAAACATAAGCAGTCAGGTACTATGATTTCTATTGTTGTGCATAATATTTTTGCTGTTGTAGGTCCTATGAACCAACTGCATTTTTTCATGAAATCTGAGTTTGATTATTTTCTGTTGTTATGCCCTACATAATATAATAAGATACATCAATGTGATACTTATCATGCAACTCATTTATGCACACAAGATTCCAGTGAGGCTACAGTATAAGCAGGAATTCATGTCAAAACACCTGAGCTCTATTCTTGTCTCCTACAGTGTCCTGATGAGCAACTTAGGAGATTCAGATATAGTTTCCTGGAATTCAGCTGACATTATTTCAGTCATAAAATCTTTGGAGAAGATATATTTTTTGCTTGCACAGTCCTTAGTAAAACAATGACTGAAGTTGCAGCTAGAATTAATGTAAGGGTGATATTTTCTATTTGTTTCAATTTCACAGTATTCTATCTTATTCTGTTCTTTCCTTCTCTGTATGAATTTCATAAGCTATTATTGTCAACCCACTGTGAAATAGTAACAGTAAGCTTTCATTTTTGTTCATAAACTAGGGATTTGATTTCAATTTTTTTTCTTTTAGAAATTTGTCACTTGCTTAATGCTGAGAATTTTAAACAGTCTTCTGTTCAAAGTGGCAATAACTTTATTGCCTATGTCACTTTCATTATTTCCTGCAGAATTTGTCTTTTTTCTAGAATAACTATTTTTTTAAATATTTGCTTTGTCAGAGTTTGTGAGAATTCAGTATGCTCTCTAAGCTTACATATCATCTTGTGGGTTTTATATTTTTGCTCTTAGTAAGTGTAATTTATAACTCTGTAAGTGAAATGGCAGCACAGGCAGAACCAAAAAGAAATATTACATCTCTATTTTTTCATCAATATTAACCCAATATATTGCAATGTATGCTTTGTCTTCACCAATACAACTGTGATTGCTAAATATGAATAATGACAGTAAAACCATGAGCAATCTCTGTTGTATTATCTACCTATCTGTCTATTCATCCATCACCCCACTACCCAATCACTTCCATAAAAGTGAATAGTGATATATTTTATGGACTTAATGGAGCCTTTGGCATGTCTCCCATTTCAGGCCCAGCATTGTGCTGAGGCAGAGCCCTTTTGTTCTTGGTATTTGCTGTGGTTTTTGGTTAACAAAAAATGCCATATTTCAGCAACCTTTCATTCATCAGCCTCATTGACTACCCTAGATTCCCAGTCATAAGCAGTATTAAAAGCATTCACTTTTCCCTTTTTGTAAAGAGTGTTTCTGGTTTTATTTCAATCACTCCCATTCCTCTTATTTTTCATTATTTTCTCATCTTTTGTTTGCATTTTTTTTTCTCTTTGAATAGTAATCATGACATTTAAAATGTCTTTCTCAAAATCCACTTTTCTATCCAGTTTATTAGTTGATATCAACTTCTGTGAAGTATCACAAACATTCAACTCAGCTTTATAGGAAAAAACTACTTTCTCCTGATTTTTTTCTTTTTTTACCACTCCTCCCCTATGTCGTTTTTTGGGGTCTCGTTCTATCTTCTTAAATTATACAAAAAGTTTTTATTAAATCTTGGCTTTAAATGCTTTGAGTTCTGCATTGATTAGAGTTACATGAAACAGTCTGGATAATGTATCTGTAAAGGTCTATTAAGGAAAGAAAATACGTGTACGCTTCTGACCGTATGGAAAAGCTCTAGCTGCTTCCTACTGCCTGTCATATTTCATATATATGTTTTTTATTAAATAAACATTGTTGCACTAGTGTGTTTTAAAGTTGTAAGAGAAGGAGCATTCTTTCCCAAAAGAATCTTTTACAGAACTGGCTACTTCATTAATAAATACTATTGATGATATTCCCTTTCATGAAGCACCTAGCAGATGTTGAAACAATAAACTAAAATTAACAATTAGCTAGAATGTATGTCCAAACATTTTCTCATTCCATATTTCACCATTTATTTACACCTTTTGATTAATCCCTTTTATATGTTAATGAAATGAAACTCACAGAATTTAGCCATCATATTTTAGGCATTTAGTTGAAACATACAAGTTATTAGCTTGCTTACTGTGATATATTAGTTCACAGTGGAGAGACAGACAATTCTAGGGCAGACTGAGCAAGATCAAAACAAATGTCTCCACTGACTTCATATTATGGTTTTGCTAAAATCTGAAATAAAACACTATTAGAAACATAACGAAACTCCCAATAGTGACTCAGATGCTAATTATAATCATTTGAGAAAGTGATATACATGCAATGATAAGCTTTTAAACACCAGTGCTTTTCATTGCAAGCTACTGCAGACTAGACAGGTATGTAAAAGTGAATGATCAGAAGACCTTGGAAGGGGTTCCGGACAGTTTGAAGCAGAGGCTCTGAAAATACAGAAACATATCAGACTGCAGTGTGATGCACACAATTGGCCAATTAGTGATATAAAACTGTGAAACAAGCTCATGAAGCTGTGCATAACTTACAGCATGTCTGGAAGTGTCTTAACAGTGCATACAAGACTACATGGAAAAGAATAGATTCTTCAGATGTCATGCTTCAGAACTGCATATGCAGGCTGATCACTGGTATCCCACAACATGTTACTACATATCTGAGTATTGTTCTATTGTCATTAAAGAAAGTTTTATTTAGTATTTGGTCTGAAGCTTTTCTGACTCATTGATCTTTTAACCAATTTTTAATGCCTGTTTAAACCAGATACAACATTTGAATAAGTAGGCTCAAAATCATGTAGCTAATTTTACCTTCTTTAAAAGAAATAAAAGCATCTAGGGTTTTTTCCATCTGTCATTGTCTTTTCTTGATATACTAAATATATAAATACACCTGTACTCAGTGCATTCTGAGTACCCCTTTCCTCCTCCCTTTCTTAGGCCTCACTTCACTCCAGAATGCTACAGACCCTGCCAGGAAATATGTGCTCCACGAGAGCCTTCACCACCAGCTGCAAGGGAATATCTGCTCTCGTGCCTGCAGCACTTCTTCTCCTTTCCTTTACTGGTCTTGATACACATTGAGCTGTTTCTCACTTATTTTTTTTTAACTTTATTCCTCTATACATGTGCAGCATTTTGCCCTTTCTCAAGTACATTCCACAAAAGGTGCTCCTACCTCTGCCGTGGGCTTAGCCATGACCTGTAGTGGGTGAGTTGGAGCTGGCTGGAACTGCAGCTCGAACTGGGCACTCTATATGATGATAAATATGGCTAAGTTTCCAGAAAAAAGGGGAATGGAGTCTAGATTACTTTTAGATATCCTCTTATTTTTCATTTTTTTGTAATTTAACATCCTCCTATATAATTATGGTATTAAGCAACAGCCTCTTCTTTTGCACATATGAAAAGTCTTGGTAAAGATGGTGTTTTCTCCCAGTTAAATGAGATTCTTAGAATTATATAAACATAGAATATGCTGAGTTGGACCTATCTGGATCACTGAGTTCACTTCCTGGCACTGCAAAGGACAGCCCAAGAATCACACCATGTACCTGAGAGTGAGGTACAAACATTTCTTGAACTCTGTCAGGCTTGTTGTTGTGACCACATCTCTGGGAAGCCTGTTCCAGTGCCCAGCCTCTGGGTGAAGGACCTTTTCCTGATATCCAACCTAAACCTCCCCTGACTCAGGTTCAGGCCACTTCCTCAAGACTTGTCACTGGGCATGAGAGAAAAGATATACCTGCCCCTCCTCTTCTCCTCATGAGGAAATTGTTGACTGCAATGAGTTCTCCCCTCAGTCTCCTCTTCTCCAGGCTGAACAGACTGAGTGACCTCAACCCCTCCTCATGTGGCTTCCCCTCAAGGCTCCCAACCATCCTCTCTCAACCTCCTTTGGACAGCTTTATGTCTTTTTATTCAACTGTATTAAAAGCTGTAGCTGCATCACCTACAGCACTGTTATTTATACTCTTCTTACTTTAAAAGTTTACAAATGTTGATTCCCTGTTTTCTATCATACATGGAATCTGATTCTGTTCAGATTAAGAACAGTAATAAAAAGTTAATGAATTATGCCTACATCTGAAATATCCATCAGTTTTGTGCTCTTTTTACATACTGCTCTGTATTTTAGCACTTCACAAGTCCTGTTATTTTCTAAAGTCCAAATTTAGTACATAAACATAATGTAAGGTTTCTTCAAGAAGGTCCAGATGATTTTCCAGAAGACCGTTTGTATAACTGTTAATTGTATAGTCATAAAGCATATTAAGATATTAACCACATTCTTCTACTACATGCTTTTGAGGACTCACAGTAATATTTTATATAGTGAGACCTTTATCAACAAGCATCTCTTTTAATGCACATGAATAAAACTATTTAAAATAATTTATGGAAAAATATAATTTAAATGTGTGCTTTCATCCAAAGCACATCATCAATGTCAAATTAAATAATTCTTTAAGTACAGCTGATTTATTTTCTAAATTGGAGAATAAAAAGATGTCTGAATTATCAGAATGTAAAAGAAAAACACCATGAGATTTTTAGAATACGTTAAGTACAAAACATTAAATGGGCCTGACCTTATTAGTCATACTAAATCTGTTTTATCTCTTTCATAAAAAATATAGACCTTTTGCATATTTGAATGCACTTGCTATGGAGTAATTTGCAAATGAAATATTAAGATAGAAAATCAACTGCTCAGATGTATAACTCTGCAAAGTCATAATTAATGAAACTATGATACTGTAGTCATCAACAATCGATCTTGATGCTGTGACCCTTCAGCCACTTTTCTGACTGGAACTGTGGTTTCTTTAGGAACAGGACCTCTTCCCAGCAATATCAAGGACTGCAAAAGGTACCTCATTATACAAATCTTGTATACAAGTCTTGTTACAGGATGACAAAATGAACAATATAATGATCTGATGAACAGATTGGTACCATTAGCTTGCAATTAGGTAGGATGCCATAGTGAGGCCTCTGAGACATTGCCTAGTCTTCCCAACCTTTCTCCCTTTCTCTCTCCCTACTCATCTTCCTTCTTCCCTTCCCTTCCCTTCCCTTCCCTTCCCTTCCCTTCCCTTCCCTTCCCTTCCCTTCCCTTCCCTTCCCTTCCCTTCCCTTCCCTTCCCTTCCCTTCCCTTCCCTTCCCTTCCCTTCCCTTCCCTTCCCTTCCCTTCCCTTCCCTTCCCTTCCCTTCCCTTCCCTTCCCTTCCCTTCCCTTCCCTTCCCTTCCCTTCCCTTCCCTTCCCTTCCCGCGCCTTCCCTTCCCGCGCCTTCCCTTCCCTTCCCTTCCCTTCCCTTCCCTTCCCTTCCCTTCCCTTCCCGCGCCTTCCCTTCCCTTCCCTTCCCTTCCCTTCCCTTCCCTTCCCTTCCCTTCCCTTCCCTTCCCTTCCCTTCCCTTCCCTTCCCTTCCCTTCCCTTCCCTTCCCTTCCCTTCCCTTCCCTTCCCTTCCCTTCCCTTCCCTTCCCTTCCCTTCCCTTCCCTTCCCTTCCCTTCCCTTCCCTTCCCTTCCCTTCCCTTCCCTTCCCTTCCCTTCCCTTCCCTTCCCTTCCCTTCCCTTCCCTTCCCTTCCCTTCCCTTCCCTTCCCTTCCCTTCCCTTCCCTTCCCTTCCCTTCCCTTCCCTTCCCTTCCCTTCCCTTCCCTCCTTCCCTCTTTCCCTCCTTCCTTTCTCTCTTTCTCTCTTTCTCTCTTTCTCTCTTTCTCTCTTTCTCTCTTTCTCTCTTTCTCTCTTTCTCTCTTTCTCTCTTCCTCTCTTCCTCTCTTCCTTTCTCTCTCTCTCTCTTTCTCTCTTTCTTTCTCTCTTTCTCTCTCTCTTTCTCTATCTCTCTCACACACACACACACAGGTTAGAATAGAGCAACTGTATTATTTAATATAGTGGAGGTACTGTAACTTCATAACAAATTCATTCATTTAATATATATAGTGTGATTATTCTAATGATTTATTGTAGTTAAGATTTGGCAAGAGTTACATTGCTTCTCCATAATAAAATAGCAAAATAACTTATGAAAAAACAGATTTAATTTAATAGAAATAATCCCTAAAAATTATTCAGTTATAATTTCATTGCAAAGTATGATATTAATAATCTTGCAGTTAAAAAATTCCTTCCCTAAATAGAATATTTCAGAAACTTATTCACATGCAGAAAAGTAAACTGAAAGAATCATACATACATGGTGTTTTCCCAGAGTAGTATACTCATCAGTTTTAAAGTGCTATGTGATATTCACTCATTACACTGTTGAGTTTATACACTCAATAAATATGACAATTACTTATAATTCAATGTAAGTCTATTAATAAAAGGGGAAAAATATTGTGAAATCTGTAAAGGTTATCAAAACTAAAAGAAAGTTTTGAAATATAGACTACTGAAGTGTGTAAGAAAATCATGCCAGGAGAGTACATTTGAGAAAACTTTAATCTAGTTAAGTCAGACAATCTAATTCATGTCATTACTGTAAATATGACAAGATCCTTTCATGTATATTTTTGTCACTAGCTAAGGTAAATTGATCTGCATCATATCTGGAAGAGTAAATACTAGTGGTAGAATTATCTAGCACTGTAGTGACAATTGTTTAAACTCCTTTAGCATCAAATGATGTATGAAAAATCTTGTTTTATATTCTCAGAAAATAACTTAAGGACATTCAAGAAATGACTGGATGAGCACTTAGTGCCATAGTCTAGTTGACGGGGCAGTGTTCGGTCAAAGGTTGAACTCAATGATCTTTGAGATTTTTTCCAATCTTAACTGTTCTATGATTCTATGATTTTATTAAATGCATATGAAATGTACATTAAATTATGTGAATAACAATATTACCATAACTTCATTAAAACAGACAATAAAATATGTATTTTCTTTCTTAACACTAAAAGAACTATGGCCATTTCAATATCAAAAATCTTGACCATACTTTCTTCATTCTATTCATAATTATAAAAGAATATTTCCAGAATATTTTAAACAGAATATTTTTTACAACTGAGAATCATAATCCTCATAAATATACAGCTTTCTCTGAGGAAACTTGACAAATTATTTTATCAAAACATACTCCGTCCCTGTTCTCACATACTTTCAGCTGTCTTCCCTGTCCCTCAGAGAAACACTAAAAAACAGAATCTGTAGCAGGTACATCTCTTCAGACTGACCTTTGTACTGATCTGAGTACAAGATCAGAGAACTTTTCTAGTTTGTATTAAGCCCTGTGCTTGGGCCCAGTGGTGGCTGTCTCCCCTGTTTCAGCTTCATCTTTGTGGATGGCCCATTTTGGGAGGGGGTCAGCCCTTCCCCACCTCAGTTACAGTCTGACAAATCACACCCCTTTGTGGCATGTGACTGGAGATCACTGCCAGGCTCCCACTGGTAAAAGAAATAGACAATGATATGGAAACACATACAAGTAGACTAAGATAATCCCTTGACTGATGGGTGAGAAATCTCCAGTGTAAATGTAACACTCCTCAATGAATACCACAAAGCACTGATGACTTGCTTCAATTGTTATGCCCTCTTCTTGGGGGAGATGGATGTATTTGACCAAGAGGTGCACTGGAAAGCTGAGCATCATACCAAAGTAAAAACTAGATTGTAGAAAAGCTTTTTGAATGGTACTTGTAGGGGTTCTATTAAGAGCCCTTTGGGTATTAATTTGAGCAATGAGTGATAGTACTAGACAAATTGAACTATTAGGTTGTTAAAACAGTAATTGCGCAAACAATAAATGCTTCTTTTATATACGTACAAAAGTATATTTGCATTTATGATCTTTTTTTCAAAAGAGTCTGGATGTAATTCACCAATTAAGCAAACAGACCATTTTAAACTAAAGCACCTGGATGATGAAAGCTCTAGCATAGTGGCTCCAAGCAAAACACTTTGTTCTCATATTATCTTCTGTCCCTCAGGTGAGGAGGGAACATATTCTAGTCTGCAAAGTGGTCAATTGGACCATTGGGGAAGGCAGGAAATTCAAATCTCCCTTACAAGAATGTGTAAAAAAACCTCAAATAATCTTAAGTGCTCTACAAAGGGTTGTTTTTTAATCAGTCCCATCTTCCCACCTAAGGAGCAAAATGCCACACAGACCCAAAAAACATATTCAAATGGAAAACTACTTCTCTTGGTCCACTAAAAGTTATCTGGGTTAAGCATACTGAGCAATACTATTACAGAGGTAGCTAAGATTGTTATTTCCTGTAGGTTGAATTAGTCACAGTAATTTTCTATGCATCTTCAGATCAGGACAATAACGTCCATCAAAATTTCTGCGACATCCTCTTTGTTAAGAGATGTATAAAAGACACTTGCTCTGGTTCACTCTGGGGCCTGGAGAACCTCCTTCCCAGCTGCTGAAGCTGAGCCTAGTGAACACCCAATGAATGCAGCTGCTGCTTTCCTGTTTGCAGGCTCAGCCAAGATAGGCATGCATGAGATGCACACATACAGAGGACACTAATGCAACCAGCTGCATAGACTACCCACAAATAAGGCACTGCTTTTACCAGCACCCACCCAGAACTCATAAAACATATGTATAAACAGCCAAATCCTAGTCCTGTGACTGAGAGAAGGACCATTATTGCCAGTGGTCTAACTCAAATTGCAAACACCAAGTTCAGGAACGTTTTCTTCTCTCCAGTTCTGGCACTGGGACCTTAGAACACATAGATAGAGATTATGTGGAAAGCTAGTTAAGAAAAGATTTTATAAAAAGAATGGATAGACTACAGTGATTCAGTGCAGGTCTCAGTCAGAGTACTGAGCAGAAACTGCTTACACACTACCAGCTTATTTTGCCCTCCTTCCTCTCTGTACACATCCATCTTTGTTTTACTCACATTCCCTTCCTCTAAAGGCATCTTAATAAGTCTAAGAGTGCAAATTCTGGTATGAATTGGAGTATTCCATCATAAGAGTACTGGCAAACCTAATGTAAGCTGTTTGCTGTTACGTTAAAAATTTTCCTTCACAGAAGAGTAAAGAGAGTTTTCAGAGCTCAGTGAATGAACTAAACAATTATAAAAAAGAAAAATACATAATTCAAATGAGAATTTACATTGCTTGTCTAATTGATCCATTCTATCCTTATGAACATAACTTGGATCCAGGAACCTTTACTTATTTTGAATAAATGCTTTCAGAGCATTTTTATTTTAAACTTATTTACATACTATAAATAAAGAGCAACAAGTATATTTAATATTTTCATTCAGATCACATGAACTAGTTACTATCAGGGTCTTGCCTCGTTTTACAAAAAAGGTTGGACAAAGTTTACAAAATCTTAAACATAATGTGCACAATCTTGTTTTTATGCTTTGTTTTCTGTGTGCAAGTTCAATATCAAGACAGAAGAATTCTTTGAATTTTCTGCCAATTTCACACAATTAAAATAGTATTCAACTTACAAGATTCATAATTACACAACTCACCTTGTCTCAGAATACAATACAGCTGCAATGGAACAACAATAAGAAAATGCCTGTTTTCCTAGAAAAAAACATCTATTTTTACATAGTAGTATTCTTTTAGGTAACTGTTCTAAAAACTGCCTTTGTACTAGCAAACACCTTTACACAGGACTATAGGAAGACATGTAGACAAGAGCCACCGTGTTTGGTTAGCAAATAATTGTAAAATTATACTGTGTGCTAGTCAATCAGTCATGTTATACTACAGAACCAGAAAAAAAATCATTAAAATCCTTCTTCTTCCAAGACACTTATGCTTAGAAACAAAAAAGGATTCTTCATCTTCTTTTAGCTAAGTGGAGAATAAAAAAGCCTAGCTACACTCATAGTCTCCTTTTCTCCTTCTCAATCCTTACCAGCTACTTGGAAAGTAGGTTGCAGAGTATCTTGCTCTCTGGTATTTCAGAGTATTAAATTATTTTCATGTCATTATGAGTTTGGATTTATTACATCTGGAAGGGTGTTCCTCCTGTCTCATTTCTCCTCTCCCTCACTGTGTCAGAATTGCAAGGATAAAAAAAAATTCTGTAGAGAAAATTTCAAAAGTGACATGCCTACACAATTTGTGTGAAAGGACAAAGGTAAGTGTTCTAAAAACATATGGACCATGACTGGGTGGAAAATAAGCTCTAGAAAACTTTAGTAAAGGACTTTTTCATTTGAAAAAAGAGGGGTTTTTTTCAGTTTTCTCAGAATTATGCTGACCATGATGCTTCTGTAGTGAAGGAAAGGGAAGAAAAGGAGAATATCAAACAGATTCACTAGTTATTTCGAATTCAGCATGTCTATCCCATTTTTAAAAAATATGTTTCTATACAGACTTATTTGAAATATAAACAAGGATCTTCAGTCTTTCAGTATGAAAACAAAGATTGTCTCTTTGATCCCTCTAACTCTATTATGCTTTTTTTTTAACTCTTCATTTCAATGTAATGATTTATTTATATTCTATAATTGACAAGGATAAATGATGCTTTCAAGAAATAGACATTTTGAAAATGTTACTGTCTTTGGATATTCAAGAGCTAGCTTTATGTTTAGCTCCCTCTTAAAGAATGTTCTTCTGAGTATTACTACTTTTCTCACATCCATACTGTTTCTTTTGTGAAGAACAAGTTTTTGACTACTATCCTAACCCCCATAAAAAGTGTTTACAATAGGATTGTTTTAGATACATTTTACATTCAAGCTTTTCTCATGAAAACATCTTATTTTTCCATATATTATTATTTTATTATATATGAATCCATTAACTTCTTTTTAATCAAGTTGCATCCCTAAATCATTATGTTATTGACTTTTTAGATGGCTTCCATCCTATATTTCCAGTACATCTATAAGAGGATATTGAAACTATGAATACAAATGTCATGAACATTCAAAATCATCCGTCCAAGAAGGGTTCTGATTCTTGCTAATTCTGTATTTGAGAACCAGCGAGTCAGTGATTGAGAGTCTTTCTCTGTTATACTGCCAGTAGAAGAAAGGTACTTGTGCATGGCATCTGATTATGAGAAGCTTCTAGAAAAGCTTCTATTATTTATATGTTTTTACTTCAGTACCTGAGTAATTTGGAAGTCTGATTTCTATATTTCACAAAACCTATTTTTACAAAATCTAAGGATATGGCAATCTGTGCAATAATCATCAAAAGTAACTGTTTTAATAAAGCAAAAAATCATACCATTATTATAACAGATCATTGTAAGAGAGGGGAAAAAAGGTGATTCCTACCTGTAAAGCCCTGATCACACTCACAAAGAAAAGTGTTTGGAGTAACATTGATGCAGTTACCATTGAAACATGTAGATGGCTGGCACTGTCCAACGATTTCTGTACAATTTTTACCTGTGTCAAAGGAATAACAGGAGCACTGGACTTCAGTAAATATTTAGGGAATTTGGCGAACTTTTTATAAATGTCAAATTTATAGCTACAATATAGATAGGCAAATGGATAGAAAGGTGTTTGTGCTAACATTGTTCATTAGTTTGCACCAAATTTATTGAACTTGCAAATTAGAAAGATATTAATCTATTTTTGTACTCTGCTGTTGTGCTTAACCTCATCTGACATGCAGTTACAAATTCACATATAGCTTAGGATGCAGAAGTGCTTCCAGAACTGTAGTATTTATTTCTTTTAAGCATGAATCTAGCTTACAGTTTCTTTCAGCATTGAGAACAAAATATGTTCTTACATGGAGTGGAAATGTGAGAATGTATCTTCCTGGAAATTACAATTCCAGTTATAAGTTGTTTATGCTATTACAACATACAGGTCTAAATACCATATCATTATGCCTGCTTCTTGAATTATTACCATGTCATTATTCACACTTCAAAAAGTTTTCAAATTTCTAATAGACTTTATGTTATGGGAGGCACTTTTTCCTCCCTTACTCTTGTGTAGCCATGCCCATTATATATGGTGGTTTAGTCTCCTAATTCTTCTTGTTTACATCCAGTTTATTTATGAGACCAGTATTGTCAGTACAAAATGATGGCATTACCTAAAACTTTCCTATATAGGCTAACAAAAATGTTTTAAGCATTGATTGTTAGTAGCATTAAGCATGATGATTGCTTTTAACAGAACTGCTTGCAAATTTTTTCATTAATTTGAGTTCAATTAGACCTAGATGATTTTTGTATCATTATTTTAAAAGCATTTTACACAGCCTCCAGTAAGGATAAAGGAAATATAAAACATACTGCACACCATCAATATTTTCCACTATCTTATTACACTGTTCATAATTATAAAAATATTTTTCTCACAACATTGACTTATTCATACCTGCATAATTTTCTATTGGCAAATGCATTAGTAAGCAAATTATTATGCACTTTGAAAAGCAATTAAAAATAAATTACAGAAATCTTTATGCAACATAAGCTTCATTTCTATGAAGTGTGTTCTGTGAACCTCACTCATTCCTGAGCCATCAGCTGTGCTTCATAGCATAGCATCACTTTTGTGAGAGCATAGAAATTCAGTCCAACAGAGGAACATTTCAAGAATTCTGCTCAACAAGTACAAAAACTGCTGCATCTTTTTGTGATGAGAATTAACGGTTCTGGTACTTTCTAAAACATACCCAAATCCTATCTGAAGGCAGGATCAATATCTCCATAATTTCCTTAATCCATCATTTTTCCTCCAAGAATTAAAGGTAATTGTTAGGTAAGAATTTACCTAGTTATGTTGTACTCTCTGGTGTGGTAATCCAAACCCAAATTCAGTTTCTTTGATGAGTTTTGGGTAAGTACTGCAATATTTCCTATGAGGATTGATTACTTGATTTTTATTTTTTCATTTGTGACATGTTTAATTTGATAGCAACACTATGTTTAACAAATTGCTCTTGAAAACAACTTTAGGGGACAGAAAAATCAGGAAGAAAATACTCAGTATTTTATTTTGCCTGTCCTTATTTAAGGTTTGACCTCTCAGTTAAACCAAATTTTGATTAAAAAAATTTCACTAATGTAATTTGAAAGGTCTTTAAACTGAAAATGAAGGCAAGTTTTGGCAGGTTGAATGAAATGCTTATTTCAACAAAATCACTTACTCTTTTTCACCAGTTGGGCTAACCAGCTATTTTGGGGGGAGATTATTCCAAGTGATTTATGTTATTTTGTCTAAGAACATGAACTACGGAACAAAAAAACCCAGTTACTTCTGTATGTCAACAAGTACTTATTTATGTCTCATGTTTAAGTAGGAAAGAAGCATGATAAACAACTTATTCTGTTTTTCTCTACAATGTATTTATGAATGTCAGCAAGTACAAACTGTCTTGAAATGCCTGCACAGTCTCCCATAATTACACCATGTAAAAGAGACTCTGCAGGTGTGGTAGCAGCAGAGGGCAATCAAATTATACAAAAGCCTTTGTAGTGTTGTTCTAATTGTTTTATCATCTGCTAAGAAAGGTGTATGGTCTATGTAATGTTTATCCCTAGAGGAGAAAAGAAGTACCTGAAAATTTTGGAGGACATGAGCATTCATAAGAATCTCCAGAAAGTTCTGATTTCTCGGTGCAGGAGGCATTGTTGTGGCAAGGTTTAGTGGAACATATATCAAACTTCTGGCAGAATATTCCTGAATACTGTGGGAAACAATGGCAATTATATGCTTTTTCCCAAACATGGCTTAGACATTTTCCATGCCCAGAGCATAGTGGTGCATCCAGAGACTGTTGGCAAAACTGCTGCTTCACGGTTACGTTCAGACGAAGGCCCATGTCGCACAACAGCGGACCTCTCTTGTGAAGCTCTGCAAAGTAATGGGTTCCAACACCAAGCCTGTTAGGGTCCACTTGGTGCAGTCCTCTTATCTGGCAAACAAAAATCATCTGCTCTTGAAGAAAACCAGCCTTAGGGCAGTTAATAAATTCTTCCTTGGAGACATTTACCAAATTCATTCCATAGGATTGAAATGATGGCTCAGAGGAGATGAAGAGACTATCACCTAATTGAAGCTGTAAAGGGCATATCTGAGGGATACTGAGGTTATGTTCTGCAGAGATCTCTCCAGTAATACTTTTATTCATATTCCAGCATTCAGTGTAAAAGTCTGAGCAGACATTTCCCCTTGGTGTCCATTTTATTACTGTAGGTTTTGGTTCAGTTCTCCATTCAGCAGTCATTTGCCTCTCACATATTACCTGCCCATGGACAATGCAAAGTTGAAGAAAGCACACTACCATGCAAAATGCTGACTTCGTAGTCATTGTTTCACCTAACCAATGGAAGTTTTCTTTCACATATGCTTCATTGGTGATGATAACTTCAGAACACTTGTTCTTAAGGTTCACATGTATTTTCCATGGCAGCCTAGGAAGTCAAACAGAGGAAAGTATTTCTCTTTTCACACCAAATACAGCTGAATATTAAAACCTCATTACAAAACAGAAAATGTACAACAAATCAAGGGCAACATCTAATTAGTAATGGGAAACTGGAATAAGTCAAATGAACTGATCAGAACCACAACACTGTAACAAAGGGCAGTTTTTTCCTATTTTTATTCCTGCTAAAAGTTTGATATTTATTTAGTGCATTTCATTGTACTTGGTTGCACAACAGAAAGAGCTTGAAGGCATACTTCTCATGTTCCCCCCCACTGTTGACAAAACTAATGATAATAAAGTTAAGATAGGACACTTGAGGCAAAACAAGGAACTAAACAAGAACATCCAAATTCTAGTCATAAGGTTTAATCATAAATATTTTTCTGATCATCATTTAACAGTTTATTATAAAAGTAGATATTCCAAAGATGTAGGCCAGAGAATTTTTGTTTTATGAAGAAAACATGCAATCATTACTCAGCTCTTTTCTGTTCTTATCCATTCAACAAAACACTTCTTTAAATCCTTACTTTTCAAAGTGTGCTTGAAAACCGAATGTCCTTAATCGTATGTTTGAGACTTTTATGCATTACAGTAAAAGACAACAGATTACAGATCCAGGACTATTTAATTTATAGACTAGCCTTTTTTGTCCCTTGAATACATCTAGAAATTTTTATTGCATGGAGATGAGTGATTACAGAAAAAAACAAACCAAAAGAAACCAAGATTATGAAGCTTTTGCTTGGAGTCATAATGAAAATAAGGAAAAAAAAATATTATGTTAGATACATTGGAAATTTTCAATAGCTTTACATTAGTAAGAGCTTAATTTGTCTTAAATACAAAGTTTTTTCTCTCTTTTTAGTGTTTTTTCCCCTCAGTATCCTTACCTGACGCTCTCAGATATTTATATTCCCTTTTAAGATAGTGGCCTCTAAACTGATATTTACAAATGAGAAAGTTATTCTAAAGAAAATTTATCTTACAAAGGAAGCCATTCAAAGAACAAAATAAACATATATAAATAAAAATAACAAACAATAGCATTTATAGTTTGAAATTTGTTCACATTGTTTTAATTTCTGTGCAGCACATGTAAAAATCATGCAGATGTATATTTTTCTACACCTACACACATGTGGTTTTATTGGGTTTGCCTGGACTGGTTTTGGTAGGGGGTGGGCTAGAGGGGTGGATTTCTCAATGTTCAGCAGAGCCAATGTCAATGCCAGCTCCGGATGTGCCACTGGACAATTCTGGGCCAATCAGAAATGGTGGTAAGACCTTTGAGATAAAAGATTTAAGAAGGAAAAAGAGATATTGCACATTTGCAACTGCAGCTGGAGAAGAGCAGAGTGAGAATATGTGAGAGGAGCAGCTCTGCAGTGCAGAAGGAGGGCCAGGAGGTGCTCCAGCTGCCAGAGCTGATTTCCCTGCAGCCCCTGGTGCAGCCCATGGTGAGGCAGCTGTGCCCCTGCAGCCCATGAAGGGACACAGGGGTGCAGAGATCCACCTGCGGCCCTTGGAGGAGCCCCACACTGGAGCAGGTGATGCCTGAGAGGAGGCTCGGAACTTGTAGGACACCCATGCTGGAGCAGGATCCTGGCAGGGATCTGCAGACCAGTGGAGGGAGGACACCATGCTGAAGCAGGTTTCCTGGCAGAACTTGTGACCCTGGGGGGAGCTCATGCTGGAACAGCCTGTTCCTGAAGAACTGCACCCCATGGAAAAGCATCCCTCACTGCAGCAGTTTGTAGTGAACTCTTGCCTGTTGGATGGACTCACATTAGAGAAGTTGTGTAGAACTATCTTCCATGGGAAGCTCCCCATGCTGGAGCAGGGGAAGGACTCCTCTTCCATAGTGGGAGCAGAAACAAACTGATGAACTGGCCATTATCACCATTCCCTGTGTTCCTGTGCCACTGGGGTAGGAGGTAGACCTGGGGAAGAGGGAGGGGTGGGGGGAAGGTATTATTAAGGTCTTGTTTTACTTCTCATTATTCTACTCTGATTTTGTTAGCAATAACTTCAATTAATATCTCTAATTCCAGTTTGCTTTGCCAGGAACATATCTGGTGAGTGATCGCTCTGTGTCCTTAACTCGTGAACCCTTCATTATATTTTTATTCCCCTGTCCAGTGTTTTTCCAGGAGGGAAGATATGGAATGGTTTTGGGAGGTGCCTGGCATCTACCCAGGGTCAACACACTACACTGGCTTATCATAAAAGTGCATGTGGATTATGATGCAGTAGTACATGATTTCCTTAAATGTCCTCATTTTCCCACAAAGTTCTTCAATGTATTTTGGTCCATACTCTGGACTAGGCTGAAAGATCAAAGAAGGACAGAAAAGATACTGTTTGAGGAAACCTGTAGTTGAAGAATTTTAAACAACTTAATGATCTGCTGGCAATTATAGGATAGTACTAAAGGGTCATATTCAGTGTCTCCTATTTTTATCTAAATTGGGATGAAAACATATAAAATGTAGCAATGTCCTGCTAGTAATATGCTGAACATGTGAACCTGTCCCAATGACCTTTGTTCAGAAGAGTAGCCAGCACTGCTTAAGTCTTTGAAGATACCAGAGAAGTGTGGATTATGACCAACTAATAGTAGTAACAGGAGATTTGGAGTTTAGAACATTAAACTCAGAAGGGGTATAAACTAGATTTTGATCCTTCTCCCAGAATAGTTTTCATTTTAATTTAATTACTGAATCCAAGTTCTGCCTTCAAAGAGTTTTAGTACTCTAGCCACATAGCTCCAAAGCTAGGCAAGTATGTTAATATTAATTTCCTCTCTGCCTCTCTATTTTCACCCCTGGGAGTTAACTCCCCATAGAAAGAAAGAAAGGACACTGATCTGCAAGAAAACTATTATTCTTGTTGCTGAATACTCATAGTCTTTCTATTTTGAGACCATTCCATTATCTTCAGAGTCTCATGATGTTCAAAGATACCATTAGATAATGGGGTATCAAATGTTTAGTTTGGGTCATTTAGCATTTTTTTCTTTTAAGGTAGCAGTCTTGAACTATTATGTTCATTAAAACTGCTGTTACATCTGTCACTGTTATCAGGTATAAAAGTCTACGGTCTATATTACTGCATAGATTTAGAAATTCTACATTCCGTAGCCCATCTTTTCATACCTATATCATAATGAGATTTTGTCAGGTGTTAAGAAAATAGACCTTTACAAAAGGTTACTTTTCCTTTTAGACACTTCAAAAAGAAATCTATTGCATGTCTAATGCAGAAGAGTTCTTGCTCTCTTACATTTTGTCTTTCATTCCTGTAATTTTGCATCATTCTGATGTCATATACAAATTCCATTTTTACTGGTAATGAAAATGTGCTTTCTTACAATATTTATATAGGATAGATCTGAATTATTTTAAAATAAGTGGTTGGTAGCATTTTAGCAGTTTTTATTTTTCGCAAAATAATTATTAGTATTCATGCAGCTAAAAAATTATTGTGGGAGCCAAAAAGGCAGTTAAAGGAATTATTGAAGAAAAACAGATCCTTGAAAAAGTGGGTTCACCTAAATAAATCAATTTATAAAAACACACTATTTTCATCTGTTGTGTTTATTGTAGTTTTATTTCTAGGATTTTTTTTCTAAAAAAATAAAATAAACAAAATATCCTGTAAAAGCAATGAAAAAAACCTGAAGGAATATAGAGAAGAAATACCAAGAGATTGTTTATTTAACAATAAAATCATGAAGGAAAAAAAATTTTAGAGTGACGAGTATACAAAGTAAAAACCTGTGTATAAAATACAGTTCCAATATTAACATATATTACTTAGAAAATTGGCAAAGAAATTAAATAACCGAGAAATCCTGATGCCATCTCATGAGATAAAATGATGTCATGAAATGAAATTTGAAAGGGATTATCACAACTGTTATACCTTACGACTGCTTTAGGCAAGGATAAAATTTTCCTATTTATAAGCCCAGATGGCTCCATGTAATTGATGAAGACTAAGAAAATTTCAAGACTGGGATTTTTATGGACACAGAGATACTTGAAGGAAATCTAACTCTTAAACTTACATAAGTCTGGGTGAAAAGCAGCAAAATGCTCTATTTTGCATTAGAGGAGAATAAATGAGATTTAGATCTATGCAAAACTCCAGCAAAAATTAATCCCAATTGATCTGCGTTCCTGTCCAGCATTTTAAGGATTATGTGTTCTTTCTTTTAATAGCTAGTATTACATACTAATAACAAAAAACACAGTATGAGTGAGATTGGAGAAATGCCCACAGATGATATTTGACTTTAACAACCTCTCAGGAAAAGAAAATCTGTCAAAGAAGAGAATAAACCAGCAAAAGTTTAGTGACATCATGCCACTATGTTTTGGCCAGGAATGAACCTCTTCTTTCCACCTTCATATCATATGACCACTTTGTTAAATTCCTTCCTGTGCTTGAGCAGCTTTGTTAGGATGGGGCTGCAATCTTGGATCATAGTGATTTGAAGTAAATGAGAGGGTACTGTTGGGGGAAGTGGGATGATTTGTGGGTGCCTCCCACCTTCCTTGGGAGCTGCATTTAAGCTCAGGTTCTGACCCTAGATACTCAGCTAAGCTATGCTCCAAGTGAGCAGGTACTTGCCCTTATACCTTGATTACTTAGGCCTTGACCCTGACCTAAATATTTGACTTACTCTCCTGAGCTCAGAAGCTGTCTCCTTGCTGTTTGTCTGTCTGAATACACTGGACCATTGGCTGACTCTGAGCACCATCCCCAGACACTCCCTTTCCCATATGGGTGCTGTGGGATGGTGCCTCTTGTCTCTGATGTCACTGTCACTATCCCTTCCAGCACTCCACCCTTGCACTGCAGCCATTGCTTGCTTCTCCCCAGGACTGTGATATTCTGTTCACTTTATTTCTGATGTGTATTTAAAACCATCAAATTTAAGCATGAATTAATAGGTACATATAATAAAGGAAAAGACAAATTACAATGCCTGCAAAATTTGACTTCCACTCTTGGTGTTTGCATTATGCACTAATGTTGTCGATGACATACCAAGTGGTCCTTTGTACCTTTTTTTTTTATCACAAAATTAATAATTCTTAGGATATTTTGCATTATTTATGCCAATCCTAATTATTAGCAAGTGATTCCTTATTTACTAGACACCATTAAAACATATGGCATTTGCTGAATTAATATTGAACATGCCAGACAGAGAATTTATCTATACCTCAAAATACAGAACCCTTATTTTCATCTTATAGTTGTACTATAAATATAGATAGAGTAGTGATGCAGACAGTGCTGAACTTGCTTATCAGGGTTTCCAGTGGCTAGTCTTTTACTCAACAATCCCTATAAAATGATGGTAGGCATGACAGTATTAAGCCAGGGAATTTTACTTTACTCTAGTTTACTGTTAGCTGCCACGGTTTAACCCTGTCTGACAACTAAGCCCAACATAGTTGCTTGCTCATTTCCCCCTGTTGTGATGGGGGAGAGAGTCAGAAGGGTAAAAATGAGAAAACTCATGAGTTGCAATAAAGACAGTTTAGTAGGCAAAGCAAAAGCTGTACATATAAGCAAAACAGAACAAGGAATTAATGCCTTTTCAAGGGCAGGCAGGTGTCCAGCCATCCTCAGGACAGCAGAGCTCCATCACACATAGCAGTGACTTGGGAAGACTAACACTGTAACTCTGAAAATGTCCCACTTCATCCTTCTCCCCCCAGCTTTATATGATGAGCACGACACCCTACATGGTGTATGGAACAGTATGGAATATCCCTTTGGTCACTTGGGGTCAGCTGTCCTAACAGAGACCCCTCCCAACTCCTTGTGTGGGGTGAAGAGCAGAAAAGACCTTGGCTCTTTATAGGCACTGTTAGGCAATATCTAAAGCATCAGTGTTATCAATACTGTTTTCATCACAAATCAAAAGCACAGCCCCATACTGACTCCTATGAAAAAAATTAATTCAAATCCAGTCAAAACCAGCTCACCAGCCATCCTAAAATTCTGTTTAGCAGTTCTGATAGTGAGAAAGGAACCACAGAAACAACACATAAGCAATCTTTATGCTCACACTCAGGAGCAAAAGGTAGTTCTAATTCCACTTAGAATTAGGTGGCCTAATTCCACTAGAACCCTACTACTCAAACCCAGTCTTCCATGCCTGTGACACCCAACACAGCTCTCATTTACTTCACTCACAGTTTTACATGCTCAACACAATAGTATAAGGACTGAAAATCTGCCAAAAAGGCAGTTGAAGGAATTATTGAAGAAAAACAGATTCTAGAAAAATGTTTCAAGTGGCATGATTTAACCTCAAGAAATCAATTTATAAATGCACATTCTTTTCACCTTTATTGTATTGTGTTGTCTTTATTGTAGTTTTATTTCTAAGACAATGATGAAGCCCCTATGTGACCATGACTGTCTCCTGCTGAGATCAGAGAGTCTGTGAGCAAAGAAAATTATCAGTAATGGGAGACTGCAGCTACATTAGAAAAATAGCACAACACAGTTTAAACAAAGATTAAATTTCTATGTAGAATCTATCCCTGTTTCATGAAACAGTAGGTTGAAAAACACAAAAGGAAAAGCAATCTTTGATTGACTGATTGATTGATTGATTGATTGATGTGATTCTAGTTAAGAGTGTCTCTCTCTAGCAGTGGTCATCACGTACTTGGACACGACTGTAGAAAGAATTAAAGTGAAAATAAAGGTCAACAGCTGTCCTCAGTTTCTAAAATAGAAACAATTAATGAGTTAATTTGTTAAAAGAATGCTTAAAACAGGGCAATGCTGTTAAGTGCTCATAGGGAAAGCTGAAAATTATATAAGGATACTGTATTGAAGATAAATTAAAATTATGTACCATGGTCTGGGCTTGAAAATAGATAAAAAGGAGCTGGCATGTCTAAGTTTAAGATTATGGGAAGGAAAGCAAGAAGCAGACCTTACAATCTGAAATTTCCCATAAATAAATGAAATTAAATCATCACAGACTCTGGTAGGTTGAATGTGAAAAGAGATTCATATGAGAACTAGGCGGAAGAAAAAAAAATCAGTGAACAACAGCATCAAAACCAACAAACCTCTAAAAAGATAGCAGTAATAGAAATTCAAAGAGAGACCCTCCATGACCAACAGACATTCTAATGATGAACTTATTGTTCAGTTATGATATAGTGTCATAGCAGAAAATATTCACACTCAGTGAAAACTGTGGTTGTAATACAAACTAGAGAAGAAAAAGACAATATCCCAAACTACTGAAAATTACATTCTCTCTAGTCTCACTGATGACTCTGCTGAATTTCACAGGTTTATTGTATTTACTTGTGATGCTTATGGTGCCTGGAGATAAAAAAAATCTAGAAATATTAACTATTTCAATTGTTAAGGAACATACTGTGTTCTTATGGTGAAATTATTTTCTAATGCTTCTTAATCTACATACTAATTTAAATAGGTCATATTTAATTTATTGCACTACAGCTGTATTAAAAAAGGGAAGACAGAAGTGATTTTAAATGTGTTTTGTCATTTAACACTGCTGTACTTGACAACACAAGGTCCACAACCATGGACAAGAAATCTTGAGCCCTTATTAGTTATTGCACATTCACAGAACAAGGTCCTGGAAGTGACCATCAGAGATGATGATAAAGAGCACTGACATTCATTGAAACATGTATGGAGTGTTTACTTCAGTTAAATTCCTTCAGACACTTTGACTAGTCTTGTATAAAGAATGAAATGAAAACCGACAGAACAGGATACACATTTCTCATGTCCATCATCACACTATCTTTCATTTGGTTCTTAATATTTGAAAGCATTTAGTCATGCCAGTAAAGCATGTACAGACTTTTTAAAGTGAAAATATGATTTTCAAGGAGAATGCATGAAAATTATGATGGGAAAAGTAAAACTGCAAAAGGATTCTAAATGCAAAATAAAAGTTTACTCTATTTTCTTGTTGTCTATAAAAGCAATAGGTATATTTAAACTGGATTAACATTTTGTTTCCATTTCTTTGAGGTTTTTGAGTTCCTACAGCAGGCATTTCAGAGGTGCATTTACAGTAAACTTTTTGTTAAGATCAAAAATATGCTTAAAATTGCCACCACATAGCATACTTCAGTTAAGGCAGCAATCTCAAAACAAGTGAATCTTCAAATGAAACAAACCTGAAAGAAATGCTTGAAGAATGTACCTAGTTCACCCCAGTGCATATGGATGGCTGTGTAAGGCTAGTCTGCAGTAAAATCCCTAAATGAACAATAGCATGAATATAATTTAGCAGTATCAGGTAGCTTCACAGCTTCACTCTAAAAGTCCTCTCTTATCTCTCCAAACTGATTTGCATAGGCAAATCTGTGATCTGTATGTGAGCTAAAATAGAACTAGTTTCCTAACATATTCAAGGACTTTAACTCCATTGTATTCAAAATAATTGATCCTTAATTAGAGCAAAGGAATTAAGACAAATCTCCCTGAAAAACAGCACATATCTGGAAAAGAAAATCAATTTTCATCAACTCCATATAATATAGATTAAGTCAATTCCATTCAATACTCTGTTAGAGAAAGTATTAACTTGACTTGTTCATGCTTAAGGATCCATATTATTCAAGGATGGCTTGACTAATATAGTCCATTGTATCCATCTTTAGTTGAGGATAGATAGAAAAGAAGAATAAGATGATTGGAGACTCCTAGATGGCACAGAATCAAAGAATGTTTTTGATTGGAAGACATTTTGAAGATTATCTGGTTCCAACCTCCCTGCCATGGGTAGAGATGCCTTGCACTTGAGCAGGCTGCTCAAAGCCCTATCCAACCTGGCCTTGAGCCCCGCCAGGGTTGGGACATCTACAGCTTATATTAACAATCTGTTCCAGTGCCTCATCACCCTCAAAGTACAGACTTTCTTTCTAACATCTAATCCAAACTTCTACTCTTTGAACCCATTACTCTTTGTCATATCAGTACAGTTCCTGGTGAAGAGTCCCTCTCCATCTTCCTTATAGGCCCCCTTCAGAAACAGGAGATAGATTCAGGAGGATATTATGAGATCTCCATGCAACCCTCTCTTCTTCAGGCTGAGGAGTCACAACCTTTGTAGCCTACATCACAGGACAGCTATGCCAGTCTCCTTATCATGTCCTCTGCAGAAGCCCTGAAGTCAAGGGGCTATTATGCATGTCTCAAAAACAAAACCCAAATAACTATGGAGGCAAACAGGGATTGTTGGTAAGAACATGCTGTGAGGAAGGACTGGATGTGGCTGGAGAAGGAGCCCATACAGAGGCAGGCCAGCACTTTTCTGGGACAAACTCCTTGTTTTGGCTCCTGAGGAAGAACACAGCGCAAGCTGTGGGTTGAGAAACAGACATGGACATTTGACCAAAGAAAGTGGAAGATATAATGGGAGTCTTTGGAAATCACTATTAGCAATGAATATCAGGCAAGCCCTGTCAGTAACCTGAGTTCCAGCCATCTGAGTGAAGCTGCAACAGGTACATGGGGAAAATCTTTTTCACATATGGCTCAGAAAAACAAAGTAAAACCCAAAGCCAGCCCTTCAAGATGAAATTAGCCCTTCAAGATGAAATTAATAGGATTTTAATCTAAATTTAGAAGAAGGTCTCATGTGGATTTTATAAGAGAATTTCAGTCTTGATGTGAAAATGAAAGAGTATAGTACAGAAATCAACATGTAATTTTCCTAAAACATCAACTAAAATGACACTTCAGGAGTAACCAAGACTCTACAATGATCCTCAAAAGAGGGTTTGAGCTGATGGTGGGAAAAAAGCAAACTGTGTATAGGAAAAAAAATTGTATCAACATTATTCTCCAGATTCTCATCACAAATAATGAACACAATGTGTTATATTTTGCTTCCATAAATGTCTTAGCGTTCCTAAAAGAGTATTAAAATTTGCTACTTGGGAGGAAGCAGGTATCATCACCTGTTTCAGTTGCAGAAAAACAATATAGCAGTGAGAGTTTTATAAAACTGATGAGGTGGTGCTTGTATTTAATTGCCTGGAAAGATCTGGTTTGGACTTCATGCTGCTTTCATTCAAGTGATGATTTTATTCAACTACACTCGTGTTAGTAGTCAAAGCTGAAATACTTCTTGGCTCAGAGATAATAGGATACTCGTGCATTGATTTTCATTGGTATCTGAAATTCGAGGGAGGTTCTCTTAAAGCAACACTGCTCCAGCAGTAGATTTTGGATCAGTAAAGTACATTAATTTTGTTCAAAATCTCATAATAACCCCAGAAAATTAATTTCTCACACAACTGTGAGAGATTCCTTGCATTGTCCTGATCATTCAGGAAGAAAGTGCAGGGCTTTTAACTCTGAGGGAAGCATGCAGACTGCAATTTTCAGAGCAAAGCAGAAGTTCAATGCTTCCTGCTGAAAGCACTTCATTTACCCAGTAGGCTTTGGCAAAACTCGGTAGAGCTCAGGGAAAAAAACCAAACAAAATAAAACAGAACAAAAAAAAAATCAAATGAAAGCAACAACAACAAAAACACAAAATAAAACAAAAAAACCACAAAGAACAACAACAAAAAAAAACACCTACCAAAAAACCCCCCAACTCTTAGAACACCTGACAAAGACGAAAAAATCCTTTCCATAAACTGTGAAACTAAAAGCAGATAGATGGCTGCTGACCCCAATGCACTTGCATCTTTGAAATAGGGACACTGCCTTTTCAGGGTTTTTTCAGGAGTGCAATGGTTTTGAATTTCTCAGATTTCTAGCACAGGATACTTAGAAGTTAAGGGTTGATCAGACAAGAAGTATTTTTAAGCAGCCTTACTAATACCCATGTGTAACTGAATGGTATACTCTTTTCTGTCATCCAGTAATTTTCAGAGATCTTTTGGATTGAAAAACTACGTTATTGTCTCTAGGTAAGTTAAAAAATCAGTCTGCATTTCCTGCAGTCACTGAAACCTCCTCTATTCTTTCCAAGACCTGCCTGGTTCTGTTCATTCTTGACAGTCCTTGTTACTGAGGTTCTTGCTCACCATCTGCATTGTAACAGGGACTTCAAAGCTCAGAGATGCAATTAAACAAAACAGCATCTTTTCCTCTTTCCACAGAGATATCTGTATGCATCCATTGAGGCAGGAAGTGCATATAACTCTATTCTCTGCTTCCCAGCCACACTTAATTTTACATATTTTGCTTAAAAAAACCCAACAAAACACAGGGGAAAAGAAAGAAATTTGCATCATCTTTCAGAAGCTGAGGAAGACAGAAGTAGAAACTTATTAAATCAATTGGTCAAGCTGAGAACTTTGTAAGTCCGAAAAGCAAACCAGATGATGTATTGTCCACTTCTTGATAAGAGTGATTAGAAGACTATGTTTAATCTAAACTGTATAATTTAAGAACTAAGGGAAATATTTCTGGTTTGTAAGGTTTTATTATACTTATTTTGGTATTAAAAATGTTATGCAACATTTGTAATGAAAACACTGGAAATTTTTTTCTTAAGTGTAGGTTTATTAGCCTGAGTTAGTAATAGTCATGGTGGTGCCTTTAGCACAGAAAGCTTTTAAGAAAACTTAAAATCAATGTTTAACATAGAGCAAATTTGGAATAATATGTTAATAATTATGTAAATAATATCTAAAAAATTGATTCAACTTATAGTAGTTAAAATGCCTCCCAAAGCTTATTAGAATGTTGTATCAACATTCTAGAAGCTATGAAATAAATGTAATTCACAGTAATTTCTTTCCCACAATTATGTAATTGAAAAGGTAATAGTATAAGATGTATTGACTAACTCATCAGGTAATTCACCTCACATAATTGGGATTTGCAATCTAATTATGTTTTATTCTCACTTCTGTGTCTTGTACGTTTTCTGGTATTTTGTCAGCTTGTTCAGTGCATGAGAATTCTTATTCAAAAGGCAGGATCTGGTTAAAATATTTCATCTGTTAAATTCCATAACACATTTTAATTCATGAGCTATACTTGGAGACTTGAGTATTCATTTGAGGCATTTGCAATTACTTTTATTTTATGTATGGTTTAATTCATGATCTTGCATTTTGCAATAGCATTTCTCTACTTTTCCATCTGTGAAATTCAATTGTCCCAAATTGTTTTCACTTCTTATAGCATTTTATCAGAATTAATCATCACTGTCTCTTAAAATCCATGTATCTGAAAAATATTTCTTATTTGGTCTCTCAAAAAAGTACCGGGTTTGCAAGTTATTTTATAAAAAATAAAGCCAAATTTCTGCATTATACAAATAATGCCAGCATATATTTTTTCTCAAATATAATAAATGTGACATTTCACTATGCCTAGTCTAGAAGTTGCCTATTATTTTATTAATCCTTCTTGGCATAATCTACAGTCATGTGCCATGTGTAAGTGCAGACAGAAAAATTATGAAATACACTTAAATTTTTAATTAAGTCATAGTTCCTAAGAATATTTAGACAACTTTATTTTGTGGAATGATAGCTGAATTTTTATTGCCTCTTAGGTCACCTGGAAGATTGAAGTGTTAGAATAAGTTATTCCATTGCAAACAAAGATCTGTAGCACCTTGGCCTGGCTCCTGTGGAAAAGACCAGCTATAGAAATGTCACCTAAGATAGGGATTCAAAAATCAAAGTTGAAGTATTACAGTCAAGGAGGTGATAACTTATGTCAACCTACAGCTGTAAGTTGTTGGTAATAGAATATCCAGTTCTAATGGTGGAACTGCCATTTGAATTTAGAGTTCTATATTTGGCTTTCACAGAATCTCAGAATGGCCTTGTAGAGTCTCTGGAGATCATCCTGTCCAAAATTCCTGCTCAAGCAGAGCAGGTTGCCAGGGCTATGTCCAGTCAGGTTTTGAATATGTACACACATGGGAGACTTTCACAGCTTCCCTGGGCAAGTCTCCCAAGTATTTGACAACACTTACAGTAAGAAAAGGGTCTTCTTTTGTTTTTCTAACTTAGTATATTCCTTCTCTGTGTCATTACATCTATTAGTCTCTACTCATTAATTATGAAACATATTATTGCTATAGATGATGATATAAAAAGATGCTAGCCCATTGACTTGGACAAGAGTAGAAAAAATGCCTATTGCCATGTATCCTCTTAACTCAGTCTGTAAATTAAAAAATGTTACAGAAAATATTTATAGCCATGTCAGAAAGTTCCTGACCTTTCTAGAAAGTCATTAAAAATGTATCTACCTGCAGACCTTCAGTTGCTTCCCCCTTGTGATGGGGTAGCTTCACCTTTAAGACAGAGTAAAAAGAAGGGAAGTTGAAGCTACTGGTGGCTGATGGGAGTTTTTCCTCCTGACCAATTATCAGTCATTTCCAAGAATTGACAGCAGATCTGACCATTAAAAAGTGAATTCAACTTGTAAACACCCCCTTAAGAAGTACACTTGGAGCTCTCTCGATCTCTTTTGTTTCTGGCTTTTGAGAAGGTAACCGGGCTCTGTGGTAGCCTCCTCCAGTCGGCCGATGAAGGCCACAGAGGACGAGAGGGAAGGGGGGGGAGGAAAGGGAAGCAGAGCCTGGCAGCTTGGTTTAGTTTTCAGTTTCTGCTGCTGGACTGAAACCTGACACCATGAACTCTTGCAGCTTTTCTAAAGCTTTTAATTCTTTTACTACCTGGATAAACAAACAGATTACTCCTTTTTCTCAGAAAAGACAGAGAACAAGAGAGACAACCAACATGCAAAAGACATCATAGAACCACCAAAAACCAGTGAGGAAAAGAGTTAAGTTTAAATAAGAAAGAGGGAATAAGGAGATGCTTTACAGCTGAAATATCTTTTTGTTACAGCTATGGAGATGGACATTAGTAGTTTAAAGACTCCTTTAATTCATGACTAGAGTATGGGAGGAATAGAGTATTCAAAGTGTGGACTTTAGAGAAAAGAGAGAGGGGTTGTAATGCTGTGAGTTGCTGGAACTTACGAGTGAAGTGAAGATTTTAAAGCTTTAAAGGGGCCAAAGAGATGGCTGTTTTCCAGGAAGGCTCACAGAAACAAATGAAGAAGATCTCTACTTTTGAATAACTTATCCTTAAAAATAGCATCCCTGGACTCAATTTGAACCATGCGCACCTCAGAGTAGTGTGAGATGGGAGGAGTGGACTCTAGAAACTCCATAGATTAGCAGAAAGAGACTTCTGTTTCTCTACAGGGACTGATGAAAAGACTCTAGAAATTGAGACTGTTTTTGACCACCAAGATTCTAAAATTTTTTTGTCTCTATGTTGTTATGTGTACAAAGAAATAAGTAGTGAGAAGTAAAAGGGTTTTCTGAAAGTTTATTTTGGTATTCTAATAGTTTGTTAATAAAATGTCTTTATTCCTTTTAAGTTTTAAGCCTGTTTTACTCTTATTTTAATCCATATCTCACAGCAAAAAATAAGTAATTTTTGTTACTAGTTTAAAACCACAACACCCCTTCACTCTCCCTCAATAATATTTCTTCATATTTTTTCATGTGGCACATCTTATTTTCAACAGAGTTCTGTATTCTCATCTTATAGTGGTTGAAAGCCTCCTCATTTCCTTACTACGTCTTACTAATTTCCCCCATTTAAAGCTGTTTTTTTGAGTTGTACATTTGCTATTACTCTCTTTTTAGTACTCGCCTTGGGGATGTACCTTTCAACTTCCTTTGTGGAAACACTATACCGTTACAAAGGGACACATTTAAAACTCTTGATGGTTTGACTTCTAAAGCCATGAAACCAAGACTTGACAGAATTAAGGCTGAAACTCTGGCCTGACACTGGCCTCTTAGTATAAATCCTGTCACACAAGTAATCCTCTTAAATATTTCTTTTTTCCATGATCATACTTGTAGTTGAAATAGAAAATTATTTTAATCCTTAAAGCAGTAGAAGTACAATAAATTCAATTATTTCAAATTTATAGTGAAATTATGCAGATATACAGGATAAGAGAAGCAAGAGAAACAACCTGATTGTTCATTACCGAGCCACATCAATTTTGTTTTCATAGGTTGACTGCAGCATAGAATATTCAGAGATGTACTGATGCTCTCTAGAATGAAATGTAAATAAGTGGACTTCTAAGACAACAGTCCAAAAATTTTGGTAAGTCATGGTTAGCAATATACATTCACCTGATTTATTAGCAGGGTTCATCCAAAAATATTTAATTTTTTAAAACATTTGCAGGAGAATCTTCCAATAAATTTTGTTAACTTGTAAGGTTTCTTCATATAAAAGTGGAAAATGTTTGAAAAAAATGTAAAAAAAGTTTAAAATATACCATTTCACAGTATTGTCCTTTTTCAAATTGTTATTTCTTTTTTGTTTTTTTTGCTTTTCTTTGCCTATTTGTCTTCTTATCTGCTTAAAATGGGAGAAAAAAGTATATGATAAAAAGTAAAATATTTTTGGTTTTCTATAGATTTTATTTTCATCTATTAATGAAATAACACCTAAAAAAGTCCATTTTTTATTAATTAAAATCATTACATACTTCTGTCAGTACATTGCATGCATTTGTTTTCTACTAGCTCGTTCCCAAAATTGTCTTTGGGTTCTAACCATCATCTCACCAACACATACTCAGTGTGAAGTTGAATTCATTGAGAAGTGGTGTATTTTTACTTTTTTTTTGCACCACTTAATGTACTTATCAATTTTTTGTATTAGATGTTTAACTATTTGTTTTCATTATATGAAAAAAAAATCCTATTAGTTTTTTGCTTTCTGAATATTTTAGTAGAGAAACAATTCACATGGCTTCTCATTTCCTTTTTGCCATAGCTTACTGTACTTTGCCTTGGCACAATGCACATTTGAAAACAGAAGTAAATGAGCTATCCTTACTTTGAAAGGCATGTGAGGTTATTTAATATTCAAGCAAACCAACCAACCAGCCAATCAAACAGAAGAAAACACAACAAAAAACCCCAAACAAAACAAAAATAACAAACAAAAAACCCAAACCACCCAAGCAGTCCCCTGTAATCATTCAACTTAGTGGCAGAGTAATCTTCTAAATCTCCTGTATCATAAATATCTTGCTGACTTCTGTATTAATTACTGCATTCTCCCTTGTGCTGTTGTCTTTTTTTTTTCCTTCCTCCATTTCAAAAATGAACAGACTTGTGAGAAGATTTTTGAGGTTCTATAACAAATTTTTGCAATGGGTATTTTTTACAGGTCATACTATTCTTACATTTGGTTATTTTCTATTTATGATATCATTCCAATATGAGACATAGAGCTTGGTATTTATGAAGCACATTAACCAAGACTGGCAGATTCTCTAAAATAACGCTTTGTAGTAAAATTATATGTAGGCATGTGTTGCATTTGGAAATTATCTTAAACTGATGCTCATTATCTTAGACTGAACATTTAATGCAGTCAAATAACCCTGTAACATTCTCATTTGGGTTTACTGAACAGATGCAATACTGCATTGTCATACCAGACAGAAGTTTTTAACTTGATTAATAACAGTAATAACAGTATAGAAATATTTGTGGCAGTTCATATTTTGATAACACAGATGTATAAAATTTTAGTTTTTCCTATTACTGAAAATCCATGGATTTTTCTTAAAGATTAAGTTTTTTAAGTAATGTAGATAGCATATTCTTCAGTGACAGAAGGGGAAAAAACCCCAGAAATGTCTATTTTTCTGCATAAATAATGTTAGAATTATAGTTGGCTATCAATCAACCTTCAAAAATATCATAGAAAAAACCTAAAGACTATTACATGAGTGTGTGCTGCTAGCTAACTGTCAGAATAAAATACTTCAAAATAGTCATATTTCCTCATAAGGCAGTTCAATTAAGCACCTAATTATTTAGACTTATCTGTTTGACAGTAATCATTGTTACAGGCCAGACCAGTATATTATATTCTATCTCACCATATATCTTTCTTGACTAAAATAGATAAACATAAACTTACGACCTATTCTAAAATTCTGATTAATTTATTTGTAGCATGGAGCAGACATTGCGTAAGAGCAATCACAATAGCTATTTAGAGGCATTTGTTACCATATAAAATCCCTATCTTTCCTGTACTTAAAATAAAATTCCAAATGTTAGGAACTTGCTGTATGGCTAGTAAATTTCTGCAGGAGTATATCAGTGTAGTGCTAG
Source organism: Poecile atricapillus (assembly GCF_030490865.1). Taxonomy (NCBI): domain Eukaryota; kingdom Metazoa; phylum Chordata; class Aves; order Passeriformes; family Paridae; genus Poecile; species Poecile atricapillus. The sequence goes on from NC_081251.1 coordinate 27,520,230, forward strand.
TTTTTCCTACATTTACTAAAGAGGGCACCAAACGAAGCCTATGTGAATGAAATTCTCTCAAAGTAAACATAGGAGATTTTTGTCTGGAAAGGAAAAAGCTGTAAACTTGGATATAAAATACATATAAAATTAATAGGAAAGAAAAAAAATTGTACTTTAAGAGACATCTTGCTCAAGTAAATGCATTTTATAATGTGCAATATTTAGGACTATGTGTTTGCAGGTCAGGTCTCCCTGTTTACAAGCCTAGCAGTGCCAATGTCTGATTGGCATCATCTCAGCACTTCACTGGAAAAAGAGAAGAGACACAGAGAGAGAGAGAGAGAGAGAGAGAGATAGAGATAGAGAGAGAGAGAGAGAGAGAGATTTATGCTCTGTTTCAAAACTGTCTATTCCAGCCTTTAAGTGAGTAAACTTCTGGAGCTGCAAGCATAATCTTTACAGAACTCACTTTCTCATGAACATCTGAAGGAGTGCTAATGATGCCTCACACATACAGGAGATCACTGTAAAAGATGAGTTTACAGAGGTAAGTAATAGGCTTTGGGAAAACGAGATTTGATCATTCAAGCATTTCAGGTGATGATCATGAGAATAGTTAATGAACTTGAAAAAAGGTGTTAACTCTCCTGAGACAGGCTCCTAGTGCCTGGGAGGTAATGATACTTATTTGCAGAAGCAATTGTGATAAGGCATAGCAAAAGGAGACTCAATTAAACTAATTATCATATATGTTGCTGTACAATAAATACAAAAATACGTTGCAAAAAATTTTAAAATAGAAAAAAAAAAAAACAAAAATTTGAGGTTTTACAATTTTTTGTCTTGAAAATATGTATCTACTTATAACATCAAGGTCATGTGTTTGATTCCCAGGAGCCATTCATTTAAGTGTTGGACTCATTGATCCTTGCGGGTCCTTTCAAGTCAGATCATTCTATTACTCTAATCTTTTCCCATCCAAGCAAAAAATTATTGCTGGAGTTTAATTATTTCTGTTAATAGAATACAGGTTTTAATGTACTGTGATTTCAGCATAATTCTGAATTCTTGATTAATCCAAACTCATTGGTAAGACTCTTGTGGCTGTTCAAAAATTTCACAAATTTTAATAACTGTTCATTTTATACTTGTGTTTATGAAGCTGAACTGAATAAAGAGGATTTTAAACCAACATTTTATTATTTTTCAATCACAAGCTTTCTGGTTCCTATAACCATGGTGCTGATGAAAGCCCAGTGTTGAAAATAGGGTGTGCTTGAAAGTTTGCTTCACAGAGTAACAAAAAATATAAGGTGCCAGATTCTGAAGAGATTGTCTGCCAAAAGAGAATTCTTTAAATCCATATGTGGAAAGGAAAATGGCCTGATTAGTCAAAGCAGCGTGGCAACTAACAATTGTATCCCAGGCTTGATTATGTACAAAGAAGTTCAAACTTGAGAGACACAGAGCCTTTTTTTTTATTACTTTTTAATTCATTTCCTGTGTCTCTGGACAAATCCACCTTTCTTTTTCTTACCATGTTAAGCTGGAGTGCCTAGCTACCAATGAATGCCATTCAGGTAAGTTGTATCTTGTCCAGAGACTACTTCTAAATTTCTCATTTTTACAGGGTAACTAGCTACCTAATTTAATCATAGTTTGTTCCAAAATGGAAAGCTGTAGCATTCCTAAAATGTTGCATATTCTATTCATACTCATACTCTATGGCAAAAAGATTTCTTATAGTTGTGCATTCAGTGTACAAGACATTTTTGCACTTGTAAGATAGTCCATGCCATGAAGGCATTTACATTCTTATGACAGAGAAGGAGAAATTAAGGGGAAAATTACAGGCTAAAATTCTCAAACAGTATAAAAAAAATATAAGTTTACTAGACTTCATGCCTTGAAACTCACAGAATAAAAGGAAAGGCTCCTTAGAAGGCCTGAAACACAATCAGACAAGGAGCCTTGCACAACATGGCACAGGATCAGATGCAGCACGTAAGGAACTGAGTGAAAGCATGGGGAGGTTCTGTGAGGAGCTGACAAACAGGCAGTCAGGGAGGAAAATCTTAGAACTGAAGATGGGAACTCTTTACACATGGCTGAGCAAGAATAAACTTTGCAATGAAACAAACATAAATAAACTGACAGAATCTAGATGTTTTTATACATACTTTTCATAAACACATTGTCATGAAAAGTTATCTAATTAAATAAATATTGGGGAAAACTGTGAGCAGTAAATTTTTTTTCATAGCTTTTATCCACTTGAAACACAGTGGAATAGAAATTAGTGTTAATTTATTAATAATGGTAATATTTGTCTGATTTGCTAATACTTTGCTATACTAATTTTATTTTCTCTATTTGCTTCTTCAGAAAGAAACACACCATTTTAAAGAATGTATGCCATTTAATAAATGGCATTTAACATTTGAAACAATTTATACATGTATTACATGTGGGAATGAACTTGCAATCCTAGATTCTGTTTTGAACAATGAGAAGAAAATTTTAGTTGTTTTTGCAATCTTGTAACATATTTGGTTTAGTGTTTGGATCTAAGAACCAAGGTTTTAATTTTTTTTTCATCATCTTTTTATCTTAGAAATTATCTGACAGATAAGCCTCATATGTACAGACCTGGAATACACTATCCCTTTGGGATTCTCTTTTTTAAATGTAAGTAAAAAGGCATTTTCTCATAAAGGTATTTGACAGGAATTCTTTTCCAGCTCATTTTGGCTGAGGTAGAATAAATTGCTTTCACAGTGGCTGGTATGGGCCTGTGTTTTGGAATTGTGCAGAACACAGAGCTGACAATATTTTTGAGATCATATTTTACAACGTCAATATTTTGAGGGTTGAGATATTTTTGTTACTATTGAACAGAGCTAACACAGAGTCAAGGCCTTTTTAGCTTTTTGTATGGCCATGCTGATGAGGAAGGTGGGGGTGCACAGGAGTTTGGTTGGAGACACATCTGGGACAGGTGACCCAAACTGACCTAAGGGATATTCCCAATCACATGACATCATCCTCAGTATGTAAAGTGGGGGAAGAAGGAAGAAGGGGGTCATTTTGGGTGATGGTGTTTGTCCTCCCAAGTAACTGTTACCTGTGACTGGGCCCTGCTCTCCTGGAGATGGCTGAGCACCTGCGGGCCCATGGACAGCACTGAGCTAATTCCTGGTTTTGTTCTATTTGTGTGCAAGGCTTTTGTTTTCCATGTTAAACTGTCTTTATCTTCACCTACAAGTTTGCTAGTTTTTACCCTTCTGATTCACCTTCTGATCCCGTTGGTTGGAGAGTGAACGAGTGACTGCGTGGAGCTTGGTTGCTGGCTGGGGTGAAACCAAAACAAAAACAGAAGTCTATATAGAACATTCCCTAATGACAGTGAAAATTACAACTTTTCCACACAGATAGCTAAAAGAGATGAAATATTTGAAGTTTAGATTTTAATAATGCTCTCTTTGAAAAAGACTAACTGGAAAAGGAATTTTTTAAATAGAATGACACTAGGGACCAGAACTTTGTGTAAACTTGTAAGATACTGACTGAGATTCGTTTTAGCACCTACTAAGGAAAACCAGCTGCTTCTGCACTTCAAAATAGACATTTTCTCTGCTCAGTGTGACAGGTAGAGCAGCTGTTCAAGGACACTATTTTCCCTAGGAGAAATTTGATTACAGAAAAACATATGATTCTAAAGAGTTCATGACATATAACCAAAACTGTCACTGAAGTGTTATCAACAAAGTCTGCAAAAAATGAACACGAAATTCTGAGCATTATTGTGTAATTTTATAGTGTACCTTAGTAAATTCTAACATTTAAAGCAAATTATACCATTTTCCCTTGTCCAGATCCATCTTTGCACTGTAAAATTAATATGTCTGTTTACACCAAGGATTCATTTATGTTAATTGAAGTATTAGGAGAAACAAATCAAACTTACTATTATCTGTATTTCTGTGAAAAGCCTAGACTACTATATTTGATCAGCAGTCTTGAAATGACAATGTCATTCTGTGGTACCTGTTGAGATTCACCGGAGAGTCCTGAGGGAGCTGGCAGATGAAGTTGCTAAGCCAGTATCCATATTTTTTAAAAAATCGTGACTGTCAGGTTAAGTTTCCAATGACTGGAAAAGGGAAACTTGACCTCCATTTTAAAAAGGAGAAAGTGTAAGACCCAGAGAATTAAACCAGTCAGTTTCACCTCTGTGCCAGGCAAGATCATAGAGTAGACTCTCCAGGAAACTCTGCTAAGGCACATGAAAACAAAGAGGTGAATGGTAATAGTCAACACGGCTTTACAAAGCAGAAATCATGCCTGAAGAATTTGGTGTCCTTCTGTGAAGTGGTTACAGCACTGGTGAATAAAGGCAGAGAAACAAACATTGACCATCTGGGTTTATGAAAAGCATTTGACACTGTCCCACACAACATCCTTGTCACTGAAGAGCAGAGACATGGATGGATCACTTTGTCCATACAAAGAATAAAGGACTCGCTGGATGGCTGCATGCCAAGAGTTGTGGTCAACAGCTCGTTGTCCACGAGGAGACCAGTGATGAGTGGTGTCCTGTGGGGTCAGTACTGGGGCTGATACTGTTCAGCATCTTAGTTGGCAACATGGACAGTATGATCAAGGACACCCTCAACAAGCTCATGGACAGCACCACGCTGTGTGATGCAGTTGACAAGGTGAAGGGAAGGGATGCCATCCAGAGGGACACTGACATATTTGAGAGATGGACCAATGCAAACCTCATGAAGCTCAACAAAATGAAATGCAAGGTCCTGTAGCTGGGTCATGGTAATTCCAGACACACCCACAAGTTGGACAAAGTGACTGAAAACAGCCATGCAGAGAAAGACTTGTGTGTGATGGTTGATGAAAAACTCAACATGAGCCAGCAGTGTGTGTCTAGAAAGCCTACCATATCCTGGGCGGTGTGAAAAGGAGAGCATGGCCAGCAGGTCAAAGGAGGAGATTCTCCCCCTCTGCTCTCCTCTCCTCTTCCAGGTGGGACCCCACCTGAATTACTGTGTACAGTTCTGGTGTCCCCAACAAAAGAAAGACATGGAATTGTTGGAACAACTCGAGAGGAGGGCCATGAAGTTGATGAGAGGACCATAACATGTTCCCTATGAAGACAGGCTGAGAAAACTGGGGCTGTTAAGTACAGTAAAGAGAAAGTTTCATGGAGACCTGATAGTAACCTTCCCAGAGGGAGCTACAGAGAAGATTCAGAGGGACTCTTTGTCAGGAACTGCAGTGATAGGACAATGAGTAATGGGTACAAATTGAAAGAGGGGAAATTTATGCCAGATTTTAGGGAAAAGTTCTTTACTGTAAGGCTGGTGAGATTCTGGAACAGGTTGCCCAGGGAGGCTGAGGATGTCCCAACCCTGACAGTGTTGTAGGCCAGGCTGGCTAAGGCCTTGAGCAACCTGATCCAGTGGGAAGTGTCCCTCGCCCATGGCAGGGGCTCCTGGGACAAGGTGATCTTTAAGGACCCTTCCAGCCATGAGCATGATGAGTCTATGATTCCATGTGCTTTGTTAAGATTAATAATCTCCTTACAAACACTGCAAAATAAAGCTGCATTAGTACAAGTTTAAATATCCATGTTTTTAATCAGAAAAGCTAATCAAATATACTCCATGGCCTGAATATTGCAGTTACATGTAGTAACTGAAGTGAAATGTAATTAACTGGCTCTGCTTAAAGGCATATGATATATTTGAAGTCAAGTTTTATTTTCTTGCCTTCATGAAACACATCTGTTTGACTTTTTCCTTGAAAACACTCCAGTTGTTTTCCTATTCCATGCTAATTCATAAAAGTTATCCAGGAAGCAAGTGCCAAGAAATAATCAAGCTTCATTGTTTGTTGACCGTGATCCTTCTGCATTGGATTTACTGGGATTTAGAAGACAATGCCATAGTAGCCAGATGTGTTCACTCCATTTTACTGGAGGTGGTGGATCAGTAGGCCCACTACATTTTTAGGCTGTTCTCTGTTTTCCACAGTGTACATAAAATAGTTGATGAATTGCTATATGATCATTATTCTCTGACATCTGCTATCAGTCTTTGTATTGACAAAATAAAATTTACTCAGTTGATAATTAGGCCAAGATTATCTTATTTTTCACATTAACGATAAGCTGACTTAATAAAGATATCATAGACATGAGATATTTTGTTTATATAGTTTTAAATATTTGTTATCATCTTGTCAGCAAGGTGTTCTGCCTTTTGTGTGGGTAGTGGACTGAATATGATAATGAACAATTGTGTGAATGTTATGAATGCCAACCTGATTTAAATCTTGGGAAAAGCAAAGTTGAACAAAGATGATAGCAATCACAAGCCAATTGTGATAATCAAATAAACACACTGGTGGATCATGAATGATAACTTCATTTTTACCACACCTCATTGCCTATATGATTATTTTATTTAGAGTAGAGCAATACCAATTAGCCCTTGGGTAAACCTGTATAAATTGTTTCTTGACTTTTGTAGAAGCCAATAATAAATACTTAGGAAACTGCCCATAAATAGGACTCTTTTTGTTATCCCACTTTTCAGAGACATGCAGCCAAGGACCAAAATGAGCCAACAGTGATAAACTTTGTATCTCAAAGCTTTCAAGAAATTTCTTAATTTATCAAAATAATTTTTTAGCCATTCAAGGTCTTTCTGAGAAGATGGGAACACTTAGATATAGATGAATCTATAGTTTTGTAATACTCTCTTCTTTCTTTACAGTTTCAAATGGAACTATTTCTACATTAAACCTCTCAGGAAAACATCAGAAAGAATATCAATGCATGAGTCAACTAGTGCTTTTTGGGGGTCAGAATATTTGCATCCCAATATAAAGAGCTTTGAAAATAAAACTCTTTATTTACCAAAGCACAAATACAATCAGAAACTCCACACCTTTTAGATGCCTAGTTACAGTTATGGAATTCATATGCCTGAAATAAAGGCAGGGCATTTCCTAAAGAAATAATAAAACATAAATATTTCATTTTCTTCTATATGATCTACAGGTTTCATACATTTAATTTTAAACTCAATTCTAAATAATTAAGCTTGTAAGTTTCTCTATTGCTTAAGAGATCAATTCTGAATTTAAATCTGAAAACAGGATGCAGACAGATAGTCCTTAGTTAAAGAAAATGTGACTGAATACAGGAAAGAAGACTGTCCACTTGTCTGGCCCAGACCTTCACATCCACCATAAAAACCTTCCAGGTAGTAGATTAGATTGAGCTCATTGGAGAGTGCTCAGTTTTGGAAAAGCTTCTATAAATGGGACAATGTGTTCAAGAAGAGAGTCTGCAATAGAAAGGACAAGGATACACAGCTGGAAACAAATTTAAAGCTAAGTCTCAGAAATTATGAAAATAAAGAAGGTTTCATAGAAGTACATCACATTCTAGTATCTAGAGCCTCTAAATCAATAATGGGTTTTTTTCTGGAGAGCAAAAAGGTAAGATTCCATAAGAGAAAAATAATTTTCAGATTTAGTCTGTTTCACACAAAGAGATAAGTATTTTACTATTTAAAGTATCACCTTTTCCCCATGTATTGATCTCAGAAATCAGAAGTTATTGCTATATGGTTAAAGGTTGTTAGAGACATGATACCCAGAACTCAGAGCCAGCTACTAGTTGACTTCTTTGTTGACATTACATAGGTAGAAGGCATGTCTCAACCTGTTGAGGTTGGTCCTATTATAGAATGATGATCTTGGAGCAGATTTATTTAGAATAACATAGGATTGATGACATAGGATTAATTACATAGTGTAATCCCCTTTGAAAGTCTCACATCTACTCAGGGGGTGTTTGAGGGACAGGTCCCATCCCTGACTTGAGTTGGCTCCATATGGTCCTTGAAGAGATTGAAACTGAAGATGTTTTCAATCCATTAAAAAAAGTGCTGCTACCACTAAAACATCTCTAAAAGGGACTAATTATGCTTTTTTACTACAGTCCTATATGATGAAAATGTAATAATTTTAACTTCAAAAGTGAAGTCTGTGATCTGTTCAGGACTGTAAGTGTACTACTAAACACTGTCAAAATATCTACAGAAATATTTGCCTATTATTGTCCAAGATATTCTGAAAGAGGATGCTAGAGACTTTAAAAATTAAATCTGATAATAATTTACTATTATCAAGAGTAGAACAAATACTTTCTCAAATCTTCAGAAATCTGATCTTCAAAGCTTTAAATCTTTGTTTCTCCCCTCTTGCTTTGGCATTGGAATTCATATTATACACTTGGTCTTTGCATGAAAGCAACATTCTACCTAGTGGTTACATATTCTTTTCTCTTCCTGCAAGAAAAAATATCTGCATCTACTGGGGAATAAAAAAGAAAAAGGATCTCTATTGAATAGAGCATGTAAAACCTGCTCTCAGAGCTAGTTTTTCTATCCCTTCTATATTATATCACATTTCTAGAATTAATACTAAAAGTACACTTGCTGTGCATTTATGAATAAACCAACCTAGATTTCCTTGATAATAGGATTTTGGGGGATAAAAATTAAGACAATTTTTTTATAATTCTTCAGATTTTTAATATCTCTTAAAATATTTTTTCCTCCTATAAGAGATAAAGATACTGTAAGTAAAACTAAAAATGTACTATTAAGATAATATAGAAAAATTGAATCAGAAACAGCAGAAAAGCACAGAATTTTTTTTTTCCTTTCCTTTCTGAAAAGTAGTTTAACCTACACTTACTGAAGATCTGTCACTCACAGATTGTTCCAGTTAACAGACTGTCACACTGAACACTATGTGCAGCTCAGCAAAACTGGCACTGCTCCATAATTGAGAGGCTGGTTTTTTAAACCTCTTTCAATTGTATCATATCCTCAGAGTCAATAATATAAAAGCAGCAGCTTTTCTCATATGGATGAGAACTTTTACAATGTCTTAAATTAAGCAATAAGTAACAAGTTCTTTCATTTTAAAATCTCAAAAGACAAATAAATAGATTAACTGTTCTTGCAGTGAGATTATTGTGGATCAGGTCATAAAAGTAACAAATGGGTTATAGTGTATGAACAATTTCATGGATTATATATCTCAGATGCATAAAGCATACCTAGCATAATTTAGTTACTCTGTATTTGGGAGATAGTCTGTATTGAAGCCTTAAAAATTCTTTGCATACATTTCTCAAGAAATCACATTTAATCAAGAACTACATTTAGCTAATCCCATTTATATGAAATTGAGATTAAGAAATAAAGTACTATATGGAACATAGCAATTCATGCTCACAGGAAAAAATAAAAGTGCCCAGTTCGAGGCATAAACTTGTATATACACATTAGATGGCACTATTGAAGCTACTTCACATAAATGTCTTATACTATTGTCAAAAATTAAGTGTTCACCCTACTTCTAAATGTAGTGCTCCTTTCTCTAATGTTGCTTTTCCCAGAAAAGTTGTAATGCACTGGTTATTTTTTTCTAAAACTCTAGAGATATGATTCAAAGCATTTAACACAGAGCCAGAAAGCAAATTATTCTGAAATTGAAGAATGAGGGCTGCAGTTGTAAGGAGTTTTGCTTCAGACTAATAGTATTCAAATGGAAGTCATTAGGATGAAAAGTAAACTCTTATCCCAGGGACCTCACTAAGAAGAACAAAATGGTAGCAAAGTATTAATAACATTTCCCTAACTGAAAATATGGAAAGCATCATTCTGAGAAAGAATCAGAACAGGAAGAACTAACTCTGAGGGAACAGAAATGGAAAAGGAGAATGAACTGTATTAGTATAAAGTGCATGATTGCTCATAATAAAAGCTTTTATGCATGGAGATTCTGAGTTGGAAAGGCCAAAGGAGGACAAAATCCTGTCTGTATTAATTCTCTAGCTAGCAGTATAATGGAGACATGAAAAAGTCATTGAGTTTTGCAGGGCTGATCAGGCCATGTATTTGCAATAGGTAAGGAGTTGGGCCAAAACACAAGGGAAATTTCATCTGAAATATTGGGAAGGATTGCTGTGACCTAATTTTAGGTTTTCAGTTGGAACATCATTATAAAAAAAGTCTGCCTATGCAATTAACAGAAATAAGCTCCAGACTATGTCAACAATACTTGGAATTCTCATTCTAATTGGTCTGTTTTACAGTTTTATCATATGAGGAAACTATCTTAAATTCCTTAAACAAATAATATGGGCTATATTTGCTGTATACAGTATGGCTCATTGTTTTAAACAGATTTAATCAGATGTAGAAAAGGACTTATTATAAAAATAGCTTAATTTAGTCAAAAATACTAAACCAGATTGGCTTACTTATCCTAGTGAAATGAAGGCTATACAGGTTTATAATTTCTCATAAATACATTACAGAGCTAAAGTGCAAAGTTGGCACAAGAACAAATTGATATAAATGTAGCAGAAATAAATTTAGGGGAAAAAACCAGATATTTCTAACATTCAATCTGCCAGTGATGGGGAGTATTAAGTCAGTGGAGCAAGTGGGACAAAAATGTATTGCTAATTTTATTAGAAAGGTGAATCAATTTATAGTATGGTTTCTTATTTTATCAGGGGTCTGGGTTCAGTGACATGTAGAAATGTACAACTCCTTCCAGAATAAGAATCTTAAGAGACTTAACCTATAAGACACTGAACGATTTTCACATTTATTTTGTTAAGAGTAGTGAAGAATTCTTTTTTAAAGTCATGACATAGTTTTAGCTAATATGAATCTTATAATTTCCCGGTTCTAGTATTTTTATGCATGAATTTGGCCGAGGCTGATTTTTCTTTCCTAGCCATATATAGACTTCCACAGAATCTTTTGTCATTCCAAGGAGGAAAAATGAAAAAAAATCCTTTCCTAAGAAAGGGTGGACATATGTAAGAGTAATGTTAAATAATATTATTTAGATTACTATTACTTAATCATCTTCTTAAAACAGTAATCAGGAGAACCTTCATGAAAAATCATAGTAACTAAACAGTTTTAATTTACCTTTCCAGATGTTGGGAGTTAATCACTACTACCTGTTGACATAAATAGCCTCATTCTTTCAGTCAAAGCACAGATCTATATGAAAAAAAAAAGGGCCCAGCTTAGCATGCCATCTCAATGTTCTTACTACATCATAAATCATTTATTTTCCCATTCTGAGAATACCTTCTTCTGTTCTCTCAAGGTGTTAGAATAAATATTGTTTGTACCAGATAATCATGCTGTTGCTTGATATTTTGAACTGCCAGAAAGGCTGCAAACCTCAGCTACTCAGAAGAAAGCACTGAAGGTACTTTTAAAGAAAATAGATTTCTTTTACATTCACTGCTCTTGGAAATGTATGCTTAGGAGAGTCTAGAAGAAATAAAAGATAAATTAAAGATTTACAGGTTACAGATCTTATATTTGTACAATTATGCATAATTTTAAAATTATAAAGTATATAAAATAAACATGAGATAGCATTATGCCTGTGTTTCCCCATATTAAGAAAATTCATCCAGGTAATGTGCTAGTATTAAATAGGCATTAGTTATATCAGTATGAGTATTATTTCAGCCATGAAAGATGAAGGATGCAACATTAAAAAAATACAGAAAAGTCATTTTTTTGATCCCATTTGACATGCCTAAGCTTTCTCTGCAACCAGGTATAAATCTTTGGGTGGAAACAATGTGTCTTGGAGACATATGAAAAAAAGAGAAACAAGAACAGTTTTCAGACACCAAATAATCAGCCAGAGTGGGTATACTGCTCAGTGCTGCTGCAACAAGGCTGTATCAGCCTCAGCAGTCCCTGTTAATTTGCTGTTTTCCATGACTAAGTACTCAGACAGTCTAACAAACCACCTGCCAAAACAAGCTTCACTGCTGCTTACACATTGCTCCAGCACAGGAGTTGTGCTTGAACTGCTTGACAACAGCATGCAACTCAGTAGTGCAATATTATTTCATTATTTCACTACTATATATAGCTTACAAACTATTAAACTTACAGTATGTGTGTGTGCATATGTGTTCCTGTCTTTATTGGGGGTGATGACCTTGAGCAGCTGATATGATATACATTTTTCAGATTGCAATTCAGATATAGAATTTTCAGATAACTGCTGATCTGGAAAATAAAGTAGGGTTTTGAATGAATCACTATTCCATGGATTCAATACATGTTTAATTGTTTATATGCAGTTAAGGCTTTTTTTTTTTTTTTTTATTCCCCCAGGTAATCCAAAATGTGTGCAAAAAGTAGTCTTAGAAAGGCACGTTATTTAAAAAAAAAAATTTCTACTTTCTGTGTATTTAGACATATAAAATTTAATGGTAGATCAACCACTAACAGATTTCTGAATCTAATCTCCATTTGCCATTGTTTTTTGGGGCAAGATAACATTTCTTATCCAATACAGTCCTCTAAAACAAAAAAAGTTTTTATATTTTCATTTCTATTAAAAACCAAAAAATCAAATACTGTTTCTGCCTCATCTGATTTGACTAAAAAGGAACAGTTGCATGTGAAGCTTTGAGTTTTACTTGGCTTCCATTCCTTCTTTATTTGTAGTTCTTTCAGGAGAGTAATAGATTAGTCATGTCTAGAATTGTATGTGTAAGAAGTACACAAGTCAATTTTTTGTAGTTGTTGTTAGGAGCTTTCTGTGTACCCTAAAAGGAGCAGAAGTCATGTTTTTATGACTAATTTTACTGTTATGGCCATCATGATTTCTCAAAAATCATGAATTTAATCTCAAATTCTGTATTCTGCATTTGTAATTATACCATTTGGGCCTGTCTCGCTACCATTTGTTAAAATGCTGACTATCAAATAATATGTACAATTTCTTAAGCTGAAAGACTCAGTTAAGAAGAACGAGTACTATTCATTAAATTTATTATACAGTTACTGGTTATATGCATCCATCAATAACATACTGTAATTATCTAATGCCAAGGATTACCAATTTGTACATAAATTACAGAGCATTGCAACCTACTTTTCTAATGTTAATATTGAACAAAATGTTGTATTTAACAGTATTTTAGACTTAGCATCTCATGACTCAATTCACCTGGCCTTTAAATGACTAATGTTTCTTTCCTGAGCTCCAGTTTAACATGTAGCTGCATCTATCCGATGGGCTGAGATTGTATTAATTCATATCCTCTTCAGTCACCTTGATTTCAATTGAATGTAGCTTGTCAACTTCAGTAAGAAGGAATTTAGAAAAATACATGTGGACAAGGTAATTTCTCTTTAGTCTCCTGCTCTTTTGTAATGATCAGAGAATCACTTTTCTTCTGTGAAATAACCTCAGGCTTTTAATGGTACCTATGTAAACAAACCCATAATAGCTGGTAAGTACCTGCACACTATGATAAGTGTGACACATCTGTGTGTGACACAGATTAGTCGAAGAACAAGAGAGGAACCCACCGTTTTACCAATATATGAAATAACTGTAGGTTACTTTTGCCTATATAATGGTTTCCATTTAAATGCTCTTTTACCTGACAATTTAGTTTCTAATTTCCTTGCATGCTCTCTTTCAGATGTCTTCCTTTCCACAAATATTTGATTTTTTTTACAAAATTTTATTCTGCTATAATCAAATTTTTACACTAATTGTCTCCATTACAACTCTATAAACTTGCTATTTTCTTCCACAGTTCATACAGATATTATTTAGTTTTATTTTCTCCTTTCTGATACACTTTGTTTTGTTTTGAAGATTTTGAAGATTGTCCAAAACCAACTAAATTTATGACAACTTCTTTACATCAGAAGACTAGCACCACTCAAGGTTGATAGTATCCGGCATGCATGAAACATTTCTTGTTTCTTTAGTTGCTATTGCATTTAGTAGTCAAAATCCACATGGTTGCTCAATATGTATATAAAGGTAAAATTCAGAAACAGATAATGACAAGATATGCTGATGCTTTTAAAAATTAAATTACAGCAAAATTGGTAAGATAAACAATAAAAATTAAATTTTATCCAAAAGCACTTTAATTGCAACTCAGCCAGCAGATGGCAAGTGATGTTCAGTAAAGAAAGACAAGAAGACTGAGGATCTTGCTTGTAATAGATAAATATTCTATGAATTGAAGATCCAGACAAACCTTTTTTCTCACATATATAATTGTAGAGTATACTCTGCTTTTGTTACTATGAGAAGGAAAAAGACAACATCTTAGGCACCCCAGAATTTTCAAGGGTAAGGTTTTGAAGCTGTAAAAGGTTCCTTTGTAGTGAACCTGAAGTGGATTTTTTTTTTTTTTTCCTTTTTTACTGGATGCCCCAATCTGGAATTGTTAATTGGTTTATATTTTGGAGTATTAATCCCTATTATTTGCCTCAGGATGCTGAAGGAGATGTAATGTTAACAGAGAAGCATCAGAAATTACTGATAACAAATGCAAAATAATACCTCTAAACATTAACACTTCAGCACGGAATTAGCAAAGACAGAACGCATAGCTAGAGCATGAAGTAAATGCTCCAATAAAAATGATGAGTGAGCAGAAGTGTGGTCAAAAACAGTGTAGAAAAATAAGAATCAAAGGCCTTTTCACTTTTTATAATCCAGCAAAATCTGTTAAATTTAATGCTGGTATTAGAGAACATCTTTTGAACCTAAAATTATAAATTACTCTAAAAATACAAAATGTTTGATAGCAATCTAGTTTTATCTTTCTTGGTGATTTATTTTTTATACCATATAAAATCACTTTTCAAGAAAGGACAATTTCTTAAAAGGCAAAAGTCAGTTTTTTCAAAAACGTACCAGCAGCTTCTACCCTCTGTGTGTGACCAAACACGTTGTGACATATGCTTACACCACACAAGAAACTTAAGAGAAAGATTTTCACAAAAAATCCTGTTCCAAAATGTCGGCCAAACAACCAAGGAATCATCTAGATAAAAGCATGTAGTATTTTCCTTAGCTCAGGGGAACATGAAATTTTTCACCTGACTTCTTCTAACATTTCCCAAAAATACTAATTAATGGCTAGGGGTATAATGTTCTCTTGGCATTCTCTATAGGATGATCTATTGTCCTCTTTTTTAAAAAAACCACAGTTAATCGTACTTTTTAAACATTCTTCCTAATAGAATGTTAATTAGAACTGAAGAAATATTTCCCATTAAATTATATGATTAATTATCTGAATGGAATCAAGGCAGGAGATTATTGAAAAGAGAAAAAATGCAAATTTTTTTTCTTGTTCATTGTGAAAATAATTTCAAATGTTTTCCTTTTGTAACAGTAAAACAGAAATTCTGATATAAATACAACAGTAAACTGCATGGAGTACAACAAGAAGACTGAAAGTTTGTAGAAACTTGATGTTAATTGGTTTAACAAACCTGCCAAAGCAATTAAAGCAGATGTGTGTAGTTTGAGGATGATTCAGATCTTTGATGGCCCATCAAAATTAACACAATCACAGACATATTTTGCCTGAGTAGCTCCTGAATGAGCCACCCACACAGGACAGAGATTTTAAAAAGCCTCTTTTTAAAAGATTGCAGTGATAAGTGAGTCACAAGAGAATGAAATGTTAAACATTTTTTGTCTTCTAGCATTGTATATAGGGTAAAAACTTGAAAACTTTCCCTTATAAATATAACTTTTAAAAAAGGATGAGAAAGGAAGAAAGAACATTTTTACTATGACCATTAATTAAAAAAAAAAAAGTTGTATTTGATGGTTTTTATATAAGGTACTTCTAGATAACCAATAAAGTAAAAACAAGATGCTTTCATCTATGTATTCTTGAAGCAGGATTTACATTTTTGGCATATTATTTAAATTGTCTTTGATTGAAAACACACGGCTTTAACACTACATCCAAAAATTAAAAAATGTATTATTTTGTGCAAAGATATCAAAGCAGAGTTATTAACACTCCTGAATCAAGCCACTCTACCAGTACCTGTAGCAGATGTCAGAATGTATCTCAGCTACTAAAAGAACCTGCCAACTTTTGCAATTCCTTCAGTTTCTTTATTCCCACTCTGCCTAAATAATTTAAATGAAAATGTCTTTGCAAGGACTTCACACACTGAAGTGAAAATATTCTATTTAAATGTTTCAAAACATTTCTAACCTTGTATGTTATATTTTTATTCTTTAGTATCCTGATTTAAAATCCAAATTTATGGCCTTTAATATCATAAGTAGAGAAAGAGTAATATAGAGTTTGGCTTTTGAGACATATTTTGTCTTTATCTGTTTCATTAGTCATCCTATTTGAGGGCCAGTAAATCAGGAGATTTCAAGTAAATTGCTTCCTGAAGCTTTTGTGGGGAGTACTAGCTGTGTGTTATCAGCACTCTCATTTTTATGTCCATCCTCCATGGTGTATCATAGAACTGTAAAAAATAGTTTAGACTGAGCCTTGAACTATCTTTATAGTGAAAAAAATTAATCTTATTAAATTTTAGACTTTTTAAATTTTGTTTTATTAAAATTAAAATCTCAGTCTTTTCATCCAGAAACATCAACACTTATAAACAAACTAACTATCCACAAAGAACCTGGGAAATTCTTTTTATCAGTGCATATTCTCTATACAAAGTGTAAAACTCAGATAATTCAGTTGAAAACCTAATTTTCCTCAATAAAACTTTGTGGCTTGTCTTTCTTATCTATTTGAGCAGAATGAAAGTAGAACAATGACCTTAATCTGTACTGGAATCTTTATGGTGCTGAAGCTAGTACAAGCCCTCTCACATCTGAAATTTCTTCAGTTGTTTTGGTTTTACTTTTAATTTTTTTTGACAGATTTTTTCCATTTGTTTGTTTGTTTAATTTTAACATGGAATTCACACATAAACTATATTTTTTATGACCTTGCATGACTGCTCCTTATTTATCACCCTTAGACCGTGAATTATGGAAATACACAAAAAAATCTGGGACTCAAGACAGAGAGAAAATACAGTTATATATGGTAAAAGTAGTTAAAGCTGACATATACTGTTCAATTATAAGATTATCTACAGATTAATTATTGAAAATCTTGTGATACAGATATTTTCCCAAGCACTTTCTTTTTGAGGAAGGGTACTATTCTCTCCTGTCAACTCCATTTGTTTGATAGCTGCTTATATAGTTGCACCTGATTAATTTAATTCTAAATAGGTTTGCAAGCCTATGTGAAAATTGCAATTAACTTTACTGAAGCACAACAGATTTAAAGGTACATGGCATTGGACAAGGATTTTTTGAGAAGAGCCAGAGTTCAGATTTGTCTACCATTAGTAAAGCTTTTACTGCAGTCATATCCAAAGATTTTATCCTTTTGCTGTCAAAGCAATTTAGCTGCATCTCTATTTCATGAAGCCAGGGATCCTGAAGTAATCTCTAACTTGCAGTAGCAAATAAATAAAATCCAACCATTTTACCAACTTAGCAGTAATAGTAATAATGAAGTTAAATCATGCATTTGTTGATGTCATGACAAATGAAATATCTTTTGGGTTTTTTAATTAAGTACTGCATACATGTGAAAGCCTAATTTTTTCTCTTTTAGCTCCTTTACTGACAATGCAGTTCTGACATCTGCATTGCCAAACTTTACATCATATTCAAACTCCTTTAATTAAGAAATATATAAGTTACAAAGGTTAGATATATTTAACTAATCAGAACATGAAGTTTAGAAATTTTAAAATGTATGTAATAGACTTTTTCTATCTTTTAGCAGTTTTTCTTTGCTTAGTTTGGGGTGCTTTTTTGCCTAAATAAATGCAACAAAACTCACCTAGACCTTTGATGCATGTGTCAGATATTACAACTTAGTACTTTGAGTCTGTTTTGGGATGTGAATGACCATCTACCTCTCCTAATTTATTTCCTTTCTTTTACAGAAGATGCTTTAGTTAAAACTAAAGAAGAGGGTAGTATTTTCATGTCTTTACTGTTAATTTCTGCTACTTAGTCTAAGTACCGAAGACTAAGACTGTAGTTGTTATACAAACTGGAGTCTGTCAATCAATAAATTGCTGTCAGAGCTCCAAATTTTTATAGCTCCTAACTAACCTTTCAACACCAAATGGTTCTTACAATTCAGATTTTATATGGTTTTTATGGGAAAGGCAGGAAATAACATGGTTGCTTATTGCTGACCACAGTTTGAGAACTGTGATAATTAGACTTGGTGAATCTTTTGAGTCTAACAACAATGCCTTCTTCAGAAAGATGGATAACATGAACCTCCTAGATGGCTTCTATGTATACAGTGATCACACCTTTAGAAAGAGTACCATTTTGAAGCCCTGCTTTATTGATGAAGGAGTATAAAAGAGATCTAAAATAACCTCTACCTCAATCTGTATTTAAACATACAAAATTTGAGCTTAGCCTTTTAAGAATAGTTAATTTCAATAATATTGCCTGTTTATTTTTTTCTCCTGAACATGAAATGTAGAGTGTTTGAAACTTTTTCAGTAACATTTTTTTCAATGTTTGAAATTAGTATTCTGACTGTGACCTTAACAAAATTCAGCTTTTTAGCTTTACATCCTGCACTTTACATCCTGCACTTTACCTCGCCTTACCTTATATTACCTTACCTTAATCTGTTTTAGAATCAGCTGAGCACACCTATTTGTTGGTGCAAAAGATGCAAAATGTCACTGCAAAGAGAATTATTTATGAAACTTCAAAAGCTATTTGCTATTAAATGTGTATTCAAATGCACAATGCAAAAAATAGGTAAGTGGTAGAGGCAGTGCTGTTATTCAGACACAAAATGACAAGGGTTAAGTAAAATTTTGGAAACTACGAACTTTTAGATAAATTTCTTCTTCTGCATTTAGTTGGAGCACTTAAGTGTCTTGATATTTTCTGCCAAGTGGTATCAGTCCTTTCACCATCACTGATGGTAGAACATACTATGTGATTATTTGCTGGGGTTTTTTTGGTTGTTTTTGGGTTTTGTTTATTTGTTTGTTTGTTGTTTTTTATTGTTTTTTTTTTAGTGGGGATGGTTTTATGCACTCAGATTAGGAGTTTGAGAAGTAAAAACAACACAGTCTTTCTGGGTAATGATGTAAGGTTGTAGCTTCAAAAGGAAGAAAATCTATCTTGGAATAAATATCTTTGCATTTTCACAGGCTGTTTCTGACATACTTCCAGATTCTATTAAAAATTTCTATGAAATGTTTTGCATCTACGTGAAAGGTTCACTGTCTCCCGCTCTGCAGAATGCTTTGCACATGTAGATATCATTAAAACATAAATAATTTTTACTTTTTTTCTTTTAACGTTTCATTGCACCATGGCAATCATCCAGAGTTATACAGTAGTAGCTTGATAGATGTGACATTTTAAAATACTGGGTGTTATTTTTAACAATCACTGACTAGTTGGTTACCTAATTCCCTTACTGTCCTGGAGGTGAATTTAGAAATGTAGTTGAGTGTATGGAGACAGCTTCCTCACATTTAGTTGTAACAGCTTACTTATCCTTGACAAGATACAGCTAAACTATTATATTTCCCAGATGAAAATCAGAGGGAATTATTGGTAGGAGAGAAGGAGAGGCATAAATGATAGAAGACAATGGGAACCTTCAGCTAAGATTTTGAACAGATTAATGTAGAACCTTTGAATACATTTTTTTCCAACTCCTGCTCAAGTATTTTAAGGTGATTGCATACTGTATGATTTTAATGAAGGGAATAAGATTTGTTATTTCAGCACAGGTAATACTGAATTGCAAGGAGTGTATTGCAATTCAAGTGTCTGATGTCAGCAAAGCCTAAAATTCTTGCTTCCTAAAAGAAAATGTAATAATTTTGTAGGCAGTAGACAACAGTAACAGTTTCTGAAGCAGAGATACAAAACTTCATCTTTTCATCTCCAAAAACCTCACAATTTAGTCATCTAAGCTTCATGAAATTTCTGATTTCCTTGTACATCAGCCAATATGGAATAGAAAAAAACATATCCAAAATGTTACGAGTCTGTATTTTTTATTTATGCTCAGATAATGAGCTTTTTACTAACTTCTACTTAAAATGTGGATAGAAGTGAAAAATTAGAAGACATGGCAGGTTGCAGAATAAGTCAAACTGAGAGAAAAAATAAGTTATACAAATAATCTCTATCAGTGATTCTAATGCTGACAATAAGGCAAATATAATGACAATGAAGTTAAGCAACAATGTAATTCAGATCACTCAGGTCACTCAGATCAGTCAGGGACTCCCGATTAAAAAAATTAAAATACACCCCCCCCCCCCCCCCCCCAGTAACCAGATTAAACTTTTAATGCCAGAATAAATCTAGTCTCAAAGTAGAATTGTTTTTTCCCCCATGTTTACACCGGCTGAACTACAGAATAACAGGCCTCCAATAGCAGTGCTAAGTGTATTTCTATTTTACCTGAAGCACAAAGGATTCCCTGGCCCTATACTCACCATTAATCCTTAATGTAGCCAGGTCAATACATTTGTTATTTTTCCAAGGGTGAAAAACTTGCTTTATCCTACAGATTACATTTAGACATTGTTACAAATAGTAACAATAGACACACCAAAAAAAGAACCAATATCTCAGAAAAAGCTATTTAAGATATGGGCAAATAGGATAATCCACTATCTGAAATATTTGTTGAAAAATTCATAATCCTGAAGACTGTTAGTGCCGTCTCATTGTGGAAGTTTTATTTAGGCTTTTGGGATGATGAACTCTGTGTTGTTCAATTTTACTTAGGTTTATGGCTTAGTGACCTCAAATTTTATTTTCACATTCCATATCTTCACACTTTAAGCCCTGGTTTCTCTTTTTAAAGGGATTACATTTCTGTGAACCATTGTTCTGCTTCCTACACTTTTATCAAGACTAGAAAATGAATTGGAACCAAGATATTCCTGCATTCCCTCTTGTCCTTCCTCCTCCTCCTCCCTGAAGAAGTTTCTATATTCCAACTAATGACACAATTAAAACTTTTTCTGAAATCCTCTAATGGTGATTCATCCTTTGTCACTAGGGCTCTCAGTGGTCAAATTACAAAGGTAGCCTATTTTCTTTAATATCAAAGTATTTCAAAAGCTTGGAATTATGAAAGAAGTGAATATCTGGCTATTAAAAAAATCCATAAAAGATAGAAAAAACATCAGCAATTAATATTTTAAGGTCTTGTTTTGTCCTGTAGGTTAATTACAGATGTTTTTTCTCTCAATTCTATCATATGTATCTTATATGTGAAAAATTCTATTGCGCAAAGTAACTTAGGGGGTTTACTAAGAATTTATTATTATGAATTTCCATTATAAACTAGGTGTTCTTGAAATGTCTGAAGAGACAGACAAAAAAGCTAGATAAGTATGTCATAGGATGTTTAAAAGCCAACCATACAATATGAAGAAAAAAACCCAAAACTTCTAATTTTTGGACGTGCAGAGTAGCATCTCCAGAAGAAATGACTAAGAATGTCATTGTGCAAGAATGCAGCTGGCATATTTCCTCAAGAATGAATAAATAAGTCAGGAAAAGTTAACATAGAATTCACAGCTGTGATTAAGGACACATAAAATTGAACCATGAATGGAAAATAGAAGTTTGTTAGTTTCAACTTAGGAAAAAAAAGCTGAAAGGGATACGATGGATTTTTATAGTGTGAAGGTAAATATAAGGCAAGATAAAGCTAATGTTGGAAGTAGATATACATGCACTGTAAAAATATTAAAGCAAAATTAAAAAAAATAAATTAAGAGGATTAAGAGGACAGCCTTACCAGTACAATAGAAGAAAACTCAACAGGTTTGTTGAAAAGAGGAAAACTCAACATGGAGCTAACATCTTCGTTAGATTAGAAGATACATTTGTGCTGCTTTTGTATTAATTAACTGAAATTAATTAATTAACTGAAACCATCACATCTTTCAACAGCATGCAGCTGGATGAGGTTTCTCCTGGTTTTATGTTTCTCAGTATTGTTATCCCATTTTAAGTTCCATTAGGAAACCAACATTACATCTAATATGACTTCTCACTAATGTTAGAGCTGTATCATAGGTATAGGAAGAAAAAACAGGATGTTCTTGTCTTTAGTCTTCAATTTCTGAAGTGTATGGAGTGCTCCCAACAAAGTCTTTTAGGTCACTTTGTATACAGGTCTGTTTAAAGATAAAAGTTCTATCACATTCAGGTTTCAATAATGCATCATCTTTGTAAAGAAGTTTCAAAGGAGTCTTATCTAGTCTTTTGTATTTGACAGTTTGAATTGATTATTTCCTGTAAATATAGAATTTGCTAAGCATTCACTAGGAAATATGTCAATCCACCAAATTAGGGAAGGATTTCTGATAATTTCAACATTAAAGCATTAGATTAGATTCTAAAAGCAAGCAGAAATTTTGCCAGTTTCCTATGTGCAGTCACTGTCCTCATTGTTTTCTTTATAATTCAGGAGCAATTCTTTCTATGTATTTATCCAAAAACCTACTTTAAAATCTATTATCTAGGTGAATATTTTCTAAATTTCATATTGACTATAAACTTTGGAACTATGCACAGTATCAAACTCATGACAAAAAAAAAGGATTGTTTCATGTAAAGTTAACCCAAGGGTGAACAAGGAAAGACTGAAAAATGAAAAGATACAATGGAGGTCTGCATTGTAAATGATACTAAAATACTAGAAAATATCTTAAGAGCAATTTTAACGTGCTGAACTGTCCTCATGCTAAAACAATCAAAAATATAACATATAAAGATTCAGGAAAATTAATCTAGCTGCCAGGAGGTTTTGTAATCAGAGAGACAGTGGATAATGGTGCAACAGCCATGAACTCTAATGATATTTCAGAGGTAAAGTAAGTTTTGTCCATCCCTAAACTAAAAAAATCCTGTCATAGGTCCAAGACAAACTTTTTGCTTCAGGTAGACTCATTTCCATTAAGTTGGGATCTTCTCTGTCTAGATAATTGCATTTTTTTTTAAACTAATTATCACTTACAATGGACAATTATTTCAAAAGGAAAGTGTTGGATGTTCAGTGAAAACCTCCATTTCCTTCCTGGTATTTCCATTAGCTCTTTTAAGACAAGAGCAAATTTCTGAAAGAACAGAAATGTCATGTTGGGGGTGGGGCTAGAGGGGGAAAAAGCAGAAGAGGAGATATTTGGGCTGGTGATGTTTGTCTTCCCAAGTCATTGTTACAAGTGATAGAGCCCTGCCTCTGTGGGGATGACTGAACGCCTGCCTGCCACCTGCAAGTGCTGAATTAATTCTTTTGCTTTGCTTGTGTGCATGGCTTTCGCTTTCCCTATAAAACTGTCTTCATCCCAACCCAGGAAATTTCTCACTTTTACTCTTTCCAGTCTCTTCTCTTTCCAGCCTCCTCACCATCACCGTGGGGCTAGTGAGCAAGCAGCTGTGTGCTCTGAGATGCCTATTGGGGTTAAAAAATGACAGGCAAATGTAATGTCAGACATTACAATCAGCCTGAAACTATTCATAACTATTCATCCCTTAGACTACGTAGAAAATATGTACTTCTAGTCTAAAAGACGTAATTTATATTTAATTTTATATACAATATAAAGGATAAGCAGCAATGTTGGAGAAAGCAAATTAAAGTTGCCTGTAACTGGTAGTAGGGTTAAGAATGTTTGAATGTCCTATTAAATTTCATTTCATTTCAAACGGTATCTGAAACATAACTGAGCAGGTTACCAAATACATAAAATTATGACTGTTTATGCTTTTAGAATATTTTCAGAATGATCATAATATCAAAGGAGGAGTGAATAAAGTATTTTTAAATTACACTATTCAGAGACTGATAAATGTTTGGACTTGTTCAAGTCAGTTTGGAGGTGCTTCAAAAACCAAAATACAGTGCTAGCAGAGTGCATGAATTAGAAGTAGTCTGGAGTCTCATCACCTCAGTGTTCTGATACCCAATTACTTTTATAAAAACAAGAAATTTTTAGACAGGTAGTCAAACATGATACAAGACAAGAAATATTGAAAGTTCTTTGTATTTGATCACGATGAAACATGACTTCAGAGATGAAAAGCATGGATTTATTTCACTGTATCCAGTTTATGTTTGAAAAATATATCTGTTGTATAAAAGAAGAGTACTGTGGGGAATATGTTTATTGGAATTTTTTTTTTCCACTGGAATATACTTCCCAGTCAAATTAATTTGAACTGTAGGCTATATAGGAAGAAGATAGAATTTCAGTAAATTTTCATTAAAATATCTTTTAATGAGGCTTGTGATGGTAAGAAAATGTGGCACAAGGGAATCCTAACAAGTTGTGTGAATTACTTCTTGTTGTTGTCACAATACTTCTAAAGGAAGCATGTTAAATCATCTTAAAATGGAAACTCAGAGAATGAAGTGATTAAAGTCTATGTACATGGAAAAGTCTATGATTAATAATAAAATATCTGCCCTTTTCTGTGCCAATGAAAGTTATTTTAAAAGTCTATGGATCTTTGCTGTAATTTTCAGGTCTGTATTGACATATTTTAATGTCTAAGACATGTGACTTAAAGGGTTTTGTTCATATGCAACTATATTCTACAGCTACATATATGAATATCTAACTGTAATTATATTCTGTGTAGCCAGCATTATGTACAGATATATAACATTTTAGCACTTTAAGCTTTTACCACACCTTGCTAAATAAGAACATATGTTGTTTCCAAATAATAAAGCAGAATCCATCGTATAGATTGATAAGTGAAGGATACAAAATCCTTATTCCTAATCCCTGCCAATGTGTTTCTATTTTCTTTGCACTGTACAGTTTAGGTCTTGTCTTCCATAAAATTTAAATCATTGGCACCTTTAAAAACTATGTACTATCTGGATTCCTAAAATGCGTAGAAGACATCAGTGATCTTCAGATTACATGGGTTTAATATGGAGCAACTAAAGAGTGACCGAAAGTTAATTGCTCATTACTTGCAAAAATAAGGACATCAAATATGTTTATGGTTTATTTTGAAAAAAAAACCCAACAAAACTGGCTGAATTCTACATAATTATCAAAGAATAACTAAGCACATAAATATTTGAAGACTTCCTTAACATTTTTATCATCACTAAAATAATAAAGTTAGTAGAATGGGCTAAAACGTTCTTTATTTTCCTCAGATAGGCAACTGCATGAATAAAAAAGTATAATATTTAAGTTTAAATTGTGATGACTACCTAAGTGGAGTCAAAACTTATATAATGTGAAAGGAAATAGATTAAAAAATACCAAATTTACAAATAAATAAATGTGACTATTAGGATTCTTTCAGAGCTTACACATGCCAGACTTGAAAAATAAATTTTATATATTCAGCTAAAATACTCAAATATTAACAACAGAATGTAGTTTGGAGATTTACTGGGTCTGGCTGAGAAGGAGTTAATTTTTCCCACAGCAGCCCTCCTGGGGCAGTGCACTGCGCTGGTGGTTGAAGGATGTTGGTACCACACTGGTGTTTTGGGCACTGCTGAGCAGTCCTGGCACAGCATCAGCTCTGCCTCTCCATCATCCCACCACCGTCAGGAGGCTGGGGAGGGGGGCAAGACCTTGGGAGGGGACAGGACAGGACTAGGACAGCTGACCCAAACTGACCAAAGGGGTGTTCCATACCATGTGACAGCTGCTCACATTTAAAATCTACGAAAAGAAGCAGAGGGGAGCATTCATTACTTATAAGTTTTGCCTTCCAGAGGAACTGCTACTCGTGCTGAAGCCCTGCTACTTTGGGAAGTAGCAGAACACTGCTTACTGGTGGAAAGTAGAAAATAAAGTCTCCAGCTTTTTGCTTTGTTTTTCTACATTAAATCTTTCACTTTGGCTTTACTAAACTGCCTTTTCTCAACCCACAATTATTTCCCATTTTATTTTCTCTCCCCTGTCCAGCTAAGAAGGGGAAATGATAGAGTGGCGTTGTCAGGCATCTGGCATCCAGCCAAGGTCAACCCACTACAGAAGATTAATTTAATTTGAACCTTTTTTAATGATGTAATATGTATTCACAATTTATGGGAATTAAGTATTGTTTCATTTGATTATGAATCAGAAAATACAAAAAGGAAAAGAAGATCATTGCTAAAGAAATTTCAGGGAACATTGTTTTTATTAAAACTTCCATTTTACTGCAATCAGAAGCATTTTGGATAACACAGTGACATAGACATATTAATATTTTTTTTATAATGGCTTAACAAGTCAGAATTACCTCTATATATTTGTTTAGATTACTAGTATTTTTTCAGTATAACATTCCTTAGTCTATGTGGAAACTTAACTGATAATGTAAATAAATTCCAAAACATATCTATAGAAAAAATAATTCCTGGCACAAATTTCACAATAAATTCTCACAAATTTCAAATAAAACAAGACACTGTATCTTTAATTGTTCATACCCATATCAACTGAATTACTGAATTA
This sequence comes from Poecile atricapillus, assembly GCF_030490865.1. Taxonomy (NCBI): domain Eukaryota; kingdom Metazoa; phylum Chordata; class Aves; order Passeriformes; family Paridae; genus Poecile; species Poecile atricapillus. Next base: position 27,546,695 of record NC_081251.1, read on the forward strand.
ATCAAGAGTAGATACATTACAGTTTAGATAATTTTTGTTTGAACTTACCTAAAGGTAAATACTCACAATTAAAAATTATCTGGAGATAAATACTCAAGGAATTGTCTGAAGATAATTCTTAATTTTGTTTCTATTTTTTTTTTCTTCAATACAAAAATGACAGTTCAATGTCTGAAGTGCCACAACCTTTAGTCTTTACAAAGAGAACACTGCACTTTAAAAAAAATTACTAATAAACTCACATAAACACAAACCTCAACCACTCAGCCCTATACAAGATTAACAACATCAGCCTCTTCTCCCATCAGTGACCTATACATGTCTCCTTAAACATCTGAGAAAATAGATAGAATTTGTACAATGCAAAATCAATACACTATTAGTTCCTTATCTGACCTACTGTCACACCATCAGGACTGATATACCTTGTCCATGAAGAGAAAATCCTAGTCTCTGGACTCTATTTCCAAAAGAAAATATCTTCTATTTTCAACTTTTCTGGAACCCATTAGAGTTAGATACAATAATAATTTAAACTAACACACCTATCAGTGGAAACACATACATTAATTTCTGCCCAAACTAAAATCTTTACAGCATAATGATGTGTTACATGCTCAAGAAAAGGGGAAAACTGTTTTCTGCTTCTGCCTACCTGTTCCACTTTTCTGATGAATGACATTCAATTTTTTTCTTCCAGATGAGATTAATCCTGTTTTATACAGTACAGTGAGGAAGGTTCCACTTTTGCTGATATGTGCATATTTCAGAATAAATTGAGTTTTTAGTCTCTGTGGAGTATCTTTAGAATACTCTCTGTACAGTCCATTAACTAAGAAGTTGCATCTATACAAATATTTTAAATGGTAATGCTTCATAGACTGACTTCAAATGCAATGGAAAATTCTGCTAATATACATTAAATGGTGACATGGCAATGTGGAAGATGAAGCTTCTGTTAAACTAGATAACAGCATGCAGGATTTCAGATATTGACCTCTGGGAAATTTTTTATAGCATATTAAAAAATACATATTAAAACTGTGTTTTATGCCATGTATTCTCCACTGATAAAAATAACTGGAATAAATGCATGCAACAACAAATTTCTGCCTATGGAGACTGAATATTTTTTCACTTTTTCCTTTTGTTTTTCTCTAAGATGGATTTCAGTTACATGTGGAACTAAAAGAAGTGTGTTATATTTCCTCACAAAATGTAATTCTTATGTAATTTAAGATTTTCAGTGAGTAAGCTGGTATAAGAGGTAAATGATGCTATAAACAATAGGCCTATATTATGCAGATTCAGTGTATTTAATTAACCACTGTGGATAAAATGTATACATCATATAAAAGCTATTGGTATTTAAAAGAATTAGAAGGATAGATGAATTATGAAGTGCCTATAACATGATCAGCTGATGCCAATTAAACAGAAAGCTAAATCAAATTTATCAATTATCAACTTTAGTTCTGAAGTATTATCAAATACTTCAGAACAAGAAATGAAGCTGATATTTACAAATATTGCACTCATAAAATATATTGACTTTGGAAGTCAAGTCAGAATACAGAAACAAATCAGAATAATTTTATACAAATTAGTAGGCACACAGATTGAAGTGATTTTCCATTTAAAGTTTTCACTAAATTTTTTGTGACTACATTTTTCAGGTAACAAAATCTAGGAAAGACTGCAAGTAAAAGCACAAAATAAATAAAAACCAAAAGGAAAACATATATCAAAAGACTTAAATGAATTCAACTATTTCAGTTAAAAAAAAATCCAAATTAGTCATACTTCTAAATTAATTTCCAAATAAAATCAAACAAATTATCAAGGTTTTCCTAGGTTAGAGAAAGGCACAAAAAGAATCAATGACTTTAACTAAATTCAGATATATTTACTGAAGGAAAGATATATCTAATGCATAACTGATCCTTTTTTAAAAAGAAAACTAATTCTATACAATTTTTGTATAAACATTACCTGAAACACATTTGTCCCAGTAAAAAACCTGTGACTACTTAGCCTTATTTGAGTGTAAAAAAATCCATTTACCACCTTAATAATTTTCCAGCAACTTGGAACTTAAACTATTATCTTTTCAGAAATATATTCATACATACATAAATATATATATTATGGTCAGCACTTCAAATACTACCTGGATCATAATATCACATAGGAACATGTTGATTATGACATACTGCCATCCAACATAAAGATTAATAGGGGGTGCCAGAAATACACACTTTTGTCACTGGAGGCTTAAATTCAAATCCTCATCAGTTCACAAATTAAATTCTATTTCTTGAGCTTGTCTTAGTCCCTGTGTGTCTATATCATTAAAACAATATATCTCCCTGAATAATTGGGTTTGAAGAATGGAATTTGAAATAATGAAAGTGACTGTGTACTTCTCAAAGTACCTATTCTCTGTTGAATTGGGTAAAATAGAATAAACCAGAGGAAAACTGAAATGTTTCAGGTAATATTTTCCATTGAAAGAGAATGGGAACTTTGAACTATACTGTTATGAAGATCCAGACAGTCTCTTGTTATGCCTTTGCTTTGGCATTTCTTTTAAAAAGTTGTAATCAAAGTTCTGTGTTTTTTTTCATTTTATGTATGTGTGGTCCTTTTTAATAGTATGATATGACAAAGCCAATTCCCATTTTTAGCTAAAATTATCATGTCAATTCTTTTTGCAGTAAGTACCCAGCTGTCACAGAAAACAAAATTTTTAATTTGACAGGTGTTTAAAAAGCAGTTGTTTAATATAGATAAGAAAACAGATATGGGATTGAGCAATAAGAGTTAGAATCTTAGTGGTAAGGATCTACTTCTAATGTATAAATGAATAGGAGGAGATAGATTAAAACAGTGGTTAAATTGCTGATGGTTAAAAGATAATCACTGAATCAGAGAATCAGTTGGAAAAGACCTCTGAGATCATCAAGTCCAATCCATGGCTGAACACCACCATATTGATTAGGCCACCCCATCCAGTCTTTCCTTAACACCTCTAGAGACTCTACCACTACCCTGGGAAGTCCATTCAACATCTAATTACCCTTTCTGTGAAGAAATTCATCTTAGTGAATATCCAACCTAAACCTCCTCTGATGCAGCTTAGGACTGTGTCCTCTTGTCCTGTCACTGGTTGCCAGGGAGAAGAGACCAATCCCCACCTGGCTGGAGCCTCCTTTTGGGCACTTCTAGAGACAGGGATGAGGTCTCTGAGCCTCCTTTTCTCCAGGCTAAACCTCTCCAGCTCCCTCAGCTGCTCCTCAGAGGACTTGTTCTCCAGACTTGTTCACCAGCTTCTTTGCCTTTCTCTGGACACGCTCCAGCCCCTCAATGTCATTCTTGAAGTGAGGGGCCCAGAACTGGACAGAACTTGAGATGTGGCCTCACCACTGTCAAGAGGGAAAATCCTCCCTAGTACCCTGGCCACACAATTTCTGATTCCATCAAGGTATTTGGGAAGGAAATCTGCTACCTCAAGTAATCCACATCACTGACTGAAAGGTCAGTACTGTCAGGGAACTTAAACTTGATATTAAAACTGCAAAAGAAACATAAATAGATTATATTCTATGTGCAGAAGGCTAGTCTCTAGGTCATGGAGATACTGAAAGAAGACACTGGGACTAGGAATATCAAGAATTTGAATGGGGTTTAATTTTCAAACTCTTAATAGATAGAGATGATCCTCCTACTTGTGTTGCAAGGCTGCTCTTAACTGTTGTCTACTTTCAGTGATCCTGAATATGGACCTACTGTGATCTTTTTACACAGACAAGCAAGCAATAAGAACCCAAGTAATATGTGGAAATTTTTACAGGAAATCTGTCTCATGTATAAAATATTAACATTAATTCTCTGAAACATGATTGAACAAGTTTTAATTATTAGATTACCCAGTGTCAGAATTATGACTTAAAAAATATAGGAGCACTTTGAGATATTATAAAGTCATAAGGATTCCAGTTGTTTCTTGATAATGTGATAACAACCAACAAACTGTCTGCCAGGCTTAAAATAAATGCTTACACACTTCAACTCTCCCTTTCAGTGTTGAGTGTCAATGAAGTTCTATCAGCAAGTACTTGAATAGTGATATAATTTGCTGACTAGCTATTTAGAGGAACTTATATGTAGTGTTCATATTATTCTATAGATTTGTGAGAAATCTAATTTTTTTTCTGTTCAATGCTCAAATTAACTAAATCGAAAACTAAGAATTTTACACAATTTAGTGATTTGAAGATGTCAGTTTATCAATTTCATTAGTATTCTTAAAATAAATAAATACTTGAAAGCAGAAACCTTAGGAAAATTTTTCAATTTCTCTTCCAAGATATTCTTGAAAATAATAAATATTTTCTATATACTCAGATACATGTACATACACACATTGAGAAACTAGAATTTTTTTAAAATTCCAATTTTTTTTAAATTTGGAAAATACAAATTTTATTTGCAAAATTTTCAGAGTCCTAAATGGACATAATCTCTAGTTAGATATTAATACTACTGGTCTAAGAAATACCTCTAACTGAAACATAAAAGTAACTAATTTTAAAATTATCTATTATATGCATGTTTAAATTTAGGAAAATACAAGATCAAGCTTTCTCAATGCATTTCATTTAAATTATTTAAAAATTAGCTTCCCAGGTAAGGCTAGTCCTGCTGGATCTCCACCATTATTGTCAATAAATAAATGAATATCCACCTCAAGAAAGTGCTTAACTTATATCTTGGATATTTACATCATAATGAATTGCTCACTACAGGTGTCTCCTATCTAGGCAACTTTTCCACAGGTTTACTGACCATAAGCAGCTGAGGACAGGAAAAGCCTGAGTATACAATCTGACCATGGAATTATCATGAGCTAACAGAGTGGATCAGTGGACACAAAATAAATTCCAAAGTACTTCAGCTAAAATTTTCTCCATAAAAAACCCCAATGATTCAGCTTTCATTATATTCCAAAATGCTGAATATGATTCTCTTTCTTCGTGCTCAAGACTGATAGCATCAAACTACAAAAGCTGCTGACAAAAGCAATGACAATGATAAAGTGACTACGGAGCTAATATTAGAAGAGGAAATGGAAAAACATGGCTTGTTCAGTCTAGCATAGTATTTCTGATATACTGCCAGAATTCCAGTGTTAGAAGCAGCTTGCTATAGATATGAAATGTGTGGGCTTCCCATAAATATTTACATTAGACAAAGAACTACTATTTTGTTAGAACCTAGGCAGTGAAGTTCTTTCTATCAGACACAATTTAGCAAAAAAGATATAAAAGGAGTATGACACCTCTTTAAAACCGAATCAAGGTTAGAAGCATCTGCAAAGAAAAAATACTGTTTAAGCCACAATTCAGTACTGACACAGTGGTAGAGATTATGTTGGCTGTGGAAACATTTGAATCACAAATTAGAAAAACATCTACTAGTTATTAAATATGTCTAATCAGTGTCTAATACAAATAGGGTTGGCAACAAGAAGAAAGGACAAAAAAGTAATATAAAGGAAAACCCAACTATTTCAAATCTGGGAAGTATAAACACTGTAATCACACAGGCTTTAGTTCTAAAGCCCAGGAGCTCCTTCTAAATGTGTGCTAGAAAAGCTACCTTGCTATATCAGGGCTTCTAATTTCTTGAAGGAAAACCCTAAAAAAATCCCTTTTTAATTATGCTGTAAGTGTTACTCTTGTACTTTGATTGTGTGGTGCAAATGTATTCTCAATCTTCTAAGTAACCATCTTCTACACTTTGACTATATGAAGAAAAAAAAAAAAAAAAAAAAAGAACAATTGTAGACAAAAGAAAGAAATAGTTTTATTAATGAAAGCTATGGAACAAATTTCCAGATGCTTTAAGGGCCATTCCTAGCATACAAAATCCTTGGTAAGACAGTGCAGAAAACACGTGGAGTTATCACTTAAATAGTGTAATATATTGTCATTTCTTAATTATCAATTATTGTCATTCATGTAACTGTTAAGAACTCATTTTTTACTCTGTTAGACTTATAGGTAAGAAAGTGATCATTATGCACAGACATTGTAAAGAAAAAAGAGAGGTAAGATAGCTGCAAAATAAGCAATAAAACTATTGAATTTCATCTGCTGTCCATGGATCACTCACTTCTTGCAGTATTTGAATTTCTCCGAATTCAAAGGCTTACAAAAATACAATATGGTTCATTATGACTATCTCTAATACTGTCTCCATATTACAACTTGTAACTGATTCATTGTATTGGATTAGTTTCTGACTCAGATATTGAGAAAAGGTCTGGTGTTTGCAAGGTTTCTGTTTCAACTTGCTTTATATATTACAAAACTCCCACCAAACCCCATCCCAAGCCCCAAATCCAATATATTAGAAACTGACCATGCTCTAATACCAGTCACTAGCAAGTTAAACCCCAAGAATTCCTCATGCAACCTTAGCTCATCATATCCACCAGAACACACAATAAGATAGTAAATGTTTACCTAATCAGCCTTATTTTGTATAGCTGCTAATTATGTCTGTTAGCAAAACCACCTAGCATTACTAAAAAGGCTGATCTTTGTGGAAATATGTACCCTTTAGCAGACACTACTTTAGATTTATGTTACTGTCCTCAAAAAAAAACTATTACCTGAGTAATTCAAGTATTGCTAAAATGTAACCTCAAAAACCTACTTGAAGCAAAATTGTGTGTAGAAGTATTACTGTAAGCATTTACATTCTGTAATTTTTGTGTTGACAAAATCTGTGAGTTTTTTGATAAGTTGCTTACTATAATAATCAGTAAAGTTATAAAATCATTCATTTAATTGAATGAACAGGTAGAAAAAGAACTCAGTTACTTGCATGTGAGAGTGAACAAGAAAACTTCAGAATGATGTTATTCTCAGTACATATAACCAATTGTAATACATGATATAAGAAAGACCATAAAGGATTCAAATGATTCTAAAATATCTGTGAAATTAAAATATATATTATGCTGCTATCTAAACAAATAGCAGAAATATTAATTTAAATGAAGAATGAAATATAGACAAAGCCTTTTCATCCTTCATGTCAAATTAATCCTGCACAACTGATGTTTAATACATATCCTGAACTACAAGTACTTAACAGCCCTCATTGTCTTGTGTTTTAAACTCTATCATAATTATAGTACAAGTCACACACGTTATATATATAATATATATATAATATAATATATATATAATATAAAACATGCATTTGAACCCAGCTCTGCTTTTGCATACCATTAATAAGAAAAATTCTGAAAAATAGTGTGCTGTTAAAAAATTCTAATTGCCTGATTCTGGAACAATAAGTTGGAAGTACGTTATATCTAGTCCCTTTTGGTCATTTGAAAATAGGATTTCAAGGAGCAGAACAAAACATAGCCCAGACAGATCACATGTTTTACTTGCTGAAGTGTTTTTGAAAGCTGTAGCCCAGAACATCCCATTCTGTTAGGATTTCAATCTGTCAGTTACCAGCTTTGACGATGATCTCAAATTTTATTTGGGGGAAAAGAGTTAGGCAACATTTCTGAAATAACTTTTACCACAATTTCCAGGCTTTTTGAAGTAGGGGTTTTGGTTTTGGGTGGGATTTTTTTATACTGTAATTTAAATTCAGTGTTCTGGAGATGATATTTCAAAATAATCAAAGTCCATTAAAAAAATTTTCCAGATCAACACCTCCCAGGTCTTCTCAATGCTATATTTCATGAAACATTACTATTTACCATTTTATGTGCATGTTATAAAAAATAGGTTTTTAAAAACTAAAATAATTATGACCTTAGTACTAGTCTGTGCCAGTAAAATAGTTACTGTTGATATAGTGATAGCTAGGGATATGTTTGAGGAAGTGAAATTCAAACTTTTCTGATGATATACAAGAATTACTTAGGAGATAACACTTTTTTGGCAGACAGTAACTAATAGATTTCGAAATAGAAAAGGAACATAATTTACTAAGCCTGTAAGGAAATGAGAGAATAATGGCTAAGAGTCAGACCCCAAGATATCTGTTCTGGGTAGTACAAATTATTTGCTCTTGATAATCTTTCTTCCTCTCTGAATTCCACAAAACAATCTTTTACAACTAAATTCTGCACAGGCATAGGTGAAAAGGCAACGAAACAGGCCTAAAGCTATTAAATATTTTCTTCACTTACATTTAAAGATTGGCAGAGATTCTTCATTGTTTTGCACTGTGCTGCAGGTGCATTTTACTGCTAGAGAGAAACAACTTAGCTCAAAGCTGAACTCAGAGGGGCTTACATTTCTGTTTGGTAACATCTGACATGTGGTCAACACCATAGAAATACTAAGAGCTGCCTAAGAATTTGCTATGTGTCTGCTATATATAAGCCAGTCTGTATTAGCAGACTAGAGCTGGCCCCAAAATTTATGAAGGAAAAATGCTTTTTCCTGCTATCAGCATGAAATATTGAAAGAAAAAAGCATGAAAGATCTTTTAGTATCTTAAAGAATTTGCTTTGTAGTAATCTCATTAGCCTGCTGAAAAAGGAAGAGGAGGGCCTATGCTATGCTGGCATTTCAAGGCTCACCTATGGATTCCCGAACAGATGCCCCTAGATGGGTTCTGTTGGTATTCATGAGTTCTGATTTCTGCTTCAATCTGAGAGTCCAGGGATGGGAGAAAATCTGCCTTGGGAGGATCACTGGTATCAATGCGGTATAGGATAGGATGTCTCATGTAAGGATCTTCAGATTCAGTGCATCAGCTCAACTTCTCCTCTTTGCTCTAGAACACATACAGGGCTTGAATGTCTGTTGCTCAGTAAACGTTCTGCACCAAAGTTTTATGTTACTATGGGCAATTGTAAGAACACATTTATCTAACTAATTAGTAGATGTTGGAGTTGTTTGGGGCTTTTTTAGGTTGATTTGCTTGTTGGTTCTTGGTTTGTAGGGATTTTTTTCCTTCTTTTTCCTATTAATTTTTCATTTCTGTAAGGCTTTGATATGCTATTTTCCTTGGTCTTTGTCTAGTCAAGATTTTAACGTTCTATTACTTGGTAAGTACAATTTGCACATTAGGTCAAATATTCAGTAATTTGCAGAGAGGTTCTTATTCCTTCTTAATTAACTATTTGACAAGTCCATGGAATCATAGGATAATTTAGTTTGAAGGACAATCTCAGGAAGTCATTTAGTACAAAAACCACTGGTCAGGGCAAGGCCAACATTATAGAGCAGAAGGATATGATTGAATTTCAGAAAAACCTTTTGTAACAGGGTAATGTGTAGAAACAGTGGCAGGATAAGATGCAAGATCACCTGGGAAGGAGGATCCTGTGAAGTAGACAAGCCTAAGTTTAAAACATACATATGGATGTCAATCCACTTGTTTAAAGACTAGACTAAGAAGATCTCTGCGCCATAAAGCCAATAAGGGTTGCATAATACAAATAAAGATACAAGACCTGCTTAGAAGCTCAAGATAAAGCACAAGTAAAGTGATATAGTTGTAAAGTGGTAATGCAAAAAGCATGTAGCAGATTCATAATGAAAATGATCTGGAATTCTTGTGATTTTTATATAGCTGGAATAATATGTTAATATTGTTAATGGAAATAATATTGTTAGAAGAAGTAAATACATGAATAACAATATTATGATATGCAGATGGTTTCAGCTGTAGTCACATTGAATTAAATAAGTTTTTGATGACAGAAGGGCTGTGGTCAGTCTGAAACACCTATGCCCCCTTTTTTCTACTCACCATCTTATATTCTATTTTGCTTTGAAAGAAACACCAACAAAATAGAATTTAACAGACAAAGAATACAGGGGACTTACTATTATTTTTTTATAATTTCCAATGAACTCCTAAGCTCTATATAGGTGAGTAACACCTTTGAAATACATATAAAAGCAGAAAATGTAAAGATTTCCTGGTCTAAGATATCTGTGGTGTTAAAGTAAGGCCGTTAATATTTCTTGAGTTATGCATAACAAGAGATTCTGCAAATAACCAGAGAAAATGAAAGTACTGAAGAAAGTCTAATATGCATGTTAATTCTTGTGGGGTTTAAGTTGTTTTTTTTTCTCATTATTAATTATTTCACAGAATAGATCAAAAACTTCAGGAAAAAGTAAGAGAATAATATTCAGCTGAAGAGAAAATCTGAAATATTTGAAGATACAGAACAAATTATAGATGCTGAATTAACTTAATGAAGGATGCCTAATGTTTTCCTCCTTTGAAAATCCAAGCAAAAGCTTTCTTAGAATATCTTATTTAATACAGTGCAATTTATGAGTAAAAGAGTAAATTTTTTAAACTGTATTCAAAGATCCCTCTGCTTCATTCTCCCTTCAAGAATAAAGAAAATATTAAAATGCGTAGTTTTTGTCATCTGACTGAGATACTTTAAGCCACCATTTTTTGGATGATAACGATGTTTATAAACATCGTTATAAAGTGTTTATTTTAGCTTTAAAATACAAAAGAATAAACTATAAGGCTCTTTATCTTTGGAAGTAACAGCAAGAAAGGTAGGATATTACAGTAATTTTAAAATAACCTATTTTACAAAGAAAACCATCTGTATTTAATATTTGGATAATAAATCATTGAGCTTGTAATTCTGGCACAATAAATTCCTCACTAGAAAAAAGTCTCTTGACAAAAATATTTACATAATGAAGTAGTGTTATCTCTTGACAAGGAATTAAGGAAGATGTTTCTAGCTGCTGTCATAGCTTTAGTATGTCATATATACTTTGGTGGTTTTGTTCTTTTTACCGGTTACATATCCAGGTATGCAGTATAATCCACAATATTACATCTATTGGTTAACAAATAGAAGTTTTTGCAGAAAAACAGCCCAATTTATTCCTCAGAAAAGGAACCAAAATTATAAAATACATTATGTTTGACGTTTCTATCTTCTTTCTTATTCTGAAGAAGAGACATTTTTCAGGGTCATCTAAAAATACATGACAAGCTGCTCTGTTATGAGCGCTGCAAGCTACACTAATTAATACTATCTCATTTTTTTGTGTCTTTTTGTCCGTGACAGTGGTCTCTTCCTATATTCCTGGAATTTGGGGCAAGCACAGTTCTGCTGTTTATGAAAGACAGGTGTACTGAACCACCTAATGTGAACTCTGCACAGATACTTGAAGTCTTTTATTCTCCAGAATGTGGTTTCTTGACATACTGTAAACTACACAAACTGCTCAAAATATTTTGTTTTACTATATGTTTAAAAATATTCAGTTTAAATATAATATAATATATTATATTTATAATATTATATATATTATAATATATATATTATATTATTTAATATAATGTTTAAAAATATTCAGTTTAATTCTTTTCTTGCACATTAACAGTATCAAAGAATAGTAACAATGTATGACAGTGACTGCCCACCTATTATTTTTAATCAAAACAAAATCATAATTTGGAATATTTTAAAACACTATGGAAATAACAATTTTTCAACTTACATCTTTGCATGTAGGTATACAATGGACAATTTCATTTTGAATAAATGACAAATGTTGAGATAATCTTCCTATTGCTTAGTAAATCGCTTTAAATTTTTGGTACATTTCTCAGATAAGAATATGATTTCAATCACCTCAATTTTATATATGTTTGTTTACATATATAAAATATCAAGGTGTTTATCTTTTGTTTGAAAACATAATTTTCTATGGCACTGATATTGAAAAAATTAACCTCCTGAAATGTGATCTGTGCTTTTAATATTATGAAGTTTTACTTTTGCTCCCACATCAATTCCCTCCTGAGAACAGGGCTGAATAGCATGAACTTGTAGATAAAACCATAACACTTGACATTATAGCTATAAAAATATAATACTAATTCATGCTGGCATGCAAATTAGCTTTTAAAAGAAAAAAAGAGTAAAACACCTCAGTTGTTACCCTTTCTTAACCAAAAACAAGGTGTTTCCTGAAAACTATTTTTCCTCTGGCAGAGCTGAGAAGAGGACAATACATGTAAAAGAGCTGACCCTCAAGAAGTGCGGTGTGAGAGACTGGAGGAGATGGCTGGCTTGCAACATTTCAGCTGCATGTGTAGGGAAAATGGGTAGGTTGGGCCCTGCCCTGGTGAGGAAATGCCCTGTTCTACACACCCCACCCCCTGTAAAGCCTGTATCCCAGCCCCACAGTAGCCACTAGTCACTGGCAGGCAATGCTCCACACCCTGACCCTAGAGCCCCTAGCCCAGATCCTGAGTGTCCCGCCTGGGGGAAGGGCCCAGGACAGCCAAAGGATACTTAAGCGAGAGCACAAGGCACACACATGTCCTGACCCTACCTCTTGGATTCTAGGTCAATTGAATGACACTGGAGTCAGGAGTGGTAACTGTTGTTATTTTTGGTAGTTCTATAGCTGTTTGTTTTTATATCCTTTCTCTCTTTCTCTCATTCCTTCTTCTAATTCTTGCTTCTCAGAGTTTCGAGTGACTTAAAACCAGATGGGCTTGGCGTATGTTAAGTTGAATGAACTAAGTTAATAATTTGTGAAAAGCCTTATGTTGATTGAGTGTTGTTCTAAACTTTTTCCAAAGCTCTCTGATTTTTTGAAGTTTGCCAGTAAAACTTTGGTTGTTTTGACATTATGTATTTAAGAATATCTTTTCAGTATTCAGTATTTCCCCCTTGCATCTAACTCAGGGTACATTAAAAAAAGAACACAAGACCTCTTTAGAGACGCATCAAGTGAGTTCTGTGGTCTTCCTTCTAACATTCCTTTACCTTGGTCTCCTGGGTCAGAGATTTCTGAGGGGTTGTCAGTGAAGAATGAAGCAAGCAAAGTGTTTAGTAGCTCTTCCTTCTCTGCATCTTCTTTTCCAGGATCCTCCTTCTATTTAGTAATGAAGATGTTCCTTATTTTTCCTTTGGCTATTGATGCATTTGAAGAAGCCTTTCTTGTTGTCCTTGACATCCTTGGCCAGAAATAATTACAGATGGACCTTAGCCTTCCTTGTCTCATTTTTACTTATTCTGACCTCTCTATTTATTCCAAGTGGCCTAACCTTGCTTCTATCTCCTGCCTATTTCTATTGAGCTTCAGCAATGAAAGGAGCTCTTTATTCATCTACTCTTTCCCTCTTTGCCATATTTCTCTGCTTATTGGGATGTATCATTCTTGAGCCTGGTGAAAGTGATTCTTGAGTATCAACTAACTCTCTGGGACCCCTTGTTCTTGCAAGAGCTGTTCCAATCAGATTCTTCCAAGAAGATCCCCGAAGGGGACAAAGTTAGCTCTTCTGAAGCCCATGGTTGTAATCTCTCTTGCAGCCCTGCCTCCTCCTCACCTGATGCTGAATTCCACAATCTTATTGTCACTGCAGCTGAGCCTATCCCCAGCATTCCTATCTCCAATGTGGCCTTCCTTGTTTGTTTGCATGAGGGCAAGTACACCAATCCTTGTGAGATCCTCCGCTAATTTGTCAGAAAGTTGTCATCAGTGCTGTGTCTAGGAACCTCCTGGACTGTTTGTGCTTCTCTGTGTGGCTTTTCCAGAGGATGTCAGGGTAATTAAAATCCCCCAGATGAAGCAGTGCCTGTGACTGTGAGGCTGCTTCAATCTGGCTCTGGAAAGACATATCCTCTTCCTTTTCTTGAATCCTACAGTGCTTAACCTCGCAGTCTTACGACACTGTTTTATTTGTATTGTATGTGCATTCGAAGGTATATATCAGAAGTACAGAAAGGTTTATCATATTGCTGTCAGGTCTACATAAAGCTCTTCAATTCTAAAAACTATCATCTTCATGGCTAATTAGGAAAATGAACCTGCAAAAGACAATGTCTCTGATTTGAGAGGACTTGCCCTCTCCTTTCTGTGTTCTGCTACTAAAAGGCAAGTAAATCTTCCTTGGTGAAAAAAACAAAAGAAAATGTAGTACTATTTAAAAGTATAAATGGATAGTTATTTCCAGTCCTCTAGTTTCATTAAGACTTAAGCAATGACTTGCCTTAAAGTGTAATCTGATGGAACTATGCCTCTCTTTTAAGCCAGCCACAGATTTAAAGTAATGTCTAACTATATATATATGCAAAGTGAAATACTAAATAGAACTTCTTTATAGATAAGATAAATTCAAGCATTAAAATCCAAAATGTAGCAAGTATTTTTTGTCCATTCTTGTTTTTCTTTGTCCCAATAACAATATGGAAATATTCTCTGGTTTAGGAAGGAAAAAGTGCTTTGAAAATGCAATAAGAACAGCAAAATGTAGAGGCTGAGCTTAGGAAGAAAAGCCTGAATAAGTATGAATAACATATTATCCTAAGTTATGTGGTATTTTATTATACAGCCTTAAAAACATTGATGATAAGTATTATGTCCCATTTTGCAAGACAGCTCCCAATTATGGCCTCAGAGCAATTGAAGAAAATTTCAGAAGAAAAGAAGAAAATAATGAGTCTTCTGTCATTTATATTTACTTAATGATATTTTTTTCTATATTCACTGCCTACAACTGTGGGTGTTCAGTCCACAAACAAAAAACTCATTTTACAAATAGTGGAATATAATGAGACTTTTCCTATAAACTCTCCAGAACGAACTGTAGTGGCAGGGGTTTTCAGCTAATTAGGCTGTGCTAATAGAATACATATGCACATTAGCAGTAGCTCAGCTGGTGGGCAATAGTTGTTAAACCACCAGCAAGCAGTTACTTTTGTCCGTGTCAGAGCCTTAGGTATAAAAGCATTCATTTTCAAATTTGAGATACAGGATTCTAACATCTGACTCTCTTAGAATCATTGTGGTGTGGGTTGAAGGAACCTTAAAGATAATCTTGTTCCCGGTCTCCTGGGCAGGGATAACTTCCATTAGACCAGCCTGCTCAGGGATCCAACCAATATTTCCTAGTGTACTTCCAGAGGTGAGGCATCCAACACTTTTTTCCAATTTTTTTCCAATTTTTTCCAATGCCTCAGCACCCTCATAATGAACATTTTCTTCCTTATACTTAATATCAATCCACATTCTTTCAGTTTGAAGCCACTACCCCTTTTCCTATCACTACAGGCCCTTGTAAAAAGTCCCTCTCCAGCTTTCTTTTAGGGCCCCTTTAGGCACTGGAAGGCTGCTATAAGATTTTGCCAAAGCCCTCTCTTCTCCAGGCTAAAGAGCCCCAACTCTCAGTCTGCAGGGGAGATGTGCTCTAGCCCTCTAACCATCATTTTGGCCCTCATCTGGACTTTCTCCACATCTTTTTATATTTGTAATTCCTGAGCTGAACTCAGTAATCCAGGTGGGGTTTCAGGAGAGCAGAGGAGGAGACTTCACCTCCTTAAACCCAATGGCCACATTTCTTTCTAATGCAGCCCAGAATATGATTTTCTTTCTGAACTGCAAGTACTCATTGCTGAGTCATGCTTATCTTGTCCTTCAAGTCTTTCTCCTCAGGGCTTCTCTCAGTCCATTCTCTGCTCAGCCTGTACTTGGGATTGCCCTGACCCATGTGTGAAACCTTGTTGACTTCATGAGGTTCACATAGGCCCACATCCCTTCCCTCCAACATGCTGGTTACACCACAGAGCTTTGTGTTGTCTGCAACAACAACAGCTTGTGTTCTAAGCTAGAACTTAGCCATTAAATGAGCTTAAGCTATTAAACAATGTTTGATAATATTTTTTTTCCTTTTAAAGCAGAAAACCAGATTAATTATTTACTTTAAGTCAGTAATTAATCAAGGCACATCGATTTTTGAGGAACCCAGGGATACTGGAAGACAAGGATAGAGGTCGCAAATTTTGGTATTCGATGCAGGACAAAGTAGACTTAAAGTGGATGTGGAAGTCTGTATATTGCTAAATGAGTAATAAAGTGAATACTTTTCAAGGCTGGCTAATTAAGCTTTGATATATTTATAAATCAAACAACAAAATTATGTAATCCAGTGTGCTGGGTTGACCCCAGGTGGGTGCCAAGTGCCTACCAAAGCTCCTCTATCAGTCCTCTTCCTCAGGTGCGCAGGGGAAAGAACATAACAAAAGGCTCATGGGTCAAGGTAAGGACAGGGAGAGATCACTCACCAATTACTGCCTCAGGCAAACTAGACCACATGTGGGGGAAAATTGATTGAACTTACTACCAATCAAATCAAAGTAGGATAATAAGAAGAAAAAATTAATCTGCTAAAACACCTTCCACTCACCAGTCCTTTCTTCCTGGGCTTAACATCATCCCTGAATTCTCTAGCTCTTCCCCATTAGCAGTATAGGGGAACAGGAAACAGACTTGTGTCAGTTCATTGCACATTGTCTCTGCCTCGTCTTTCTCCTTAGGGAAAGGACTCCACACACCCTTTCCCTGCTCTAGAAGCCACTACTGTGGATCCCCCCTTACCAAATCCTGGCCATGCAAACCCAATACATCAAATCAAGACAAAACCTAATTCTATATACCCAAAGTTTTGGGACATTAAAATGTAAATAACTAGCAATCATTATACAGTAATCAGTATTTGTCTGTTGTGGTTCTTAGAAATGGTTTGTTTGTTTATACAGTGGAATATGCTCATACCCTTCTGTGTGTTTCTGATGTTGCAGTGTGTCTCTCTACTTGTCAGTTCCTCTCAGTGCTCTTGGTATTTCAGAGAGACCTCTAAAAGTAGAAAGGAGGGCAGAAAGGGGTTGTACATTTTGAAAACACATCTTGAAATTCTTCAGTTCAGTAGGAAATAACTTTGCATTATTAATCAAAGGCTTGTACACATTTACTTGTACTTAATGGTTTACATCATGTACAGCATGGACATGTTAACCAGTGATTTTAAAGTTCAGAGAAAAAAAAAATCTGTAAACAGTAAAACATAATTTCTTGGAAGAAGCCTGAACCCTGGATGTCTGAAATTACATCTGCCCTAGGAAAGCAGAACACGTAGCCAGAAGATTCTGAACAATTCTCTTACAATACTTGTAGATTTCTGGAAACCAGAAGGGCTCTAAAATTAAGATAACACAGGACTCAAAAAGATGAAAACAATTTTGAAGCTGAAGTCTTCATGTTAGAGAATACATAATGTTATAGAATTTTTACAAATACAGGAAAGTATGATTTCAGCTATTCCAGGAGGACAAATTTCTCAGGATTCACAGAAACAGGTGCTAGTTCTATGTTAATTGTTTGTTTTTTCTTGTAGATGCCTGGCTTTAAAAGAATGTTGAAAGTCCCAGATTTGAGATAAATATTCTGTTGCTGAAGAAAACAAATAAGCAGTAGGTACCATCATTAGTGACTTAGTGAGGCTTAGTGCTCAGTGAGGATTACAGTCAGCTGTTGCAGTGAGGATATCAGCAATACTGGAGGCAGTTTTTCCTTTAAGTACAATTGTTTGGTCTACAAGCATTTTTTCAAAACCAGATGCCAGACTTCTTACACAGAAATGTCTTCACAGTACCTGGGATTTGGAAAGTGGCTTTCTGCAGGATAATGAAAATGGTAAGGCACATATGATGGAGACAAGAAGAAGCCAGGCTTACTACAAAGATTGTCTGGCATAATTAAGCCAGTGTAAATTGGATGTCTCTTAAAATAGGTCTGCTCTTCTCTATTTCAGACATAGAAAAGAAATGAAAACATTACTCATGGAAGAGTGAAGCTATATTTAGAGAAAGGCACTGCCATAGGAAAAAAAAAAAGAAAAGCTTAAAATAAAAAGTTATGAACAGATCACATAATCAGAACTGATCTGACCTTTCCCTTCCTGCTTCTTAAAATGTGAATGAAAAGGATACTATCCAAAATAAATATAAAACAAAGCAAGCCTCTTGCACCAGCAATCTAAGTGAAGATAAGCAGGACAGGAAAAAATGTGAGCACATTTTGAAGAGTTGTGAGGCATGCACCTAGAAGACAAACATATAGACTTGAAAGAAAAGAGATATTTTCTAAAGGGAAAGTCCCCAAAGCTATATATATGTCATAATAGCTTTATGCAGCTAAACAGCTTTTCAAATTGTTTATAGATTAAAAGTATGGGGCATTCAGTCTGTACATTTGCTGTACAGGCTGTCTCCTCATACAATCCAGCAATCCATCATACAACAGTCTGGCCAACACACATCATCTCAGCAGGAATTGGTAGAACAGCAGTATATGATAAAGTAGTGGTTATAAGGAATTAGTGTTAGAAGTTAGACAGTCCTGCTCTAGAACTTACATTTCATTGCCTTGAAAATGTCAAAGGTTACTTGAAAGAAATATTTACCATAATGTTAAAAACATGGGAAATAAATGTAATTCTGCTTATTTCTTTCATGTAGTAGAAAAGCACCTTGAAAATTAATATTTAAAAATATGCTACAGCTGATTTTAAAGAGCTATACAACATTAATCTGCTGTTATTTAACGCTTCCCTAACATGGTAGATACATTTTCTTTGCTACTACAAATGTTAATAGTTCTAACAAAATTTTCCCACCTAATCAACATTATCTCTTGTTTTAAAGCTAAACCAAAGTTCTTAGACTTTTAGTAAATCTCCATAAATTTAGATTTTATATATGATTAATCTAAACAAAGTTGCACTGGTAACTGATGAATGCATTTGAAGTGCCTCATAGGAAATAACTGTTCTTTCCTTTGGTTATGAAGTCTGAGAATTTTAATCTCAATCTATATGAAATTTGTTTTTCATTATTAAAAGTTACTTGCCTATAATTATACACAGAGAAATTATGAATAATTTTTTAAACATTTATGTAAAAAATCTTTAGTGTTAAAAATTCCAGCTTTGACAGCAAATAGATTAGTTAGCAACAATAAGACAAATTATATATAGCTAAAAATAAATCTTTAATATTTGACTGTCTTTTTACAATAACCGCTTATTTATTAATCACTTTAAGAACATGAAACTGTTGAATCATTTCCAGCAGTGGGCAGAACTAGACCTAGGAACCTAGGAAAGATCATAAAGGGAAAAAAAAAAAAGCATATGGCAATGCATCTTCACAACAATCTCCTAATTCCTGGTTTTTGCAGTCATGAGCTTGCTGAAACAGAGATCATAGCATAGCTATTATGAGCAGCCACTTCTATTCTTAAAGATTAAGTAGCTGCCAGGCAGAAATTTGCCTGAAACCTCTGAGCTTCATTCTGGTTTTGGGGGAAACAAAAACCTGTGCTGAATAAATTTTCTTAAACTCAGTTCTTTTACCTACTACGTTTTAATTTAGTCTTTCACTTTACTCCTGTAGATATAACCTCCTGTTAAAACTGAATCTGTAAAAAGAATAGGTATTTCTAATCTGTTTCAGGTGTTAAAGGCTGTGAACTCTAACCTAACGCCTTGGGAAGTAATTGAAGTTGGAATTGATCTGAAAGTCCAATTATATAACAAAGAAAGAAAATGATGAAAACCATCTGTTCTGAGCTTGCTCACACGTAAAAATAGAATGTGTGCATGTGTAAATACAAAAGTTAATCCACTATTACATTAATCAATTAAAACGTGCATGTGTATATAAATATATGCAGCTAAATGTCCATTTCTTATTTTGTATTAGTGTACCTTATGTAATCCCTAGATATTTAGTGGCCATCATAGTAACAATTTCTGAAAAAAAAGACTGCTGACAACTTAAATCTTTACTGATACTATAGGAAAACCTGGAGTTACAGATTTCGGAAACCAAGGGTATTTAATTGTGGGAGTTAAAATACTTTTATGACAGAATTATTTGAAAATAAATCCCTTTGGGGTATTTTTTGTGTAATGGGAGGCATTTTTACTCTGTCATTTTAGTTTTAAATTCAGGCGGTCAAGCCAGGAAATGCTACAGGCTCCAGACTGGTTTTCCTGGCTTTTTCACCTTTCCTCTCCAGAATTAAGATATGCTGTGCTAAAAAGAATTACTGAGTGAAGGAAAAATAGAATCTCAACTACATAGTAATGCAATTCTTCCCTGTAATCAGACTTTGTCTCTTAAGCAGTTTTTCACATGCTTGCAAGCTTTACTTGTTCCCCAGGGATAGATGAAATATACTAATTTTCTTAATTATACAGCAGTCTGGCCCTACTATTTCTTATACACCAATTTATTTGTGGCAGTATTGTATGTGAGTGCGTATTTTTTATTTTTTTATTTTTTTAATTTATCTTGTTTATTCTCAGAGGAAAGAATGAAAAGAGACATAGATGAAAATCAGAAAGCTCCACTTTTTTTCACCTACAAACTTGAGAGACTGAGTGCTTTGATGGAGTTGAGTTGAGAGGAATTAACTTGAAAGAATAATAATTAACCTCTCTGCTCTTGCATATGTACACTAATGTGATTATAGTTATATTTTCATGCTGAATATGAGATTGCAAAAACAATTTTTTGTCATTATTTTAAGGTGTTGGAGAATAGGGTGATATAATACAAAGATTTTGACTGTTATTTCTGTTCTTTTCTCTTTTTTCTGTTTGTTTCAGGTAGTTGTTGCTTGGAAATTGTTTTGGCTGGTAAATCACAAATGTTCTGTGAGTATATTTTGTGTACTGCATTAGATTATATGGACACAAGTTGCACTAGATTAAAAATAAGCCTTGTAACTAAAAGCCTTGGTCTTCTAACTACTAAGGAATATAATACCTCAGTCAATTGATGGTGCCTCTATTAAACTCCACATCGATTTCTTAGATCAGAGAGCTATTTGAACTACCTTGGGAATTGTTTAAAAAATTCCTGAAGTGAATGGGTAGCCTTTTGTAATTATGGAGGAAAACCTAGTTAAACCTCTTGCTACACTCTTCACACTATCTTAAAATCTTTATTTACAAAATCAATCATTGCAAACTAAGAATCCAGTCTAACTTATAGACTTACTTGAGTGCACTTACAGTATGAAACCTCTGAAATTCACATAGAAAATGTGTATTCATCTGTCTTAATACCAACAATAACAGCAGTGGAGTTACTGTAAAAGCCATTAGAACAGAAACTGCTTTTTTCTAACTTGTTTTTCATTATCTGGATTTAATTATAACAGTTAAAGGAAAGAAAAGGCACCTGAGTAAGAGTAAACATTAGAAAGCTACTTGATACTCACAGCTCTTGTTGTAATTTCCAACAGAAAAAAAGAACTATGTTGCAGAGATGTTAAAGATTTTTGTGTCAAAAAAACATGTGCTGTTATTTGCAAGAAATAGCTTTATTTTCTATCTATTGTTATCTATGTTATCTGACACCTTTCTCAGGAAGATTATTTTCTCTTACATTTGAATGTCTTTGTGAGGCAGATGACTGTCATCTTCAGAAAATTGCTGGAATCTTATTCTTTCAAATGAAGAGTTTCTTTAAACTTTTCTAATATCAATGTTGATTTCAGAGAAAAGCTAACGTTAACAGAAGAATTTTGGAGAACAATAATGCTTTTGCATTTAAAAATTCTAATTGTTTAGAAGCTTGGTACAGAAGTGTTTGATACATATATTTAACTGCTGTACCACAAGTAAATATTGTTTAGGAAATCTGGGAATAATTCAAAGCCAGAAATCAACTAGGGTATGCAAAAGCATATATATATATATATATAAATATATATAGAGTAATCTCTTATGTGAATGTGTCAATAAGAAAAATATCTGAAAATGTTATCCATTAATGGTACACAGTATAGATATTAAAACTTACAATTAATGTGTGCAAAAAAGGAACAGATACAGTATATGTTTTATATTCTATATTTTGTAATGAAAAGTGAAAAGTAAGGGATCAAAATTTTCAGCTTTTACACTCGTCTTATCCTCAGTGTTGTGTGTATACTAAAAGAATTTAAGTTTCACTGTTCAGTCAGAAAACAAACAAAACATTGCTTTACAGAGCACAGAGTTTTTGATATGACATTGAACAGGCCACCAATACAAAAATGAAAAATCCGTGAATATTAAGATTATATATTATTATATATTATGCTGTGTCCACTTTCCAATAGAATCAGTGTAACTTATTTAGTATGTAATAGAATTCATTTGTCTAGTCACTGTAGATATAGTGCTTGATTAATAAATAAGCTAAATTCTCACATTTTTAAACAGGTAAGTTACTTTTGAACTATGATAAAATAATTCAACACTTGTCTCTTGTTAAGTAGGAAATATACTTTAAAATTATAAAAAAGAGGATTTTGGTTTATTGAAATATAGCCAGACTGAAAAAAAATAAGTTTCCTTATGGTTCCTCAGGAACACATTAGTAATTTATGCCACATGATAACTTTTTTCATGAAAATATTTTTAATAACCCTAAAAGATGATTTTATGTACGTATCTCCTATAAACAGCACATAAAAATGTACGTCAGTCTAGCAAACTATTTTTTGCAAACACATATTTTAAAAAAATTTACAAATACAGTTACATTTGCAATTTCAGCTCAAAGTTGTGCATTTTTTTTTTGTCTTATCTATGTCTCAAATTCCTACATACTGAAAATTATTAAGGAATATGTTCCTATGGTGTGGGATCAATAAATAGTTTATTGTCCATTATAATTTTTTAAAATAGTTCTTTGATATCCGTTGAACATGCCCAACTTACCTCTCTTAGTAGGAGTAAAGTGGCATTTTCAGCTACTGGGAGAAATATTTATATGGAAAATACGTCTAAACTACTTTGAACATGAGAAACTCTAACAAAGAGCAACATACACATATTACAAACAAACCACTCAGTACAAACTACTCAGTGCTTTTAGAAAGTTCAGAGAAAGGGTGGCAGGACCTATATGGCCAGTACTGGGAATGCAGAGCTTAAACACAATGAAGAGCTGACTGAGTCTGAAGTACAGAAATAAGAGTTCTTCAGAAGGAAAAAGAACATGAATGAAGCAGATTCAGATGACATAAACTGCAGGAGAAGCACAAGTCCTCTAATTCCTCTTATAAAACTTGTCTGAGAAATGTTATTAGATTACTGGAGGGCCCAGCTCCTCTTTTCTATTAATATAGCATTATACTATATATATATTATATATAATAAACCTATATATATATATATAATTTGTCATTTCCTCAAAGACAATATATATTATATCTCACAACTTTGAGAACTGATTCTAAAATATTTAGTTATGTCTTTAAAACTACCATGTATAATCCCTTTGGATAGAAATAAAAAAGCCTATGCTACTTGTGGTGCTTTTGTAATACAAAAGTTAACCGTGATTTCCACACATTGCATTCTAAAAAACTATTTAAAAATCTATTGTTTTTTCCATAAGTTTATATCTACCTCCCTGCATCATATCAAAAGTCTAAGTATAAAATCATTACAGTAGGACAGTAGGATTACTAACAAGTATATGTCTTTTCTATAACAAGTTCTAACAGATAGGAACTGAAAATAAGAATAAAAATTTTTTCAGGTACTTTTTTTTTTTTAGTTATTGTTATTTGGAATCCATTACAGACTTGTTTTTTGGTTTTTTTTAATAATTAGCATGCAATATAAATATGAAATTAATTTTGATGGCATAGCTCATTTAAAATGTTAAATACTATTATAAGTTACTATTATAATTATTGTTGCATTAACAGGTTTATTATAACTTATAAGAGCTAGCAATGATATGAAAACAATGAAAGAAGAAATTATATTACAGAGCTGTGGCTCATAGATGCAAGGAGAAAACACGAAAGCCTAAAACTCAACCCAAAGTTGAAACTGGCCAGTTTGGTGTCAGAGAGTAAAAGCTTTTGTACTTGTATTCATTTTGAGTAGAACCATTTCTTCCACATCATTTTTCACAAACCCTAAATTGTTTTAAATCAAGCTAGAAATTACAATGAACACTCACATATAGGTCTCACATTCCAGAAATAAAAGATTTGAATAAGATCTTTATCTCATTTATGTGTACAGATAATCTCAAGAAGGCAATAGACCTCATTCAAAATTTTATATTTGTGAATGGAACATTAAGAACTGAAAAATGCAAGAAATTCCATTATTTTAAAATGCTTAAATATTACAGGTTTTATGCTTAAATGAATTCTAGTTTCTATAGTATGCAATCTCGTCTGAAAATATTATTTCATATTTTACATCAGCACAGAATGATATATAAAAGGGATGGAAATTTTATACCTTTAGTAGGTGCAATGAAAATAAAATGCAACAAATTATAATTTCAAACTACACTTCACTTTTGTCAAAAGTTCTTAGCTCATAATGAGGCCTTAATCAGGTATTTATTATTTTGCCACGATTACAGTGTATGTTCCATAATTTTAGCTAACAGGTTCATTGAATTTAATATTTTATGAGTAATACATTTGCAATAAAAATTAGTACAATCATTCATGCACTTATATAATTACTTTCAATAACCTGAAACTCTGTAATCATTATTAATTCTGATCAGGCAAAGTTATTGGTATGGTTTGATTATATGGAAAAGTTGAAACAAATGGATCTGATTTTGCAAAACACAGTCCTCCAAGTCAAAGTATTATTGTTATTTTGTTTTCCATTATTTTTATTATTATTGTATTGTTTTTACTACTACTTCTATTACTTCTATAATACTTATTGTTTTTACTACTACTTCTATTACTTCTATAATTACTTCTACTAATACTTCCTGGTTTATATTTTTTAGAATGGAAGGTAAATTCTCGTCAAACCAAACCACTAAACCACAACAAAAACAAATGGGAAAAACAGTCCCCTTGAAAAACCCACTACTCCCACCCAACACGTGACTCTATCTATTAATGTAGAAACATCATTAAATTGCCCAAGTTCTTTAATGTCATCTTGCCATAAATTAGCATTAAATCAACAATTAAATAATACGTTGATCTTTGCTTATTTATCAGAAATACTGAAAGTTTCTAAACATTATATTCACACTGGATAATACAAATGTACATGAATTTAAAAGATAGTAGGGAATTTCACATGCAATATTCCCCACATTGGTTAAGAAATATAAGAATTTAGAATTTTTCCAAAACAGCTAAATCTTTGTTTGGGAGTACTTTAGATAAACATAAATGCAGAATATAGCAGATCTGTTCAGCCATGTAGAAAATGTCATTTTATGTGCTAAACTTTTCTAACAAGTCCCTAGATTGTTTGCAGTGAGTGACTGTTTATTTTTCTGTCAGTTCTAATAAGCTGGAGGCATCAGATTTATTTTGTGTATTGTCTACTTTCATATAATTTTACCTACTTTTAAGTCCTTGAATCATATTATTCCAGTGTTATAAAAATGAATAGTTTTCAAGTTTCATCACTATTTTCAGGAGAAAAAAAATAGTGATGGTGACCTTCCTTGCAAAAGCTCTTTGAAATCTGAGTTCTCAAAATATCAGCATCTGTCTTGCATTAATAATATAAATGTACTTGTGTATATTGGATTTTATATCTCAAAATAATCTGTTGGAAATGCAATTGTTTGGACTACTAATATTTTATTTCTTAAAAATTAGTAAAGCCCTGGCTTTGCAGATGATCAAAAACTATGATGATTTTCATTCTCTCATGTGGTATGGTAACACTGTTTTGTGGTAAGTGTAACAATGTCAGCAGAGGTTATTAAAGGGGAAAGCCCAGCTTCTTGTGTTTATTTTGGAGCTTTTCATCACATAGTATCAAAATGTGCATAATATAGAATATTTTCCTCAAGAACTGCCTTATAATGTGAATATATTTCTAATTTTATTTTTTTTTTAATACAGGTACTTTGACTACAAAACCATCCCTTATATTATGGTCTGACTACACATGAATCTCAGATTGAATAGTCATATGTGTAATGCAAACTACTTCATTTGACAGCTGAGTTTAATGTTCTACAAACTAATGTGTCTTTAGTAGTATCAATATGATATTAACTAGCAAAACATGCCTATGATTTTAGTCTTCAGTGAATTTTAATTTTGGAAGATGAGAGATTGCTGAATATTCTAACAGCTGATTTTCAAAGGAAACGATTGAATCATTTTTGAAACAATTATCTTTTACTATGAAATCACCTACTTGTGCATGTAACATAAGAGTCATTCTTACCTGCTTAGAAGTTAAATCTTCGTGAAAATGAAAGACACTATAGCAAAAAATCTTACTAATCATTCATTATATAAATTAAAATCTGTGAAAAAAATTAATAGAGGAAAGGTTATAATTTTTTCTTCTGTACTATGCTAGTTAACAATTAAACAAGAAGTCTGAATGTCTAAGTAATTGTGTAATGAATATAACAATTTTATATTAAGAGTCCAGTGGTCTGCGAAAAATGAAAACAAAAAAAATTTAGGCAGATGACTACAGACAATGGTACTCCAATATGAAAGAAAAAGAAAAAAAATTGCATGAAGCTATATTTTACTCTAAATGAGAAGTCATTAAGCTTCTTTTCCATTTCTATTTTTATGTGTATGGAATGTTTTTTAATTAACAGACATTATGAATACAATATATTTAACAGATGTAGTTTCTAGAGAATCAATTCATCTCATATTAAAAGTAAATTCTACCATCTGAGATAGAAATAGAATCATTCTGTTCCCTACAGCAATTTATCTTGAGAGCAGCTGCACTTCTCTAGTCCTTGAGAGAGGAGCATCCTCAATGCCATAGCTACTGAATCTTCTTTTCAAATCAGCCTAATCCTAGACAGGTTAAAACAGAATGAGACAGCCACTCCTTGCATAAGCAAGCATGAAATGCCTCTGTTCTTCCAGTCAGTGGATGTGGCACCAGCTACAATTGTCTTCCATGGTAATACTTCAGTTCTTAAGCAGTAGTTACACAATCAACATTTTGCCTCTTTATATTGTCTGAGATCTTGCAGTCATCCAATCTGATGGAATATAAATTCACAATTCATAGGAAACTTTTTTATTGGTATTTGCTTCATAATAGTGTCTTGTAGCTTCCAGCCATTAACCAGACTCCCACCAGACCAGACAAAATGAAAAAAGGAAACAGGCAGGTAGACCTTTACAGAAAAACCTCATGAGTGAGGGATCATTTGAACAAATCACAAAGATGAACAAAGGCCTAACTTGAACAAAACTGTTTTCACCTACAATATCTACTCATTTAAAAGGAAGAAAAAAAAATTAGGAAGATGTCTTTCAAGTTGACACAGAAATATTTTCTCAGTTCTTTACATCACCTGAAATAGTTTGTTTCCTTTGACTCAGATTACACATCCAAGAGGAAATTTGAGCAGGCTGTAAGAGAGGATTTTTTTACACTGGGCTCTGAAGTTAGATGTCTTTTGCTGAATGTGCTTCACAAATTCCAGAAGAAGCAAAGAAGACATTTCTTTCACTTTTACAAATATTATTTGTGTTGGTCCTTAATATTTTGGGGTATGAAGTCAAGGTGGAAGAGCCTGGCAAGAAGGTAAGAACATCAAGGTTGCAAATATACAAGAGCTTCAATGAAGCAAAAGTTGAAAGATGAATAACATCTACAGCCATTGAGTGCTAAAACCTTTGGTGAACATTCTGATTCTGTTTAATAAATCCAGCTTTAACAAGTGGGTTATGTAATTCATTGGCATCTATCTGAGATACTGATAGTTCCAATTTTATGTGTTTATTTTTAAAATATATTAACATAAAATACATAATACCTTATGTATAACAACAAATGTGTTCAACCTTAAAGAAATCTAAAACAATAGACTGTTGATAGGTCTAATCTTAGCAACCCCATCTCCTTTACAAATGTTAGCTAATTAAAACCCATTTACACCCAGGTGAAATCTTTCTACTTGATAATTTATCTAATACGCAAATATGTATTCTGTACATAAAAACCTTTCACATAAAACACTGCTAAATCAAGATTTTAAATTGCATTTTTCTATACAATGATTTATACAAGAAAGCCACGCAACTAACTGGAAGAAATAGATAATATTATGTCTATGAAAATGTTGAGATCACTCTCACATATACAGTGAAGAAAGTATTTGTAGCTTATTTGCCTGTGACATCATCATCTCTCCTCAGGGGCTTTGGTGGGTTTTCAGCTCTTTCCTAAAATTTTTATGTGACACATCAGATGTCTTAATGTTACGGAGTTTTTCACTTAAGTAGTAATTAAAGTCTAATAAAAAGTCATAAGTAGACCTATAATGTGATACTATATTAAATATATGAAATATTATGTAAAATATATCTAATGCCATCTAAAAAAGTTGTTTATGAAAGTATAAAGAGATATTTGTTTCTATTTTAAAAAGAAAACTTTTTTCTTTCCAAAAGAAAAGCCCAACAAAATATTTTACCAGATTTATTTCTATTTGAAATATACTACTTTAAACTAAAAGTGTGTTCCATGTATTTCAGAAGAGAGTTACCTTACCTCTTGATCTTATGGACAATGATAATCCTGCATGGATTTTATACCACATTTCATTGGGGAAAGAACATGAACTGGTATTTTTTGTAAAGCTGCTCTGTTAATAGCTTATGGTTAGTCAGTCTCATGACTTCATCTGATTTTCATTATTTAGGTTGCGAAATTAGAGACCTAACAAGTCTTTTAAATAATATTCTATATATTCAGTAAAATCTAATATCAAAATATCTAGTATCTAGCATTCAAGGAGAAATTAAGATGGAAAAGTGCTAAGTATTTATAACAGCATTTGGCAGAAGTTCTAATCAGTGTGTTTGATCAGCTGATTAGAACTTCTCTAGTTCATCAGCTGATCAGACATGACTTGAGAAATATTACTGATAAAGGGAAAATTCCCTTTTATGATTACTGTATGTGTTACCATTTAACTTTTTAATCTTTTTTTTAATTTAACTTTTCAAACTAATTTAACTTTCAATTGCTGCCAAACCAAAAACCACTGAAGTAGGGATAAAGGTACAGGAAGAGATAAAGCATTCAGATGAAATTTAAGGACATCTTTGTTTCTAAAAAATAGCTACTATGTCTCTCAAAATAATTTGGCTACTAAACATCTATAGAATTCAACAACCTTTTCCATATTCAGGTTCCAGGGTCTGGTATGAGCATTTCACTTGTAGTAGTTT
Organism: Poecile atricapillus; assembly: GCF_030490865.1. Taxonomy (NCBI): domain Eukaryota; kingdom Metazoa; phylum Chordata; class Aves; order Passeriformes; family Paridae; genus Poecile; species Poecile atricapillus. The sequence goes on from NC_081251.1 coordinate 27,575,779, forward strand.
AACCAACTTGTTTGGACACCCAGTACATCATCCTATTTAATGGCCATATTCCGTCTTTCTTAATAAAAGAATAAGGACATTCCTCTACATGGACAGAGTTTCTTACACTTCCCCTGCTCTAGTTAAATTATATATTATTTTCTTTCTCCTTCCAGGACATTATGTTCAAAGCAAAAATACATTCAGATTGTAATACATGTAATTCCAATGTAGTTATTTTATACCAAAATCATTACTAAATATTCTACCTATATATCTAATTTGGAAAATAACTACATTTTAAAAAGAAAAATAAAACCAAAAATTATTTCACTAGTTCAAAATTGTAGTTGAGTAGTGCAATTATTTATCACATGAACGAGTAAGTTTATATACATACATTAATGACTGCATTTCTCTTTAACTACTGTCTTTGCCAGTATTTAAAGATACACCCTATATTTCATTACAATGAAAACCTATTAGGTTTTCATTTTGGTTATCAATACATTATTGCTATTTTCAAAATTTAATTGCTTAATACGATTATCTGTGCTATGAATATGGGGGTTTGGCTATATATCCCTACATTTGCTTGCATAGATAAAACTCGATATTAACCTATGTCACTTTCAAACTATTTACTAATGTCCATTGGTATTACAGTTCTGTACTTTTGACTGTTTCCACTACAAATGACAGCAAGGAAAAAAAATCTTCATATTCTGACATCTTTCTTGTGATTTCTGTGCTTTGCTGTTATTGCATTGAAAAGCATTACTTAGGGTCAAACTATGCAAACTACCAAAACCAGTTTGAAGCCTGCAGGGCTGCAAAAGTTTTACATACTTTTGGGAATTCAATAGGACATGAAAAATTTGATGCCCTGCCTTTTTGACAAACATTAACAGGAACAGAAGATGGCTTGGCATGAATCCATTTTGTGACAAAAATTGCCATGAGAATACAAAATAGCACAATATTAATTCATTTTCATGAAAATGATGGTAATGAAAATGAGCAATGGCATCAGCTAAATCCATTTTCATTACTCTGTTATGATTGCAATCTTGTAGGTCTCAGCTAGTGGGCTGAATGAAGAGATCTATATTTTAACCACATTTTTAATGTCTTTGATGAGAATCTTCTTGCCATTATATACCATTTCACTCTAAAGTTTGAATTCTTGCTTTAAAAAATTTTTAGATCAGTTTTAGGTATCTAAACTTGACAGTATATTTATTAATGACCCTTAAACACAGCTCATAGGGAGCAGTCATAGAGCTCTGAGGAAACTGGCATTTCATGACTCGATTTGTGAAAATTCAGAAACCCCCATATTTGTAACACATTTATGTAAAAAAGGCAAAGCAGAGTATAGAACTGTAAATGCTTAGATAAAGCTTAGATATTTTTTTTCCACTAAAAAAATAAGTGCATTGTTTGGATGCCATCAAATTTAAAATAACTTTTAAAGTTAAAAGATTATTTCTTACCACCAAATTTCCAAGTTAATTCACATGGAATTATTTTTATTTCTTTTTTTTTTTTTTTTTTTCTGAGCACAGAAATATTTTCTCAAAACTCTAATATTAAATTTTTCTTGGTGTGAATTAGGAAGAAATAAGCCAATAAATGACATTGCTAACAATAAACCTATTGTTTTTGGGTTTTTTTTATTGACAGAGAGAAATTTAAAATATATACAACTTAAAATCCAGAAAGATCACTCAAAAGAAAGCTCCAAAGAAACAGATCCCAGTTTTAACTATCCTACCTATTAATTCTCTTTTTTTCCACCACCTAGTTTTGTACAGTAAGATTGCTTTGGCTGTATCAATAGTTTTATTCAAACATATATCAGCATCTGGTTTAAGAATTTAATCATAATAATCATGTAGTTACTGTTTATAAAAGAAAAATATAAATTTGCATATATATTCCCCACTCTTTAATATACTTACATCTAACATATTTTTAGCTTTACACTTTTCATTGTTTTTACAAAGCTTAAACTCCCTCTACTTTGAGTTTCCAAGCACCAAGGAACCTGACACTCTGAGAATAGTACTGACTAAACTCCATAAATGCAGCCCAGTATTTCAATAGAAAAAAACTGAGTAATCTAGCAGATGCACTGCTAATCTGAGCATTCCAGACAGAATTTTGACATTCCAGTTTTTTTTCTTTTTGAATGAGCTTCCTTTGTGTCCATGGTCTCTAAGATTTCCCCATCTGTCACTGCAGGACAATCTCTGTAGATGAAAAATCCAGGATTTTCAAATTCTTTCTTTGACATTTTGTAAATAGAGGGGGCAAAGTGCATGACTATGGAATTGTTTCAGCAAATAAAATCTTGTTCGTGATTATGACTAATAAGTGCCTTCCAGATACAGGGCAAAGACCTATGATATACTCTTTTCGCAGTTCTCCCCATTACATCAAGAAAGTTGGTGACCAGAACCTCTTGAGAAAGTGATAACAAGAACTTTCTGCCACGGTAGTGTACCACATGCCTTCCTGAGACCGTGTGACACAAAAATGAGGTCAGTCTGTTGCAACCTGAGCATCTCCTGAAGCTCCTTTCTCTCTGGCCTGTTGAATGCAAACTGCCCAACATGAAATCAGCTTAAAAAGTAGGACAATAGAGGTCAGCCAAAGACCTGTGTGGGAGTTTTTTCGATCACACATCAAGCTTGTGAAAACAAACACCTCAAAGTTTTATAATACTATTTATTTCAGAAAAAAGAGATACTTCCTGCAGTTGCAGCCTGGATGAACCTGCTCTTCTAACACCTGCTTCCTTTTTTATAAAAATAATTTATGCAACTTGTGTTCTTAAAAGGTAATGACAGTATTAATCATTACACTGTATATCCATGTATTTTTGTGTGTCTGAATTTAACTTTTTTCTTTATGATAGTTTTTGTGAGCTATAGATCATTGCATCGGTCAGATTTTTTATTAGTCTGAGTGCTGTTTGCCTTCTCTGCAGTTGAAAGTATTGGTACATTTGCATCAAAACTATATATGGAACACATATATATGGACATACAACTTTTAAAGTGATTTCACATAATTTATTGGCTATGCAGTTCTTCAGAGCTCTCATATCAAAGTACCTAATAAGAATAAAACCTAACTTATTAATCTACTCATTTCTCAAATACATAATAAGAGTAAAAACAACCTAAGAATGATTATCATAGGGCAATTTTGAATTAATCTTATAGTCTTGCCTTGTCCCATACACCTTATCCTACAATATTGACTTCATCCTGAAATCCTAATAATACTCAGAATTGACCCATTATCTTCAAAGTGTAATCACCGTTATTCTTTTTTTTTTTTCCATAATCACCGTTATTCTTTTTTTTTTCATTGCAGTGTCTAAGTTTTAAAGTAAAAGAAAGCAGATAAATTATATTGATCCAGAATGGTATGAAGCAATAGATCTGCTCAGTACTTTATATCATCTGAGGAATTATCTATTTTTTAAGAGAAAGTTGTTCCATCTTCACTTGAAAAGTAGTTTACACATTCAATTGCAGTGACTTATCAAGCAAGACTACAATTCTAATATATAATGACCATTTCAAACTTCTCTTCAAAAAGACCCTTGAACTACTAGCTATGATGGCCTTTGTGCCTTTTCTTACCCATGGAGTCTTTGAGCCATGTCTAGCTATCTATCTGCTTAAAGATGCCAGGGTGCTGCCTCACAGGTGCCAGCTGATACAGTTCCCCTAATGAACAAAATGATCTCTCCAGGCACTGACATCAGACACTGTCTTCAAGGTGATTCAGGCTCTTATGAAGAGTTAGTGCTAAAAAATTGCATATATCGTTTCTTGAAAGTCATATCTAGGGCAGTTTTTGAAGAGAGCTGTGCCAATGTAGACAGCAGGGAATAACAGCACTCAAATCTCAACGCAGTTAAAATAGAACTACTTGAACCAAGCAAAAGCTGAGTGGTGTGGGCCATCTGAAAATTGGTCCTGAAAACCCAGTATCTCTAACTGAACTTCTTTGTGTAGGTTCAGTGATTTTTCCAAGGACGGATGCTATATTAAGTTGTAGTGCCCTTCACAAGGTTGCTGTGAATAATACTTGACAAAGCACCATTCTTCTATTTCCACTGTGCATTTTAACACTCAGCTGGTAGCCAGGAGACGTGATGGCTCCTGGCTAAAGAATTCACAGGAAACATACAGTCTTACAAGAGTTGTGATGATATGAATCAAAAAGAAACTTAGAAATTATTCAGTTACTAAATCCAAAGCATTTAGCAATAGATGGACTTAGGTCTGATAAGAAATAAAAACTGAATCCCAAAACAAGAACCAAATTAACAAAAATAAAAGAGCAAACAATGTGTGTATATATACAAATATATATATAAATATATATATATATATATATATAAAAGATTCCAATCAAACTAGAAATGAGTTGAATTTTAATTTTGGAACACATACTTCTTTAATCCTTGTTAGGAAAATAATATTCTGTATGGAGAATTAAAGGCATTTTACTGAAAAGGAATTAAGGGGTATACTAATAACCCCTTACAGCAACATTTCTTCTTTAGCAGATATTAAAAACTAATTTCCATATCAAACTTTTTTTTTTTTTTTTTTTTTTCAGTTTGGGGAATTAACTTGTGTGTATGTGCATGCAATTAATTATTTGTGATGTAATGAGTTTTGCTGTTTTCCTGTTCTCTGATCATCCATGTTTCCTTAGATCACCTGTTTTTCCATTAGAAAGAGGGGAACTGCTAGTTTTGTATGACTGAATCAGGCTGTATAGGCTTTGCCTCAGTGGAACAGTGAAATGGGTGCAACACAGGCAAAGCCACTGGTCTGTAGGAAAGAGAAATGAGTAGCTGTGTGTTAACATTAAACATATGCAAAAGTGTCAAAAATACAAGAACTGAAGAAAAATTGCTTGCTGCTTTTGAGAAAAAGCAACTTTCTGTTGTCACTCTTGTTGAAAGTGATAAAAATTGGTCAAAGTTTTAAAAAAAAGACATCACTCAAAGGGAATCCAAAGACCCAGTTTTCTGTTTACCTTGAATTCTGTAGCAATGTAAATACCTCTGAATGCAAAGGAAAAGGAGGTGATAGTGATATACATATATACTTGACTATTTTGGTAGATCTGTAAGTTTCTTGAATTGGTTATGATTGTATAGATATAGATAGATATATATTGATATATAGATAGATAGAGCAGAAACTCCACTGCAAAACTGTCTACATAATACTGTTTCACTATATTCTTCCCAAAAGCTCAAAACAATATTCTAAGGTAACAGGAAAAATGGCAATGCATGTGGTTTGGTACAGCACAATTTCTGTAATTCTTTTAACGTGGGAATACTGTTGATCACTGTTTCAGAATCTGTCTGACACAGGTAAAAACTATGCTTTATGTCTGTTTAACAGCAACTGAAAGGACTGTTCTTAAAAGTGGCAGGCAAATGATGTCCTGGTACACTGGTGACAAGATCTCAGAGACTTTTATTTGCTCTCTGCCCTGGTTTTCATTACTGAATCTCACAATTGCTTTACCCTTAGCTGCAGTAGTGTTAGAAACAAAGCAGACCTTCTGATGATGAAAAACCGTCTTGTTTTGCAGCTTTATTATTTAGCACAATACAGTATCTAAATTAGTCTCTATAAGAATATGGATTCCACAAGTAGACAAAGTAATTCCCACCCTGCTTATGTGAGGGGTAGAAACATTTAACACCTTGGTCTCAAGTATTACCATTCTTGGATGTCCAGAAGTACACATATCCTCTTTGAATAGTCTCTTAAAGTAGGTACTCAACAAAAAGCAGATTTCATAAAAGCAAGAAAACAACAAAAAAAAAAAGACTATACCAAGTGGTTGCACTAACACCACTAGTTCACCATGTTCAATTTGCATCTGATACAGAAATGTTTTAACACAGATAAATTTTATCAACTTTTGTGTCAACATGAGGTGCCACCAGTAACCTGGCATATAGGCATGCCTTAGAACATGGTGTAACCGATTTTCTATATAAAAGAAAATCCAGTAAAAAAAAAAAAATTCAGTGTACTGCCTTAAATACAGGATTTCCTTGTGTCTTTTGTGTGCAATCCTTGTATCACAGAGTTTCTGACTTAATGTGCAAGGCAGTTTAGTATGGCATGGTTGTTTTGTTACTTCAGGCAGCCGTCCAGCTGTGGGCCAGCACTTGGTCAGACTGATTTGTTTTTGGCAGGAGACTAAGAACACATAACACTTTCAATTGTACATCATGACTTTGGGGGTTTGTTGTGGGAAATAGCCAAAAGTCTTATCTTAATCATTTCTACAGTGTAGAGTTTGATCTGCTAATCAGTCACAGCCTCTGCTTTTAGAAAGGAGCAGATTAATGACAGTTTCAGAAAATGCTGATAAAGTTTACAGTGCTTTGGTAGTCTTTGATCAGCTCCATACTAAATCTTATGAATAATTCTTATTCTCAAAAATTGTTGTAATCTAATCAATTCCATACTCTCATTTTCATGCAATGATTGTAATGAGAAAAGAAAATTGCGCATAATTAATCTTTTGTTGTGATAAAGATTACTGTTAGGATTTGACAGGACAAAAAATTAAACCCACCCACTTAATAATCCTGGAATTGTCTTCTGCTGTTTGATTCAAATGCCATAAAGGTAGGTGACTTCTTGGACATCATCAGTCACAAAAAAAAAAACAAACAAAAAAAAACAGGCTTGTGTTTTTTCAACATAGAGAATCATCATTCACAGATTATATTGTAAGTGATAAAGGCTGCTATTATGCAAATTAATAAACAGGCAAGAAATCGAGTCTTTTACTTTAGCTAAACAAGAAGGGGAGTAGGGATGAAAAGCAGACTTGGGTCAAATTGACATGTTTGGTAAAAATTCCTCTTTCATATTGGGATGAAAACTGTGTAGCAGATAAAAATGAAAGATACTTAATTAATCTTGCTAGTCTATGTTCTAACAAAGGTTTGTTTTTTCTAACATGTAGGTGCTTTTCACCCACTTCTCCCACTTGTTACTAAGGCTTCTATCTGTACTATGTTACAAAGGAAGTTGGAGAACAGTTGTTGGTTTGAACGAAATATTTTGGTGATTAGTATAAGAGATAATACTTCCTCAAGATAAAGAATATATTAAAATATTCCAGTTACTAACATTACATTAATAACATACCTTAGCCTTTGGCCAACCTGGAAGATTCAAGTTCTGCAATTAAGAGAATTTTCATGGCATGGAAAGCATCCTCTATGTTGTAGGCATGGGCTTTTAGGCTCTGTAGTATTTGTCAGTGTGCATAACTTATTTAGTTATATTGCTGTACTGATTGATTAGGATGTATTAACACCAATGGCCTAAATTTACAAAAGTTTATAGAAGTGGTTCACAACTGAGTTCATCTGACATTAGCTTAAAATGAGGCAGCTGAAGTGAAGACTTGAAGAACTTGACTAAATACACAATTATTTAAATAATCATTCAAGTATTGCTTCAAAAACAGAAACTGAATATCCTTTCTTCCTTTCTTTCTTTCTTTCTGCCAAACACACATCTCACAGAACTATGGAAAGCTAGACTAGTTTTCCTGTACGTCACAGCCTTTATGTAACCAGCATGTAGGTTCTTCATGTTTGCATACAGCTAATGGTTTTAAAATGCAATTCATAATACTCAATATGAAAATCAATATGTTCAAGACTACATTGTTGTTATATTGCACTTGTGGTTACAGAAGTGGAGAAGACATTTAAGAGTAAAAGAATATAGAGCTTTATGGCTTTTTTTAAACATATATTTTAAAGCTATTGGTGCAAATGAAGCACAATAAGCAACTCAAGAGTTTCAGGGTCCAGTTCCAGAAAAATCAGTTGTGTCTTAGGCTAAATAGGAATATTATCATCTATTTTTAAAGCAAGAGAACCATTGAAGACTGTGACAAGGTTATAATGTCCTAATACTTTTCTCCTTTAAATTATAAATCACTATTTAATTTTCACAACATAGATTCAGCCTGTACAGATGCAAAATCTGACAATGAATGAGAATAAATTATTTCCTGGGTGGCAATATGGACACATTGCAACAGAAAGTGATTCATCCATGTAGTTGTATAATGATAAGGACATTCACTTTTAAACGATAGGTTAGCCTAAAGGTGTCTTTCTTCCATGTACATGAGTATAAATAACTGCTGTGCTTCCAGCAATGCATAATTTATCTGTAAAGAAAAGTGCTGTAAAGCAGAAGGGACAGAAAAGAAACGCTGATCAATAATATTATATCAGAGCTACCGTATATTTTGCAAAATGTCAGGAGTGTCCAACGAGGTTCTACCCTAAAGTGAACATAGGATACTACTGGTACCACAGAGAAATGATGGGAAGAGCAGTTTCTCTCATGGATATGTATATCTCATGGATATACACCAAGTTTAATCCCCCTTCCACTGGCAACAAATAACAAACTGAAGTCAATCTGATAAATATAGAGATCATTATGAAAGGAAAAGCTGATGTTCTTATACAATGAAAAGCTTTTTGCTTTTAAAAAAATAAATATATTTTTCTAGGAAAATTTTGAGGAAGTTTTGTCCCCAGAATTTGTATAGATTTTCAAGTCCCGGACTCCTACAGGTTTCATAACCTTTCCCAAGAATGCTGCATTGAACAGACACGACTGATAAGGATGAAGTGACGAAAGAAGGAAGTTACAAAGGTGTGGTAGTTATTTACACTTCATGATTTTCATGGCTCTTTTTTTCTTCTTTTTTTTTTTTTTTTTTTACAATTTCTCCAAAACTTTATCCCTGTAAACAAAGCTGCAACAAATACAGGGGCAGAGGGATGTAGTGAAATCAAAGGCAAGCATGCAGCAAGGATGTAGCAAAAACAGGAACATCTGATGCCCATAGCTGTTAACTAGCCACAAGTTCACAGCAAAGAGGGAGCATGGTAACAGCTAATAGGGTCCAGAATATCTCTGCAGCTCTGCAAATTAAATTTTACAAAAAGAATACAGATCAAACAGAGGGGTGCGCTACACAGTAGAAAGACTGCTCTGCTCTTCGTTTTAGTTTTCTGAATATGATTTCAAACACAGTAGTGTATAAAGCAATGGGAAAGTACAGGGCTAAAGCTATAGCTGAAGGAGGAGCTGTGCTACATAGTCTTTACTGTTGGATGAGGAATGTGGTTTTTAAGTGAATATCCTGATTGTTCCTCCTTACAGGGCTTCAGATCACATCACGTAGCACATGAATAGGATTCCTTTCAAATGAAATTAAACCAGAACACGCACTCCCAGTGTGTAACTAATAAATCCAAATGCTAACAGGCATTCATGTCCCCAGGTAGAAACTAGAGCTAATCCAAAATAAAAATCCTGAACTGCATAATATGAATACCAAATCTTCCACATGAATTATTTTGTTGTCACGAGCCACTTCAACACTTGCTGTGTTTTACTGAAGCTTGCTGGCCAATGCTACCAAAGACACAAAAACGCAGAATGTCTGACATTTTGCACACCATTCTCAGTACTCTTCCAAAATTTTTGAACAACTGCCGTGTTTCCATCTGAAAAACAAATATTCCTCTCAACCATTTATGTTTTACATTAAAGACCTGTGAGTAGGACCAGATTGAATTTGAGACATTCAGAACTCTATTTAATTTCTATTTTTATCTGACAATTACTTAACATACTGGGGTAGAGTAATGCTTTCATATTAAAAAATGTCAAATATATAAAAGTCCTGAAGATATTAAGAAAATATCATGGATTCTTTTCCACCCACAGAAGCAATTATTGCTCTTTGTGTGAACACGTTTTTTTAAGGGAAGCAGATATTCTTATCTGATCTCCTGTTACATTGCTTTACTTACATTTCAGTATGTACTTCAAGTTGCCAAAGTCATGCTTTGTAGGAAAAAAAATCCAATCCTTTGGTGGGTATCAGGTACTGGAAACTCCATTGTTTCCATTTCTTTTTTTCCATTTTCCATATTCTAGCTTTATATTCATAGAAATATATCAATTTCTATGTTATGCATTAGCAATAATGTTCAATATTATTTGAAAAATATTTCAAAAATGTGAAGTATTTCTGTTAAAAATATTTTAAGGCAACCTTACAGTCTTCCATTTGAAAACTTACATTCACAAATTCTTTCTGTCACATGCAATTATGTTCAAGATTTTTGCCACTCTCATCAACTCCCTTTCCAATGTTCAGCAAAAATGAAATTATATCATTTTTCTCACCAGTGAGAATACTTATCCTTCCAACCTATTTTCTTTATTTTATTGTCAATTAAGGTGTTACCTACTTCTATTTAAATTCCACATTGGAAAGACTTATTTTGAATAAGAAATTTTTTACTCTAAAGTATCCCACTTTTTCTATGACATTTATATGATGATCACATCTATTTATTTAGACATACTATAAAACAATCATATATCAATATATCATTGATATATATCAATAATTTATCACACTATATAACAATCTTAAGCACTTTCAAAGATTATACTGTGAAAATATAAAAATTAAATATATAATAACTTGGTAATACAAACATTGATATCAAGTTTGCACTTCTGTCCAGTATTTTTTGACAATAAAATTTTGCATATCATAGACACCTAGGTATAAAAACTAATTTCATTGATAGCCTGCAAAAATAAAATTAGAGATTTAAGCATTTCACAAATGAAATGAAAATTTTAAGTTTCCTGGTAAAATATGTAATTAAATAAGACTGGAGGAGCATTTGTCCAATGTGCTCAGTGATAAAAGAGGTGGAGAAATCATTTTGTATAAACGAAAAGAAAAAAAAAATCACTGAACATTTATTTAGTTTTCTTTATTTATGTGAATGGTATTTTTTTTTTTCTCCAAGAGAAACCCATAATTTTGTCCATTTTAAGACTGAGTATATAATTTGTACTTCAAAATTTGCAAGGTAGATGCTGTTTCATGAAGGAAGAAATGTAGCTTTTTAACGTAAGTAGCTCAGGTGTTCTAAATTTTCTTCATCCTTGTAAAGTTCTTTAAATACCAGGATTTGAGGTTTTCTGGGTATCTGGTGAAGCTAACACAAATTTTATAAAATACGTATGCTTCATTCAGGGAGCAAGAAGAGAAAGGAATAACTATATAAGTTAAAGGTTAAGGTTCTCCTGAAGAAAATTTGAGAAGTAGCTTAGACCTTGCAGGAAGCAGAAGACTCCTGCCATGTTAATTTCTTGGCTATAGAAGAGAAACAGCTCCACAGTTTTAAAATTACTGCCTATCTTTGAAGAACTATCTACCTATCTATCTATCTATCTATCTATCTATCTATCTATCTATCTATCTATCTATCTAAGCTATCACCTTTAATTTATCACTTTAGAATCTTCCAGATCCCTAAAATTCCCTCTTCTGATGAAGGTCAAGATAAATAATTCTTATTCTTATTTCACACTTTTTTTTTTTTTTTTTTTTTTTTTTTTTTTAATGGAACCCACTTTATTTCTTTTGCCTTGGAGTGATTGTATGCACTGGCAGTGATCTATCTGTATGCTGTTAGACATGCAAGAAGCATCCACTCAGTCTGTGAAGCAACTGGTATTTAATGAATGGAAAAAGAGGCCATATATTACCTATCTTACAGCCACTTACTTGTGTGAGCAGATTTCCTTAACCACTGCTTTCAGGCTGCATAGCAAAATTACCCTATTCAAATCCTGTCGTATTGATACGTAAAATAATGGCAGCTAACACCTTCCAAAGGAAGATTTCAAAAAAAACACACTCTCGGGGAGTCATACAAAAGTAGGAAAGCTAGTAAAAGATTGGGGGATCAGAAGGGTCCTAAAAATACAGCAGCCTCTTGGGAATGTAAATAATGCCAAGGTATTTTACAACCTTCATCAATTAATATCATTCACAAAAAAAAAAATTATAAATTTTTGTTTCTTTTGATTTAATTAATAATGATTATCATTTATAATTGTTGCAATGATTGGATCAATCCAGAAAGCCAATGTTCAAGATATATGCATAGCTAATAACAGCTTCTTCACTGTGTGCCTTGGAAATCTTTATTAACCTTCCTAAAATTCTTCCACATTTTAGTATAAAATTTATGCTAAATTCATTTTAGGATGAAGGTGACTTTTACTATAATTCTTGTCTGAGGCACGCTTTGCAACATACACATGGTCATCAGTACTTTGAGTGACAGATTATTATCTAATCTGGCATTCCATTTGCACAGGCAGTTTTCCAGTGGATTTGACATTGATCACCTGTCCATTTGATTTGTTAACTTCATAAAAATGTGGTTTTTTTACAAAATTACTAAAAGCTTGCAACCCTGTATAGAAATGCTGTTATTTTATATTTAACTTCATCATAAATTTGAGAAGTGGCTTTGGTTTGTGAAACCAATGAGATTATTTTTCTATCCCTATCAACTCTACTCCAAAATAAGCCTCTGGAATTTGGGGTTCAAATGTGATTAATTTGACTGGCACAAGAAAAGAGAAGCAAGAGTGACAGGATGGGGAGATAGAAACAAAATGCATCAGCGTGGACATGAAATCCTCATATTATAGCATGTATCACAGTCAGTGTCTGTCAGCACGTTCCCTCTATAATAAATCTAATTTTCTTATAGATCTTCTCTTTATCTACCAAATGTTTATGAAAAAAATCAGAAACCACAAGTCAAGACAACGCATGAAACTAGAACAAAAATCATCTCTCTCAAAGGGTTTTGGGAGCACCAGAAGTCTAGGTTTATGTTTGTTGAATGTCATGCTATCTAATTTTTAACATTCATTGCTTAGCATTTTCACAGAGGATATCTTTTTTAAAGTTAAGTATTACAGACTGCCTATTTCTTCCCTGTTCATGCAAAAGCTCACCGATATTATTTAAGAATGTTCATAAAAGTGGATGAACCTCTGTGGAAATAGCCACACATTTTCTGCAACATAAGTGCATACAGGAAGGAAATTATCCCAAATTTGGGAAATGCATTCAAAATTTCTTAAAGCTTGCTCATAGCTCTTTTTCAGTTGGATTGCTTGTTTATAATAAAAAAAAAAAAAAATTAAAAAAAAAATCATAAATAATCAAGATTAAGATCCATGAGACAGGAAAAATTAAGATCCAGACCAATCAATACACTAATGATGAAAAGAAAAAATTATGTTTGCATCTAGCCTCAAATACCAACTGTACTTCTATGGGAAAAATTTTCACCAGAAATACTTTGTTTTAATTGGTTCAATTGCTTTATATTTCCAGTAAAATGATTCAAGGCCTGACTAGGCACTTAGACAGCTCTAGTAATTATTTTATGAAAAAATTATTTTATAAAAACATCTCAAAATATTTTTACTAAAACATTGATTATTTTACTGAAACATCACTGCCATTAGAGAAAATTATCAACTCCCTTTTGAAAGAAGAAAAATTTATCAAAACAGTAAGGGTTGATTGACTGTGGCCTGAGTTGTACCACTGGTTCTGCTGAGGCTGCTGAGTCCACAGTGCTGCCCTAGGCTTTGAGGACATACAGGCATCCTTATTAATTTGAGCTACTTAGCACAATACATTTTTATGTATTTCACCTATGTGTGGTGAAGATGTGAGGATTTTTGTGATGTGGGTTTTTTGCCACTCTTCCATTAGCATCTTTGTATTATTGCAAAAGAGTGATCCGTGCCAAAGATCTGACAAGAGTGGATTTTTTCCATTCCCTGTTCATCCTCAAATCTGTTCAGTGCTACTGCCAGAATAACACTGTAGTCAAGGACCTCCTTATTTCCTGCTCTCTTTCTTGATGGAATATGTACTAAGTAGATACCTCAGCTACATAAACTTATCTAGTGGTTTTATATTTCTTCTCTTCACAAATGTGTAAAGAAGGAAGTGGTATTTTGGTTTGCACTGTTATGAACCAAAAATGCCACCATATATAAAAAAGGAGCATGTGTCTTCTTATGTTCAAAACATTTCATATATGATATATTAAAATAATATTCTATCTTTTAAACGTATTTTTAGTAAATACTGATGTGCTTTTCATGTGATTATCCTCTCTCTCACATCCTGCCATTCCTTAGCAAAAACCGGCTACCACTGATATTACTTGGAAAAAGCCCTTGGAAAATTACCATGATTATCCTGATTTCTTTAGAAAATAGGTTTAACCCTGAACTAGATGAATATTGTATGTTAATGAAATTTCTCAAAGACTTCTTACTAGCAGAGTTATTTTGCAAAATACTTAAAAATTAAACGTGAATTTATAGTTACAATTTTAATGGCATTCACAGTTATATAAAGATTAGTCTAATGCATAATGGCATTATTTTAATACAAAACAAATATATAAAGACGTCATATGTGGACATGCCTCAAAAAAAGGCAAAAATATTGATTCTCTGAAAGTTCTTGATACTTGCTACAGTGTCTCTTCATCTCAGAGGTGTCCTATCTAAATAAAATATAGCTAAACATATTCTCATACGTGTATTAACAAAAATGCTTATTATACCTGTGCTGCCTTTTATCTTCAGATCTTCAGAAGTATAAAGGCACAATTTCTTGGTTTAACTTGAGCAATAAAGACACAGAATCAGCTGTTTGATTCTACCAATGTCATAACTTTCATACTTACCATGACCAAATTTTGTACACCAAGAAATTACAGTAGTTCCTGCTTATTTACAACGATGTTTTTAAAAATATATCAATTACATTTTGAATAGATATTGCTTCCACAAAATGGATACTGTATCTGAGTAAAACTCTTTAAAACAATCATGCATGATTTGCAATCATGCATTACAAGATTATAAAAATATAATGAGAAAGAGTAGATAATTAGTAAAATGAAACCCAAAACTCCTCTGATCTGAGAACTCTTCATGCTAGATGGTTGGGCTTTCTAATGACTTGCAGAAAATTCCTCTGCTCAGAAATGAAAAGAAATTCTTTTTGAAAAACACGTTTTTTGCTTTTAGTGAACATAGAAAAGCTTTTATTTAGAATATGCTAATAGGTACAAACATTCAATTTCTAAATTCCCTTCAGAAATATTTTGGTTTTTTTCTGTAAGAAAGCCATGCATTATTTCTGGTCACAGTTTTTAAATACCACTGTATATTTTGAGTCAAAGACAGTTGTCTGTTCTGTGAACACTAACTCCTAAACCAAGTAAACTCAATGTAACCTGTATATGGTTTGCTATCGTCGGCCTGTAGAAGGATAACAGTGTGAAAATCGAAACATCAAAACTAACTTTAAACACCTTGGGAATATGTTCATCCTGTCACATCTAGAAACAAATCAAAGTAAAGATTTTCAAGATTTGCTATTTTAAATAAGTACTAAAAGCTATTATGCATTATAAAGTAAACTCTTAAGCTGGTGTGTGGGCCTACATATAGCCCAGACTTTATCTTTCTAATCTGGTGATGCATACAGCAGGCCACCATCTGGTGTGCGTGTACATCAACAACTACGATACAGCCCTACAATTTAATAATCATAAACTTTAACAGCTACTTACCACTTATTTCCAGCTACAGAAGGTCTCTGATTTAAGCTGTCAAATAAACGTAGAAAAACAGCATAAGATTAACTGTTTTTGTTCTGGATTGGGTTTCAGATGCAGACAGTGAAGCAGGGAGAGCTCTGCTGTTGCTACGGAAACCTGACGCTGAGGATTTAATGACAGCATCAGACGGTATTGTACTAGAGATTGTCTGCTTGAGGGACTAGACAGCATGCTGCTGATAAGAAATAAGAATGGATTCCAAATGTTTTCAATTTGCTTTATCAGAAGAATCCTTTCATTGCCTCAAATATATTAATTTGGTAGCAGATATAAAGAATTTATATTAATGTTAGAAAAAATGTGAAACATAATCTGCCTGGAAGCTCTCAATGCAGGTAACTAATCTTCCTAAACCCTTATTCAATATGTAAAGTTTATAAAATTAATACTGTATTTAAGTCTGATAAATATTCAACTCATATATATTTATATATATATGATTCCTCAAATAATTTTTCTTTAAACAGACAACTTATAAAAATTCAGATTTTTTTTAGTTCATGTGTTTTAAGTTTATTCATTTCTGTTAAAAAAGGATCAAAAGAGGAAAGATTTCCATCAAATTCCAGATTCACAGGGCCCTGGAATATTACATTTTTGGGATTTATTTAATATTCTGTTGTTTAGGTTTGTAAATATTTTTATTTTGTGATAAAACTTTTAAAATACTTTTACAATTCAGAAACAGTATTTCTGAATAGAGGCAGCATGTACTGCAAAGTATCACCTGTCAAAATGCATGTATTTGGCTGGTCAACATTTTCTTCTATAAAGTCTCTTTCTACTTCACAAATCTTCCTGAATTTCATTTACCTCTGTGGTTAGTTGATTGTTTGTAGATTAAGAAATATAATAAAAATATTCTCTGAAAAAAACCCTTTGATTCTTTGTTAAATATGTCTCTTTTTTTTTTTTTTTTTTACTTCATCTCAGCTCAAGAATATTAGTTCATTGGGAAGTTTATATAAATACACAGAAATATTATTTTATATTCAATTGAGGGTCCTCTGTTCCAAGGAATTTTGCAAACACATTTCCAGCGACATAATATTGGAAAGCCTGTTGATAATACACACAAAATCAACTCCTTCAAAAATGAGGCCACTGCAACTTTACTCTCCAAATAGAGCAGAAAAGGACTGCCATTTCAAAGGTCTAAAACAAACATCACACACGACCATTTGATCAATATGGCTTTGAAGGTGAAAGATTGATTCAGTCCTACTGGGATTTAAGGCTGTATCTCCTGGAGCCTTAGGTATTTTAAACATGAAGATAACCCCATCAACAGACCTCACCATTAGCATCAAAGGGAATTTCTGATTACGTCAATAGTAGGGCCAAAGAATCCCTCTACCTACTGTCCCTAAAAAACCCAAACAAAACAAAACAAAATAAAACAACAATAACAACAACAAAATTCTCCCATCAAACAAACTAGCCAGAACAAGAAGTCTGTGAATTTCCTAATTATTAATTTGCCCATAATGTTTTCTCTTTGGATAAAGACAATACTGGGAAAAAAAGTTTTAATTAATATACAGGCATTACTTCTCCCATATTCTCCCCTTGCATTTAAGCTCCCTTACTTCTCAAAAAGCCCACACCTGGACTAGCTATAAGTAATTCTATTCTCACTTTATTATGCACCATTTCTTTCTGTTTCTTTGTAAGAGCTTGTCTCTTTCGGGCAAGGACCATATATTATCTCACTCCACTGTTACATGCATATATTTGAAGCTGCATAAAAATGTTAAATAATGAACAATAGAAAGCAATTCAGAGCACTCTCTTACCAAAACTTAAATCTGGCAAGATTTCAAGGAAACATTATTGGAAGCAGAGTAGGAACAGACATCAGTGAGCTATCTATAGATTTATTGTTTGTAGTAACTTACATCAGACAGCTCTTTATCTATACAGATATAACTTCACCTCAGCTCATCTCATCTCTGTCCTTCAGTATATATACATACATATGAAGCATAATAAATAAAAGAAGCACTTCAAGAAACCTTGGTTCGTGTTGTCATATTCCATATGGTCATACCTATAACTCAGACATTGTGTAATAGATTTACATCATAGTTATGTAGTATTTTATATATATGGCCTAGTGATTAGCATTTTTGTACTCTATTTAGTAAGCTGAAGATCTGATAAGTATCAGTTTAGTCATCCTGCAGTAAATAGAGTTGTACCTTTTTATGTAAAGCCTTTAAGAAAATATTGAATATTTTGCTGCTGGACATGATTTTTCATCACTGGATTGCAGTTTGGTTTTCTTTGTTTTTGTTTTTTACAAAAAAGCCTATTTCTATAATTTAAATTTTACTTTTGTTTCAATTTCCTGCTGAGAGACTTTGAAAAATTAGAGAAATGGAAGCATAGGGCTTTTTGTTGCAATTTCAGTTTGTAGGACCAGTACAAGCATGAAATAAATGAGAATTGTTTTTATCCAGACATTCAGATTTACACAGATTTGGTTTATTTTTACTATTGCTTACATCTCTACTTGGCTTCCACCATCAAGAGCTAGAGAAATTGAGTCAGAAATCTCATGTCAAAAAAGGTGGGGTGTATAGATTTCCACCAAAGTAGGTTTTCTCCACATTTAACTCCTTACATAATAGCCATGCCTACATTTTCCAATATACAATTTGGATTCTGGTTTAATAGGCCAAGATATTTTAATTTTACAGATGTGGGCATATATGGATGTGCTACCTCAGGAATGGAAAACAGGATCTGCTATTTCTTATTGTTATTAAAATATACATGTAGTTTTAATTTATTTTTTTTAGTAAAATATCTGAACCATTTGTCCACAGCATGGATAGGTTTATTCATTTTGGCTTATTTTTTCTGAACAATAAGCAGTTAAGTGTTTGATAGTAAGGGATCAAGAATGCTATGTCAAGGCATAAAAATATATACTAATGTGTCTTTCCAGAACTCCTTGCTTGTTGGAAAAATAAAGGAACACTATTCCTATAGTAAATTTATCAGGTTAGTTTTTCAGTTACAGATGCTATTTAGCAAATATTTTTTTATCTAAATGGTTGCAGAGATTTATACTGTTTCTTTGTCTATTGTTTCTATGTCTGTTCTATGTCTGTTTCAAAAAAAGAATTTAAAATTTTGTTCTAATGAAGTAAGTTTAATCTCTTCCGTTATTCCATCTACAAGAGCTCAGAACAGTTTGTTGTCCTGTGTAGGATGACAGTGCACATTTTCCAAATAAAATCACAGAAAGAAAGAATAATAAAACCAAAAAGAACCTAGGCCTAGATTCCTGCGTGTGTTAAGTGACAGGTTTGAACTGTGGGATACTGAATCTCAGGCACTCCCAGTCTTCAGAACTGGGGATTGTTTAAACAACGCTATGATTTCCTCCCTTCCAAGGAAACAAGGTTGCACACCAGGGTGATGCATATCTAGCTTTTATCCTGACATAGATTCAGAATATTTTTAAGGTATAGCACTGAGTACAAAAGGCACACCTAAAAGTGTGGATACCACCAATTTAACCCTCAAGACTTATGTTTTTGTTTTCTATGCTTCTGTTTCTGCTGTTAGAAGTCAAAACTGCCTGTATGAGAAACACCAGACACCTGTTTGTGCCCTTATTAAGCCTAAGGTCCAACATAAGTTACCAAATGAGAGTTTTCCTGTTTACCTCTCTACAAGATCCTCCTTGATGAGCCAGGAATTCAGTTCCAAGATATGAAACTACTGTCTCCAAGTTGATTTTGGCTCCCAGAATTTTTACTGAAATTCTGACTATTCTCAGACAAAAAAAACCCAGTATTTCTGACAACTTGTATTACCCACATTATCATAATAATTTGTTCTGTTGATTAGTTAAAATTTAACAATTTTATATTTTGGCATGACACCAACAGAAAAAATACTGTTTCCTTTTGTACTTTTTTTGCCATAGTAATCTAGCATTGTAGAATGGGCTGTACCTAGACTATTTATCTCTAAAGAACAGATATTGTGTTCAAATTTTTACTCTAACAACATGCTTAAGAGGCTTGAAAATGATGTCTTCAAATCTCTTTTAATCTAGGAGAATACCCTCATCCCATAGGAATTTTAGGCACTGCTCCCCTTTCTTTTTGAGAAAGAACAAGGAGCTGTATGTTCCAGGTAATGAATAAAAACACATAATTCTATAGATTTTTTCTATACTTTTAGCACAGAGAAAAGACTGAAAGTCTTCCAGAGCTGGGAGGTGGTATCCAGATATGATTTTGTACATTATCCCTTCTCATTGGGCAAGTAGTTCGCAACAGAATGAATGCAGGCTGAACTTAAAATGTACATTCATTCGTCACCATCTTTCATCTAACTTCAATTTCACTTGGGCTGAATTCAGATGATTACCTGTTCAGCCCCAGTAATTTCTAAACAGAAGAGCAAATGTTATTTTCTAAGAGGCTTCATTACTGTTTTTCACTTCCTCTAGTCCTACAGTGTAAAATACAGCTGTGTAATAGAACTTCTTCCACTTAGAGTTACATTTTGTCTGTCAAGGTTTTCATGTTAAGAAAAAACCCTGCTTTTTTTTTTTTTTTTTTTTTTTTTTTGCTAGTTAATCTTGGTATCTAGTTATTTTTTACTTGACAAGAAATAAAAGAAAAAATGCAAATGCTCTATTTACTGGATGAAAGAAAGACGTAAAATAAAATAAATTATAAAATGTGATAATTAACATTCATCGAGTACTATTTTAGCAATCCAATTTCAAGTAATATATGCTTGAATAACAACTTGAAAATGTGTGGGTAAAAATGTAATAGAACTCTTTATATATATATAGCACTTAAAAAGAGCGACCCTGATCTCTAGGAGATTATTCTCTCTTTTCAAATCAAACCTTTGGACACTGTTCCAACTGTGAGGAGACTTGAGTGACTACATTAATGATTCAACCTTAAAGAATACCCCACTGTTTTGGAAGGACAGGTATATTTCTGCCTCATTTTCTCTTTTTCAGTTTTATCTCTTGGAACCTTTATTCTGGCCAATGGTATTAGGCTACCTGCAAAGAATGCTGAAATATAATAAAGTGTAAAGAAAATTCAGGCATATTTAAAGCTCAGAAAAGCAAATATGCAGCTCGTGCACTGATACAAATAGTTACAGATTTAATTTAGCTTTTAACCCAGAGGATAGAGTATTTCTTCTCAAGGATATTTATTTGTAAGGAAATATTATATCATTGTAGACAGCAACATCAGGTTCTTTTTTTTTAAATTTCATTAACTTCAAATTTGCTAGTAGAACCCTAAAACAACCCAAACAAATAAGACAATGTATATGTGTTTTCACATACAACCAATTATACAAAAGATATTATTTTTTTCTTGACATGTTATTCTTATCTATACATTCATTTTTGCTATTAAAAAAAAAAAAACACACTTAGAAAAGCCATGGTCTGTAATTTTTAAAGTTCAGATTTATAAGATATTCTGTTAAGTTGCTACTTCAATTCTTCTCTGACTAGTCTTAATATTTTTAAATGCAGTAGGAACTATATGAGGCTCATATATCATTTAACACGACTCCAATCCTTCTTCCAATAGTTCATAATTCTTCTGCTTCATATCAGGTCTTGTAAATGAATAGCCTTTTTATATATAGACATTGGTCCTATTAATATTAATAGTAAATGCACCTATGCAACAAGCAGAGAACATAAGCTAAATCTTTTATTTCTCTCTCTAGAATACATCTCTGTAAATTCACTGCATACAAATGTCTGGTTGATGAACCTTTCATTTTAAATTTAAGTGAACTAGTACTATGTAATGATTTTAGACATCCATATAACAGTGATGGGACTGGCAGTTTTTTCCAAGGTATCTTCTAGCTAGTGGAAGCCACTTCCTGTCTCTTCTGCCTGCGTGTTCTTAGATATGCATACATAGCTCCAGAAATAGGGAGTTCAGATTTCAGTTGAATTTAGAATGCATAGGATGTAAAAAACCCAAAGGTTTATTTTTATTATATTTTTATTTTACTTTTCTTTTATTTTTATTTTTATTTTTATTTTGAAGTATCATATTTGTTGTATAATATTCAGCAGGGAACATGAATACATTGCTAAACAGAACTTGGAAAGTTTTTGGGCGTTCAGTGACAGATGAAGCAAAAATGGCTATGACAGAAAAATCTAAATAAGCAAACTTGGTCATGCCATGATTCTTAGGCTCATTTTCTGGAGCCAATTTTTTATCATCTTCATGTCTGGCTTTGATCATTAGTAAAGGACTGAATATAAATGTCTAGTTTGCAATAAAGCTTTATTTCTTCTTTTTTTTCTTTTTTTTTTTTTGGAAGCATCAGTTGAGTAGAGTCTATCTGTTGGCAGCAAATGTTGTTTGCATTTTTTCTGCGGATATATCTGGAATAATAAGGAACAACTCACAGGTGTATTCCTCTATAAATTCTGTTAAACTTCAAGACCTCAAAATCTCAAGGAGCTCTTCTATGCATTTTACCAAATTATTTTTTACAGGGAAAAGAACTGGACAGCTTGAAAATGTTTCCTCAGAAGTGGAGGTGAGTGTGTGCGTTTACAGAAATTGGAGTTCTTGATCAGGTATTTCATAAAAAAAGCAAAATCTCTTTCATTTCAGGAACAAGAAAAACGGAGCCCAAGAAAGAAGTATTTCTGTCTGCAATTCCTAAATATTTATGTGATAATATTGCTATCAAACCTTAGGAGAATTCTATACTCAGTACCTCAGACTGTCATTCTCCTCTGTGGATGAGGTTCTCTGGTCTAGCTGTTAGCCTATTATCAATTGGATTTAAGAGAGGGCAGTTTCATTTTTCAGTAAGAAATTTGCTTTATTTTAGTACAGAAATTTATTGTAGCTTTCCTCTACACAGTTTGCAATTCCTTCCCACCAACAAAAACCCATTTGAACCCTATTTGTGTATGTCTTTTCTTGATGGAAGAATTTTTAGGGCTGCTATTTAAAGTGATCTGATTCACTGCCCATGTAAGTCAAAGGAAATCACCTTTCTACAGAGCTAAGGTGCAATATACAGCCAAATAAAAAAAAAAGTGGTTTGGGCAGGTTAAAAGCTGTCATGTTTTTTGGTTTTTGGTGGGTTTTTTTGTTTGTTTGGGTTTTTTTTATTGTATTGTTTGTTTGGGGGGGTTTTGTTGGTTTTTTGTTTGTTTTTTTATTTGTTGTTTCTTTTGTTTGCTGGGCTGGTTTTGGTTTTGTTTTTCTTTTTCTTTTCAAGAAGCATTATTATCTGTAAAGAAGGAATCTGCAAACTACTTGGATAGTTCAATAATCTACCCCTTTTATATGTCCAGTAACAAACAAAGATGAAGATGAAGCTAGTAAACTCCACAGCCAGGTTGGATGGGGCATTCAGTAACATGGTCTAGTGTGAGGAGGCCCTTCCCAGGGCAGTGGGGTTGAAACTAGAAAATCTTCAAGGCCCTTTCCCATCCAAATCATTTTATAATTCTATAAAACTCTGTATTTGCCTTAGAAGGATGGCTTATCTTCACCATCCCTCATTCCTTCTTTACCACACAGATATTTATTGTAGTGTGAAACAAAATATCTCCAGCCAATGCAGAAAATAATTTAGAGTTTGTTATTCTTATATAGCTTCTCAGAAATCAGCCCTTACTTGATTCTCTTGCACTTTTGCTGTGAGGTGAAGGGAAAACATTAAAATTACCTTTGAAAGCATCAGTCAAAGCAAAATCATCCCTAACCAGAAGCTTTTCTGAGCTCCATGGACATGACTTTTTACCTTAAAATATAAGATGATAGTAGGCACAAAAGTTTTAGCACAAACACAATAGAATTTTGTACCCAAGCTCTTACCCTTCATTTTAAGACCTGTCCATCTCGCAGTTTGTCATCACATTTCACTTTCAGGTGGGGAAAGGACATTTGTAGAAAACAGCTTGCAAATGAAATGAGCTGCAAAAAAATTCAAAGGCAGTTACTTCCAATAATAAAAAGGCAAATATATTCCATAGGAATTTCACCTGCCACAATCAAATCTTTTAAATCATATTAACTTTATTTAAGTTTACTTTTCCAAGCATATTTTAAAACGTGATCCCAAAACACAGAACCTATCGTAGGTGTGATTAACACTGCCCAGGTTATGCTACAGACATTTGTTCACGCTCCCATAGTCTCTTATCTGTCAATGCATTTCCACTGTTGGTGTGCTTTGTTGCTTACTTATTTGACCATTCTTCCTCCATTCCTTTCTATACACACATCTATACATATCTAACCAGAAAAAGTACAATGCCACAGGCCAAATTTTCATATGCATCCTCTTTTAGAAGAGATTTCTTTATAATTACTAATTTTATTGCTCTCTCTATTTAAATGCAGAACGCTTATCCAATTAGTCTGTTTCCAGCAATATTTGGTGGTTGTTAATACTAGTTAGTCATGACTGAGCAGCAGAGCAGGCCACTTACTGTAATAGTACAGGTAAAGATGGGGAGCTACCCGCAGGCTTTTTTGCTTTTTTTCATGCATTCCAGCATAGTTAGGAAGAGGAAGAAGAGAAAGAACTGAGATCAGAGATATCATTTACTGTTCAAAGTGCAGATTTGACTGGATGCTTATTTACTGAAGACATAAATTGGATGTCTTTACATATACAAAATAAATTATTACAAAAATAAAGTAGGTATGCATCAGAAGAGGGCTTGGGTTTGTTTAGGAAAAAAAGTTTTGAAAAGTGATTGCTTTAATTTTGTTGCCTAGAAACTACATTTTGTAAAAAACTGATAATATGACCATTTTATAGTGCTTGATTTCCCCTCTCCTTTGCTTCTTTGCCATTGTCACTCTTATTTTGACTATGGTAATTTTAAAAGTATATATTTGGGAATGGGCGGGGGTTGGGAGGATGAGGGTTTATTATGTAATATATTGAAAACCTCAAGGAACATTTCTTTATGTTTCTGTCTATACAAAATTCAGAGGATAAGGACTCTGGATCAGTCGCTGGGTTACTCACAGTGCTATGAATTTTAAAGATAAAAACAGCCAAATGCCAGCTTCTTTGGAGAGAGTGAAAACAGGTTTTAAGCTGATCAACCAATATAGAAATACAGAAGTCTGGACTATTTTATAACTGCCTGTAATTCATTTTACCACATTATTTTAGATGGAGATAAATTTATAACTTATTTTCCCAACAAGCAGCAATTGGGTATTCTGTAGTTTCTCACAGGCTGACTCTGAATGCAATTCAGCCTGTGCAGATGGCCTGCACAGGGATGACACATCACGTAAGTCTCAATTAGCTTCTCACTGCAGAATTTAAATGGGATTACGTGATACATAAAACCTTGCTGGCACTGTCTGAAAAGTGGTGATCTACAACCTCTGAAGTTAAAGGCTAAAATGTAATGAACCAGCAATTTGAGTACTCTATCATTTTTTTTCCCCAAAAATGTAATTATACTGGAATACAGCTTTTTCTTTGAAACTTTATTGAAAAATATTTTGGCACATTCAGAGAAAGAGAATTGTAGGTCTCAAAGTCAGGCAAATGACCAGACATGTCACATCCTTACTAATATGCTTCTAATCTGTGTTGTTTGAGAGGCAGGCAGTTGCTCTGCAGTTGTAGGCTGCAACATATTAGCTACCTCTCTTGTTTGTCTGTTGTGGTATTTTTAACCCACAAGCAGCAAAACTGAAGCCATGAGATTCTGTTCAACCCAGATTAAAGATCAATAATGCTAGCTGAAATGTTTGTTTCATGTTCTTGTAAGGACATACATCTCCAGTCATCAAAGTAGCTGATAAGCTTATGGTCTTTCTAGACTGCTGTACTTAGGCACATAATAGTTGTAACAAAAGGCAAAGACTAATTAGCAGAAAGGGGTTTTTGCATGTTAAATTTATAACATGGCAGGAGTTCTACAAAGGCACCAATGAAAAAAAAAACCATTTCTACTCATTGGAAGCTGGATAATACATTGATTTTTAAATTATCCTCCTTTCTTACAAGATGCTTTACAGATGTATTTTATTGACTTTTTCCCCATATAAATAACTTTCCCCTCTATTGAAGTCTACTGAAACAATGGGATTTTCACTTAAGCTCAAAAAAGAAAAGCTGTTAGCATGTTCTTGTTGGTAGAAATATTTTCTGGAGGAATTAAACTACCAATTGGATATACACACCTGTTTAAGCCTAGGTAACAAAACCTCTATCTCTGCTTCCTTTGAGCCTGTGATGTTGAGTCTTCTTGTAGGTTTATTTATAGTGCAAAAATCTCTAGTGGTAAACAAGTTTTGAAGAAAGTTTCTAAAATAAAGAGCTTGTCAAATCCAGCCTGGATGGGCAATGAGGTTTCAAAAGAACTTAGGAATAAGAGGATGTATCATCCTTGGAAGGAGGGTCAGGTCTCTCAGGAAGTATTTAAGGGGGTTGCTAGAGCATGTAGGAAAAAATTATGGAGGCCCAAGGTCAAATTGAACTTAAATTGGCAACTTTTGTAAAAGACAATAAAAAATGTTTTTACAAACATATTAATGGTAAAAGGAAGGGTAAGACCAACCTTTGTTCTCTACTGGATGCAGGAGGGAACTTAGCAACTGCATATGAGGAGAAGGTGGAAGTACTTAATGCCTTCTTTACCTCAGTTTTTAGTGGAAGACAACTTGTCCTCAGGTTGTGTCTGTCCTGCATGTCTTGTGTAACATTTGCCATTCCTGGGTGGATATCTCAGATGCTTTAGGGTATCTAAAACAGCATAAAATACTTATAATTGTACAACTGGTCTGGTGCTTTGATCAATATAATTAATGCATACAGAGAGAATTTTACTTATTCTAAAACAGACACATGTACATGAAGACTTCACCAGGAACGTTTGTATTGATTAGACCCCTAGAGACTGTGATGAAAGCTTACACATCTATCAAATTTACACGTAGATACCTACACTACAGATGTCTGGGTACAAGTGTCTGAGTCTAGAGCTGGATTTCATCCACAGTTTGCATAGGAATTTAGGAAAGAAGACAAAAGAATCATAACCTATCTAAAAATGCATAGAAGAGGATGCATCTGTGAGAAGACTTCTCAATGCAGAATATATGAGCAATAGCAAGACAAATATAGAGCAAAGCATTATGAATTTAGACAAAAATGAAACTTTAAATTAGACACATTTTAGGAGCCAAAACAATAAGTCTTGAGCCAGATAATAGACTCAGAGGGGAGTGATAGTGGATCTGATAGTTACCAGTAGAAGAGAGCCAATAGAGAAGAGGGGATGTTGAGACTGGAGGCAGCCTGGGCTGCAGTGATCATACACTGGTGCAGTTTGCAGTCCAAGAGGTAAAGTTAGGCTCCTCAATTTTAGGAAAGCAAACTTCCACCTCTTCTAGAAGATAGTCAATAGGATCCCCAGAGAGACTGCAGTCAGGGACAATGGAGTGGAATAGAGCTGAAAGATGTTTAAAGGAGTCTTCCATAGAGTGAAAGAGATAGCAATTCCCAGGAGCATATAGATAGGCAATATAAATAAGAACAAGTAACCTGGGAAGAGTATAGAGGTTAAGTTCATTTGTGTAAGGAAGAGGTGAGAAGCAGGAACTAAACCTGGCAAGGGACGCAAATAACGACACAGGTATGTTAACTAGAAAACAAAGTTCAAAGAAGGTGTACCCCTGCTGAAACAGTTCTGGAAAACTGGTGACAATGTATGAGGAGAATGCTGAGGTACTCAACAACTTTTTGGCCTCAGTCCTCAGTGGCCAGCTCTCTTACCTCTCCTCTAGAGTGGATGGAGATTGAGGGAGTAAAGGGCTTCCCTTGTGAATAAAGATCAGGTTCATGACCACCTGAAGAGCTTGAATGTACATAACTCTATGGGACCTGATGAGACACATCCCAGAATCCCAAGGGAACTGACCTATGCAGTTGCCAAGCCACTCTTCATGATGTTTGAAGGCAGCCAGGTAAAGACACAGTTACTGGAAAAAGGGAAACAGTGTACCCCTCTTTTGAAAATGGTAGAAAGGAAGACACTCTGAACTACAGACCTGTCAGCCTCACCTCTGAGCATGGAAAGATTATGGAACAGATCCTCCTGGAATCTGTGCTGAGGCACATGGAGAACAAGGAGGAGATTCAATACAATCACAATTTAATCAAGGGCAAGTCCTTGTTTGTGAATTGGAGAGATGGGTTCAATTGGTGGAGTGTTACATAGGTAAGAAAATGATTGAACAGTCACATCCAGAAGGTAATGGCCAACAGCTCAGAATCCCCATGAAGATCAGTGACAAGTGGTTTCCCTCAGGGGTTTGTACTGGGACCAGTGTAATTTAATAACTTCATTAATGGCATGGACAAGGGAATTGAGTGCACACTCAGAAAATTTGTAGATGACAATGAACTCAGTGGTGTGATTGACACACCTGAAGAAGAGGCTGTCATTCAGAGGGACCTGTACAAGCTCAAGAAGAGGCCCATGGGAATCTCATGAGGTTTTGCATGACCAAGAGCAAGGTCCTGCAAGTAGGTCTTTAATGTTCCTTCCAACCCAAGCCTATCCGTGACTCCATGATTCTGTGATTCTTTAATTCCATAATTCTATGATTCTATGAATAAAAAAATCAATAGTCGAGTCTTTATGGCACTGTCAGTATGGGGGAGAAAAACCTGAATCAAGACTGACTTGATAATTTTTTGCAGGTCTCAATGCTTTTGTAAGAAATATGGAATTGATTAGTTGCAAAAATAATGAATAAAAAATTAATTGCTTGTTACCTAAAGGCCAGCATTAGGCAAAATGACAGAGTGAATTATCATAACAGGGCTTTTGGCCATAAAGTCTATTGCTACATCAATATGAGTTAATAAGCAGAGGCATGAGATTGAGCTCTTGGCCATGACTGTCCCTTTCTTTGTTAACATAATCTCTGTCATGGCTTTGCTTCAGGCCAAATAACACTTTCCCTGACAATGTGGAGACCTAGTTGAGGAAATAACATATGTAAGCCCTCTGTTTCAAAGGCAAATTTGCATGTATTAAACATAGAAAATCTAAAAAGTCTATTTTTTTCCCTGTAGAAGTTAAATAAAAGAACTGTTTCTTAACAGTGTTTCAGTTTAGGTATCTTCCTTACCAATTTATATTTTCTGAATAATTATTAAACTGTTTTTCTTCAAAATGCAAACCATCTTCCAGCAGAACTGTGGCACATCTTGTACATGAGATGCAGCAGAAGTAACAGTGTGCTGCTGTTAACAAGTCAGGATCAAACAACTCTAATGGCCATAACAGAATGAACTGGTGACCCATGATTGAGGTTATGATATATGTAAGAAGGCTAAGGCTAAGCAAAGAAATTTAATGCTTTTCCTAACTTCTGTATTGCCAGGCTTTATATGAGACTATAGAAAGTGAGATATTTCTCTTAATTATTAATATAACATACTTTGAGTCTAAGGCGATATTTTACTAGAAAATTGTCCACATGGTGGATCTGTTATATTATAAATAGATGCATTTTAGCATACGCTTTAAATTATGTATTGCAGTTTCTCTGTAAAATATAAGCATTTCATGCTTTAACAAATGGTTTTCATTACACAGTGTGTATAATAACTTCTTTATGTGTATCTCCTACATAATGTGATTTATGATCATAATGGCATCCATTTTCATACTCTTCCTTTCATAAAATCAAATCAAATACTATCTGTTTATCTGTATCTGTTTTTTCTCATAAGCAATAATAATTGGAAGATGTCATGCAGGTCTGGGGAATCTCAGGCTGTGCTGCTCTCACACATTGCTGCATTTGGATCTCAGCATTTTCCAGCTCTATATTCCTATATTTCCTGAGTTTTGAATGGACAGGAGGAGTACTCTTTCCTACCAAGTTTCTGCCTATTAATCCTTCTCAGAAGTGAGACCATGATGTTTCTCTGCTCTTGCCCCTCAGATTAACACCTGTGTAGGAGGAGAGCAAGGAGCTCTTGACTCTGCAGTGGTTGAAAATAATCTGCTGTGTCCCACAGCTGCAGCTGGTGAGGGGAACACATAGCACCATTCCTTGGATATAAATAAGACAGAGTGGAAGCTGTGAGGAGCAGGAGATGTGAAGAGATAAGAGGACTCATGTGGACTCATATGTGGGAACATATGAAAGGCGAAACAAGCTTAAAGAAGTGAGGAGACGCAGCAAGGAATACTGTGAGAAGGAACATGGCAGAAGCACAAAAGAGAACACCAGAGGACAACTGTGAAGAGGCAGAGTTTTGGAGAAAATTAAGAAGGAAGCAGAGAGATACAGTGGAAAGGACACTGCTGGGCTCACAGCTGGAGGCGCAGTTTTGCAATGAGTTCCATGACATGAAGACAAATTCTTCTGAAAGAACTGAAGTCACGGATGACCCATGCCATAGCAGGGACACCCCTGAGTGGACTACAACATGTAAAGTAACCCATACCAGTATGTAGAAGGCAAGGAACTGTAGACGTGTACTGGTTTTGAGTGGAAAGGTTTTGGAAGTGAGGAGAGGCCACAGGAGAAGCTTCTGTGAAAGGCTGCAAGAAGCTTCCTCCATGTCCAGCAGAGCCAATGACAGCCAGCTCCAAGGTGGACCTGCCACTGGGAAAGGTTGAGCCTATAGGAGACAGTAGTAGGACCTCTGGGATAATGTATTTAAGATGGGGAAAAAGTACTCTGTGGCATAAAAAATAGCAGTGAGATAGAAGAGAGCAAAACTGTGAAATGAAGGGTTCTGCAGACACCAAGGCCAGTGAAGAAGAAGGGGCAATATGTGTTCCACACACTAGAGCAGGGATTACCTGGCATCACATGGTGATGCAAACTGTTCTGTGCAGCCACAATGGAGCAGACATCCACCTGCAGCCCACTGAAGACTCCATGCCAAAGTGTGAAGGGGATGAGTGTGAGGAATGTCAGAGATAACGTGATGAACTGACCATAACCTCCATACCCCATCCCCCTCCAAGTCTGTAGGGGAAGGGGTAGAGACCTTGGGAGTGAGAGTGAACCCAGAAAGAAGAAGGGGTGGGAGAAAGGGTTTTAAGATTTTTTTGTTGTAATCTTTCTCTGGTTTGATTTGTAACAAATTTAATTATTTTTTTCCCTAAATCAAGCCTATTTTGCCCATGAGATTTACATGCAAGTGATCTTTCTGTGTCCTTACCTCAACCCATGCTTTCTTTTATACTTTTTCCTGTATATTCTGGCTAGACAGTGGGTGTTTTGGTGGGCACCCACTGTCTAGCCAGGATCAACTCACCACAGGAGGAAAGTAATTAGGAAGGATTTTACAGAAGGCTACAACTTCCTGTGCTGCCCATCACCTCACCAAAGATATTGAGGAGGGGCAGAGCATAATGCACTCAGACAAGAGATTTCTATCAATTTGGGACATTTAAACAGAACTCACAAACTGTACATGGAGAGGTTCCATGGAAGAAAATTAATAACTCTTTAAAATAGAACTATTCATTATAGTAACATTTTATAATATTTTTCTCAGAAAGAAAAATGTAAGCCAGAGATTGAACTTTTATTTTAATTTAATAAACCTGCAGTACACAAAGCCTGCAAGATTTGTTTGACTTATTATCAATTTTTTAATCACTGTACTATCTTTCTTCCAACATACCACTGTGAATAGTATATATATATATATATATATATATATACTATATATAGTAAGATTTTTTTCAGAGGTATTGATAGCAACTAGTTACCTTCCATTCTTTAGAACAAGTAAAAACAACTCATCTGACCTCTTTTCTAATGAACAATGAAGAATCTTTTTTCTACAGAATTGTTTTTATTCGAGGGGGACTAAAAAGTCTTGTGGATAGGTGCAGGGATTTAACTTAAAACTGTTTTAATCAAGAAGCTGCAAGTTGTCTTTTATATTCAGAACCACTAGCAATAATAGTTTGAGAGCCATTGTGAAATCGTAATTTATTTGGTCAAAGTAAATGACTTTGAGAAAAAGAAATGCTTGTCAGAGATTAACAATGGTGTATCATTCATTCTAATGCCATAAAAGAAAAAATGAAAGAAAACAATAACATGAAATTGCTACAGACTTGTGAGTTCTGTATTTTGTCTTTCCTATCAGTAACCAAAGGAGAAAAAGGACCTCAGGCCTTAAAGCTACACATAATATTTAAAACTCAGCCTTCTAATAGCTGAAGTGCTAAAGCTATTCTTGTTCATCCTATAGCAAAGAATAGAAGGTAAAACATTGAGAAGAATGAAAATGAACATGGAGTATATTTGCCATTTTCAAAAGTGAGACAATGGCATATTTTAAGTCTATTTTAAAGGCATTTCTGTACATTTTAGAGTATAAATTTGAAAAAAAACATTTCTTAGAAGTATAATATCATTACCATTCAATGAGATTTGAGGCAGATTTTCAAGGACACACTTTAATTTACAGGGTACTCAATTTTTTTTGCAATGCAGAGATCATAACATCCAAACATTTTGGAACACTTAATCGCTCGTAAACTAGCTATCTGTCTCTTTCATTAGTCACTGGAAAAGAGAAAGCAGTTTCCATAATTTATCTTTGATGAAAAATAAGGAGTTTTTTCACTTCAAAAATAGTGAAAGTTGGAACAGTGCAATTATATTAGCTGCCTTGAAAAAATGCAGACGCAACGATGAACTAGAACAATTTAAAATAAAACCCACAGGATTTTCTTTCACATTCTGACTTACAGGTGTCTAAAACAGCATTGACTGTAAAGAAGAGGAGAAAGTAACTTTT
Source organism: Poecile atricapillus (assembly GCF_030490865.1). Lineage (NCBI taxonomy): Eukaryota > Metazoa > Chordata > Aves > Passeriformes > Paridae > Poecile > Poecile atricapillus. Next base: position 27,608,261 of record NC_081251.1, read on the forward strand.
TAAAAACACATTTTAAGAACACTGAAAGATTTTTATTAAACATTTAATAACAATTGATTTTTGAAATTACAATATCTGTCTAACAAGAACAGAGGGTTAAAATGTGTTGTGACATAATCTTTTGAATTCCACAAGAAGCTGCACAAGCACATATATAGACATGACAATTTTATAGCTACTTCTGCTCAACACCTGCTAAAACCTACCTGTTTATTTGCATATGATCTTCTGTACTGTCATATCCTTCACTTAGTGGAATCTGTCTTTTCATAAGATAAATTATATTCCACGGAACAATATTAGCATGCAATCCATTTTCAATATTTACAACAGAATAATATTTCCCAAAATATTATATAAACTAATATGTATTAGTTTTCCAATTATCCATGCTGCTAAAACAACAACACCAGAGAGAGGTTGTTTTGTTTTTTTCCAGGACCTAAGTCTTTGTGAGTTATCTCATAGATAAAGGTTCTCACTGCAGACTCATATTTTTCATATATTGCTTGCCAGCTCTTCTTTCCAGTATATAATGTGGTTCTTCCCTAACAAGATTTTAGGATTGTATCTCAAGTAGAGAGATCCTATTTACAGTGCTATCATTTCAGATCAGAATTATGCAGGACTGTGACTATATTCAAAATACAGCCCTGAAGGGTTTGCTCTCTTCCTGGTCTCTCCAGTGATTTTGCTTCTTATACTGACAGTGATTCTTTGAGTCATGACCTTTAATACCCTATACTTTCAATATCATGTGTGCCTACTACCAAGAAAAACACAGCCTTTAGAAGATCACAAAGCTTTCTGAAGACCTGATATTTTTTTCTTGCTAATATAGACCATAGGTAACTGTGCAGAACAGTAAATGCTATGCTACCCTCAAACTAGAGTGAAAGCAAACTCAAGAACAAACACCTTTTAGAGATTCTCATAATCTACTTTATATCAGACATCAAATCATGCCCCAGCCTCTACCATCTGAAACCATTAAATAGCTAGTGGGATTTTCCGTAACAGTAGGACCTTTAACCACAGTGTCCTGGATAAATTCCAGCACAAGTAATTACACTGTGCCAGTAAATCCCCCTGCATTTTATTTGGACACTCCATTTATTTTGCTTCTAGTAAAACATTATGTGAGGTTTGCTGTGTATTGTTAAACAGGTGCTGAGTTTTATCTAAAGTGTCTTCATTTCAAGGATGTGTGAAATGATCTCTATAAGATGCAGTAAGGGCTTTGCATATGAATTTTGAATGCAATGTGGTACCTTCTATATTAAACATTATATGATGTAACTTTTAAATTATTTTATTTTAATATTTATGCAGATGGATGCTAAAGAAACACATGTATCTTAACCGTAAGTAGAATGCATTAACCTGTTCTTCAGCAATCATTTTACTAATTTTGAATTGCATTGGGCTGACCATTTTCTTTCTCTGCATAATTTCCCAATATCTCAACAGTATTCCTGTTTTGCAGTATAATAAAGATACTGCCTGAATAATTTTACTTACAGAAAATAAGAGTGCTTACATGCTAGAGTAGCTAGTGTCTTACAGAGAAGCTCACTTTCTCATTTCAGAGACTGGCATTCAGTTTTTGCTCATTTTGTACTAGAGTAAGGGCTTAATCTCCTCTCACTGTATCTCTTAGGCTGCTCAGTTTGCTCACTTATTTAAGTTCTGGGTATTAGTTGCTCAATTCTGAATTTAAATATTCCCCCCTGAAAAAGCCTTGAGCAGATAAAATCCTAAGGTCTACTATTTTGGGATATTCCTACAGTTTTTGTTTCTTTTTTCGTTTTTCTGTAACCAGCATTAGTCTCAATACTGGAATCATTAACCTGTGCTAAATACTTTCAGATGTTTTATAACTGATTTGCAGTGTTAACAAGAAAAATTCAAACTGTTCTAAGCTTGTGCAGATGCAACAAATGAACTGCTCAAAATTTGCTACCAATTAGCTACTGTTCACACAGTGCTTTGAATATATAAAATCCTTTGGAAATTATAGGCATTTTTACATAGGGCATGGTTCACTGCGGAGATAACAAATGTTTTTACTGTGTGACCTGTCACCATATTCTTCCATAGCAGCTTTATATTATTGTGCAAGAACAAGAAAGTTTGTATGATTTACAGAACTATCTCCTGAATGCATTTCACTGTATTAAAAGTCTTTGAATCATGTCATTCCATTCACTTTGAAAAAGGTATTCTAGAATACCACTTGTATAGAAATTCATCTATAAGTTTTACAGCCACAGAGAACTTTGGTAGAAGTCAAGTAAGATGTAGATAGTTTTAAAGTATATTTTTTTTTTGCTTGTTTTTGGGCAAAGTGACAATAAGAATTTCAGAAATTGATGAAAAATTAACATTTCTGTGAAATTCTGAAAAAACCCAAAGCGATTCTAGCTTTTTAATGGGCTGCTTATGTCAGCTAAGAAAATACTCCATCCCTCCTTTTACCTCTTTCTGCTCTGAGGTTTCTTTTAAAAAGAACCTTTCCCTTTTAGTTGGCTTCAAGTATTAAATACTTTTTAACTGATGCACAGTTCCTGTGTTTTTCCTTTATATACTCTGAAGCATGTGTAAGAGATACATTTGCTTCTTCTATTTAATAGTGTGATGTAATTGTTCCTGACCACATATGTATAATACTCCTGGATGAATTAGTGGCATCAATGTCCTGCAGGATGAATGCCTGCAGCAAGTATCACATGTCCACTGATTTGTGTACCCTGTTTGATACAATCATGTAGTTTACCCCACTCCTTTCATTGCATAGTCAGGAAATGTGAAGCTTGAAAATGGATTTTTGTCCTCAGTGTTTGACTCCTGAGGTACACTTCTTCACACATGTTAGTAAAACTACTACTAACATTATTACTACTGCTGTGATTACTACCAGAGCTGATTTAGTAAAATGCAAAGCATGACTAAATAATTTAGTGCCATAGTATGTTGCATTCTTGGAAAATGGTAAAGAATTCCAGATCCTCCTAATTTGTTATTTATTTTCATTCTGCAGGACCTTAATTCATCCATACTGTTTGAGAAGACAACATCAGAAAAATAGATTGTCTATACATACAAGCAAATATACTTCAAAATATGAATATACAGAAATGTGTGCCATCAGCAGCAGAAGTGAATTAAAACTCACATTTGCCAAAATTCAATAATTTTCTTACATGAATGTGAGTTTTAAATCTGTAGAGCTGTCAGTCAAAACAATATAAAAACATAGACTTAATTTGTGAAGTCATAGTGCATGAAGAATAAATAACTTGGGGAATTATTTATCAATCTAGTAAAAATATGTCAAGCATAAATAATGGATGCAGATTTTTTATTTCTTCCATACAACATAAACCAAGTGTTCCCATTAATTAAATCTATTGTTTGATGTAATCTCCTGTTTTAAAGGGGCATTTCTCCATCAATGTGGAATGAAAGACTTTCCAGAAAGTGAAATAGAATAAAAGAGTTCATGCCACTTCTGACAAACTTTTTCAATGTCGAGCAGAAAATATTTGTATCATTTTATTGCTGAGTATGGTTGTGCTGCCTAACTTCTTCCAGTTAGAAGAACTACTTTATATCGATATAAAATATATAATTTAATTAGAAGGTTTATGTAGCCCAGCCACAAAAATCAAAATGGGACAGGAGTGACTCTAACATGGATCTGGATCCAAGAACCAGTTTATGAGGTTAGAGAAGTATAGCTCACAAATTTCAATAAGCTTATGCCAAACTACACCAGCTGCAATGTTAAAAACCGAGGAATTTTCCCAGTGAAATTTGAAAGCATTCCAAGTAAGCAAAAATAGCAAAGTAGAGTATAAACAGTTATCTAAACATAACCATAGACTTAACTAGCACTTCTTTGAAAGAACAATGAAACACCCAAATATAACTGTAGTACATTGTGTAAATTTTATGCTGCGTTTATTACTGTTGATGTGCTCAGAGTGACTCTATATTTTGAATTTCTTATACTTTGATCTTAATGTCTGTTTTTGTTGCATGTTCAAATAATATAATTTCCTTAAGTGATTTTCCTTTCTCTTTCTTTGTTCTTTTTTTATCCTGACTACTTTAAAATGTGTTTTATGCATCTGATAAAAAGCAGTCCTGGAAATATGAGTAGATAATTTCTCTTGATGATAAATAAAATTTTTCACAATTTAAAATTCTCTTTAAAATAATTGCAGGTGTGGAGTTTCTTCTAGCAGTGGGAAAAATTATCATTATTTTTTTTTTCATCTGTACTTCAGATTATTAATAAGAAGTTCATTCAGTTCAAATGTTCAGTTCAAATGTTTAGGAATATGACTTCTCTTACCTTGTGAGTTAGGTCTTTCATAGTTTAATACTCACGTTTTCTAAGTTATTTAATTCATTTAAATTTTATATTTTTATTCTGATTTTCTCAATGTGGATAGCAATATCAGAAAAGATGCATTCTAGGATAAATCTTAAAATACAGTGGTTAATATAAATAACTTTCTCAGCATACCTTAAGGTGACCTATGAGTATTACATTTATGGCATGCTGTTGAACTGCATGCAAGAAACTGAGAAATCAATTAATATATTTCTAAGTAAAAAAACCTAAAAACACTTGGGCATGGTGAGAATGCTACCAGTTACAAAGCTGAATATTGGTCCGGCTTTTCAAATAACTGAACTCAGATAACTCTCTTTACAGAAAGAAAATGATAGAGTGACAGAAGTTTGGGAAGCTCCTTCAGGGGATTTCTGCATCAGAGGCACCCACAGAGTAATGAATCATTATGACAGCATAGTAAACAGTGACATGCTGAAACTTTTTCTGATTCACTGAAGCATTTGTTACAAATTTGAAAATTTCATAACCATGGGATAAAAGCATTTTAAAAATCTATGGATATACTGCTGTACAAAAAAAAATCTGCTCAGTAAAGCTGTTGAATGTTTTTATCATTAGGTATGTGGCAAACCAAAGGAAAAAGTTCCTGTGGAAAAAAAAAAAAAGTTAATGTTTCCACATATGGAGATCCCAGACCATTCTCCAAATCTTAACAAGTGCAAAAGGAATTTTACAATAAATAGCATTTTTGGTGAAAACAAATATTAGAGTATCTTAAATAGTCAGATTTTAATACATTTCATATGGCATGACTATAAGAAAACTATAATTAAATATCTACTCAAATAAATGCTTCTTTTCTCAATCCCAGAAATATTTTAGACAACATTCTTAAAAGTACCCAATTCTTTTTCTTATTCCCATCATATATATCCAGTGATGTGGTATTTTCCTGTGGAACTGAGCACTTAGATTTTTTTGCTAAAGAACTCAAAGTATATGTTAGCTGAAAAATATTCTGTTGGAAGTGATAGTACCTTACAGACTCAAATTTCATAACTAAAACTATGTGGAGGAATAGTTCTTAGTTTCATGTCACAAACATTTTATTCCACTGAAAGCCAGAGGAAAAAAATATCTATTTTTAGTATTTAAATAATCATGTTCAGTTGAACATTATACAGAATTTAGCAGCACACCTGAGTTATTTGGTGATGGTTTGGATGACTATAACCAAAATCTTTGATTGTTAGAAGTTATTATTATAATAGCAAATGAAAAAATACTTTTGGAAATACTGTTACCGGGGCTAAGTTATTTTCTTGTATAGGCTACTATAATGCTGGCAAAAACCTACAGTGGGATTTATTTTGCTATGTGGGCTAGCTGTGGCACTCTTGCTTCTGCAATCAGTTCCATGTTTGAAATGCTCTTTTCAGTTAATTTTGGAGTATTTTGAAACCACATTCACTTCTTCAAATTGGAATATCCTGATGAAATTTGGCATGTGGTAGAACATGAAGATTTATGGTAGTATAACTCACTAAAGAACGTCTTATGTAGACATAAATTGTGTCAAAGTAGCTGCAATTCCAGCTTAAGAAATTATGCAGTCTCAAACTGTCCAAGCTGAAAAGCATTTCAGATGCAATATTGGAAACTGCCCAATTAACCAATGTATCTGCTTGGTCAGGAAAAAAAAAAATCCAAACAAAAGACAAATGACCAACCAAACCTGTTTTGCTTCTCAGGGAGACTGATTAACATCATGGTTGGCACAATTATCAAGAGAGAGGAAAAACAAACTAGAACATTCAAGACGTTATTTTTTGCTAAATCTCCCTCAAGTTACAGCAAACAGCTAAAAGGCTTTTCTGTTGTCATTACTGATATTCTCTCAGCCCCACAGCCATGTGGCTCTGTCACACAGTAGGGCAGTAACAAGATAATGAGGAGGACAAGGCTTTTCAGAAATCCATGCCAGCATATACTAAAATGGAGAGCAGGCACTGTAATTGATACTGCTCTGTGTCCTACTGTACATCAATTCCTTCTAATTGTTTTCCAGTACTGTCTTAGAAAAGTGGATATGATTAGCTCAGTATTTTCAGTGTTATAAAACACGTAAAATAGACCTGGAAAGCAACTTGAGGTATTATGTAATTGAATTCTGTGCCCTAGGACAGATTCAGCTGCAGACAAGATATTCCTAACTTATTTACTTTATCTGTTTTTAAAAAGATGTCAATTATATGATTCTAAAAGGTCCTTGGACAATTTTTTACAAAGCCTAATTACCCTTAACAGTATATAAAACCTTATCTGTTTTTACATCTAACTTAAATATCCCTCCTTGCAAATTAAGCCCATTACTTTTGGGCCAATGGAATAAAGAACAATTAATCGTCTTCCTTTTTCCAATAGTTCTTTATCTACGTGAAAGCTGTTACCTTGTCTCAAGGTCTGTAAATTTTCCTGAACACAGAAGTAATATAAGAAAACAGGGCTTTGGGGCACATTAAATATAAATTCTTGAGCAAGTGGTGAAGATATTTTGGAGTAAGAAGTAAATTTTCTATGCATTCACTGTGCTTGACTAAATAGTTTCTTGGTATGAAGGGTTAGTAAGTCGAAAATCATATATACACACAGATATGTCAAGGGAGATTCAGCTGTATTTTATTAAATTACTGAATATGTTATAGAGAGTTTATCCTCTGTAGAAATCTTCTATCAGATTGAGATAATTTGTGATGATGAAAGGGTACACTGGTTGATTTTATCATAGTTGCATTATTAGTAGTATTCAATATAAAAGAGAATGCTAATGCAGATACAGGTTAAGAGGAAGGATTTTGTTTTAGTGCTTAGAAGAGAATCATTCTTAGAACACAAGTAAAAGTAGGTTTAAATTTTTCAGCATTAAAATATGTCGCCAGCAGCATTCTGTTTTTAAAAGACTTTTATCTGAGGAAAAAAAAATTCTTAGTTTACAAGGAACACTTGTAACTGCTTAAAATATTTTTAAAAATACAAATTTTAAAAAAAATTGAAAAACATGGAAAAGCTTCACTTGATGATTGGCTCTTTAGAAAACAAATTTTTCAAACTTGTTTTTTATCTCAGCTTTGAAATCATGTGTATATCCAATACATCGTTCACTTTCTCTTTCTATATCTCCCTGAACAGATGTAGAAAAAATGTTCAAGAAAAAGCTTTCAAAAATCATTTCAGGAAAGCTGAGACAATAACACAGATCTGAGCAATTAAGCAAACCAAACAAATCTAAAATAGAAGAGTCATAATAACCCTTTCTTTCTTTTTCCTTTTTTGTAATGAAAAATAAAAAACAAAATGTAGTTAGAATTAGCATTGACATCACAGGCAAAGTTGTGTTTTAACCACTTGACAGACCATAGTTTAATTTGATTACCTTTTAATTCTTAAAATTACAAAACCAGGGACTGGGACACTGACCAGATCATTAATATGAACCAGAAAACTTTTTTTTTTAATACCGGGAAGCCATGCTTTTACTTTGTAAGTGTGAAGTCACTGTCATATTCACTGTATTTTTTCTCTTTCTTTATTTTTATTAATAATCAGAATGACTCTAAAATATTTTTATTTTTTATCATTGATGCCCTCAAGACTTTTCCTACAGAACTGATCATGCAAGTCTTACTAAAATCAATCAAATTAAGGACCCATTCCTTTAGAAATTCTTACTTTTTTGATTGCTCACAACTGAGTTTAGTAGGTGTTATTACCAAAAAAAGTAATGGAGAGAAAACATAGATGAGAGAAACCCTTTCATCTGATTAAATAGTAGAAAATCTAGCTCAAAGACAATAAAAGATCAGCGTGATGTGAACATTCTTTGGCTTCCTGTCATGTGCAGTCGAAGGCATGACTGAACTTCATTACAGATGGTACTTTTTGGATTGTTCTTTTCCAGTATATTTATCTTTTTGTCTGTTTGTTTAGTGGAACTTCAGTGCTTACTGACATGTAATTTCATTGACTAGCTATGAATGTAGAAACAGTAAGTGTTTCTGACTAAAAATGATGGATCTTCTAAGTGGCTGAACTTCTGCTAAGGACGCACAAGTTTCTCTGGCAAAATCACATCTGAGTTTGACCTGAAGACTTTTCATCCATAAAAAATGCTTTCATTTGATCTGCAGGTTGTTACAACTCCCCATCCTAACAAAGGAGGGCTATGTGTGAGGTACGTGTTAGACATGAAACTGCTATTCAAAGGAATTCTGAGTATGAATCCCATGGCACTGTGGCAATACTTAAAAGATTCTATTCTAGAAAAGAGGAAATGGTAGGATTTGTGACTTTAAACCACGATCTAAAGCAAAACATGTTGCCTTCTCTCAAGAGGCTTCATTCTCCTATACAGTTGGAGGAATTGATGGTTATAAATAGCCAGCAAGGACAGGAAGTGTGGTCACAGCACACTCATCAGGGAAATACACATATTGGTATTTGTATTCCTGGTCCTGATACCGAGTAAGAAGTGAAAAAATAACACAAGGGAAGCATTTATTTCTTGTGCTGTTTCCAGACTTAATGCATAAATCAGTGAGCATGGCACATAAATAAGAGATAGAAATCATTAAAGGTGTGATTCTAATCAGACAGGGAACTGTGAAAAACCTATGTGGTACTTCATACAGGCTTGCCTTCAAAGGCATCCCCATCAAGTTTCCTTCTGTTTGATGGATCTAGCTGCTGAGCCTGTATTTCTGGCTTACAATTTCAGCTTTCTTAGTTTTTATTCATAGTGTGTACAAGGCTGGCAGCTGAGTGAAAGATATGTTAAGCATGTACTAACTTCCTCTTCCTCCTACGTCTTGCTCTGGAGTCCTTAAAAAAAAAAGTGTTTAATCACCTAAATTGTGATCAATTATGCAAAACCTTTGTTTTGTCATTTAGTACAGGAAATAATTGATTTAGTCTAGTCTTCAAATGCAAAATAATTATTAAACCAGAACAGGTGGAAGGAAAATAAATGCAGGACTAGCAAACATAAAGAAAAAATGTATTACATTTATACAGCGATTTTTATAACTTTTAAGTCATTTCAGCGTCCGGTCACCCACAGGTTTATTAGAACCAGGACAAAAATATATGGGCTTGAAGTTTGGAAAGGTTAAGAGTCAGGAATACTATGTGGTTTTTCTTTAGTCTGATTCCAGTGTAATGCAATGTGATCCTGTGGTAGGGTCCCGCAAATCAAGACAGGCAAAAGGAGCACAAATTATGCACGCACATGTTTTTAACAGATGGCTGTGAAATTTTGTCATGGATTTGCCTGGATGGGAAATATCCATGATATGTGTTGGACAGTTGGACAGTGCAGTGCAAATGTAATGACAGCTCTTCCTTCTGGAGCTGTGTGAGATCCAGGTGACCCAGCACCGGCTGCAGGGGCCGCGGGGGCTTGTGAGGGGACTGTGGCTGCCCCAGCCGGACACAGCCGGTTCCAGCCAGACACAGCCGGTTCCAGCTGGACACAGCCGGTTCCAGCCAGACACAGCCAGTTCCAGCCAGACACAGCCGGTTCCAGCCAGACACAGCCAGTTCCAGCCAGACACAGCCGGTTCCAGCCAGACACAGCCGCTTCCAGCCAGACACAGCCAGTTCCAGCCGGACACAGCCGTTCCAACCAGACACAGCCGGTTCCAGCCAGACACAGCCGGTTCCAGCCAGACACAGCCAGTTCCAGCCAGACACAGCCGGTTCCAGCCAGACACAGCCGCTTCCAGCCAGACACAGCCAGTTCCAGCCGGACACAGCCGTTCCAACCAGACACAGCCAGTTCCAGCCGGACACAGCCGTTCCAACCAGACACAGCCAGTTCCAGCCGGACACAGCCGTTCCAACCAGACACAGCCAGTTCCAGCCGGACACAGCTGGTTCCAGCCAGACACAGCCGGTTCCAGCCGGATCCAACAGCCCACCGCAGGGCTCAACTGGGCCTCTGCAGCCCAGGGCCAGGGTGTGAGCACCACGGGGACTGCCTGTGTAAGAGGGACACAGGGAAATAGTGGGGGGTGGGGAGTAAAAAGCAGTGAGAAACAACAGAGGGAGCAGCAAGGTGAGGAAAGAAGGAAAAGGACCAACGAGTCAGTGGTGGAGAGCTCTGGAGCAGCAGAAGAGAGAAGGACGGACATGCAGAGGGAAACTTCTAAGCACAACACACCTTGTGCCACTGGGAGTGTTACTTGAAGTGATATAAAAGGAGAAGAGGTACCTGGAGTGATGTGGAGCCTGGGAAAAGTAAAAAAAGCTGCTTTCTCCAGCTGTGAAATATTTGTTTCTTTTTTCTTTGATTTCAAATATATTAATCAATAATTAAACATCTATATTAATTAACAATAAATGAAGCTAATTCCCCAAAGCTGAATTTTTTCTGTCCATAACAGTAACTAGTACCTGTCTTTTGTCTTTATTCAGTCTCTCTACCCCAATCCAGATGGTTTCTTGTTCTTTTTCTCATTTTTTCTCCCCAGCCTCACAGAACAGAGGAGTGAAAAGCAGCTGGACTGGAGTTTGGCTTTTAGACAAGGCTTACCCACAAGCACAAATTTTGTATATGTGTATAGTTCAAATTAGAAGCAAGAAAATAAAGTAATTTGTGTGTAAATATTGATATATCTCTACAAGTATTTATATATATTATATATAGTTAAGAAAAAATTAGAATGTTAATCTCTGTGTTTCTTAAATTCATATGACAGTTTTACAAATAATGCTACAAACATAAACAATTTATTTATGTTTTATTAGGACCAATAGAGGAAAGCAGTAATAAGTATTGTATCTAAGAAATAAGATAAATTACAGTTTTTTGTTTATTTTTTTTTTTTCAGATATTGTAGATTAGCTGATCAAATCTCATGGTATTAAAGACCATGGTATTTGCTGAGAAAACACCCCACTTGTGTGATGATAACTTCTCAACAAATATTACTTCAGTTTGGATAATTCAAATGTTTGCTTCTTTCATGCCAGTAAGATGATATCTTTTATTTCTAAGCCAGTATTCACAACTATGAACAAATTCAGAAAAGTTATCACTTGTTCAATATAAATTAAACTTATGTTGACTGTGGATGTACTTAAGTCTGAAGTTTGTCACAGTACTACCTGTAAGCATATTTGCTAGTAAACCAAAATATAAACTTTTCAGCAATTGTAAAAGCAACCGAAATCTAAACATTATCTCATTGTATTTATTGTCATAACAACACATACATCATGGAAATAAATATTTTGCAGAACACTGAATTATTTTTTACTACACAATGTAATTAAGGTATTTCTTATTTGTTTCTAATTTATTAAAAAAAAAAAAGGAAAAAAAAAAGAAAAAATCAATTTTTAGAGAAAATGTATTTCCTGCATTGCAGGAAAAACAAGTCTTCCAGAATACTATTTTTTTGGAAATTACATTTTGAATATAAGTCTTCAATTGCAGAAATATGCCTGGATACATTTTTTTGCTTTAAGGTCATAGAAAGCAAGATTAGATGACTCTTCTCAGAAATCATTTGACAATTTTAATATGCTGACTTAGCAAAAGATTATTCAAAGCTTTTGCTTGGATATGTAAAACACCACATTAATAATAGTTTTAATCTGACCTGTTTCATAAATGGTTTTGGTAAGTCAATACAGAATATAGAAGACACATCTGAAAGAGTTTTCAGTCTTTCTATTGTAGTTTCCAAAATCTTCCAGCATACTAAATTCATAGAGTTAGTACTGCAGTTCCAAGTTATTGAATAGAAGAATCCATCCCCATTCAATTCGTACCTAAGACGCAAGACCCAGAAATGTCATGTTTCATTCATTCCCTCAATACGAAATTCAAAATTTCACCTAGCCTGAGACCTGTCTTTTCCTTAAAGAAAAAATATTAGGTTCCACAAAGAAAATGAAATCTTCAGGAAAAGTTTTGTCAATTAAAAACTACCCTAGTCTGTCTATGACTATGAACATCAGTAGTCTTATTTCATAAAAGTACTTCTAGCAAAGTCATGCTAATACAAAGGTACCATCATACTGATAATGATTGTATAAAATCAACTACAATTGATTTCTAAGAAAATATTAATATATTAATTTTTATGTGTGAAGATTTTACTCATTTGTTCATTCAATTTGGCTTTAATTTTTTTTTTCTGACTTTGAAAACTGGACATCTTATCATATTTTTCTTGCCTAAACAAAAGTGCACATGGTGAGACCCAGAGAGAGATTTTATGCAAATGTTTTCCCACACTTTATAACATGAAATAATAGTTATTTTCTAGTTGCTAAAAAAAATATTATTGCTTGGGCTATTAACATGACTTGCATTATTTAAGTACTACAACAGCAATTATGATTTTTATGTGAATATTTCTTATTTCATAAAAGCTGAAGCAAATTTAATGGTATAAATAAATGTGTGAACTACTGAAACAGAAGACACACAAAAATCATGTGCAAATGCAATTTTAAATATGGAAAGTGGATTTGATCAGAAAGACAGCTGAAGAAGCATCCATTTCAGAAAGATGTTAAAGGCCAGATATATTAGAGAGATGACTATTATATTTGATCATCAATTTTTGAGTCACTTCACCAGAGCTCAGGTGATTGTAGATTTTAGAATTGTTAATTAAAAAACCCCATCAAATAGTTGCAAATAGACCAATCTCTGGTAAGTAAACTATCAGCCAAGGAGAGGGGATTTATTTCTGAACTTATTTTGGAGGTTTTGATTCTCATAGCAAGAACATCAGCTGGATGAAAAGGCCTGCTTGGAGAACTGTACTTAGACAGACCAAAATATTACTTTCTGAAATGAGTCTGGCTTTTTGTTTACCCACATGCTTCCAGGCTAGTACAGACCAAATAAAATCTTGGCACATAATTTTGGAAAAAACAAAGCAACAAAAATAAAAATTTTGTTTTGGCCTAGGTTTCAGTGGGACTCGGACACAACCCATCAGGCCTGGCCTGATCTCTGCCTGCATGAGTTTACATTTAAATATTAAACATTTCTTGCATCAGTTCAGACTCTGCCAAGCAAGAGGTCACACATGTATAGTTATTCTATAAACTAGGGGACAGCTTTCATGGGATTACCTGCTACTCTCCAGTAACTTGTTGAATATGAAATCCATTACATTCTTTCTTAATTTCTTATCTTCAGAAACCTAATTAACAGTATTTATGTATTTAGCTTGTAAAGTTTTGTGTAGATAATACACTGAAAACTCGCAGAGCGGCCCAGATCAATCCTAAACCAGAATCTGTTATAAAACCTATGATGCCTAAATTTTTCTTCCATTAAAAATACCAGACTGTATAGAAACATTCAATTTTCATGGTAGACAGATAAAGTTTGTAGCTAAATGTGAGGCAAAAGCCTTCTGCAACAGATTGAGAGACTTACCTAGGAAATGGATGAGCTATCTTGCTACTTACTACTACACTGAAAGTAGTCATCCTCTTAATACAGGAATAATCCGTCAGCCTTCTGTTTGCTTTATAATGGAAATAAATTACAAGAGTTCTTAATTTTATTCAAGAAAATAAATTAATGCACAATCTTGAAAGCTTTTTGAAGGAGAATTTTTTTCTGACTCAGTAGGTTAATGATTGTCTCCTAAAACCATAATTGGATACTGGACATTACCTTGTAAGAGCAAATATACCTTCACAAAGGACTCTTCTTGGGATCAGTTATTCTGTAACCACTCTTGAATACAGAAGAATGTTGAGTGACCTGAGGCTGAAAAGCAAAGAAAAAAAAAAAAAAGGAGGGAGAAAACATTGTACTTTAAAAATAGCATTGGTACAAAAAATACGTGAAAAAAAACTTTCACAGGACAAAAATATATTCACAACACTTCAATTGAGATAGAAGACTCTAAAAAGGGTAATAAAGGTAAAAATAAAAGAGTTCAAATATTTAAATAATGAGATTCTTGTAACAGTTTCTGAAGAGGAGGTAAGAATATAGAACAAATTCCTTTTTATATATACATAACATACAGAAGTATAGATATTAATATGACTCATGTAGGCAAATTCTTGGAGTATATTATCAAGTAAAAGTGGACAGTGGAAATGGAACACCATCTTTTTTATTTAGATGATAGTTTGAGAGAGAATTGATCCAAATCTATAACCATTACATATTTTTTATTAAAAAAAACACATTGTGTGTTTAAAAAAAAAAAAAAAACCAAAAAAAAACCAAAAAGAAAAACAAAAACAAAATTTTAATGTTTAATTAATGAAAAATTTGAGGAATTGTAATTTTTAATGGGAGTTTAGATAGATAATCTTAACTTCCCAAAGCTCTGAGATGATCAGAATCCAAACCAAGCAAACAGGTTTCAAGTAACGTTTCTCTTAGTAGCTACTTATATTAAAATATGAAGGTAAGGCCTCAACATCAGGTCTTTTGCAAGGTCTCTATGACAATAGTAAATCCCACTAAATTCTGAAGTACTTCAAACAGGGCTTTTTTTTTTATGATTTCCAGCTCTTCAAAGAATAAGCCTTTAGTGACCTGAAAGCTCTCAGAAAGCCTTCATATAGTAAACTAGCCACTTTTTCAGGGAGCCTCTGGCAGCAGAATGTGGTTAAAAGGGGTCACCTTCAAAATACAAAAAAATACAGGATCAGTTTCCAGTTCAAGAAATTATTCCAAAAATCCTTAGACTTATTAAATGTGTGAGTAGAAATTTGTTTCCCTTTCACACTAACCCACTCACCCACTCAGGAATAAGGAATATTTACATGGTAATGAGGTAGAAAGTTTCCCCAAGGCATTCTCAATGATACTCTTGAAACAGGATGAACTTTCAGACAAATATTTCTCAGTCAGTATAAGGGTTGTCCCATATTTATACACCTGACAGTTTTTTAAAATAAAACAGCATCTGGAAATGAATGTTGAAGATCCACAAAGATGGAAACAGAATATATATGTTATATATGGATATAACATATGAATATGTTAAGTGCAACATAATTTAAAAGCATAATTATAAATAAATATACATTCTAGTGTCACGTCAAATGTTTGGGACTTGCATAATAAAGTTTTCACAGGTATATTGGTAAGAAAAAGTAAAATAAATTAGCCTTACATTCTTACTGCTGATATTATCTAAATGTGCCAGTAAGGGAGTGTGTGTGTGTGTAGAAACCTCAATTATGGCACAGATTTTCCTGGTAAAAGAAGAACTGAGGAAAAGAGTTAAAAAGTACTAAAATTTCCATTTTCCTCGTAAAAAAAAAAGTTTCAGGTTTTTGGTGTTTGTTGGTTTGATTTTTTTTTAGAAAGAATACTTGTATGGAATTCACTTGGAGAGTCTTTTTCTGTATGTCAAATTCAGTACTGAAAATCATGGTGTTATTCTCCTAAAATTAATAAAACTACTGTTTGCCTTAATTTTGTGACAAAACCAAATATACTGTGTAGCATGGATTATCTTAAGATAATAATAAATTATGCATGCTGAAGGGAAGAAAGACGGATAGTTTGAGGGATGGGTTCTTTCTATAGACCAAATTAAATGATTTCCCAAGCATATTTAAAATAGAGATCCATGTGACAGGGTCTCTCTGGAATGATACTGGTTTGGTTTCTAATCAATAGAGACTGTTCGTATCTGATTGATTTACTAATCTTATTCATGTGAAATTGGTTCTAATTTGTTGAGGATTTAATTGAATTTATTATATGATTAATTGTGGCAGGTTGCTTAAAGCTCGAGATAGGCTTTTACAATAAGTTACATCTGACTAGAAAATAAAATAAATTAATAATATTTTAGGAATTCACAATATTTCTTGCAGTCTGGGGAAAAAATTCACATCTCTGGTCTAGGAAGGCTCCTCCATATAAGATATGATGTTCCTAGAGCAGATCTATTGGAAGGCAACAAAGATGATTAGAGGACTGAAGCAAATGTCTTATGACAAAGTGTTGAGAGATCTGGGCCTACGCAGTCTCGAGAAGAAACAACTGAGACAGTACCTCATCACTGTCTGCAATAAGTATCTGAAGGGAAGGTGTCAAGAGGATGTTTCCAGGCTCTTCTTGGTGGTGTCAAGCAATAGGATAAAAGGCAAAGGGCAGAAACTGTTGCACAGGAACTTCCAACTGAACATAAGGAAGAACTTCTTTACTGTGCAGGTGACCACACCTGGAACAGATTGCCCAGGGAGGTTGTGGAGTCTCCCTCACCAGAGGTATTTAAGAACAGTTTGGACACAATCCTGTGCTATTTGCTCTAGGATGCCCCTGCTTAAGCAGAGAGGCTTAACAGATGACCTACTGTGGTCTACTGTGGTCTCTTCCACCCTTATCCATTCTGTGAAACACCTTGTTAAAGAATAAATTTTAAATTATTTTTTTAATGCAAAGGCAGTTGCAAAGTTTGTGTTGAAATATTTGATGTAGAAAAGGTATTGCTACTTAGCAGTCATCGAATTAGCATAATGTTTTCAGGAGCCTTATGTTTTCTTAGCTTTCCTCCTACATATTTATTATTCCCCCAGTACTTTAAATTGTCTTTAAGTGGAGTGACTCTGCCAAATCAAATATGAATTCACAAATATGCATATGGCATCAGAACTGGTTGGGATGCAGTTAATATTGCTCATAGCAGTCCACCTAGTGCTATGCTTTGTATCTGTAGCTGAGATGACGTTGATAACACACGGGTTTTTAAGCAATTGCTGAGTAGTGCTTGTGCAGTGTTTAGGCTGTCACACACACCTCTACACACATACACACACACTCAGAGGCAAGTAGATAGTGGGGCAAAAGTCTGGGAGGCAGCATAACTGGGACAGTTGAGCCAAACTGAAAGGATATCCCATACCATATGATAACATTCTCAGTGATAGAAGCTAAGGGAAGGGGGTGAGAGGAGTTCACAAGACATTTCGTTGCTAAGGTTTTGTCTTCTGAGGAAACTGCTACATGTACAGAGTACCTACTTGCCAGAAAACATCTGAATATCTCCTTCTGATGGGAAGTAGATACTTCTTTTTTTTTTCTCTTTTTTTTTTTTCCCCCCGCTTTGCTTCTGTGCTAGCGTTTGGGTTTGCCAAGGTTAATCCAACACGTTGTTAAAAAATAAAACTCAAAAAAAACCAAACTAATGTCTACCTTTACTTTCTACATGAAATTTACAGATTTAGGATTATCCATGATATGAAAAATGGAATCCTTTAAGGATTAGGGGGTACAGACTGTTTACCTACGTTGTTTTGTTCACTAAACACATAACCCTTTAAAGCATCAGAAGCAGCCATTTATGTAATTGGAAATCCATAGAAAACTGTTCAAGATATGAAAATTAAAAATGAGAATTCAAAATCCCTGTCATTTCCAATCTCTTGCGTCTTGGTTTAATCCAGCAGGCAGCTAAACACCACACAGCCACTCCCTCATTTTTCTGCCCTGCTGTAGGATGGGGTGAAAATTGGAAGGAACAAAAAGTAAAACTCACAGTTTGAGATAAAGACGGCTTCACAGGACAGAAAATGAAAGGAAACAGTAATTATGATAAAATAAGTAGAATATACAAAACAAATTATGTACAATGCAGTTGTCTACCACCACCAACCGATGCCCAGCCTGTTCCCAAGCAGTGACAAAGCAGCCCCTGGGTTGGCTTTTGCCCCAGTTTATACACTGAGCATGATACCATATGATTTGGAACATCCCTTTCTGACACATCACAGAAGCTTGGGTCTGCTGCCCTGCCTGTCTCTCTTCCCAACTTCATGTGTACTCACAGCCTCCTCAGTGGTGGTGTGGTATGAAAAACTGAATAGTCTTTGACTTAGCGCAAGTCTTGCTCAGAAGCAGCTGAAACATCACTGTGTTATCAACATCATTCTCACTCTAAATGTAAAACATAGCAGTTTCCTGTACCAATTACAGGAAGAGAATTAACTCAGTCCCAGCTTAAACTAGGACATCTGGTTATACCACAGTTGAAATGTCTTCAGGAAAACCAAATTTGATTGTCTGTTTCTCACCTCCATTCTTTATCTGTGAATCTGTTCTGACAGACAGATGAGACTGATTCTGTAATTTCTTCCCAATGTATCAAATGAACTAACCAAACTCTTCAATTATTTAATTATTTTCAGTCCAGTTAAATCACATTTTGAATGAATATCAAGTCTGCATCAACCCATAGAAAACACAGTTTAATTTATTTTTATTTTAATTATCCCTTTACAAAAGTAAATAGTACATACTTAACTTCAGCACAAAAATACACAGAAAACCCTACATGCATTCATAGAAATTCTGACAAGGAGTACAATATCACGATTGAAATGCCATGTAGTTTCTGTACTGTTTGATTTTAGGTTCGAGACACCTAAAGTTTAATCCCTTGAAGGCTAGTGACAGAATGTACTCAGTACAATAAACATTTCTCAAAATTTCTTGTTATGCACAGTCATTCACTCAATTATTCTTGCTAACTTTCAATAACTTTTGACTCACATTCTTTATTTTTTTTTAATTTTTAATGAAACATACACTGTGACACAATGTAAGGCTACAATTTTTTCCCAGTCTTCCTTTTGTTTGTAAGAGTTTGACGTGTCTCTCCTACAAATCTCTTTGATACGGGTGGTGGATCGCATTTGCTACTGAAATAATTATTCCAGTGTTTCATCCTGGTGTTATAATATGTATGGACATTACATGTAGAGTTAAAATAAGAGGGTAACAAAGGCACTTCACTTTGGTGACATTTCCCTCCTAAACCACTTTAAAACAATCCATACAGAAAAAGTAAAAAAAAAAAACAAATGACAAAAAAAGAGAATCCCACAGAAATATCAAAAAACAAACAGTTAGTCCTGTGTTAGACTCTCCACAGAAGTTATGAAGAAATAAGTAAAGAATTCAAATAGGGATTTTCTTCAAATACACACTATGTTCCATGAATCTGATTTTAAAATCAGTTTTATTATAACTTTCTTTGTTCTGGTAACTTTTTACATTGTGTTTTTTTTTTCTTTAACCAGATTTTATCCTACAATCTTACTGCTTTTTAAAACGGTCATTTTGCATAGCATTATCTTAAGTCTTTAACAGGGTATTAGCTTATGCTTAGGCTCTTTCCTAGTCTCTAACATCCAGCTTGTTCAAAGTTATTTGGATTCTTTTGCATAATGGCTCAATGACATCTTTTCTATGGGTCCATCTCACGAGTAACCTTGTGAATCATTTCTCGTCTTGATCACCTAAAATATTGTTTCCACTTACCTTCATGAAATGCAACCACGCCTTTCTGATAGTCAGCCAAAAACCTAATAAAAATGTTTTTTTTCTAGTCTGTCACTTTAATTTTATAATCCTTCCTCTACACTGTTCTATTGGCTGTTTTTCTGATAGAGGATTAGAAATCGTCCTAGTCAAGGATCTTACAGACTATATCAGCTCCCAATTACTACCAAGGATGATCAAGAGGATGATTCTTGTCTATAACTAGTGATTGAGTCTAGCTTCATGAATTTAGGAAGGAAAAATTATTATGACAGAGAAGCTACAAAAGTTCCAAAAAGAGGTGGGAAATTGCTCTAACCTACTTTGCTGATGTTTTAACACACGATTCCCATGAGCACCTTCCAACACATCACATAGACTAACAGAGTAATGGGTTTGATTTTCCTTCTGTTCAGTTTTCTTGAAATGGGAATTAAGTCATAAGAAATATACAAGCTCTTTGATAAGTAAAAATTGTTTAATCTTCACCTACTTTTAAATCAACTGCAGCAGTACATGACCTATAAGATACCATTTGCTGAAAAATGCTTCATTTTTCTAAATATACTTTGTGAAATGGAATCTCTTCCCTTCTACTGCCATCTTGGAGAAAAAAGAATTCCTGGAGGGATTGCTCTAGTTCTTTTTCCTATCCATTATATCTTTTTATTAATATCATACATTTAATTATTTATTTAAAGAAATAATTATTCTTTTTCCCTTTAGAGAGCTAATAGAATAGCATAGAGTACTAATTCCCTTTATCCACACAAGCAAAGTGCTAGTTGTTGACCATGATCATACACTGGAAAATACTTAGGTGCTGAAAGTATTTTCCCTTTGAGATTTAAACTGTCAAAAAACTATATCATCTGTGTACCAGAAAGAAAAAACAAGCAAACAAACACACCACCCAAACTTATGCCCCCCAAAGTAGCCTGAAATCCCTGGCACCAAATTTACTAAAAACACAGAATATAGACTTTTTTTTTTTATATGTAGATCATTTTTAATCCTGGTGACTGTCCAAATAAGGTCATTTTAAGAGAAGCAATTTTTAAAAGAGCTACTGTTAGTTTAGGGGAACTAGTAATGGTATTTAAATATTGAAAGGCAGTGGAGGAAAAAAACATTCTTACTGATTTTTCTTAAACAGAAAGGAAAAACTCTCTGCATTTTTTCTTTATTTCAGAAATCATATAATCCTAGAACCTCAGAATATCTCAAACTGTAAGGGATCCATAAGGATCATCAAGTTAATTGCCTGTTCCTTGCAGGACACCTAAAACTAAATCATATGACTAAGGCTGTTTTCCAGACACTCCTTGAACTCTGACAGGCTTACTGCCATAACCACATTCCTGAGGAGCCCGTTCCTGTGACTGACCACCATCTGTCTCAGTACAGAACCATCCCTTAATGCCTGAATGTGGATAGAGCAGATGACATCCTACTCGTGTTAATCTGTATAAAATATTCTTGGATATTTTTCTTCTCTTAACTGGATATTAACTAAGATAGGTTTTATAGCACACTGGATGCTTTTCAAACGACTCTCTTTAATTTAATTCCACATCTCATAACTGACAAGAAAGCATCTGACCCATTTGCAGGAGAAAAATGTAATTTTCAGAACTTCTGGGAAAATACAATCTTTTTCCAAAAATGGTTGTTTTATGAATTACATGTGAATTATTATAAATAATTATGGATTTTAATGCTTTGCTGTAACTGGAACACATTTTTCTTAAAATTGAAAAATCCCTTGGAAATGAACACAAATTTCTAGTAATGAAGAGTGATAATAAAGAAGGCGTAAAGGGGTGTGTGATGGAATTTTCTTTTTCTCAATCTTTAATATTTAAAATCCTCATAACAATTCAAAGTTTCATATTTATTAAGGGAATCATTATAGAATGAAAATTGCATATTTACTTTAAAGTGAATTCAGAAATTTTCATCAACCTCAACTTTCAGATAATTTGAGCATCAAGAGCTAAAAATCCATAGTTTGTTACACTAATTATTTTTAATAATTATATTCCTGCTACAGTACCAGAAAGGTATCCAGAGGGAGCTTTTATTAAAAAAAAAAAAAAAAGATAATGAGCATAATCCTGTATATTAAAGTGCTGTTTCACATTTATAATCGCTCTCTGAAAAGAACCGTGAATCACTGCATTGTTTCTATGGGTCCGAAGTGTTATCTGAAGGTATCTGAAGTGCCATAATTTTAATTCTGCTCTTCCATACTACCTCAATAATTTCCATACTCTTAGCTATTAAAAGGGGACAATATTTATTTTTTTATGTAATAAAAAGCCATTACCCCATTTCTTTTGCTGTAAAAAACTATGTTTTGTATTACATCTTGGGTATGTTGCAGCACTGAGACTAAGGAAGTGTTGTAAACTTTAGCATAAGCATTAGGTCCACTGACGGCATGAGTACACCATAGAGTTCTATGGTCCAGGGAGAAACTGGAATTTTAAAGTTCTGCTTTTCATTTCCTAAGTTATCAAAAATTTTTTGAAACATCAGATTCTTCTGACTCCTAATGAGTAAGTCATTATGTTTTATCTGAGTGAAGGGCTGTCACGGTTGAATACCGGCCAGCAGCCCAACCCTGCTTGGCTGCTCACTCACTCCCTCACCAGAGGGACTGGGGAGAGGAGCAGAAGTGTGATAGCTGGAAAACTTGTGGGTTGAGATTAAGGAAATTTGATAGGGAAAGGAAAAGCTGTGCACACAAGCAAAGCCAAACAAGGAACTAATTTGCTGTTTCTCATGGGCAGGAAGGTGTTCAACCATCCTGAGTAGAGCAAGGCTCCATCACATATAGCTGTTACTTGAGCAGAAATATGTCATCATTTGTAACAACCCTGCATTTCCCTTCTTCCCCCTCAGCGTATATACCAAGCGTGACGGCATATGGTACAGAATACTCCTTTGGTCACTTGGGATCAGCTGTCCTCATTGTGTTTCCTCCCTGCTTCCCATGCACCCCCAACTTCCTTGCCTGCATGGCAGTTTGGAAAGCAGAAAAGGCCTTGGCTTTGTCTAAGCCCTTCTGAGAAATTAAAATAATATCTCTGTGTTATCAACCCTGTGTTCAGCACAGATTTAAAACACAGCCCCTTACTAGCCACTGTAAATAAAATTACCGTTACTCCAGTCAGAACCAGCACATGGATTCACTGACTTAATTTGAGACACAGCATTCTATACTACAGTTTCATGAAATGTCAGATGATACTTCAACATAAACATCAACTTCAAGGTAGGGTGGAGAAAAGTACTCACACAGTACCCAGTTTCCTGTGATAATAATTTACAGGGTTAAGCTTGATGTGAGGTTTCTCTACAGTTATCATAGAATCATAGAATATTCTGAGTTGGAAGAGATCCATGAAGATCATAAAATATTTACAAACTCTTCTTTAGCACTGACAGCCTCAAGGGGATTACCACTTAGAGGGACCCAGAAGAAATCCCTGGACTTTTATACCCTTCTAGTCTATGCACATGTTCTTTACACATCTTGAATGTACCCTGCATACACCTCTTGGTCCAATGGCAATTTTTGATCTGGGGTATTCTAATACCTTGTGGATTCCTTCTCCATGTCTATGCAGGCAGGTCATTAGCTGTCCTTTTCTTCTGAAATTATTACTTCAAGTGATGACTGAAACCACTTTATCTTCTGGTTTGTACTTCTTGTCCACTAATATAGTTGGCAGCACATGGAAAGCTGAAAAGTCCTTGGTGTAGAATAAACACTATGTATCAACAGCTAGAACATTAGTGTGCTAGCAGCATTGTTCTCACACTAAATTTAAAACATGACACTGAACTATCTACCAGGAAAGTTAGTTAAGAAATTGAACTCTTTTCTATCCAAAAGCAACTCTAGGTGAAAGTTCACAGCTTCCAGACTAAGGCCTCAGCAAATCTAGTTATTGAAGCCAAGCAAGTAACACTGAGCTCATACCATATTATGCCAAAATATTATAACTCTAAGTCACTTATTTTTATTTAAAAATCATTATTAATCCAAACATCTAATATCTCTCAACACTTGCCATACTCTCAGGGTCTCACACTGTTACGCCATAAAGATATGCATTATATCACAAAATTCATTATCGTCATCACTGCCATTTCATCTTTTGCTTTACAGGTGTGAAACCCCCTGGTCTTTTGTTGTGTAATCAATTGACATTAATGATATTAATAAGGTTTTTTGAGATATATTCAGAATAGGTTATGTATCTTAAAATATGAGTTGTAGCTTAAATATTGGATTGCAATATATGTGAAAATCTAGAATACTCTGTGTGAATACTTCAGGTAATTTCTACAACATTGTGGAATAAAAAGTGAGCTGCTTTAGAGAAGGAGAGGAAAGCACTACATATTTCTCAATAGTGATCTATGTATAACAGAAGGAATCATGAGGGATTAATTTTTTGTAGAAATAAGCAGAAGGTGAAAAGAGGAATTGATGAGGTAATAACAAATATGACAAAAGGAGAAATACAGAAGCAGCTTGTTGTAAACCTGGCCCATCTTGTCAAATTCAAAACTTAATCAATTAATGTGGGTTAAAAAACACTCTGTAAGAGAAAAAAAAATAAACACAAAAAAAAACCAAAACTAGATAGTGTAAGATGCAGGGATAATGCTATAATCACATTAGATGACAAAAGAAATGTCTGGCCAATTTGTTGCACAAACTGGAGCACACAAGACCATTATCAGAACCTGAGACACAAGCAACAGAATTGTATCAACATTGAGCATTATCAATATCTATATCCAAAGAGCTTCCTGATGCTGCAGAAATGATAAAACTTAAATTTTCAATTCTAAAAAAGGCCTGCTACACTAGACACAGCAGAATCTGTTCACATACACTACTTCATTTTTATTGCATTTTCTGCATTTGCTTCTGCTTTCTTTCACTTGATTGATCTCAGCTCTGTTATGCTGAGATTTACATTAGCCAAGGAGTTGAACATTTTATAGCTGGCATATAGCCTGGAGAGGTGAATACCATAGGATGTAGAACTATGTTTTGTTTTCATTAAATATCAAAACTGTCACTGTTTTCAACAGATGCAGGGCTTTGGTCACAGATAAGTTTGCCTTATCAGCATTATTTCTGTGTATTTCTGTGTATAAAAATCACCAGAATGTGACATAAAAATACCTACAGTGTTTAACAGTGATATATTACAATGAATTATTAAAAGATTGTCCCTTTTTTCTCTTCTTTCTCATATTGCATTCCCAATAATCAGTGTCTTTGAATTTCATTGTTTGTTGGTAAAATAATCTCATTTTTAAAAATTGTTTTTACTATATATTCTGGAAGTTTCCCTTAGAAACCACAAAGTAAATGTCTGTGCCCCATTTAAGAAATCTACACTTGTATTCTGCAGGCATCAGTTTTGTTTTACTCTCAAATTCCTAATGGAGTTTAAAATTAAAATTAATGTTTCTGTTTACTTTCCAGTATATTCAAAATCCTAATCAATGATGTCAACACATCTCAGTAATTGTGTTTCTCTATTAATGTCTGATATAGGCAATAAAGGAAGCATGGGGCACTGTTCAGTAGGCCAATCACTGGAGGATATTTTTTATGTTGTCAGCTGTGAACCAACTGAGCTGTAATAAATATTACAATTAGTGGAAATAAAATAGCATGCTGACAAGACTGAAATGATATTGAGCAGGACACTTTGCAAATGCATAATCTTTTACCCAAGACAATTAGAATACAAGTAGAAAGGGGAAAACAACAGCCTACCCAGAAATTAAAGACATTCTCATTCTCTCAATTCTATTTTACTTTATGTCTTCTAAAGCTTTCTGTCTCACTAACAGTGTAGTGTTCTATCTTCCATGAGTGCCCTTCTACCCATATTTTCCTGAATGCCCGCTTTTTGATACATTGCAGCATTCACAAATGTTGATCACTTATCACTTAAATCTTTAGATAATCTTTCATATATTCTTCTCCTCCTGAAGCTGTCACTCCATCATTTAATCTTGATAGCACTATATGTGGACCATTATGTATCCTCCATTGTCATTCTTATGCAACAGCTGTTTCACACAAGTCTCTTTTGTTCTCGTGGTCTTTTCTGTCACTAGCACAACTGTCTTAGTTATACATTGCCTTTGTTGATTTCAGTTTAGTTCTGTTAAAATCAGTTGATAATCTGGATTTAAACATTTGTGATCAACATTAGACAAATATTTTCCTGAGGGGAAAAAAAAACAAACAAGTAACAGCCACTTAAGCATAAGCCTTCCTTTTAAAATAAAATTTAAAATATAATTTGTCAATGAATTTCATTTGATAAAGAGAAAAAAAATCTTCTGTCTCTTTTCTTCTACACAGCAAATTTAAATTATGAATCCCTAGAGAATTTGATTGTTTTTTATATATACCTAAGAAACATTGTAAATTAGATTTCCCTTCATCATTTTGTGAGTTAAGCATTTACATTCCCACCGTCAGTAGGTACTATGACTGTACCTGCAACTTCATATAGATTCCTCTGGTTTAGGAGCTGTGCTTTTTTCCCCATGAATCTTAAGTTTAAAGGTATTTTCATTTACTGTTACAAGTCTCTTAGAAATTCTGCATGAATTTATACTGTACATCAGGTTCAGTTTGTGGTATCATTTCTTGAGACCTGCGAATATTGTGCAACATTCTCAAGACATTAATAGAATTTACAAGGTCAGAATACTACTCAGATGTCATGATGGTTAAGGGAAACAACTCCCATCAATGTACCCTTTGAAAGTAATTACGAGGCAAAGAGAGAATTTCATTAATGCAGCATGCTCTTGACCAACAGCTATGCTGGCCATAAAGCCTTAAATACTGCCGCCAGTACATTCCTTTTCAACCCTATTAGGGAAGTAATACAAAAATTTTCTTAAACTTTTCTTCAGTGGATTGCAAACCAAAATCCAAAACCAATGTAAAACACAGTAGATGACTATTTGTCTTTTAATGCTGAAGCATATTGATATTCTAATTAAATTTAATCCATAATGTAACCACACTTAAAGCACAGAACAACAGCACAAAGAAATTAATTATTTCTATACAATAAATAATTGATGAATATTTATATTTTATAATAAATTTTTATAAAAGTATATCTAAAGTTTAAAATATATTCAACTTATATTAATCTAGTATTAAACTGATACCTACTAGGATTGGATATTTATACTGAAAGAACACACAGCAGCACAATACAAAATAAATCACTAATACTTTTTATCAAGGTATTCAATATAACTGGGTTCTCAGCATAACTCATATTTGTCAGACCACAGCTGACAGAAGAAAATACCATAGATCTCAAATCTCAGAAAAGAAAGTTGTGAAGTGAATGTTAATAGGAAAATACATGCAGCACTATTGATACTTAGTGAAATTTTATTACCCCATACATTAAATATTTCCATTTTCCATTTCCAAAATAGACTTCTCCTAATTTCAGGCAGAACTGAAACACATTAGAGGAGGAGGAAATAAAGATTAAGTTAATAGTGTGAGTCCCTCTTGCAGGTCCAGTTTCCATCCACATACTTTTATCATCAAGGTCACTTGTAAGGTACCAATTCTAAAATTAGTTTGGTAACAGTTATTCAAACTGGTCTTGTTTTACTTGATTATTGCACAGAATAAGTTCAAGTGCATTCAAAAAACAGAGTTATTCCCTTGATTAATGTGCCATGCCTGTGATTTACAACATGCTTTACTTGGTAGCCATGTAAGCAGAATTAAACATAACAGTTTCTGAAAGAAATCGTCTTTCCTTGCTTTGATTTTTTTTACTGTTTTCTATTACCTTTGTATCTGGATTAAATCTATTTCATCTGATAACAAAGAATGCTGCATCTTATCTAAACAGGAATGTAACCAAGAGAGAAATAATTCAACCTATATCTTTGTCACCCAGACATAAACCAATATATTGATTAGCTGGGACACTAGCTGTTGTATGTTTATTCAGTTCTGTTAAAATTGTTAGTGTTTTGTCTATTTGGTATGTTCCTGGTTCTCCCCCATTTACTGCTTTGGTTGGTAATGTTGTTGTTTGGTTGTTATGTAAACCCCACCCAGTTTTCCTGAATGTTCCCCATCAATCACCTTTACCTGGCCCCATCTCCCCATCCATCATTGTAAACCCCACCTCTCCTTCCAGCTCCTTCCAAGAATATCATCCCTTCCTCGACACGTTATTGGTTATGTTATGTTCCCGCCTTCTTTGTATCCCCATTGGTCCCTGACATTGTAACCTCCTCCCCTTACCCCTCCCTCCATGAGCTCCCATTGGATCCTGGACTGTGCCCACCCCTGAGATAAAACTCAGTGCACAGAGGTGCTCAGGGCTCTCTTCGGTCCTGGTTTCTCCCCGCCCAGACCGTTGTGCTCATCCCCGTTCCTGAATAAACCTGTTCCTGGGAAGTACAGCTGAGTGAGTCTCCTCCTTCCTTCTACTACCACCCACGACGCCTGATCTGGCAGAGCCCAGCAGGATTCGGTGCTCTGAAGGTTCTGCAGTGGGATCGCCTTTCCCCTGCAGTTCCCCACTCCTGGCGACTGCCTGTGCCGGAGTGGCACCACAGAGCTAGCCTGGAGCTCCGGTGAGGCCAAGAGCAGCATCAACTAGCAGTCAGGTAACAGCAGTGATTAGTTGCATAATTGTGACTTCAGTGCCCCAGATTAACTCTTGGATTAATTTGCTTACTGTACAAAAAATATTTCTTCATGAAGAAAAGTATATTTATCAATATCCTCTTTAGATATTACATATTAATTCAGTAACCCTGAGCTCTGCTCATTTCTTTGGGCAACTCATGTCAGACATGCTGGCAGCTCAGCACCCTTCCTTGTTTTATTTAGATCAAACTGAATCAATCTGTATCTCATGACCAAAAAGAAGAATGCAGTGGAGGGCTTTGTAATTTACGAATTATTAAAATCTCAGCCAACTTCATGGATCAATGACTGACAGCACTTTAGTGTAGATAACACACTTTCAGTCTTCTAGAGACAAGCCAGGGACTCTCACAAGAGAAGCTAAAAGAGAAACACCAGAGAAATACCCCAAAAGAGTTAAGGGAAGGCTCCTCTAGGAAGGTGCCACAGCCAAGAGCCCAGCTTAGGTGCCTTTCTACCAATTCATGCAGCATAGACAGAAACAAAAATAATTGGAAGCTACCTCCGGACTAGTAGAAACCTATCACCTTATTACTGATGCCGAATTTTGCCCCAACAGGCGATAAATAACTGTCTAAGAGACGCAGTTTAAGTCAGATAGACAGGAGGTATTTTATTAGCAACGTGCACGTTGGGGAAATCTCTAAAGGGAGTTTTCCAAAGTCTTACAGCAAAAGCGTGCTTTTTATACAGTTTTAGGTTTGGGATTACATCATGTCTATGCATATTCATATGGGGCGTGCCGTAGGCGGAGCGTGGGCGGAAACTTCTGTTTTGAGGATCTTTTCGGGGGTCGTTCCGGTCGGCCTTCATCGTGGGCGAGGGTCTTCGAGGAGTCTTCCTCCTTAAACTTTTGAACTTCTCTCCAAATTTGGTCCATTCCCGGTGTAGTTGGCTGAGTTCCTAAGCTTTGGCCAGGCTCCTAGGGTCAACTTGACATATTGGCATTAGGCATGCTTTAGCTTTGGCTCGAAGTATGCTTTGTCCGGTGGTTTCTATCCTTATCTTCCTCTCTTGTCATTGTGTTCCTAGTCCTAGCCAATTTATTGCTCCGGGTGTTTCCTAAATGCTATACTTTCTTCAAATGCTTCACATTCTATGTTTTAACCCATTATTTCTCGAAGGCTATCTATTTTATGGCTTCATTCCCCCCTTTTCTTATGACTTACGAATTCTTTCGTCAAGGTCTGATCCTAAGAGCGCTGATGCGCTCGTACCATAGCCTAAACCATTTGGGTCTTTTTCATTATGATCTTTAGCTTCCACTACATAAAAATATTGGTGAAAGTTAATACCAACAGGGCTACAACTACCAATATCATTGGGTGCACCAGGTAATTGAAAACCTGTGTAGCTGTTGGGGAAAATCTTGTGAAGATATCTCACCAATGATGTTGGCCTACTTGTTCTACTTCGGTGAGGACATTCTTTATTCTTTCTGAATCATGTTCTATTTGCCATACCATCCGTTTAGTCGTTTGATTCACTCTTTGCACCAATTTCTTTACTTTAGGGTGTGCGAGCATTGCTTTGAGAATTTTGACATCTATCTTTATTTGCAACTCTGGTATTTCTCGATACAGGTTAAAATCTGTGTTAAGTAGCTGTTGAGTAGTTATTGGGACAGTATAATGAAAATCGCAACCTACTATTTTGGTAAAGTTGCACACACAAAAGTTAGTATTGTTAGTTTCCTCTTGGCAATTATCTATAGTGACATTGTCACAGGCTGTCCGTACGCAAGCACACCCATTCCCTATATAGTAAACTTGTGACTGTGTTCTATTATGCAAAAGCACTTCAAAGGTGCACACTCTATTTTCAGCATCTAAGCATAAATCTTCTGCTTCTACTACAGCGTTTTCGCAAACATAGCCTAGCTGTCCTCTAGGAATACATGCTTCTGTGCTAACCCATTGCCACTTATTTTTGATATAATCATAACTGGCCTAAACATTGTGATCTATTGGCTTGACAATGACATCTTGTTGTATTGTCCCTAAGGTGAGGATAGGAAAAATAGCTCTTTTCTCTGCCGCACTGATGGTGAGGACATAAGCTTCGATATGTTCCTGTTGAGGTTCATAAGTGAAATTTACTAACTGCCACCAGGCTTGATGGTCCTTCTCGAATTGTGTAGTATGATTGTCTTTTAATATTGTTTCTCTTAGTTCTTGAGGTAATATACCTGACGTTCCTTCTCTCATTATTCCTGCCGCTACTGATTGTACCTACTGTTGTGTCTGAGAGCATTGGACAGCGAGTGCAATGTCTTTACTAAGTTCTCCTGTGTAATCAGCGAGCTTTACAAAATCCTCTGCAGTATGGTTTGTTACCATGGTTAGTAATTTTACTACTAGCGATTGTGTTTCTGCCAATGTAAGCATAGATGAACTCAGCGGCACTTTGAGTTTTCCTAAGTTGGTTGTGACAGTGCTCAATTTGTTCACTAATACTTCTTGATCTACTGCATTCAGTATTCCAAATCCAGTACTAACCCATCCACTTATATCTCTTTGCGCCCGCCTGTGATAGGACCTAGTTGCTAACTATGCATTCCATCTCTTAAGGCTTTGCTGTACAAATGGTCGGCAATCCTTCTGCAGATGCGTAACATCGGCATGTATATTCATCTGCACCTTTTTCAGGGAATAAGTGGGATCCAATAATAATTTTAGTTCATTAGATTTCCTTATCACTTGAGGCCCTACAAAGGTTAAATTGTGCACTACTTTGCATTCCGCTGGTGGAGTGATTTCTTGGGGCAAGTCTAGATTTG
This sequence comes from Poecile atricapillus, assembly GCF_030490865.1. Taxonomy (NCBI): domain Eukaryota; kingdom Metazoa; phylum Chordata; class Aves; order Passeriformes; family Paridae; genus Poecile; species Poecile atricapillus. The sequence goes on from NC_081251.1 coordinate 27,639,498, forward strand.
GATATAAGGAGATCACGTCTTCCGATAGTGCCACCTTATATTCAACAGCATGCCCACCAGGGACCCCCTCTAGGCTAAGACCTTGTTCCGGTATCTTCAACTGTCTTTCGCATATGAACGACATCGATTGATCCAATCTAAATGCTATCTCACACCGTGCCTTCCTTTCCTCGGGACCACCAGATGCCACGATCTTTTCCGCAGGAAAAAGAAGAGGGTGAGGGTTAAGGGTTATGTTTTGAGGACGCAGCTCCCTAAGCGAATCTTTTCTATAAATTACTGTGTTTTGGGGCTGTGATCCGGTTGGATCTTCCCGGAAATCACTCCACCGACATGAAATTGGGCCCTTTTGCTGCCTCCAAATAGTGGGCTTGCCCATTTTCACCGGACTAAAGGTAATTAGGTTATGTTCGGATGCTGATTTCCTCAAGGATCGAATTGTTAATACTAGCTGCCTTGTTTTTCCTTCCACTGAGTCAAGCTCTCGACACCCAATTTGGATTTGGTCTCTCTTGTACGCTACTATGGAAGGTTGATGCCATAATTTACTTGCGTATGGCTGATTGTTACGTAGGGCATATACCTCGAAATAGGGTCCCTTCGCTCCCCATTCCGGGTGAATACACTGGTGTGCGTGAGACCATGGGTCTATTGGGGCAGAGTCTTGGGGAAGAACTATACTTATCGAGAGTCCAATGATCAGGGTTGAAAGGGCCTGTGGTGAAGTCAAGATCATGATGTCCGTTCCTCTTGTTTACTCTCTGGAGCTTTCTTGACCCGCGAGTAATGAATCCACGTAGGTCGCTCCTTGATCCGGACCGCGGTGAAGGTAGTCAGCAGCACTTGGAAAGGTCCCTCCCACTTCTCTTGTAGGGGTTTTCCTAAAAGATTCTTAACATACACTTAATCACCGGGATTAAACGGATGCAATTTACAATCAGGTTGTTTAGGTTGGTGCTCTATCACCACGGTAGCATTCTTATCCAATTGTTTCCTTACTGTAATTACATAATCATAAATGTACTGGTTACCGATTTGGCCTATGGCATCTCCGTTTACAACTTGCATAGCATAAGGTCTACTATACAGGATTTCAAATGGGCTTAGCTTCTCTTTTGACCTTGGTTTGACTCTCAGCCTCAGCAGAGCAATAGGCAAGGCTTGATACCATTGCAAATTAGTCTCTTGGCATATTTTGGCAATTTGCTGCTTAATAAGATGATTCATTTTTTCTACTTGTCTACTGGCCTGTGGATGATAAGGTGTATGTAATTGCCATTTGATTTGTGATGCTTTGCTTATTGCTCTCACCACTTTCGCACAGAAGTGTGTACCCCTATCCGAGGAAATACTCTTCGGTACCCCAAACCGCGGAATGATTTCATTCAACAGTATTTTGGTCACTTCTCTTTCCTGTTTGTCCTGCAAGGGAATGCTTCAGGCCACCCAGAAAATGTATCAGTTAATACTAACAAATATCGAAACCCCCCTTTTCTTGGGAGCTCAGAAAAATCAATTTGCCATACCTCACCTGGGAATTTACCTCGACTTATGGCTCCTTGGTGTATTTTGGTTCCCGTATTCGGGTTATTTTTCAGGCACCGTTCGCACTGGGATGTTACGTGCTTTATAGTAGTAAATAATTTCGGTCCTGCTATCCTGGTTTGCAAATATTGGTAAAGCGGATCTAAACTCCAATGGGCCTTCTCATGTTCTGCTTTTACAAACTGCCACATCACATTTCCTGGTACTACTAACTGTCCTGTTTCCAATTGACCCCAACCATTTTCTAATATCTTGCCCTTATTTCTTTGAATCCATCTATGGTCTGATTCCTGGTAATCTGGCTTGATACTGATATCCAGGTCTCCTGGTATTAGGGCCGTTATTCCCACTTCCCTAGACCTTGTGGCAGCCAATTTGGCCTCTGTATCTGCTTTTCTATTTCCTATTTCTGGAATAGTATTGCCTTTCAGATGTCCCTTACAATGCATTATGGCCACTTGAGCTGGGAGTTGGACCGCCTCTAGCAATCGCAGAACCTCCTCTGCATGTTTAACTGTTTTTCCTTGTGTAGTCAACAGTCCTCTTTCTTTCCAGATGGCCCCATGAGCATGTACAACAGAAAAGGCATATTTAGAGTCTGTCCATATATTGATTTGCATGTTCTTTGCCAATTCCAGAGCTCGAGTCAGAGCTATCAGTTCTGCCTTCTGGGCTGAAGTTCCTGTGGGCAAGGGGTTCGACTCAATTACCTTTTCTGTAGTAGTGACTGCATAACCAGCCATTCTTACTCCTTGCTTCACGAAGCTGCTGCCATCCGAGAACCAGTTGTCCGCATCTTCGAACGGCTCTTCTTTGAGGTCCGGGCGACTGGAATAGACAGCTTCAATTGTCTCCAGGCAGTCGTGTTCGATGGGTTCTGCCGGGGCTCTTCCTTCTAGAAATGAAGCTGGGTTCACAATGTTAGTTACCTGAATGGTTACATCATCTGATTCAGCCAGAACGGCCTGGTATTTTAGGAATCTGGAAGGCGACAACCAATGGTTGCCTTTCTGTTCCAGCACAGCCGACACAGTGTGGGATACTAGTACAGTCACCTTTTGGCCCAGCGTGAGCTTCCTGGCCTCTTCTATGTTAATTATCACTGCGGCCACTGCCCTCAGACAGCTTGGCCATCCTTTACTTACTTCATCCAATCGCTTAGAGAAGTAGGCCACAGCTCTCTTGTGCGGTCCCAGCTGCTGTGCTAGGACTCCTAAGGCCATCCCTTGTCGTTCGTGGGAGAACAGCCAGAATGGTTTTGATACATCTGGGAGACCTAAGGCTGGTGCTCTCATTAGTTCCATCTTCAGCTTCTTGAAGGCTTCTTCTGCCTCGGGAGTCCAAACTAGGATGTTCTTAGTCCCCTTCAACAAATCATACAGTGGTTTAGCAAGTATCTCGTACGAGTAGATCCATAGCCGACACTAACTTGTCATCCCCAAAAAGGCGCGCAGATCTCTCACCGTCTCTGGTTTGGGCATCTGGCAGATGGCCTCTTTCCTAGCTGCTCCCAGGGATCGCTGTCCTTTGGAGACTTCGTATCTCAGGTACACCACTTGTTTCTGTACCAGCTGTGCTTTCTGTTGAGAGACTCGATATCCACTTAAACCCAGGAAATTCAGCAAGGAAATAGTCCATTCAATGCATTCTTCCTCTGTCGCTGTTGCTATTAGGAGGTCGTCTACGTACTGCAGAAGGGTGCCATCTCCCAGCGGCCTTTCCCACTGTTCTAGTTCCTTGGCTAACTGATTCCCAAAAACCGTAGGGGAATTGCACCACCCTTGGGGCAACACTGTCCAGGTGAGTTGGGTCTTTCTTCCACTATCTACAGATTCTCACTCAAAGGCAAAAATCCTTTGACTCTCGAGAGCTAAGGGGAGGCAAAAGAACGCGTCTTTTAAATCTAATACGGTGGACCAGGCCAAATTCTCCTTCAGTCTGGTCAAAAGCGTGTATGGGTTAGCAACTACCGGATGCAATGCCTTAGTTATTTCATTTACTGCTCTCAAATCCTGGACTAACCTATAGGTTCCATTAGGTTTCTTGACTGGCAGGATTGGTGTATTAAAATCTGATTCGCATTTTACCAATAACCCCAATTCCATAAACCTTCTGATCGTGGGCTCAATCCCTTTCTTATCTTCTATCTTCAGAGGGTATTGTTTCTTTCTCACCGGTTTTGTCCCAGCTTTAAGTTCAACGACAATCGGTGCTGCTTGTTTTGATTTTCCAGGTATATCAGTAGCCCACACCAATGGGTACATCTTGCTCAGGATTTGCTCGAAATTGTGGCTTTCAGGTTTAGGCTCCACACAACTGATCGTTAGGCTTAAAGCTGTAATCAGTTGTTCTTCATTTACTTGAAACTCCAATTGATCTTTGTTAAACTTTATTACAGCCCCCAAGTTCTCTAGTAAGTCTCTCCCTAGTAGGGGTTTTGGTGAATTTGGTAAATACAAGAACTGATGAATTCCCATTTGCTTCCCAATTTTGTATTTAATGGGTTTCAAAAAGTAAGCCTTTTCTGGTTGGCCTGTTGCTCCCACAACTTGTACAAATTCATCACTTTTAGGTACAAATTCTTGATTTAAAACCGAAAAGGTTGCTCCCGTATCAATCAAAAAGTCTAATTCCTTTTTACCCTCCCCTAGCTCTATACTGCACTAGCTGTTGATAGTGTTCCGCGTTGCCCGGGTCCCACTCTGGTTTACTGCTGGGAAAATTATCTTCTAGTCTCCCCGATAATAGTTGGGCATGTCGCCTCCCCGTTTCCAATACGAGTTCCCTTTCCGTATCTGTCAACTCTGACAACATCACTTCTATATCCTCCCAATCAATATCTAAGTTCTTTGCCATTAGTTCAAACCTCTTTGCTACTCCCTCTGGATTCCTCCTGAAGTTCCTTGCCTCATCTCTCCAATTGTTCAAATCACTCATCGAGAATGGCACCTTTACTCTAGTCTTTTCCCCTACTATTGGCATAACTTGTCGGAGAGGAGCTATCGTGTGATTCCCTTTCTCCCCTTGCTTTGCTTCCCCCCGTGCCACAGATCTGGTGTAATACGAGTGACTGGTCCCCTCCCCGGGATTTTCTTCCTGTGCCTCAATGCCTTCCCTATTCTTTCTCTTCTCTTTCTTCTTTCCCCCTTCCTGCTCTTCATTTTCTTCTCCTATCTCTATCACACAATCCATCCGATTCTCATCCTGCGTCTGTCGCCTCTTTTGTATCTGCCAGCTCTTATCCTGTCCCGGGCTGCGGTTCCTCTCATCCTCTGCTCCCCCTCCACTTCTCTTATCCTCTATCTGAATTACTATGTTCAGTTTCTGTGAGTTACTCTCTGCCTCCCTTTCGCATGTCTCATTATCATTCTTCTCGCTGTATCTCAATTTAGGGACGTCGCCTCCCGGTGAATTGCTTTTATCCCCAGTCCTTGGTGTACTGGTTTCCATTCTACAGACGCCTCCGTTTCTGGAGGTGTTGCTATCTCCATATGGACTGAGTTCGGGTATGCTACGTGTCTCCCTTCGGCTCTCTGCTTCTGACCCACTGCCTTCCTCCCCCTCAACTTCCAGTCTGGGTGGGCTGTCAGCATCCATGTAGCTCCCTGGCCCCTGTGGACTATCTAGTCCCTGAGGGCTGTTTTTCCTCCCGTAAATCCCTGATTTTAATGGGCTGCCCTCCTTCCAACCCCGGACTCCCTCCCAGGTCCTTCTAATGCTTTAGGATGCACCCTAAAGGGGTTTTCATATTTACGTCCTTACTCTGTTGACCTCCCATGACTATCCCCTGTATCTGCGTTTTCTGTTAACCGAAACAGTCCCTCTCTCGCAACCACGATATGCTGATATATTTTAACACTTCATGCACACAATCTCAATCGCTTCGTCCGTTTCCGACCTGGCTTCTCGCGAAGAACAGGAAATGCGGAGCAGGACTCCCTCTCGCTTCGCAGCTACGCTGCGTCTCACTCACCCTCACATACAACACACTTATAAAATAAAATTATTTTACTAGGTTTGGTCACAAAAAAATCGCTCACAAACTGTGAGGTACCGGCTTCCCAAAATCAAGGCATGTAGACAGCACAAGAGTGACAAGATGTCTCCTATAAAACTTTGCAACAAACACACAAAACGAACACACAAAACACATACAAACACCAATGGTACCAAAACCTATGACACAAAACACATACAAACACCAATGGTACCAAAACCTATGACACAAAACACATACAAACACCAATGGTACCAAAATCTATGACACAAAACACATACAAACACCAATGGTACCAAAACCTATGATGTTCGAGATATCGAACACAAATGGTACCAATTAGGGACAAACACCAATGGTACCAAAACCTATGATGTCCGAGATATCGAACACAAATGGTACCAATTAGGGACAAACACCAATGGTACCAAAACCTATGATGTCCGAGATATCGAACACAAATGGTACCAATTAGGGATTTTTACCAGGGCGTCCCCTGGTTTACCCTTCGGTGGTCACGTCTGACCCCCGTGTCCCAATAAAGCGCTTTACACCAAAACCAATAAACAATTAAAAATACCTCTTAATTGGAGCAGGAGATGCAGGGAATCCTTCCTCTGCCGAGGAGCGCTGGTCCGAGAGGGGAGTCTCTTCTTGACAAAAATCCGTCAGGGGCCCCAGAGGATCCCGGCCCCGGACCGGCTCCTCGGAGGGAACCCCTCAAAGTCTGGGTCTCCTGTTTTGGTCCCATCTGGGTCGCCAGAACTGATGCCGAATTTTGCCCCAACAGGCGATAAATAACTGTCTAAGAGACGCAGTTTAAGTCAGATAGACAGGAGGTATTTTATTAGCAACGTGCACGTTGGGGAAATCTCTAAAGGGAGTTTTCCAAAGTCTTACAGCAAAAGCGTGCTTTTTATACAGTTTTAGGTTTGGGATTACATCATGTCTATGCATATTCATATGGGGCGTGCCGTAGGCGGAGCGTGGGCGGAAACTTCTGTTTTGAGGATCTTTTCGGGGGTCGTTCCGGTCGGCCTTCATCGTGGGCGAGGGTCTTCGAGGAGTCTTCCTCCTTAAACTTTTGAACTTCTCTCCAAATTTGGTCCATTCCCGGTGTAGTTGGCTGAGTTCCTAAGCTTTGGCCAGGCTCCTAGGGTCAACTTGACATATTGGCATTAGGCATGCTTTAGCTTTGGCTCGAAGTATGCTTTGTCCGGTGGTTTCTATCCTTATCTTCCTCTCTTGTCATTGTGTTCCTAGTCCTAGCCAATTTATTGCTCCGGGTGTTTCCTAAATGCTATACTTTCTTCAAATGCTTCACATTCTATGTTTTAACCCATTATTTCTCGAAGGCTATCTATTTTATGGCTTCATTACTGAAACTTTGATGAAATGAATTCCATGCCTAGAGGGTGACTATTGAAGGTTACAGGCTATTTAGAAGAGGCAGGGGAGGAAGGAGAGGTGGAGGAGTTGCCCTCTGCATCAAGAGTTGGATTGAGTGTGAAGAGTATCTGCAGAACAGCCATGAACAGGTCAAAAGCCTGTGGGTAAGAAGAATCAGAGGCCAAGGCACCAAAGGAAACACTGCAGTCACTGTCTACTACCAGCCCCTGGTGAATGGGACCCTACTGACAAAGCCTTCTTGCTGCAGGTACAGGAGGAATCATGCTCACCGGCTCTTGTCCTCCCAGGGGACTTCAACCATCCTGACATCTGCTGGGAAAATTGCACAATGAGCTGTAGGCAGTTCAGGAGACTTCTGGAAAACATGGAAGACAACTTCCTGCCCCAGGTAATAGACAGCCCTGTCAGAGGGAATGTGATACAGGATCTTATGGTCACCAGTGTAAGAAGAGAGCCAGCTGGGGACATCAAGATCGGAGGCTGCCTGAGCTGCAGTGATCATGCATTGGTGGGGTTTAGACCTGAGGGAGCCTACAAGAAAAGAGAGACAATTTACAAGAACATTTAGTGATAGAACAAAAGGAAATATCTTCAGACTGAAAGAGACTAGGTTTAGATTAGATATTCTGTACTGTAGAAGTGGTGAGGCATTGACACAAGTTGCCAGAAAAGTTGTGGATTCCCCACGTCTGGAAATGTTCAAGACAAGATTGGATGGGGCTCTGAGCAACCTGATCTAGTGAAGAGTGTCCTTGCCCATGGATGAAGGGTCAGAACTAGATGATATTTAAGGTTTTTTCCAATCCAAACCAAATTCTGTGGTTCTATGTTTGTGCCAGAAGATCAGATTGGCCTAGGCTAACATGTTTATTTTTATCTTCCAACTCTTGTTGTTAAGGCAGTAACTCTAAGAAATAGCCTTGAAAAAACCTCTTGTCTTGTACACTCAGTGCTGTTGATTTACAGCAGCAATAAGTTTTGATCTTAAAAAACCTAGGAAGTTTATGTTATTAGCACTAAGTTTTCAGAAGGGACAATAAACACTTGCTTTTAAATGCTAGTAAGTGATTTAAAAATCTCAGCACAATAAAATACAAAGTACTAAGTTAAGCTATTTATTAAAGTCTTTACTGAGGAAAGACTGAAAACCCACTTCCCATATATGCATGCTTAACAATGATTTGAGTCTGAGCCAGTGGAAATCTGTTCTAATAGTCCTGAAGGAGATAAAGTTTCTGTAAGGATTTTTCTTTTTTTTTTATTTCTTTGAGTTTGAAATAACAAGGCAGTGATCTCCACAGAATATCAGAAAGATAAATTGGTCTTATTAAAAAAACCCACAAACCTCTGGCTGTCTAAATAGAGAAATTAATCATGTGAATTCCAGATTGTTTTAAATTCTGAAATAAACACTTACTGTTTGTATATCAACTTAATTCTTCAACTGTAATTCTACTGTTCATGTATCTTTATGCTTGATATTTCAGAATGATGACTATTACAAGATTTTTAGAATATCTCACTATTGCAAGCTACGACAATTCATTTTGCACTTGAGAATCATTGCAGACAAGTAGCAGTTTCATAGAAATTAATATGAGGAAATAATCAAGTTACACTTAAGTCAAACTTTTATTTACCCCCATAGAAAGACAATCAATGTATCAACAGATAATTTTGAAAAAAAAATAAGAAAATGTCTACGAGGTATGGAAAGGGAATCTTCTTCTCTACCCTGCATTGCTGGGGTCTATACTGGGGAGCTGCATTCAGATCTGAACACTGTACACCCCAGAAGAGCTCAGTTCATGGATACAAGTGAGACTAATGTAAACAAGCAGTTGTATAGAAATTACATGTATCAGCACAGTAAGTTTAGAAAGGAACTTACTTTATTTCTAAAACTTAAGACTGAGTGCAGAAATGTTGATGCTCTCCCAATCCATCAAAGACTTGCTATGAGAAAGGCAATAAGAATGTTCTTTATGTCCATATTTAAGTGGGTTTCAAACCAAGAAAAGCAGATTCAGGTTACAGTCTAAAAATAGCATTTTGATGGTAACAATAATGAAACACTGGAATAGTTTGATGTAAGTAGACTGTGGGCACCTTTAAACAAAGGTTAAGTAAACATCTATAGGCAGGTTCATAGCTAGAGCTAATATTGCCTTAGATCTTGAAGGTTAACTAGGTAACATATCAATTCTCTGTCATTCTATGCAAGCAATACAGAAACCTACATAGAACAAGCTTGCTTAAGTGTATTTAAGACAAATGGGGTGAGGGGAGAGAGGGTGAACAAAAAACAACCTAGAAGATGTATTAAAATATTCTATATATCATGGCTCACATTCCATTACCAGATTGTTATACTTCTGCCAGTGAAAACTGTTAGTATTGGTGACTTGTTTAAAATGTAACATTTATATTTATATAATAGGCACATCATGATAAAATAAAGATACGTAGGGATAGGTTCTACAGCAAAATAAACCAGCTTCCATTGGCAAAAGGATTAATGGTTAGATACTCAATTTTTACTAGCTGTTCTTGTGTTCATGTAATTATTTAAAGCACTCTATTCCATCTAGATAAGAATGAGTCCTTATTTTTCGATAGAAAAGTGTTAGACAACTACATTTTCCTTTTGCTTTGTGCCTTTGGGGATTTGGCCCAATCTGCAAATAACCGTAAATCCTACACAATGGTTAATACAGCCGAAGCACAAGTCAGGGTCCATGCAACAGTAACTTTCAGATGTTTTTGAAATGCTTCAGCACAAAGCTAGAGTTTATTTCAGATATAAAATAGATAGAACAGGTGCTATCAAACAGTTTTATTTCCTTTGTGACATAAAGCCTCAATCCCATGAATGACAGCCTAGGTCTTTCCAAATAGTAAACTTTCTGAGAAATGGATGGAAGAGGTTTGCAGTGATAACCTCAAGGCATAGACGAGACAGAACTATGGAGAGAAATATGGAAAAATCTAGCCAAACTTAATGTGGATACAAAATGGGAAAATTCTGTATTTTAGATGGGTTTTAGGGAAGAGACACTTCCCTATGATACATTTTTTCCTGATAATGGAAACTTTAAAACTTTAAGGAACAATAAAGCAGATTTTGCAATGAAAAATATTTTTAAAAAAAACCCAAAAAAACTAAACAAACACTCTAAATGTTATAACTCAAAATATTTAGATCAAGGAAAATAATTTTTCTTCAGGTAATTCTGCTTTGCCATTTACTTTGATATGCCTTGACAGAAATGTATAGAATAATAAGTTAGTTCTTACTGTTATTCTTGATCCTATCCCTGAGGAAGAAAGAGCAGCAGAGACAATGTGTGATAAACTGACTGCAACTCCCATTCCCTGTCTCCCTGCTATGTGGCTGGAGGAGGTAGTAACAAGTGAACAAAAAAGAAATCTGTGATTTTCTTTCAGTTATAAATACTTATTTCAAGAAAATAATGTCGAAAATATGACAAAAACCAGAAAACTTTTGCCTTTATAAACAAGAGAAGCACTGTCTTTCACACTGAGTAAAGATTTTAGTGCTGTAGTAGATGAAATAGGAAAACCAAGTAAGAATCAAAACTGGGGAAAAAAACCAAAACCCTGAAGAAATATAATTTATCTTGTTCCCAGCCAAACAAGTGAAATAGTTAAGTAGTGCAAGACAGTCAAGATAATGAAAATGAATACGGGGATCCATATTCATCCTTTCTAATTTTGAGTGCATAAATAGTGTACAAACTTAAGAACTTCTATGCCTAAGGTTCTGTACAAAGTCCATGTATATACTCTTGTACATGGTGCTTTACTTAATTCCAATTCTGTCATGGGGTTACTTTACCTTTAAGAAAGTTAAAGTTGCTGGGGACTCCTGGGAGTCTTTTCTCCTGACCAATTATCGGTCATTGCTGAGAATTGACAGCAGTTTTAGCCATTGAAAAGTGGAATCAACTTGTGAACCCCACCTTAAAGTGTACAACCAGAACGCTGTTGCTCTTTTCGTTGCTTGGCTGTAAAAGGTAGCAGATCTCCGGCTGGCCTCCGGTTCCCTGCCCAGGCCATGCGGCCGGGCGGGGGCCGGGCTGGGCCCAGCGGCTCCCGGCCGGGAGATGGGGCCTGCGGGAGCTTGCTCTGAGCCAAGCTGGGCCAGGCCGGTTCCTGGCTCAGCTGCAGGTTTTGCCGTGATGGAATTCACCAGAAACTGCCAAGTAAAGAAGGAGAGGGGCTCTGGGCCTGCTGCAAGCAGAGACGGTGACCATGCTCTCCAGAGCAGCTATGAGGAACTTTTCATCGCAGACGGCTCCAGCTTCTGTTCAGCAGAGATCACCAAACCATCTACAAAGGCTTGGGCAAGATTTTAACTCTTTCTTATCCAGATGAGACTTGCGGATTAATCTTTTTATCCAGAGAGAGAAAAGGAGAGTGATCAACATGAAAAGAGACTTTATAAACTACTAGTGGCAAGAAAGAAAAGAAACTTCAAGAAAGGTAGAGAATTAAGAAGATGCTTTAATTAAGCTGAAATATCTTTCTGTTAAAACTATGGGGATGGACAATGAAGTCCTGAAAAGAACTCCTTTAATTCATGATGGAGTATGGAGAGGAATAGAGTGTTCAAAGTGTAAATTTGAGTAAAAAGTAGAGTGATTGTGGTATAGTGAAGTGCTGGGAGATTTGAAGCCTTGAGAGGCCATGAGAAAACTGTTTTCTAGTGAAGCTCACAGAAACAGATGAAGAATACTTTTTGCCTTTGAATAACTTATCCTTAAAAGTGCTATCCTCAAACTCATAGCCCATAACACATTTCAGAGTGATGTGGAATAAGAGGGGTGGGCTCTGGTAACAGCAGCTCTGAGCAGCTGATATCAGAGAAATGGGAAACTATAACAAAAATAGTTTTCTTGTGAGAAACTCCATAAATTAACAGAAAGGAACTTCTGTTTCTCTACAGAGAGTGATAAAAAGACTATAGAAAGAATTAAGAATTGTTTAAACCATCAAAAATTCTGAAGTTTTTGTCTCTGTTGTCATGTGAACAAAAGAATGGTGGGCAGTGAGAAATGAAAAGGTTTTTCTAAAAGTTTATTCTGGTGTTCTTATTCTTGTAGTTTGTCAGTAAACTTTCTTTATTCCTTTTAAGTTTTATGCCTGGTTTGCTCTTGTTTTAATCCATATCTCACAGCAAGAAATAAGTAATTATTTTTTTCCCCTTTTTGTTAATTACTGGTTCAAAACCACGACAAATTCTTAAAACACTTCATGAAAATCACGTCTCCTGCAAACTATAGGGAACAACTGGGACAACCAGTATTATCAAAGGATAATGACAAAGAAGGACTGCATTCAAATCAGTGAGAGCTAAAGAGAGAGGCGAGGAATAAGGTATTTAGAACATCTTTATCAACAGGCATGAAAATAAATTATTCCCAAAGAAAGAAAAAAAAAAATTAAGCTTTGCTGAGATGAACAGATGCGTGTACATTACTTTCAACTGTAAAGGTATAAAAGACCTAAGAATACAGATCTACAGAGATGTGGCCCCAATGATTGAAAATAATTAGCCTTTAAGTAATTAGTTTGAGTATTCGAAGTTTTTTTGAGTTTTATGGGATTTCTTTGAACTGCTTAAAACGTCTCACACCTTAATTTATGAAGTTTGAAAATGTGGGAGAAATATGATCCCAAATAACAGAGAAAACACTTGTCAATATTTTGCACTCTAAATTTATGATATAGTATAAAACTTATTCATTAATTTCTTTTCTTTTGAGGAACATACAAAACCAATAATGTGAATATTGAACCCAAAATTTACTCTTCAGCTATTAACAATTTTTTAAGGGAATTGTTTAGTTTGTTGGGTTTTTTTATTCTCCACATTTATATTTAATAATTGTACTGGATCTGCTCTTTGAATCTCTTCAGTTTACAGCAGGTACAGCAGAGTAATTGGACTGCTCAGGAGATAGCTAGGACTCCATAATTTATTCCCCTTATTCTAGTTCTGGCAAAGAGGGAATATTTTAAAGACTATCAACTGTCATCTACTGTCAGAATAGTGAAGCCATAAAATAGATAGCCTTCGAGAAATAATGGGTTAAAACATAGAATATGAAGGGAACATCTGGAGGTAATAAACACAACGACAGGAGGGAAAGAGAAGGATAAAAAAATCACCGGACTAAGCGTAATTTAAGCCGAAGCTAAAGCATGCCTAATGTCAATATGATAAGTTGGCCCTAGGAGGTTGGGAACTCGGCCAACTACACCGGGAAAGGACCAAATTTGGAAAGAAGTTCAAAAGTTTAAGGAGGAAGACTCCTCGGAGACCCTCGCCCACGATGAAGGCCGACCGGAACGACCCCCGAAAAGATCCTCAAAATAGAAGTTTCCACCCACGCCCCGCCTACGGCACGCCCCTTATGAATATGCATGTATATGATGTAATTCCAAACCTAAACTGTATAAAAGGCATGCTTTTGTTGTAAGACTTTGGAAAACTCCCTTTAGAGATTTCCCCAACGTGCACGTTGCTAATAAAATACCTCCTGTCTATTTGACTTAAACTGCGTCTCTTAGACAGTTATTCATCGCCTTTTGGGGCAAAATTCGGCATCAGTTCTGGCGACCCAGATGGGACGAAACAGGAGACTCAGACTTTGAGGGGTTCCCTCCGAAGAGCCGGTCCGGGGCCGGGACCCTCTGGGGCCCCTGACGGATTTTTGTCAGAAGAGACTCCCCTCCTGGACCAGCGCTCTTCGGCAGAGGAAGGATTCCCTGCATCTCCTGCTCCAATTAAGAGGTATTTTTAATTGTTTATTGGTTTTGGTTTAAAGCGCTTTATTGGGACACGGGGGTCAGACGTGACCACCGAAGGGTAAACCAGGGGACGCCCTGGTAAAAATCCCTAATTGGTACCATTTGTGTTCGATATCTCGGACATCATAGGTTTTGGTACTATTGGTGTTTGTCCCTAATTGGTACCATTTGTGTTCGATATCTCGGACATCATAGGTTTTGGTACTATTGGTGTTTGTCCCTAATTGGTACCATTTGTGTTCGATATCTCGGACATCATAGGTTTTGGTACCATTGGTGTTTGTATGTGTTTTGTGTCATAGGTTTTGGTACCATTGGTGTTTGTATGTGTTTTGTGTCATAGGTTTTGGTACCATTGGTGTTTGTATGTGTTTTGTGTCATAGGTTTTGGTACCATTGGTGTTTGTATGTGTTTTGTGTCATAGGTTTTGGTACCATTGGTGTTTGTATGTGTTTTGTGTCATAGGTTTTGGTACCATTGGTGTTTGTATGTGTTTTGTGTGTTCATTTTATGTGTTTGTTGCAAAGTTTTATAGGAAACATCTTGTCACTCTTTATGTAATAGATTGAAACGCGCATTGTGCTGTCTACGTGCCTTGAATTTGGGAAGCCGGTACTTCACAGTTTGAGGGCGACTTTTTTTTTATGACCAAACCTGGTAAAACAATTTTATTTTATAAGTGTGTGTTGTATGTGAGGGTGAGTGAGACGCAGCGTAGCTGCGAAGCGAGAGGGAGTCCTGCTCCGCATTTCCTGTTCTTCGCGAGAAGCCAGGTCGGAAACGGACGAAGCGATTGAGATTGTGTGCATGAAGTGTTAAAATATATCAGCATATCGTGGTTGCGAGAGAGGGACTGTTTCGGTTAACAGGAAACGCAGATACAGGGGATAGTCATGGGAGGTCAACAGAGTAAGGACGTAAATATGAAAACCCCCTTAGGGTGCATCCTAAAGCATTGGAAGGACTTGGGAGGGATTCCGGGAGGAAACATAAGTAAAAAGACACTTCTCAAATATTGTACGCAGTGGTGGCCATTGTATAAGTTAGATGATAATGAGAAATGGCCACCCGAGGGAACAATTAAATATAATACCATTTTACAACTAATGCTTTTCCTCCGCCGACTCAATAAGTGGGATGAGGTGATGTATGCAGACATGTTTTTCACCTTAAGGAATAAACCTGAGTGGCAAAAAGAGTGCGGAATTAATGTAGCCCCTCAGGATCCTCTAGTACTAGCCCTGGAAAAAGATAAGAAAGGTTCAAAGCCCAAAGAACGCTGCTGCGATGCATGTAGCATTGGGCAACAATGCCTTAAGTTAACGAGAAGGGACAGTGGAAAGGAGAGCGAAATAAGCCTGTGGGAATACCATCCATTTGCCCCAGGACGAGAAGGACCCCTCCCCAGGCCAAAAGAGGAACAAGGGGATCTTACCCCATTAAAGGAACTAGAACGATGGTGGAGATCCAAGTTTGGGCGCAGCCCCCAGAGGATAGACAACAGTTGGGAGGAGGGCAGCCCATTAAAATCAGGGATTGACGAGAGGAAAAATAACCCTCAGGGACTAGATAGTCCACAGAGGTCAGGGAGCTACATGGATGCTGACAGCCCACCCAGACTGGAAGTTGAGGGGGAAGAAGGCAGTGGGTCAGAAGCAGAGAGCCGAAGGGAGACACGTAGCATACCCGAGCTCAGTCCATATGGAGATAGCAACACCTCCAGAAATGGAGGCGTCTGTAGAATGGAAACCAGTGCACCAAGGACTGGGGATAAAAGCAATTCACCGGGAGGCGACGTCCCTAAATTGAGATACAGTAAGAAGAATGGTAATGAGACATGTGAAAGGGAGGCAGAGAGTAACTCACAGAAACTGAACATAGTAATTCAGATAGAGGATAAGAGAGGTGGAGGGGGAGCAAAGGATGAGAGGAACCGCAGCCCGGGACAGGATAAGAGCTGGCAGATACAAAAGAGGCGACAGACGCAGGATGAGAATCGGATGGATTGTGTGATAGAGATAGGAGAGGAAAATGAAGAGCAGGAAGGGGGAAAGAAGAAAGAGAAGAGAAAGAATAGGGAAGGCATTGAGGCACAGGAAGAAAATCCCGGGGAGGGGACCAGTCACTCGTATTACACCAGATCTGTGGCACGGGGGGAAGCAAAGCAAGGGGAGAAAGGGAATCACACGATAGCTCCTCTCCGACAAGTTATGCCAGTAGTAGGGGAAAAGACTAGAGTAAAGGTGCCATTCTCGACGAGTGATTTGAACAATTGGAGGGATGAGGCAAGGAACTTCAGGAGGAATCCAGAGGGAGTAGCAAAGAGGTTTGAACTAATGGCAAAGAACTTAGATATTGATTGGGAGGATATAGAAGTGATGTTGTCAGAGTTGACAGATACGGAAAGGGAACTCGTATTGGAAACGGGGAGACGACATGCCCAACTATTATCGGGGAGACTAGAAGATAATTTTCCCAGCAGTAAACCAGAGTGGGACCCGGGCAACACGGAACACTATCAACGGCTAGTGCAGTATAGAAAATTGATAGCGATGGGCTTGCGTAATGCGATCCCTAAGGCTGTCAATTGGTCGATGCTGTATGGTGTCAGGCAGGGAAAGGATGAGACCCCGTCAGAATTTCTGGATAGGCTTAGGGCAGCAATGAGACAATACACACCCCTGGACCCAGCAACAGAGGAAGGGAAACAGCATTTGTTAGGGTTAATGATGGGACAGAGTAACCCAGACATCAGGAAGAAATTACAAAAGCTCGAGCACCCGGCAAATAAAAACCTAGAGACACTGCTGAATGAGGCGTGGAAAGTATACAATAATAGAGAAGTTGAGGAGAAGAAAAAGGAGGACAGGAGGATAGCTCGAGTAGTGGCTGTAGCAGTGGCAGCTCAGAAGACAGGCTACTCGGAACCTGGAACCAGGGGAAGAGGTAGAGACAACCCAGCAGGAAGGGGAAGGAGGCTCCAGCCCCATTCAAACGGGTTAGGGCCGAATCAATGTGCGTACTGCCTGCAGACGGGACACTGGAAGCGAGAATGCCCCCAGCTAAGGGAAAGGCTAATGGCCACCACTACTACCACGCCTCAGGATAGTGAATGAAGGGAACCGGTGGGCCGTACCCTAGCAGACCCACTGGTTAAGATAGAGCTAGGGGAGGGTAAAAAGGAATTAGACTTTTTGATTGATACGGGAGCAACCTTTTCGGTTTTAAATCAAGAATTTGTACCTAAAAGTGATGAATTTGTGCAAGTTGTGGGAGCAACAGGCCAACCAGAAAAGGCTTACTTTTTGAAACCCATTAAATACAAAATTGGGAAGCAAATGGGAATTCATCAGTTCCTGTATTTACCAAATTCACCAAAACCCCTACTAGGGAGAGACTTATTGGAGAACTTGGGGGCCGTAATAAAGTTTAATAAAGATCAATTGGAGTTTCAAGTAAATGAAGAACAACTGATTACAGCTTTAAGCCTAACGATCAGTTGTGTAGAGCCTAAACCTGAAAGCCACAATTTCGAGCAAATCCTGGGCCAGACGTACCCATTGGTGTGGGCTACTGATATACCTGGAAAATCAAAACAAGCAGCACCGATTGTCGTTGAACTTAAAGCTGGGACAAAACCGGTGAGAAAGAAACAATACCCTCTGAGGATAGAAGATAGGAAAGGGATTGAGCCCACAATCAGAAGGTTTATGGAACTGGGGTTATTGGTAGAATGCGAATCAGATTTTAATACACCAATCCTGCCAGTCAAGAAACCTAATGGAACCTATAGGTTAGTCCAGGATCTGAGAGCAGTAAATGAAATAACTAAGGCATTGCATCCGGTAGTTGCTAACCCATACACGCTTTTGACCAGACTGAAGGACAATTTGGCCTGGTTCACCGTATTAGATTTAAAAGACGCGTTCTTTTGCCTCCCCTTAGCTCTCGAGAGTCAAAAGATTTTTGCCTTTGAGTGGGAATCTGTAGATAGTGGAAGAAAGACCCAACTCACCTGGACAGTGTTGCCCCAAGGGTGGTGCAATTCCCCTACGATTTTTGGGAATCAGTTAGCCAAGGAACTAGAACAGTGGGAAAGGCCGCTGGGAGATGGCACCCTTCTGCAGTACGTAGACGACCTCCTAATAGCAACAGTGACAGAGGAAGAATGCATTGAATGGACCATTTCCTTGCTGAATTTCCTGGGTTTAAATGGATATCGAGTCTCTCGACAGAAAGCACAGCTGGTACAGACACAAGTGGTGTACCTGGGATACGAAGTCTCCAGAGGACAGCGATCCCTGGGAGCAGCTAGGAAAGAGGCCATCTGCCAGATGCCCAAACCAGAGACGGTGAGAGATCTGCGCGCCTTTTTGGGGATGACAGGTTGGTGTCGGTTATGGATCTACCAGTACGGGATACTCGCTAAACCACTGTATGATTTGTTGAAGGAGGCTAAGAGCATCCTAGTTTGGACTCCCGAGGCAGAAGAAGCCTTCAAGAAGCTGAAGATGGAACTAATGAGAGCACCAGCCTTAGGTCTCCCAGACGTATCAAAACCATTCTGGCTGTTCTCCCACGAACGACAAGGGATGGCCTTAGGAGTCCTAGCACAGCAGCTGGGACCGCACAAGAGAGCTGTGGCCTACTTCTCTAAGCGATTGGATGAAGTAAGCAAAGGATGGCCAGGCTGTCTGAGGGCAGTGGCCGCAGTGATAATTAACATAGAAGAGGCCAGGAAGCTCACGCTGGGCCAAAAGGTGACTGTACTAGTATCCCACACCGTGTCAGCTGTGCTGGAACAGAAAGGCAACCATTGGTTGTCGCCTTCCAGATTCCTAAAATACCAGGCCGTTCTGGCTGAATCAGATGACGTAACCATTCAGGTAACTAACATTGTGAACCCAGCTTCATTTCTAGAAGGAAGAGCCCCGGCAGAACCCATCGAACACGACTGCCTGGAAACAATTGAAGCTGTCTATTCCAGTCGCCCGGACCTCAAAGAAGAGCCGTTCGAAGATGCGGACAACTGGTTCTCAGATGGCAGCAGCTTCGTGAAGCAAGGAGTAAGAATGGCTGGTTATGCGGTCACTACTACAGAAAGGGTAATTGAGTCGAACCCCTTACCCACAGGAACTTCAGCCCAGAAGGCAGAACTGATAGCTCTGACTCGAGCTCTGGAATTGGCAGAGAATATGCAAATCAATATATGGACAGACTCTAAATATGCCTTTTCTGTTGTACATGCTCATGGGGCCATCTGGAAAGAAAGAGGACTGTTGACTACACAAGGAAAAACAGTCAAACATGCAGAGGAGGTTCTGCGATTGCTAGAGGCGGTCCAACTCCCAGCTCAAGTGGCCATAATGCATTGTAAGGGACATCTGAAAGGCAATACTATTCCAGAAATAGGAAATAGAAAGGCAGATACAGAGGCCAAATTGGCTGCCACAAAGTCTAGGGAAGTGGGAATAACGGCCCTAATACCAGGAGACCTGGATATCAGTATCAAGCCAGATTACCAGGAATCAGACCATAAATGGATTCAAAGAAATAAGGGCAAAATATTAGAAAATGGTTGGGGTCAATTGGAAACAGGACAGTTAGTAGTACCAGGAAATGTGATGTGGCAGTTTGTAAAAGCAGAACATGAGAAGGCCCATTGGGGTTTGGATCCGCTTTACCAATATTTGCAAACCAGGATAGCAGGACCGAAATTATTTACTACTATAAAGCACGTAACATCCCAGTGCGAACGGTGCCTGAGAAATAACCCGAATACGGGAACCAAGATACACCAAGGAGCCATAAGTCGAGGTAAATTCCCAGGTGAAGTATGGCAAATTGATTTTTCTGAGCTCCCAAGAAAAGGAGGGCTCCGATATTTGTTGGTATTAACTGATACATTTTCTGGGTGGCCTGAAGCATTCCCTTGCAGGACAAACAAGGAAAGAGAAGTGACCAAAATACTGTTGAGTGAAATCATTCCGCGGTTTGGGGTACCGAAGAGTATTTCCTCGGATAGGGGTACACACTTCTGTGCGAAAGTGGTGAGAGCAATAAGCAAAGCATTACAAATCAAATGGCAATTACATACACCTTATCATCCACAGGCCAGTGGACAAGTAGAAAAAATGAATCATCTTATTAAGCAGCAAATTGCCAAAATATGCCAAGAGACTAATTTGCAATGGTATCAAGCCTTGCCTATTGCTCTGCTGAGGCTGAGAGTCAAACCAAGGTCAAAAGAGAAGCTAAGCCCATTTGAAATCCTGTATGGTAGACCTTATGCTATGCAAGTTGTAAACGGGGATGCCATAGGCCAAATCGGTAACCAGTACATTTATGATTATGTAATTACAGTAGGGAAACAATTGGATAAGAATGCTACCGTGGTAATAGAGCACCAACCTAAACAACCTGATTGTAAATTGCATCCGTTTAACCCCGGTGATTGGGTGTATGTTAAGAATCTTTTAGGAAAACCCCTACAAGAGAAGTGGGAAGGACCTTTCCAAGTGCTGCTGACTACCTTCACCGCGGTCCGGATCAAGGAGCGACCTACGTGGATTCATTACTCGCGGGTCAAGAAAGCTCCAGAGAGTAAACAAGAGGAACGGACACCATGACCTTGACTTCACCTCAAGCCCTTTCAACCCTGATCATTGGACTCTCGATAAGTATAGTTCTTCCCCGAGACTCTGACCCGATAGATCCATGGTCTCACGCACATCAGTGTACCCACCCGGAATGGGGAGAGAAGGGACCCTATTTCGAGGTATATGCCCTACATAACAATCAGCCATACGCAAGTAAATTATGGCATCAATCTTCCATGGTAGCATACAAGGGAGACCAAATCCAAATTGGGTGTCGAGAGCTTGACTCAGTGGAAGGAAGAACAAAGCAGCTAGTATTGACAATTCGATCCTTGGGGAAGTCAGCATCCGAACATAACTTAATTACCTTTAGTCCGGTAAAAATGGGTAAGCCCACTATTTGGAGGCAGCAAAAGGGCCCAATTTCGTGTAGGTGGAGTGATTTCCGGGAAGATCCAACCGGATCACAGCCCCAAAACACAGTAATTTATAGAAAAGATTCGCTTGGGGACCTGCGCCCACAAAACATAACTCTTGACCCTCACCCTCTTCCTTTCCCTGCGGGAAAGATCGTGGCATCTGGTGGCCCCGAGGAAGGGAAGGCACGGTGTGAAATGGCATTTAGATTAGATCAATCGATGTCGTTCATATGCGAAAGACAGTTGAAGATACCGGAACAAGGTCTTAACCCAGAGGGGGTCCCTAGTGGGCATGCTGTTGAATATAGGGTGGCACTATCGGAAGACGTGACCCCCTTATATCCAAATCTAGACTTGCCCCAAGAAACCGCTCCACCAGCGGAATGCAAAGTAGTGCACAATTTAACCTTTGTAGGGCCTCAAGTGATAAGAAAATCTAATGAACTAAAATTATTATTGGACCCCACTTATTCCCTGAAAAAGGTGCAGATGAATATACGCGTCGATGTTACGCATCTGCAGAAGGATTGTCGACCATTTGTACAGCAAAGCCTTAAGGGATGGAATGCATGGCTAGCAACTAGGTCCTATCACAGGCGGGCGCAAAGAGATATAAGTGGATGGGTTGGTACTGGATTTGGAATACTGAATACAGTAGATCAAGAGGTATTGGTGAACAAATTGAGCACTGTCACCACCAACTTAGGAAAACTCAAGGTGCCGCTGAGTTCATCTATGCTTACATTGGCAGAAACACAATCGCTAGTAGTAAAATTACTAACCATGGTAGCAAACCATACTGCAGAGGATTTTGTAAAGCTCGCTGATTACACAGGAGAGCTCAGTAAAGACATTGCACTCGCTATCCAATGCTCTCAGACACAACAGTGGGTACAATCGGTAGCGGCAGGAATAATGAGAGAAGGAACGTCAGGTATATTACCTCAAGAACTAAGGGAAACAATATTAAAGGACAATCATACTACACAATTCGAGAAGGACCACCAAGCCTGGTGGCAATTAGTAAATTTCACTTATGAACCTCAACAGGAACATATCGAAGCTTATGTCCTCACCATCAGTGCGGCAGAGGAAAGAGCTATTTTTCCTATCCTCACCCTAGGGACAATGCAACAAGATGTCATTGTCAAGCCAATAGATCACAATGTTTGGGCCAGTTATGATTATATCAAAAATAAGTGGCAATCGGTTAGCACAGAGGCATGTATTCCTAGGGGACAGCTAGGCTATGTTTGCGAAAACGCTGTAGTAGAGGCAGAAGATTTATGCTTAGATGCTGAGAATAGAGTGTGCACCTTTGAAGTGCTTTTGCGTAATCGAACACAGTCACAAGTTTACTATATAGGGAATGGGTGTGCTTGCGTACGGACAGCCTGTGACAATGTCACTATAGATAATTGCCAAGAGGAAACTAACAATACTAACTTTTGTGTATGCAACTTTACCAAAATAGTGGGTTGCGATTTTCATTATACTGTCCCAATAACTACTCAACAGCTAATTAACACAGATTTTAACCTGTATCGGGAAATACCAGAATTGCAAATAGGGATGGATGTCAAAATTCTCAAAGCAATGCTCGCACACCCTAAAGTAAAGGAATTGGTGCAAAGAGTGGATCAAACAACTACACGGATGGTATGGCAGGTAGAACATGATTCAGAAAGAATAAAGAATGTCCTCACCGAAGTAGAACAAGTAGGCCAGCATCATTGGTGGGATATCTTCACAGGATTTTCCCCAACAGCCACACAGGTTTTCAATTACCTGGTGCCCCCAATGATATTGGTAATTGGAGCCCTGTTGGTTTTAACTTTTACAAATATTTTTATGTGGTGGAAGCTAAGGATCATAATGAAAAGGACCCAAATGGTTTGGGCTATGGTACGAGCGCATCAGCGCTCTTAGGATTAGACATCAGCACTCTTAGGATCAGACCTTGACGAAAGAATTCGTAAGTCATAAGAAAAGGGGGGAATGAAGCCATAAAATAGATAGCCTTCGAGAAATAATGGGTTAAAACATAGAATATGAAGGGAACATCTGGAGGTAATAAACACAACGACAGGAGGGAAAGAGAAGGATAAAAAAATCACCGGACTAAGCGTAATTTAAGCCGAAGCTAAAGCATGCCTAATGTCAATATGATAAGTTGGCCCTAGGAGGTTGGGAACTCGGCCAACTACACCGGGAAAGGACCAAATTTGGAAAGAAGTTCAAAAGTTTAAGGAGGAAGACTCCTCGGAGACCCTCGCCCACGATGAAGGCCGACCGGAACGACCCCCGAAAAGATCCTCAAAATAGAAGTTTCCACCCACGCCCCGCCTACGGCACGCCCCTTATGAATATGCATGTATATGATGTAATTCCAAACCTAAACTGTATAAAAGGCATGCTTTTGTTGTAAGACTTTGGAAAACTCCCTTTAGAGATTTCCCCAACGTGCACGTTGCTAATAAAATACCTCCTGTCTATTTGACTTAAACTGCGTCTCTTAGACAGTTATTCATCGCCTTTTGGGGCAAAATTCGGCATCAATAGTCTTCATTGCATTTCCTTTTTCCTCTAAAATAAATGACAATTCATTTGTGAAACTTGAAGAATTTCTCAAAGTGGAAGAATCTTCATCTCCACTTCCTTTGTACTATTGGAATATAAATAATAAGGAACACTTTTATTGTACCTATACTGGGGTTGCATAACCAGGTTTTGCAGGGGGAAGACAGAGGCTAAAGGGGATGCTTATGAGAGAAGCTTCTAGAGGCAGCCAGCCCCAGACAAGACTCCCAAACTCTCCCTGCCCTGGGCTGAAGCACTACAGAGATATATGAGAGCTCTTGACTAACTCATTTGTTCCTCAATCAGCTTGAAAACAAGCCCCTTTTCAGTCGTCCATCATGCAACAAATGGGAAGAAATTAACTTGATAAATCTAGCCCATAATAGCATATTAAACATGTTTTTCACATTTCTTTTTATTTTACCTGGTTTCATAAAAAAGAGAATAAGACTATTCCCAACTATACAAAATTGTGATAAATCATATCTAACCAGTGAATTTGATCTAAGAAATTAGTTTTCCATCTGCAGTGATTTCCCATTTTTTCTTAAATATACATTCTGTTCTGATTTAATTTTACACAGATGTGTTTGAAACATTTTCTACCCATACTGAAATCTTGACCACTGACTTTTGAGGTGAGAGTGACTTAACTTACATGGCTTCTGATGCAGTACCATTTTTAAAAGTAGGATTATAAGAATTTTTGAAAAATACTCTTACTTTTTATGAAGACATGAATAGCTCAATATTTTATATATATATATAATGTTTCAAACAATATTTCCTATTATAAATAGTTAATATTTGTGACATTTTTGACAGCTGAAGAAAAAAGGCATTTTAGGGGAATATGTGGTAAATGCAGCAAGCACAAGCAAAAGAAGAAATACACTGCATTGTCTTGATTGTACTGGATTTCTGTATATGAAAAAAAAAGCAACAACAAAACAAGCTAAACTTTCTTTGATGGCACTGTTGAATGTAAGAAACAGTGAACTAAACTTTATTTCTTATGTGAGTACAGCTGTTACAGAAGTCAATAAGAATCCTGTTCTGTGTGGATATTTGGCCCTTAGTGGCTGTGAGCAAAGTATTGTGTGGCAGTGATGCTCAACAAGCGTGGAAATGACAGCTGGAAGATGAATATAAAAATAGATTGGAAGTGACAGTGAGTCTGACTATATGTACAACCTTTTTTGTAGGAATGAGCTAAAAGTAACATCTCAAGTTCTCTCACTTTTCTTGCTACTAGCAGCTATTTTTATGAAACCAAAATAAACAAAGTGGTCTGTAGGTCAAATATTTCGATGGAGAATAAAAATGGAATTATTTCCTGAAGCTGAATATGATATCCAATTTACAGTACCAAAAATAAAACTATCTGATTTTAATGCAGAACTTTGGGCACTAAAAATTCTCAAGGAATAATACTAACACTATCCATCATTTCTTGCTAGCTGTGAGCAGACTCCTGATTTCAGTTTGGGAGAAGAAAAAGGAAATACTTCATATATGTATATATATATACGTACATATGCAATGGAAGCAAATCAGAATTTAAGTAGCTTTTGACTGTGCCATTCATGTCATTCTGTCTGGAAGCAGAATTGTTTCTAATATTTGTTGTTTCTGAAAATACCTGAAGGAAAAGTTATTTTGAGTACTTTAGATATCTTTGTTACTTTGTAATTTAGGTGTTGTATAGCTTAAATTAGAACTTCGAACAATATCTAAATATTTTTGATAATGTTTAGAACCACTGTATTGATAGTCAAATGTAAGTTTTGTTGGGTGTTTTTTTTTTTATGGATTTGTTTGTTTGTTTGTTTGTTGTTTGTTGTTTTTATGAGTTTGGGTTTTTTTTGTGGGTTTTTTTGTGAAAAGAAAATGTGTGATAATTTTGGAAAAAAGATTCCCTCTTTAGAACTTAAGTATACATAGTATACCCATAAGTAGCCTAAGATACTTAATACTGTTGAGCAAATTGAGCAAATACCCTCCATATCAGTTTTACTGCATTTTGCAACTAAGCAAAACTAATTATTGTGAAGAGAATTAGCAGTATAAATTTGGATGCGAATAAAAGTCTCAGACTTTTAGTATCTAGGTCTCACACCTCTAAAGAGACCTATTAAATTAATATTTATCTGGGGCATTTTGAATGCTGGTTATAAATCTTAAAAAGAAGAGACATTACCTACTTATGGATAACAAGGGAAGTACGCTTTGGGAAGGTTAATAGTTCAGAGAGGACCTTTGAGAATGAGTAATTTTCATTCTTTTCTAATTCTTGAGGAGTCAGTTCCCCTTTGTAAGTATATTGAAAGTTTAGGAAAGATAAAAAGCAATGCTCAGGCAATGTGGAACTTGAGTTTCTTGTGGAGAAGGTAGGAAATAGTGTTTATCTTCTTCCTTAAAGAGCAGATCCTTAAAGTCCCTTTTAAGACTGACCAAAAGGCTAACACTTGATCAATGCTCTTGTTAAAATTTTTTTTCTCAGCATTTACCATAATTACAAGAAAATAAGAGAATATGTTCAAAAAAGTGTGAAAGCAGTTTTAATAATATAAACATTAAAATACATTTCAGTCATACAGAACTGATGTAGGTACCTGCAAGAAGTGAACAGAATTCAGACTGTTAACGTCCATTATTAAAACACGAGAAAGGAGACAGAAAAACAAATCAAACCCCAACCAACCAACCAATAAAAAATACCAAACCAAATAAAGAAACAAAATGCAACAAAAAACCAATACACAAAACAAAATTAGACCCTGAGTTTCCAAAGGATTTTTAAGAAATAATCTCAGCCACAAAATAATTTCCTACATTAATTTTGAATGCCAAGTTTCTTTGTTTTTTTAATAAACATTGAGGACTTTTTCTATTTCTTTGGCTCTCTTCTTAAATACTGCAATATGTGCTCTTCAATAAAAGAGCTCTGGAATAATATTCCAGTTGGCAAATTTAATAAAGCTCTAGGGTGCATTCTGAAATCCTTCCTCCAGTATGCAAATAAATGCAAGCTGTTCATAAAACGCTAAAAACACAAACCTGGATTGACACTGGATTTGAATGGCTGCTGCTGAAAATACCAATTTACTTTAAAAAATATAATTAAATTTGTACAATAGAGAACACTATAGTTACTTATTAGCTAGTAAGTGATAATTTTGCTTTGTAGCAAGCCACCTCAGAAAATATATCTGTTTCATTTCCACAGGTTCCACAAATTCATAAAAATAGCAATGTTTCTAGATAATATGTAAAAATCATGATATTTCAAATTTGACCCCAGAATATAATATTCTATTTAGGATAATTTGCAAGAATCATAGAATCACTAAAATTGGAAAAGACCACTGGGATTACTGAGTGCAACATCTGACTGAATGCCATCATATTTACAAGATCATAGCACTAAGTGCCATGTCTACTTGTATCATGAAAATCTCCAGGGATGTTGACCCCACTATCTCATGGCCAGTTCCTTCCACTGCTTAAAAGAACCTTCTGTGAGAAATTCTTCCTGTTGTTCAACCTGAACCTCCCCTGTTGTAGCTGAAGACTATGTCCTATTAAGACTTCTTCCAGTTGCCTGGGAGAATAAGCCAGTCCCTACCTTGCCAGACCCTCATTTCAGGGCACTGTAGAGAGCGGTAAGGTCTTATCTGAGCCTCCTTTTCTCCAGGCTCAATGACCCCAGTTTCCCCAGCCACTCCTGATAGGATATACTCTTTAGACCCTTCTCCAGCTTCACTCCCCTTCTCTGCACACACTCCAGCATCTCAGTGTCATCCTTGGGGCCTAGAACTGGAAAGAGGACTTAAGGTGCGGCCTCACCAGTGCTGAGGACTGAGGACAGTCACGGCCCTAGTCCTGCTGCCTGCACTACTTTTGATACAGGCTAGGATGCCATTGGCTTTCTTGGCTGCCTGGACACACTGCTGGATCTTGTCTATTGGGATGCTAAAAAGCACCCTCAGGTTCTTTTCCACCAGGCACAAACCTTTCCCGCCACACCTCCCCAGGCCCATGCAGCATGTAATGCTGCATAGGGATGTTGTAACCTGTCGCCCTGAAAACTCAGCTTCTGAGCTTGCTGACACGGTTTTCTAAGGACTTTCCCAGGACAGTAACTGTAAACATAGATACGTGTGCATTCTTTCTGTTACACGTCTTGTGATGGACATCTCTCATGGCCAGTGCAGTGAGAAAGTGTTATCCTGACCATCCAATCCCTGGCCATGGCCAAAAGCCTATAAATCCTGGGAGGAAAAATAAACTTTGCTCTTTCTTTCACCACACCTCGACCTATGTCCGTGTGATCTATTCATCTTCAGCGGCAACAGTAACCCAAATGCAGAACCTGGCACTTTGCCTTATTGAGCCTCATACAGTTAGCCTGGCCCCATCAACCCAGCCTGTTCAGATCTCTTTACAAAGTTTTCCTACCCTCGAGCAGATCAACAAACCCACCCACTTTGTTGTTATCTACAAACTGCCTGAGGGTGCTCTTGATCCCCTCATGCTGATACAGTATGGATATTAAACAGGGCTGGACATGGCTCCATTCACCACCACCTTCTAGGCCCAGCCATCCAGCCAGCTGTAACCCAGCAATGGTTGCATCTGTCCAATCCGTGGGCTGCCATCATCAAAGGCTTTACTGAAGTCCAGGTAAACTCACAAATCTACGGGGCTAGATGGGATTCGCCTGAGGTACTGAGGCCTTGGAGCTGTTTGGCAGTGCCCTCACCACATCAGCCTCTCTCCCTGCTGGGTCTTTCTGCTCTCTCTCAGCTACCTAACTCCTTCAGGTGTTTTGCCCCACAATTTACCATAGTCACTGCTGTTGTCACAGCTGTCACCGCATACTTTGTCAACTTTTAATGACTCTATGCATTTAATGGACACACTATGATGTATTTAATGCATCCTAGCTTTTAAATTATTGCATTTTTAACCTTTACAGTATTTTGATCTTTTTCTATTTACAAATATTTAATCATTTTAAAAATAGGTTTATGTTAAAAGCTTGAAAATTTTCAATTGGCCAATATTTTTTTATTATAAATTGAAAATAAACTAATTTTCTTTTCTTTCTGTAACACTGCATTTTTATTTGTCTTTGGAAGTTTATAAGAGAAAAATAAAGATATACTTAAAACTGAAATAATCTAACTCCAAAGGAAAATTAATTTAAATCAGTACAACAAAACGCCATTTTATTCTATTTTATGGGAATTAAAATAGGTGATTTTTAAAATGTCTGTCATAGTGCAGATTTTTACACTAAAGTTTAAGAAGGAAAAAAAAAATTTAGAAAGTCATATTGGCCCTATGACAGATTTCCACTTGAAAACATAATGTCAGAAAAACAGAAACTTAATAAAAACATCTACAACCATTCTACTTGCCCAAGAATTCCTTTTTTTTAGATACCGAGACGCACTTCAAGGATGCAGTTTGTCTAACTTCTTTCAGACATCTGTTTAGGCTGAAACGAATCACATCATAAAATTGCTTAATTTGGTCTATGACTGTAAAGTCAGTCTGTATGTATAAATTCCAGCCATGGGAATCTGAAACAGAGATTACTGTTTTTATTAACATATGCCCTTTTGCAAAGTTAGTTCCCTGATTTTTGTCTCTGTAAAGCAAATTTAGTGGTTTCTGAATTTAAAGCTAAAATCCCTTTTTTTTGTCAGTCAACAAAAAATATATTTAACATAACCTTAGTTAGACTATGTCTAACAGACAGAAGAATTAAGTACTTCTAACTTTATGATGTACAGAGCAGGGCAGCACTTTAATTACATTCAAAATGTATAGTTTTTTTATTAATAAAATCTGCTTTGATAATACTTTCTGCTGCAGATAAAGTAAAAGTTATATGATTACATTGTGCAATTATCTGTCCTGTTTCCATTAAAAACCAGGAAAAACAAAGAGAGCTTTGGAAAGACATTAGAGTCAAAATGCTGCTGCTAGAAATTACTAACTGAATGAGAACTTAATCACACCATCACTTTGGAGACAACAGTTCAATACTACTGTACTTTAGCTGTTTAGTGCCAGAAGTTGTAGAATGCTTGGAACAGAATGTATTTTAGAGAAAGACAGCCAAGTTGCCATGAGCCATCTCATGTGTCAGGACTACTCCAATGCAAAATTATTTGAGGTTACACTTAAGTGGGTTAGGAATGCTCAGAGGGTTTCTCTGTTGGCTTTACTGTGGGAGTGGTAAACTCCAGGTAAGTGAGTCATCAATAGGTGTCAGGAGTGATGTGTTCCATTACTCCTGCAGCATTCATAAGAAATGTCCCTTTTACTGTAAAATCCTGACAAGTTACATTAATTTTCTACCTTTGCTAAAAATGTTACTATGAGTTGCTACTTGGTATTTCAGTAAAGAGATGAGATGTCATTTTGTGCTAAAACTACAATTATTTGGCAGTGTATTTAGCTCTGTGTTAAACAGAAGTACTTTTCATCGATGCTCTCTGAATAGCAGTTCTGGCAATAGCACATGACGTCCTGAAAAAATGTAGCTTTTAGATAAATCTTAACATAATGTTTGGAACACTTAATTGTTATTGCAAAATGAAAAAAAGGGTAGCAACTTAACCAGCCATAATTGCTAAGTACATGCTTCTTTGATGTTGAGCACCTGAAGAAAAACAAACCCAAACTTTTAATAGCTCTAGGAGAGCAATTTAAACAGTGGTGATTAATTCTGATTTTGTAATGAAACTGTAAGAGCTTCAAGTTACAAACAAAGGCAATTCTCATGGGAAAGTAAAGTAGACACTATTAAATTACACTGTGTTAGTCTTTCTGTTTCCAAGTGTTTTGTTCTTTTCATCATTTTTAGTAATGCTTCATTACTTGGAACAACTGCTTGCAAATGTATAATAATAAAGTTTATTATAATTTCCACTGCCTGTCCCTCCCCTTCTATTTTTATTAATTTGTGAGTTTTGATGAGTAGACCAGAAGTACAAATTGTTCTACTAACACATAGCACATACCTGTTTGGTGAAATATTAAGAATTGTCAGAATGGCATAAGCTTTTATGCATATATGTATGAGTTGACACATATATCCAGTATCTAGAAACAGCTGTGATGAGAAATTCCAAACAAATATATATACATATATATATATATATATATTCTAAATATTATAAAATAATCCATTGATGTGCAATGCAACTGTCTTATTCTTACATAATATTAATCATTATTACTGCATTTTAAAAACTTCATCTTTAGCACTTGCATCATAAATAAGCTCTTTCAGTGCTGTGGAGCCAAAGCTGTTTAGTTATCATTGATATCTATAGTCCTTGGTGACTTTTGGTTGCTGAGGCCCAAGAGATGAGTCTAGGGAGCTCATTGGTGAAAGATGTCAGAACTGAAGTGAGCCTGTCATCTTTCTTCTCTGATTTTCCTGATTTATGCCTGAGGTATTGTTGTATCTCTCACAAAGAATCTATGAGGAATTTTTATCTGTTTGTGAACTGCTTTTATCATTTTTGAATGGAGCACTATTTTTGAATGCATCTTTCTTATATATTTAAATATAGATTATATGCAGAGTTCTTGCCTATTTGTAGTCTCTTCTCTTGCTTATCTCATGCCTTTACTAATTTTTATTACTTGAATTTGTTGCCTCTTTGGTGGTCACACAGATCATATACTTATGCAAAATGTTCCTACATTGTCTTTCACTATGCCATAACTGTTTAACAGAATACTTACATACTATTGCTGTTTACACTACTTTAACTACTTTACTATGCTTCTGTTCAGCTACATCCTGGCTAATGCAGTTTCAATTTATAGACCTTTATTTTGTCTATGAACTCTCTTACCTAGAGAAAATCATAGTAATAATGAAAATCGCATAGATTAAAGCTGTTTCATATTTACTTTTCAGTAGCAAAATTGTGCCACATTTCTAATTATTTTGTGAGTACCATTACCCCTTCATTTTAGAGGCCTGATTCATGAGTTCATTAAGGTTAGTCAATTTTTAAGCATTTTTTTTTAACAGTAAGTGCATTATACAAGTTAGTGACTCTCATAAAGTTAAACCTCTGCTTAGGTACTTTGATGAGTTGGATTTTGAGGTCACATCTACTCTCTGAAATAGTGCACACTAGAGGCATCTTTACACCTTTTTGATCTGTCAGCCTTTGGGATGAGAATTCGCATATTCTCATGAATGTGTTTTTTTCTGATTCAGAATGAAAACTCTGTAGTCAGTGTGAAAAATTACATCAATGGTTACACTGAGTTTGAGAGCCTGACTTCAATCCCTGCATAGATTTGAAATGTTTAAATGTGTTGTCTGGTGTCTCAGAGCAGAGATGGACTATATTCTTTCTCTTGAATTAGAGAAATAATTTTAAACAATTTTACCTATCTGCTTTATTTCTTTTGGTGGAAAAAAAATTATAATATTATAAAAATAAGTTTCACTAGAAATGTAAAGCTACTCTCCAGCACAACAAAATTCTTGGCTATTCCAGGGTAATAGGTCTTTTCCTGGTCAAGTGGAGCAATAAGGGCTTCAACAAGCAACTGTAGTAAAATGGAACTCCAGGTCAGACATCTCAAAAACCTCTCTGTACTTTAGTCAGTTATGATTGAGTCTTTTTTTCCCCTCAGCTGCAAGGTTAGTAGCATAAGTTAGCTCTAATACTGTGGACATTAAAAGAAGAAGGTCTGAAAAAGATTGACGAACGACAGACAATTATTTTATGCTATAACATCTATTCAGAGTATGGGAGATGGTACTGTTGTAAGTCTACCTAGGCAACAGTCACTATTGCAGTACAATTATTCTTGTTAATTAAATCAATATAGGATGTAATCTTGTGATCTGCATATCAAGTACTTACAGGCTGCTGTAAAATTTACTTGAAAGAAGCTCAGACTGCTCATCCATATTAGTTTTCTACTTGCTCATTGCACAGATTAGCAATGATCGTTAAAGAAAAGAGAATCAATGAAGTATGAGAATTCTGCAGTATCTGGAACGTATAGGACTAGTCATAGCTTTCTATTAAAATCTTTCTGTCTCTTTGGCAATAATTTAAGTCTTGCAAAGGACTAAAACGACCAGCAAAAATCTCATCCTCCTTTGTTTGTGCATTAAGGTTAATTGTTCAGTGACACTGTGTGTTTACTCAGTTGAACGACTAGATGCTTAGAGATTGTTTTTACACTGTGAAAATAAACATTTAAGTATGTCTTTTCACATGTAGTTCTGGTGTGGGCTAAGGTCCTAACTATAATGAGGAATGTTGCTATTGACTGTGAAATTGAAATCTATAAAAAAAACTTGTTTTCACAACATGCGTTTTCATAGTATTTTTCTCCTACAGTTTTATCAGTGAAAACTTGAGGAACTCAATAAGAAACATCCCATTCTTTGCTTGTTTATTTCCAGCAGATAGTGAACTGAGAATGCTGTGGTAAAGGTTGTGCTGATATGTTTTGAAGGCATATCTTAGATCTTGCTATGCAATTCTATCAGTTCTAGTTTGGATGTTTCAATTTCTCAGAACTGAAGTCCTGATAAAGTTCTAAGAGAGCTAGAGCAATGGACTGAATATCTGCAATTTAAAAGAAGTGTTACAGGATATGTAATAGAAAGCAGATTGTACTTTCAGGTATAAATGTCTCTAAGGGTACTCTGAAGAGTATAAGAATATGGATGAAAAGTAAGTTTGAGTAACACTGTCAAATTTTAGTATAAAAATTATTACATTTTTAAATACACCAAAAATAACTGTAAACTGATAGTGAGAGTTCCATAGAATATCTAAGATTCTGAATTAATTAAATAGTAATTTTAAGTTATTTTCTACTGAAGGACATTTTTCTCCTTTTTTTCCTCTCTTGTGTTTAGTATCCAGTTAAGCTTGTGATACCTTTTTGTTATTTCAATTTGTTAGCCCTTCACTAATGTTGTCATATACCATTTATGCTACAGGTTTATTACTCCTAAGCCTTATTAAGTTGAGTTTATTATTTACTTTTAGCACAGAAACATCTCAAGTATCTTTACAGCATCATAACTTTGCGAGAAAAAAGAAGAATTGTATAGAAATAAATATACTTCAACTTACAACTAGGAAAAGAAAGTCGACAAGGGATAGTCAAAAGCTTAACAACACTTACACAGCATGAGCGTTTTAAAGTGCTCAAAATTTATGTCTATATCTTGTTTTGCATGATAAATTTTTTACTGAGTATATAAAACCACACCAAATATAAAAATATATTTAAATATGACCATACTTTTTAATAGTCCGAGGTAGTGAGGAAAAGCAACAAGAATGAAAGTAATCATAAAAGAGAAGAGAGAGATAATGGGAAAAGGAGAAAATATAAAGTGGTATTGCAATGATCCAGAGAAGAAATTAAAAAAAAAAGGGAAATCAGAAATCATTAGAACATTGCTTCCTGAATTATTCAGAGCTATATATTTATCTGTACCTTAGTATTGTGATGGCTATGAATACAGAAAATCTGGAATGGATCTGCAATCGTTGTTATTCTAATAAACTGAAATATTTGGTCAATGCATCATTTATCTCATTTACCTCATCCCCAGAGTGATTACAGAAACCACAAATATGATAACCAATCAACAGTGAAAAAATATAATAAAAACTGGAGATTTATTTTGAATTTTTTTTTCTTTTTATTACATCATACATCTGCTGACAGTAAGAAGATGAGCTTATTTCTGATGACACAGTTCATGCTTAGAAAAGCTTTTGTCCCCTTGGAACACCTTTGGTCCTCAAATGAGTATTTTTATTCTTAATTTCATATGGCTTAAAAATTAAAGGATGCAATTTCACTAGGGAAAAAACCCAACAAAAAACATAACAAGAAAATACTCAACAGCTCTATAATTGTATGTAAAGTACATGGCATTTTGTGGGAAAAAAACAAGTACCTAGACATGGACAAAGCATGAGGAACAGCTATATCATATATGAAGGAAGAAAACATATTCACACAGGATGGGGTTGAACTTAGTGAAGATAAAGAAAAGAGTTTAAAGTTTACAGACTGATAAATTTCCTAAACAGTGTGAAATGGATAATGTTAATCAGAAACAATTTATTGCATGAACGTTAAACAAGAGGAGAGAAAAAGATCCTCCATCATTATACCTGAAGGGGTCTGGGCCTTGTAGGTTTGTGCTGTACAGACACTCACAGAAATAGCATTTAGGACTTTTTTGGGGGTGTGGGATGATGGGGTGGTGGTGGGGTAGAATTGTGTGTTTCTTTGTACAAGGATGTTCTTACATGTATTCAAATCTCTAGAACAGGATGATGACAAGAGTCTGTTGAAGTCATTATTGCAGCACCATGTTCAGCTGGTCCAGCAGAGGCTCCATGAACCTGTTTTGTAGTATCTCAATACCCAACTGGCCTGTTGGCCCTAGCATGCTATGTGGAATATAGAGGATCCATTGTTACTGTCTTAAAGCTACATGTAAGACATCTCTAGACTGTAAAAATGTGTGACCTATGTGATCTTTTCCGTATCTGCTGCAATGGTTTCTCTGGAGCATTTCCAAATGCATTACCTGTGCTCTGTGAGGTCAGTTGTGCAGCAAAAATTGCCTGTGTCTCTACACAAACCTTTTTATTCATCTTTATGTTGAATGCTGATGTTAATCAACACATCTAAACTCATGTAAGCACACATGTTGTACCTATAGTTATAGTTATTTTGTGGCTGGGTGTGAGGTCACTGTAATTTTTATTCCCTGAGTGGGAATAACATATCAGAGATAATGCAGGTTTAATCTTAGATGTAAGAGGAAATAAAGGGAGTGCAGAAAATTAGACACACAACCTTTTGGTGTGAGTTCTAGACAATGTATTTCTGGGATAAATGAGCAGTCTGGAATGGTATAATTGCAGCTAGTTCTAGAAGGAAGGAAACAAAAAATGTTCTGGAACAACTTTGAATATGCTTTTTTCTGTACTTAGACATTGAGAAAATCATTTGCAGCATGGCAGGACTTTATAATCCTTGTACTATGGACTATACCTTCAGAGAAAGGCATAATTCTCATGTTTAAAGATCCCTTAAGAGGAATAAAAAAGCCTACAAATATCTATGCATTAATAATAAAATACAGTCCATAGCTGTAGTCCTCTTAACATGCCCAAGGATTTCAAAGGGTTGCTTAGTAGTTTAGAGCAACTTATATATATATATATAAATAAATATATACATATATATAAAAAATAAATATATAAAAAAAATATAAACTATAATTTTTTCCACTGATGTGTCTCCATCATTCCATGAAGGGACAGAACAAACCTCTGTTTAGACGTGCTTGGGATTTCGGTCTAGTCTGTAATAAGAACCCATGAATCCTCACTGTATCCACAAGAAGTGGGAAGATGGGCAGAGAGTGTTTGTGTCCTGCACTTTTAAGTCCTCTTACTTCAAGCTGCTTTATTCTGACATGCCAGTGTGCATGTCATTCTGTTGACTGGTGCTCCCAGAGCTGATGTGCACAAGCCAGAGGGCATAAAAATTGATGTTATTTTCAGCCTAATGTAACTTTTTTTGAGAGAGAATGAGTGTAGATGAGTGTAGTGAGAAAGATGTCATGTTCAAAAAAATCATCCTGATATGTATGTAAATTACCAGACAAACAATTTGTGTAAAAATCTTAGTTTTCATCTTAGTTTTCATTTATAGGAAGAAAAAAAAAAGCATCAGTAAACATGATCTCCAGGTTCCTGTCTTCTGTACCATTCCCCCTTTTTTCAAATCACCACCACTCTCCATCACTCCAGAGCACCCTTTGCTCATTCCTGATACATTCCTTCCTGTTGCCTTCCTCTGTTTTCTGTGCAAGGTTATGGACAAGTACAGAATAAGAGGGAGAAGTCTTTAAATTTTGTGTTTGATGAGAGGTAAAGAATAAGGTGTGTGAGAGACTGCTTTGTTTTATTCAAGGTCACAGACAGCTCTCAAAAACCTTGTACACAAAGCATATTTGCTGATGTCAAAGCATGGGGCTCTGGAGAAGATTTGTATCTCAGAATTCATCTGCCATTTGCCTGGAGTTACTTTCTTCATCAGAAGACACACCAAGTGGGGCCTAAGAACAAAATGTTTCTAGGTGAGGTGTTCCACAAATACATATGCACGCATACACAAAAAAAACCGAAACAAAGATTCACTTCCCCCAAAACAAAATGAAACCAAAGAAAACCCCAGAACAAACAAACAAAAAAATAAAACACAAAAACCACAGAAAATTAAAGGAAAAAAAAATAGGTGTTCTTCTAAGTAAGCATTCAGCACCCTATGATGAATGGAGAAAGACATGTATAGGGTATGGGACAGCCTGAAAACAGCCTCAAAAGAAAGAACCATGCCTGCCTTCAGGGTCTTAAATACATGCACTTACTTAATTTTGTTTGAATTGAAAAATATTCAAGATTCAGAGGTTGGTCATTAATGTGTAATGATATCAGTGTCTTGAAAGGTGTACTTAAATCTCTGACTCTGAGTGGAGGAAATGACAAAAACTAGCCACAAGGGTGTTTAATGATTTTAATACTTTAGTTTGAGAAAACTTTGTTCTTTTGATTCACTGAGAGGATGTAGATGAATGAATAATTTTGGTTTAGAAATTCTGCACATAGTGGCACTAGACTTTATTCAAAATAAGCATGCAAAATAACCTCATGAAAGCTAGAATCTATCATGAATAACAGCTGAAAATATAATATTGCTTACCATAAAAAAATGTATTTAGAGAGATTAATAGGTAGGAAAACATACATCAGAAGCACGCTTTCATCTTGGACTACCATAGCCATGAAAATTATGGGTATGCAACAAATACATTATAACTTACACAGTGGTAAATACTCTTATGCCTGAAACGTTAAAACATGCCAGGTTTCAGATGAATATTTCTACTTGAGGGCATTTGCTAAATATGTATGTCTCTTCCTCCAATGAATGCAATATACAGCACAATAAACTGAATACTGTTATTGAACTATATTTAGTTTTGCCTAGTTTTATTAATTTTCCCATGTCAAGAAGACTCACCAGATATCAATTTGCCTCTTAAAGAGCCATTGACAGAAGTAAGCCATGTGCCACTACTAGAGAAAGAAGGAAATGTATTATATCATACATTTAATTTTATACAGTCACCTCTGTATTAACTTGACAGGGATAGAAACATGCAGACTGCAACAATAGTCTAATAAAGTTTTCAAACATTAGAAATTAAGTTCTCAAGTTCACTTGTTGAATGACAGCTTAATCAAATTAAATTCCTATAAAACTCTATGATATTACCCAACTGTATGTCTTCTGGTAAGTTTTAAAGGATGTGTTTATCTTTCTGTTGTTTTTGTTTGGTGATTTAGTTTTATTTAATTTCAAATGTAGTTTATCAGTGCCTATTCTGAAGACACTAACAAATTTAGTGTGGAATGTGGTGAAAAAAATCCAGTTATATTAGCTGTTGTAAGAGTAACCTGATTAATCTGATAAATTCTTCAGTTTTAACAAGAGATAATGAACAAAAAAATCAAATTAATAACCCCCCACCCCTTATAAATAAATATATTCAAAATAGAGATTGCTGGACTTTGATAATAATATACACTACCATACTCACTGACATAATCTAATGCCATGCATTTCTCTTGAAAAATAAGAAGTTCTGTCATTACACAATAGTTTCCATGAATCCAGATGACATTATATGATGAGGCAAATCTGAACATTCTAGCTACAAATAACTTTAGATGAAAGAAAATCCTGAGAAATTCGTTCCTGACTTTTCTGGGACTTCAACAGCTGTTCAAAAAAAACCAAGTTCACTTTGCAAGTTACTCTCACAGAGTCAGATAACAATTCTTTTCTAAGTTCGATTAGTTTTGTTGCTGTTTTTGCTGCACAGAGTGATTTTGTATGTAGATATTGACATTGACTGATGAATGAAAACAGACATTCACAAACACATACAATTCTATGTTTAAATTTATTTGAAGTGCTTGCCTTTCGAAGCAATTAAGCTCATTACTGTTGGGACATATATTTTCTAACAGTAATATTTGTGATGGGCTTGTACTATACCATTATTGTACTGTTACAAACCAGGTTGCAAGAAAGATTCTTTAAAGTTTGTGACTTTTCCTAGACACATAAAGTACATCAAAATAAAATTTAAGGAAAAAAAATCCCCTGTATAGTACTACATGTACACAAAAAATCTGTCACATTTTCAGTCTTTGTAGAAATTACTGTTTAGTGGCACTGCTAAAAGTACTTATTTCAATGGAAGAAAAACCCACTAACATATTAACTCTGATTGTTATTTGAAAATCATTACAAACCTTTGTAATAGAAGTTGGAAACACTGGGGTTTATTTGACTTTTAAAAGGTAAAATGATAAAAAATTTAGCAGTGAAAGATGAAGTGCAAATTTCAACCAATGTATTTTTTTCTTAATTTGGTGAGGTTTTAATGTTTATAGGTATGCTTCCATGCCCTGATTATGTACTAATACCTTTAAACCATGTCTCACAAATACTCTATTACAGCATTACTCAAGGTCATTTTCCTAATAATTAAGGATAATAAATATGCCAGCTTCAATTTTTAAATTATCCTGTAATTTGAAATGTGATTAGCTTTTAACATCAAATATTTCATACTAGACTACAAGACTAATTCTAAAACAAAGCTATTGAAATTTTCCCCAGTAATTAGGATAGTAAATTTTTAAATACTCTAATTTTGAAGCATCTGTGGCAAAGGAGTGTGCAAAAAGATTTCTTCCTTCAGGCTTTAGAATTAGGCATAGTGCAAAATACTCTGTCTCATAAAGTAATAGTTCTAATAATTTATTTATTGAAGGAATCAAAGCTGTAGCTGGAATACAGCAAATTACTACCACTGTTGAATTTGCTTCAGTGAAACAGAGCATATAATATTTCAGTGTGTTTTAGTAGTAGTGTTTTTGATGAACAAGAAGCTTTTCAGAAATAATGTAAAATTAGTTGGGCATTTGTGGAATTGTTGTGGGAAGTTTCTTCTCTTAACATTATTTGTTTCAGAACTAAATAATATATTTTATTAAGGCTGGTTTGCAATGGCCTTAGCAGCCAGCAAGCAGACATCCATTTCCAGATTTCAGGAGAAACTTCCTTGTGTTCTGAATTCATGACAAAGGTCTAAGTGCAGAGGAAAGGGTATCTCATTCAGTGTATATATTTCAGGCCATTCTGCTATATTGGAAACGTCCTGAAGTCAAAATACCAGGATATCAAATCATGTGACATAAAAAAATGGGGAAATCTGGATCATTTCATGCAGTGACAAAGAAATACTGACCTTCAGTGATGAAGTTTATTCTTTGCTTGTCATGTTACCATGGTTTCATCTCCCCTGTGTAATAGTTTCCAGTTGTAAAACAGATAAACAAAAATCACTCAAGTGTTTGACATTTCATTACACTATGCCATAAATAGCAACTTTTGTCCAGAAAATGTAAAATAAATGAAACCATTGATAAGCAGTTTAAGTGATGTTGCCAATGATTCTTCAGTAGTGTCTGATACTTAAAACTAATTTCGGGAAGTCCAAGTGGCCACAGACAAGCATCAAGCTCGCAGAGATGCTAATTTTTCACTAAATTAAAAGCATTGGGTAATATCAATCTTGCAGTGAGGAAAAGCACATCCTCATAGCTGCCCTCATATGCTGCATTTTTATCATTCATGTAGCAATTGATGGCATGTGCTCACAGCACCTGCTTTCAGTTGCTTCCTTCAGACGGTGGTTGGATAGGTTTCAGTTGTAACTGAACCTTTGGCCAGAAATGCTGTATTTTGAGATTTTTCTCTTTTTTTCTTTCTCCTAAAATTGAAAATTCCCTGTTTGCATTGTGAAATGTGAATTGCCAATAATTGATAAAAGTGATTTAATAAAGATGAGTGATAATCCTGCCTTTAACAAGAGTTGGAGAAGATGATGTTTAAAGGCCCTTCTGACCAAAATAATTCTAGGATTCTAGGATTTTAACATGCTTTGGATACTTAGGACTCTTCCTAATACTTGCATTTCTTTTCCAGATATATTCATACAGACATTTAATGCTTTCTTAAAACACTTAGGTTCAACTTTAAAGGCACTGGTTTTCCCCTGAGTGAGCTCAGCTGAATAACTTTACACATTCTTTTTCTTCCTTATGCCACACCAATGTTATGGTATCCTCAGTCAAAAAGAAAAACTTAGTTACTGATGAAGTATTTTTAAGAAACCCTCTACTAGAGACAGTGATATGACATCAAAACGAGCTGAAAACAGTAATGCAAGAAAGCAGAACTACGGTCTGTATGAAGAGCAATTTTCTCTGTACCAGTTTCATTGTAATTTCTTTATAGCTTTTGGACAATGCAAAAAACCCTACTACACAGTAGGTAGTATGCCAAATCAAGTGGAGCAAATGCATTCCTAGAACTACCCACTTTATTGTTGGATTTAACACCTTATTTATTGACTGAAGCAATGTATTTTGAAAAACTCTCACGATGGTGTATTTAGAGCAAAGATCTGCCAAGTGCTACACACATTTATTTTAGGGCCAACACAATGCAGTTTATTTTAATGTCCATAGCTATAGCTGCTGAAGTGGGAGAGAAAAAT
Source organism: Poecile atricapillus (assembly GCF_030490865.1). Taxonomy (NCBI): domain Eukaryota; kingdom Metazoa; phylum Chordata; class Aves; order Passeriformes; family Paridae; genus Poecile; species Poecile atricapillus. The sequence continues at coordinate 27,680,641 of NC_081251.1, forward strand.
TATTCAAGCATTCAGGGCTCTTTCTAAAGATCATATGGAGGCTGAGGCACTTGCCTAGGACAGGCACAGTAAAATGCAAGTGTACCAAACCCACTTCATTATTCTGCAGAGAAGTGTTATGATTGCCATAGGTTCTGAGCACCACAAAAGGCAACATACATCAGACCTCATGTCCATCTCCAACAGAGCACATATGACAGGTTCAGAAACTATGTGATAAAAACAGATGGCAGAAAATAATTGTTCTGAACTGATTATCAAAGTACTAATTGGATTAAGCTGGAGAAAGAACTAAATACAGCTCTTCAAGTCAAGAGGTCAAAAAAAAATCCACGTTATGACCTCAGGAAAGTCACTTAACCTTTCTGAGCCTCCGATTTTCCAATTACTTCCACTGTCATTTGTTCAGTACATTGAATATAACAGCAAAGGATGGTAATAGTTCAATGAGTATATCAGACTTTTAAATAATTAATTTTATCAAACTTTTAAACTCATCAAGGAGGAAATAGGTCAATCAATCATGATCAATGTGCTCGGTTGATATTCCCAGCACATCGTGAAGCCTTGCTTGCTTTATTTTCTTTTTTTTTTTTTTTAGATGTTACTGAATAGCAACTTTTTATTGAGAAACTGTATTATTTTCAGGGAACCCTGCTGGAAATTCTTTCTGTGCATACCCCCAGGTTTTAAATTTACAGTTGAAAGTTTTACATTGAAATAATGCAATTTTTTTTTGCATTGCAATTTTTTCACTGCATCAGCAACACTACTTTCATTCAAGTGATAAAAAGAATAGTTGGTCTGCATATATATTCATCTGCTTTTTTACAGTTGGTTTGTGCTTTGTTTTACTATAAATATTGTGTTATACACAATTAAAAACCAAAAAAAAACAAACACGCTATGTAAATAGCAAGACTGACATTATAAAAGAAAGAATGAAGCACTTAATACAGTTTGGTAAGTATATTCATTTACAGTATTTGAAATATTACATCTCTACATTTTGTGTAAGAAGCTTCCTCTTCTGTGTGCTATGCTTCCTCAGTTTCATCACTCACGTGGTAAGTTTATGATTTCATACATTACTTAAACATATTTTTCCAAGGAAAGTATTTGTGTCAGTTGTGTGGCTTTTTCTTTATTAAGAGTGTAAACACGAAAGATATTGAATGAATCTTGATGATCAATTCTGACTGCTTTTCCAGATGATTTTGAATATAATTCAGATTTCAAGAGAAAAGAAACATGGAAAATAAAATTAGGTAAAGTTAGCAAAGGAAAATGCGAAGAAAGATAACATATTTTTAATGAAATGTTTAGATATCTTAACTTTTTATAATATCTTCCCACCATATTCTATGAGGAAAACATTAAACAAAATGGAAGGAAAATAGGCATATGGAACAGAAAAAAAAAAGGGGACAAAAGAAAAATTTACCTTTTTTGGCCATTTTCTTTTTATATGGTCATTTCTGTTTCTTCATTTTGCCCCTAACAGCCATGTGATTAATTATGCTTTTTAACTGAAACAGAAAATCTTAATAACAGCATATAGTAAGCCTGTTTCAGTAAGTACACTGCTTATAATATCCCTGGTGAAGCTAATAGTCAGCACTTATATCCTTAAATCCTAGATTATTATATAACATCGGATTCAAAAGAAAGAAAAAACCCAAAATATGTAACATTGGGGTTTTTTTTGGTTGTTTTATCTAGAAATTAAATCAGTGGATGATGTACAACTAGATGCAGCAGCTCAAAGTTAGCTCCTATAAAAATTTATTGTGTTATTTTGGGATATATATTAGTCACCCATTTTTAAGTCAGATATATTTCTGTAGAAAATAATTCTTGCCAATATATTCCTTGAAGTTATAAAAGTAATCAGACACCTCTGCTGTGAGAACAGGAATTATTCCTCTCTGCATTTGAAAGAGCATATATATTAAAACAATTGTAATAATTGTAATTATTTAAGAGCTTATACATTAAAGACTGAAATTCCTGACACACATATATTGCTGTCAAACTGAATGTTATGGGACTCTTAAGGTTAAAAGGAAAATATTTATGCCAAGAGCAATCAGTCAAAAATTTTTAATATGGTTTTCTGTCTGTCTGGGGCTTGAAGTAAGGTAAAGGGAAAACACTTCCAGATATCAATGTTTCCTTAAAGCAAGTCACACATCAGTTTGCACTAGTTGCATCAACTTTGCACTAGTATTTTTGAAAAAAAAAACCAACAAAAAACCCAAAACATTCAGTAAAAGCAAACAAATATTTATACTACATAGTTAGAAAATCACTGATGTTACTCAGCCAGGGAAACTGTCTATAAAATATGGCATGCTCCCCGGAAATGGTGATATCCTGCTAAAAATAAATTTACTGGAATTGAACAATTGCTCTAGAAATTAAAGAAACTGGAATAAAATAAATATATTAGTTAACCTCAACAGCTTTTTCACATTAGGAATAGAATAAATGAAAATAATTTTATATATTCACCTACACTTCTGTGTATGTGACTCTCATTGGATCTTTCCAACAAGCTTGTGCCTGGAAGAAAACATTTATATGGAAAAGACCTTTGGCAGAGCAATTAAGACACACAGGAGGGGTAGCATTGGCTTTCCTTCTCCTCAGCTGAGCAGAAGACAGCAATGCATCTCATCTGCTTGAAAACATGTCACAGACAGGCAATTGCTAGAAGATTTTCTAGATCTGCTTTGCACCATAGACTGTGGAGGTCTTGCTGCAAATTTCAGTTTATTACTAATCCTAATTCTGATTTTATGGTGTGAAACGGGGTAGTTGAGGGACATCAGGTGTTCATTAACAGCCAAAGTAGGATTATATAACCCGCAGTGAACTTTTCCAATTGCTTTTGATGCTTTAAAACAAAGCCACTAATTACTTTGTTGTTATTGTATTTACTGTATCAATTTATGGTAGTGTAGTTAGTAATTTGCAAACAATTATTACCTTCTATCAAAGGATATTAATTCTGAATAGGTGAATAATTTTAAGTAAAATGCTTAGCATGGGAGCTGATCAAGCCTGAAAATTTCAAAACAAATAATCATTTTTCCCATACATTTTAAAAATATGCTTTTTAAATGTGCTGTCATGCATTACAGTCCTATAAGTCCCTTAGAAGTTCATTACCTTCAGAACGGACAAAAACAACTGGAAAGTGGTTGATAAACAAAACCATTAACCCAATTTTTCCATTTACTTTGAGGATTCAGAAGCAGGTGCTGCAACACAAACCCTCATTTAACAGCTGTTTGTTTCATTTCCTATAACAGTGTACACCACACTCCTTCATCTCAGAATTATGTCACTGTTATGCAATTTAGCACAATTTAGGGAATAAACGACTGTCTCCTTTGAAAAACTTCAGTCTGAATGGGAACACAAATTCAATGTGAACATAACTAAGAGCCTGGTCAGATTCTAATGTGTTTGCACAGTGAGTTGTTTACAAATTCCAAGTGGTATCTAGTTGTATCAGTGAGGTTGCTTCATCTCTTTTGTTGAAACTTAGAACTAAGGCATATTTTGAAATGTTTTTTTGTTTAGTATAATTTTTCCTCCTCTGTAAGGTATACTATAGCATATAAAAGAGATGCATCAAGAAATCCAGGCTACAGTATGTTAATGAAAGATATTCTCTATTAATTTTAATTACATTATTACTACATTATTTTTTTAATTTTTGTTTCTCCAATTTTACTACTAATATATTGTTGTTACAGTGACTCTAGTGGTGAAAAAAGACCATATAATTTGCACTACCTCATAATAGAATGTTAACTAAAAGACAATCTTATAGCACTGCTCAAAATCACTGGACAACAAGACCAATACAGACGCAGTCTGGGGAAAGTAAACAAACAAACAAACAAAAAACAAATGGAAAGAACTTCCTATTTAGTACATAATAGTTGCATAATTAAGAGAATCAGTAGTTTGTGTCAACTGTTAGTAACACAGATAATGTTCAATTTTTAAAGGCCTCCTGCCTATGGTAGACAACACCATGATATATTTGCAGATGTAGGCTGCTTACAATTTCTTTTTGCTTGCCTTAATGCTGAAAGGGGAAAAAGAAAAGTGATAAAATCCTTAGGCAGAAATAAAAAAAAAAAAAAAAATTATATACAAAATATAAATATGAGGCCCATATTGGATTAAATATTTGATCAGACAAGAAATAAATATCACACTAGATATATGATGGATAATTTGCACTCCAGCATTAATCTCCTGCTAATGCACAACCTCTGCAGAATTTTGCTATTATAAAGAACTTTACCCTAACCATTTTTCTACTCTGGAGTTTTTTATTTTCTCCAAATATATGTTGACAATAGCTATAATTATACCAATGACATAAAAATGGCCAATTTTTTTTTCTTTCATAGTTTTCAGTTTTATTGGATAGGTCACACTCAGAAGCTTGCTATGTGTAAAACAGAACAAATAATACATATGAAACTAGGAAATTTTGTTTTACCAATTAATGTTTTAATAGTTTCATTAAAATATAGTGAATGGATATTGCTGGTCCACTTAGTGACACTAACTGGCACGGTGCAAAGTACTGCTGCAAGTCTCAAGAGCATAAAGATTAAAAATGTTACACCAAAACCAAACCAAACAAAAAAAATCTCTTCCTAGTAGCTACTCATTTCCTCAGGTGTTTTGTCCTCAGCCTTTCCCAGCCCCAGACACTGTGGTTTCTTTCCAGGTTTCAGTTCCTGAGGGACTGGATCCACAGGACATAATGGAAATCTGCAGAAAGCTGTACTCTCCACTAACCTTGTGCACAGATCAGGGCTTGTGTAGCCAGAAGGAGAGGCTGTGGAGAATCAGCCATAAGATCTTCATGTGCCCTGGTTGTTAGCCCCCACAAGACTGTTGGTACAAAATGTTCCTTGGTCATCTTTGCCCAGTTCTGACAGTCAGGACAGGATGTGGGCTACCTGCTCCCCACCATGCTCCTCACAGCACCAATAGCTTGTGTGAGATCTGTGTGATGGTCTGCATTAACCACCATACGGGTCATTGGCATCCAGCCGGTTGATGATTACTGTGTTTTATGATGCAGGCTTTACACTACTGTGGTGAAAGTGAGTGCAAGTTACTGCTACATTGTTACTGGGTCTGGTGTATAGATAGACTAAAAAGAAATTCTCACTCCTTGTGTAGTAAAGGCCACACCCCCTTCTTAGAAGTCAACCTGTGGCTTCATTTTTATTTGCCTAACCTACAAAAGGAAACAGTTAAAGATAATTTTAACTCCATTCTGATAGTCTCATTAAGTAAAACTCTTTCTATGCCATGAATAGCCTAGGGTTTCAAATAATGTGATTTTATGTTATCATTCCTATAGATGATGACTAAACAGCTAGTCTCTATAATTCATTAATCTAACTGCCTGAAAATGAGATGTATATTCAAACACTGTGCATGTCTTAGTGGCTGCCCTACTGGTATCCCAAAAGCTAATGGACTCAGATGTCTTCAGTAGATAAGACTCGATGGAGATGATTTTTATAATGTTCTTTCCTGTGTTGGTATGCTGAATGCTGGTAAGAAATTGCTTTCTGCATTCCCTGAGAAGAGGCTAACAGTCTTCTGTACTGCAGCTCACAATTATTAGCAGCAGCAAACTCATTCTGCCTAATAACAAGTGTCTCTCATTTATTCCCACACGGCTGGCAATGGTAGTTGACATTAACAGAAATTTCCTCTACTTTAAATGTCAACTGAATGGGGCCTTAGAAGAGCAGAGATATCCATTACTGTACGAAGAATATGTACAAAAAACATGTATCTGATGCTGCAAAAAGAGAATAATTTTAATTAGTGCCTCATGAAAGCAATTAGAATGCTTGCTGGGGGAAATGTAGAAAAGCTCCATTTTGTTGTTTCATTTTTTCATGTATTTACTCTTTGTAGGATGATTATGCAAAACATCTGCTGCATTGTGAGACACACAGAAAAGTATGAGAAAAGGAAATATGAAACATTTCCATTTTTATATTTTTAGATATTACTTAATTTTAAAACTACTTTCAAAAAAATCTCCATTCTCCCTAATACTTTCACCAAGGATCTCTTAATTTGCAAATGATAGTCAGCCAGCAGCAAAAAGTATTGATGAAAATTTAATGAATGGAATTTCTCAGCCTAAAAATCAAAGGAGAGGGGGAAAAAAACCCTCTTCATCCTCTTTTCCCTGAGACATAGTTTATATTCCCTTAATATCTTTGAGTCACGATTCAGCATGATAGCTAACACTCTGGGACAAATCTCTTTTAGGTATAGATTACCACTAGCTAAGGATCATTTCTGTAGTGATTATTTGGTTGGGCAAGAGGACTCTAGTATTGACCTGTTCAGTTAATCTCTTCCATATCAAACTTGTTTAAAAACAGGTATTCAATTTACAGTGTAAAAATGCTTGTTAGCCCTTGGAAATAAATCCAAAGAGAAAAATGCAGCTGTTCATGGATTTTTAATTGCTTGTGAAACTGCAGCATCAAACAGTAAGCTTTACATGTTAGGAACTTTTAGCCTGATTTTCTAATCTAGTGCACATCTGACCATTTCAAAGAAGGAAAAACTAAAAAGAGAATACTACTGTATTGATTTTGGCAGTATTTTACCTTTACTTTGAACCTATGAAAATGTCTTTATAAAATGAAAGAAATAATAGAGAATTAAGCCTTCTATTTCTTTTTGTTCCTTACAATTTCTAAACCAATTTTTCTTTGGAGGGGATGAGCTGAGAGCTCCTTTGCTTTTATGAAGAATTTGTGAAGAAGCAGACAATTCTTCTCAGCACTACAGAGTTATAACATAACTCTGCAGTTCACATACCTCAGACACACCCTTTCAAACTTTTAGAAAATTTAATAGAGTTAACGCAGAAGTTTAAAATACAAAACTTGTAGCATTCAGAAAAAGAAATAGTGAAAATGGAAGCACTTGGTTCTATCTATTAAATACAAAAAATATAGAAATATAAATCAACATAACATCAAGTATGTATGTGTATGGAATAACATACATTTTATGTATGTTACGTATGTTCAGTTTACATAATGAGGCTTTTAAAGAATAAATTAAAAACCAAGAAAAAAAATTCTAACTAAAAATAAAAATTACGAAACACAGATTTTAGCTCTAAATGTCTGGGCTCCTTTATAGTATCTTTTTATGCTATTTATATGCTGAGAGATTCATATAGCAGCATTGACTTTTGAGAGCAAATATTTACAGAATCATCTAGAACAAATGTTTTGACTGGAAATAACCACTGAAAAACATGCCTTTTCAATTTTTTCACTTTGGCAATTCTGACATTTCTGATGAATCAATGGATTCCAACAAAATCTGTTCTTTAGAAAACTCTTTTCATCTAAAACAATAACAACACAAAAAAAAAAAATAGCCAGGCAACATTATGTTTTCATCTGTTTTCACAAAAAATACCCCAAAATGCAATGCTACCTTTCTAAATAAATAAAGGAAAATAATTTTACAGGAAGACATGCAAAATTATAGCTCAGAATAATCATACTGAATTCATCAGAAAATTATATTTAAATATTTCAATCTGAAATATATATTTTTAAACATTACTATTATTTTTTATTTACCCACACACTGTATGCTTGACAATGGTATAAGAGTTCTGGTCAGTTGTATTATTTACTTTTTATATAATTTATCTTCCAACAACTGTCTACCAGTTCTGTTCCAACATTGTTTCCAAGTGAGACAGACAAATTGTTTTCCCATTTTATTAGAAAAAGATATCATTAGAGGAAGAAGCTTGCTAACAACCACAGTTAATGTGAACATACATGCATATATAATCTTGGTAAGCACATGAAGATACCTTACATGTGGGAAAAAAAAGGGCTTGTAGAAGCAAAATTATCTTCAGGCATTAGGTCTAGAAACTTTTGCACCAAACCCTTGGTTTTTAGCCATTTCAACTAAACATAAACAAATAAATGCAGGAAAATTAACGATAATATGTTTGGATCATAAAATAATTCAGGTTGGAGAGGGCCTCAGGAAGACTCTACTTCAACCTCCTGCTCCGAGCAAGGTCAGATATGAGGCCAGATCAGACTGCTCAAGGCTTTATGCTGTCAGACCCTGAAAACCAAGAATGGAGACCGCACAACCTCTAGGAACGACCTGCTCTTGTGCTGGCCTGACTTCACAGGGAAAAAGCTCCTCTTTACAAGCCAGTCTGAACCTCTCTCCTTTCAATTTATGGCCAGTGTCTGTCATCTTCCTGTCAGAACTTGGCTCTCTTTTTTTGATATTGTCAAAACATCTCTTCTCCAGGTTGAATGAATTTCTATATAAACTGAACCTCAGCAGAGTGGCTATAAAAAAAATATACACTTTGTTAATTTTACATATACATATGACATATGTCCAGGTCTGTACACTTCTTGCCTCCTAAAATAGAACTTTATTTTCTTGCTTAACAAACAAGCAACAAATGGAATCTAGGCATCCTTCCAATAATATATGAATGTTGCTGAAAAGAAAAAGCACAACAAAAAAAAACAAGGAAAACCACCTAAATATAAAACTGTGAGGATACTTAGCACTGTACACTGAAGGATAAATGATGTATCTGATGGCTTTTAAAATGAGGGTCCATCTCTTTTTAGCAACTGTAAGTCTGCTTCACAACACTGTGAAGGAATTATAATACACGTGATAGGATTCAACTGTTCTTTCATAGTATCCCACCTTTGATGTCTGGAGTGTAGACATTCACACAGAGCAAGTACTTCTGTGTACAAACCTTTAAAGCATAATTCATTCAAGTTGTCCTGGAGGACCTTACAGAGGTGAATCAGGTGAATCCTAGCTGGGGAGTATATAATATATAGGTGGTGTGCACATGTACCATTTACATGCATAAATGGAAGACTATGACATGATGTATGCAATCAGAGGCAAATTTCAAAACCAAGTATAAAGTGTACCACACTGTTTTATATCTACTAACATGAATATGATTTCATGAAATATGACAGTGGGCAATATATGGCGCATCTCTCCATTCTTAAAAATTAGCTTTAAATAGGAAAATAATTTGATTTATTTTGGAATGCAAATCGTCTAGATATCTGGAATGGGTACCATGCAACGAAGTCAGGGGCATTTATTTAATCTCGTTTTCTCCTCGAACATAATTCTGTGTAACTGTTAAATGTTACAAGATATATTAGTAAGACAGCAAATATAATTACGTAGTACATAAAAACCTAACAGGACTTCTATTTCTATAAGTTAGTAGTGATTTATGTTTTCTTTTTTATTTCTACTGGAACCTAACACATATAATTCACAGGACTGATGTGGCATTCTCTTTAGTTCTGGAGAAAACAAGATTTTCATATATATGTGGATATATAAAAATATATTTAATTTAAAAAATGTACTTATTTATGTAAGACTGGGACCACCTGGTTTTCTGGTACAGAAGGTGAATCACAGAGTAAATACTGAACCTGCATCCAAATGAAAATAACTTTTTTTTTTTTCTGATTGAAACAGTCTACCAAAATATTTTGATATAACTTGGTTTTAGTTTCAGAAGAATGCAGTATACACATACTTTTGATATGCCACACATTGCATTTATTTTTCCCAATCTGAGTCTACTTTGTCCATTACAGTAACTGTCAAGAGATCTCCCTGTTTTTATCCTGACCCACGAGCTTTTCATTCTTATCCTCTCAAGCGGTTCTGCTGAGAAGGGCAAGCGAATCAGTTGCTGGTAGGGGTCTTGCACGCAACCAGGCTGGACCTCTCACACCTTCACAAAGAGACCAAGACAGCCCCCTTTCTGCTCCCAGCTGCAGTCTGGCAGTGGCTCACAGATGCCTCCAGCCCCTTTCACACAGAGGGCCATGGTTTGTCATGCAGGGACAGGTGGGGGTGTCACCCCCTCCCCAGCAGGGCCACCCCAGAGCTGAAGCTGGAGCAGAGCAGGCAGCAGCCACTGGCCCCAGCTCTGGGTTAAACCAGCCACCTGATCAGGCCATGGGGAGGTAGAACCCTGCACTGCTGGATCAGTGCACAGCTGGGGCATCCCTCAACTAAGAGCAGAAACTGTCTTGACTGGGCTACAGTCTATTTTGTCTCATAGACATATTTTCTTTTTTCACAAGCCTTGTAATTTTCTCCTTATCTCTTCTTTTTCTGTTACATCCTTTCTGAGAGGCCATAACATAAACAATTCTTCATACAAAAGATGTTGACTACCACAGCATCAAACCACCCAGTGGTGTGATCACACACTAGGTTGTAATTCCTATTCCTTTTGTAGTAATTTCTGAAATTCTGCTTGCTTTTTTGGACTGTTTGTTACTTTCGACTCTGAGAGACCTATTATTAGGAAATAATCATCAAGGAAATAATGTATGAACGTTATTAAGAAATTTAGCACATTTTCAGTTCATCATGCATGTACAATTGAAATTGTTTTTTCCTCATATAAATGGCTTTATGCCAATTCTAAATATAATCGGACATTTTATTATCCAGCTATTCCACTGTCATGGGATCATCCTACAACTCTTCACAGCTACCCTTAGGTTTTCTACACTTAATAATTTTGTACCAGTTGCAAACTTTACATTTTCTACATAATTTTCAAATCATTCATAAGAGAATGGTAATTTTTCATCACTGTACAACGATTTGTCTATTCAGTCCTCTATATTCCTCTTTAACCAACTATGAACCTATTCAATAATCTTCCCTTATTGTTATGGATCCTTTTTAATGTAATGATTTGGTTTCTTTCATACTTTTAATTATTAAATATTTATTGATCAATATTATCATTTACTTCTTCAAGGACATTGATAGGTTGGTGAAGCATGACTTTCCTTCACCAAAGCTGCATGGATCCTCTCATTATATCATGTGTATCCATGCATCTACTGATACTGCTATTTATTATGGCATCTATTATCTTGCTTGTAGTTAAGTTAGATTTATTCATCTACATTTCCTAAAATCATTGCTAGAGGCCTTTCTAATAACTAGTGCCAGTTTAAATTTTCAGATTACATTCCTTTGTTACTCAGACTGATTTAGCCAGAGAGTTACAAACCACAGTCAATCTTTCAGCAATTTCACATGCGAGTTTCTCTGCAAGTCCTAGATGAATATCATGTGTCTCTACCGATTTATTGTTTCCCATAACATTTTTTCCTAAAATTTTTAGCTTGACAGTTCAACTTGAGATCATTCCACAGTTTATCCACTCATTTTATCTTAACTCACTTCAGCACCTCAATGTCTTTCTTGAAGTGAGTGGCCCAGGACAGGACACAGGATTGGTCACACCTCACCTGTGCTGAGTACAGAAGGAAAAATCACTGCCCTGGTCCTGCTGGCCAGGCTATTTTTTATACAATGCAGGGTGCCACTGACTTTGCAGTCACCTGGGCACACACTGGCTTATGTTCAGCAGGCTGTTTACTGGTTGACCCCCAGGTCCTTTTCTGCTGAACCCTTTCCAGCCACTCTGTCCCCAGCCTTTACTGCTGTCCATGTGTGGTCCAAGTTCAGGACCCAGCACTCGGTCTTGTTGAAGCTCATATTGTCGACCTCTGTTTATTGATCCAGCCTGTCCAGATCCACAAACTTACTGAGGGTGCACTTAATCTCCTCATCCAGATCATCAATAAAGACATCAAACAGGACTGGCCCCAGTGCTGAGCCCTGTGGAACCCCACAGGTGACTGGCTGCCAACTGGATGTAGCACCATTCACCATCCTGCTCTGGGCCTGGCCATCCAGACAGTTTTTAAGCCAGTGAAAGCACATGTCCAAGATGTGGGCCCCCAGCTTCTCCTGGAGAATTCTGTGGGAGACAGTATCAAAGGCAGCACACAGACATTCCAAATCAGGCATGGAGACAAAAACAGGAAAGAAACTCTGCCAATTACACTAATTAATGGGCTAGCAAGAAACTAAGGGCACCACTTTGTGGGACATCAGCTTTGATTGTGGTCAGGCTGGGGAGCTGGCAATAGTCTGTGCTGGTTTGCTCAGGGAGACCTGAGCACTGTGTTTGCTAGAGAGCACAAAAATGGACTGACCAGTGGGTAAGGAACACATGGAACAGGTCGCAGGGTCTAGGATCAGGGCAGGAGTGCCAGATGGACAAAGATCCTGTGCTCAAGGCATCCAGCAAAGTATGCTCCTGCGAACCAGGAGTGTTTTCTGTTTCCTTCTGTCTCTGCTAGCCCAACAGCAGGAGAGGCAATGGCTGTCTGTGTTTATGTATTTAGGTGTTACTGAAAATGATACCTTGTTTGTAGTAGTCTGTGTGACCAGCCACGTCAGTGTGTGTGCCTCTGCGACACTTGCACATCTTCACTAGTGATTGAATCTGAGCACAGAGAAGAAACAGCTGCATTCCTCAACATGCTCAGGTCCCCAGGGCATTGTCCTGGGCTGTGTGGCCAGGCAGGAGGGATACCTGGATCAGAACAGCTCAGAAAGACAGCCATGCTCCTAATATCTCTTAACATTCTTAAGTGGCACTGCTTCTGCTTTGTGAATTTTAGCAGACTTTCTGGTGGGATTCTATTTGTTTGGCTGGGGTATTTTAGTCTGCTTCCATTGGTCTAGTGGGTATTTGGAAAACATTTTAATTGCAACTGGCAAGCGATGTATGTGGGCCTCTGGTTTGGTACTTTTTGATGTCCTATTTTATTATCCAGTCTTAACAAAAACATTCAAAATAATGGAAATAGCAATGTAGATCTAGGCATAATTAAAAGCACTAAAGAGAAACTGCAGTGCATTTTTCTTTGTAAAACACTCCAAAGGTAAATATGTTTATTGGAAATGAAAGATCAATACTGGAACTCAGCTTGAGACTAACAGCCACAATTTAGGTGGCTCTTAACAATGCATTCTTATTTAAATTCCTATTTTAAACAAAGGGATTCTGTGGAGGAAAAAAAAAAGCAAAACCAAAACAAAACAGTGTCTCAGTTCATTTATTTTAGCATAGGCTTTTGGTGTCATACTGATGATTTAGTAGGATAACCTTTTACAAAGGCAGGATTCAAATCTACAGAAGTGGATGGCAGAAGAGGAAATCTTTTTCCAAGCCCTGGAACATTGTACATTATAATCTCTTAAACTGTTGAATTAAAAGGCAAATTATAGTGGATATGGAGACTAAAGGAAAAAACCCAAACATATATGTGCTAAATGCATGCAGGAAATGCAACCTAAATTGTGGTGTATTTCAAAGACTATGTAAATGCATTTTTTTCAGCAAATAACCTGATTTTCCAGAAGACGTCTCATTCCTATTGATCTTCAACTGTGGATCAGTAGTTCTGATTTTTTAACTAACAATTTAAAATAAAAAAGCTTTCTATTTTGTTTTGTTTTTCTCTGTTTTGTCATTATTTCTGTCTTACACCAAAAGATAAATGTTTTTAAATATGATATAGAAGATGACACTGTAATTCTGCAAATTTAGTGTGTTTCAATACTAAGTTTTACACAGTCAGAAACCTTCAATGGAATTATTTTATCGGAAAACTTTTGATATTAGGGTTATATTTCCAGTTTCTCTACAGCATGATGAATTTAAACTGTATGCTGTGTACAGCATGTGGTAAAGAACTTTTTAGTAGACTATTATTTTCAGCCCCAAGTACCTACACTACTCAGAGGTTCCCCTAGCCATTATGATATAAAAACTATACAAAGTGTAGATTTTTCCAAAGCGAAGAACCATCAAAATGTCTTTTTAGCCCGTGGATTAGTTCCTTTTTTAATGATACACTGCACATTTTTGCCAGTAACTTCTCTATTTCACACTTAATTTCCTTCACAACCCTCAAATGAATATTATCTGGTTTTAGTGATTTACTACACTTAATTTTTTAAGTTGCTCTGTAACTTCCTCCTTGGAGGCCATCATTTTGCTAAGGCCACAGTATAATTTCCCATGAAAAGTGCCCTTGGAAGAGTGATTTCCCTGTAGCCCTAGATAGTAAAGACAGTAAAGATGGATGCAAAAAAAATTAATTTAACTCCTCTGCTATTTTACCATCCTCTCTAATTGTTCCCCTCACTCCTTATTCCAATACATCCAGTGTTCTGTATCTTCCCACATTTTATGTGCAGCATTAAGTTTCATTATTTATATTGTTACACCTACCAGCGTAACACTGTGAAGTGCATGCTATGGAAAAGTATGCAGTGCAATCTTGATGTTACTCAGCAGAAAACATCTTGTTCCTCCTCAGTGACCTTGCATTTGTATTGACACTTAGACCATTCCAAGGAGGGTAAAACACTTCAAAGTAAAGGCAGCATTTTATAAACTCTGCTGAATTAATGTAAGTAACTGTGGAACAAAGCAGGAGAAACTGTTAAACAAAACCCTTGTGGTTACAAATGTAGAAAAAAAAGCTTGACCATTAAGCTTGACCATCCTTGTCTGAATGGGAGAAATATGTTTCACAGCTCTTTTTTCCAAAAGCCCTTTCTAACTGACTCCTAAAGGCACCTTCTTTGAAGTGTATTCAGTGGGGACATGGCAAAGCCCTCTTAATGTTTTCTTACTGACTTACAATTTGCCTCCTTCTTAAAGAATTTGGCAATGTGGAGGGAAAAGTGGATGCTGATGAAAGATGATTGTTGAAGTAATCAATTGTTGCTGGCTCTCACAACCTCGGACCCGGGCCAACCGGGAGTAGTGGGGCAAGTAAAAGGGACAGGCATGATCGGGTGACCAAAAAAAGTAAAATCTTTTTAATGGCAAAATAACAAACAGCAAAAGGTGAACACACACTATAGGGTCCACCACAAAAGCCAAAAAATGGGTGGGTACAACAGTATATATATGGAAGATCTGGGGGTTGGTCCGAAGGCAGGGTTCCAATCACAAACTGGGATTAGGAATGTGAAAAATAATGCAGCAAATAACAATGAATCAGAGGAGAGAACTAAGAACGTTCTGGTAGCATAACCTTATATGAACAGGCCTGCTAATGTATTCATCTTCCTGCCTATAGGCCCGATTCCCATGGCCTTAAGTTAATGCCCAAGGCCAGTCCATTATCAGCCCCAACCAGTTCCATCCCCACAATCAATATTCAGTTCCCTCATTCTGCAGTCAAGACTATGATCCCTGGACTGCTGTCTCACAGTGAAACATGCAGACAGAAGAAATCTGCATCCTCACTTCAATGAGTCCTCATATACAGGAGAGAGATGATGGAGTCTGTAACTATGTATATCTGTAAATATGATGTTTGCCCTCATCAGGGGGATGCCATGGCAGTGTGTGCCGCCAGCCCTGAGGAGGTGCCACTGGTTTAACACCTGTGTCCATGCCAGTGACTGCTGCCTCCTTTGCTCCAGCTTCACCTCTGGGGTGGCCCAGCTGGGGGCTGGCTGGCATCCCCAGACACAGACACTGTCTGCAAACCACAGCCCTTCGTGACCATGGGGATGGTGGGGATGGAGGCTGGGTAGGGAGAGAATCCAGCACAGAGACCTCACTCCCCTGGCAAAGGTATGGAAGATGCAGCAGTTGTTTTGTGAATCAGTTCTTCCCACTTTGTTACTGAGGTTTTTCCTGTGCGAGACAAATAGGACTCTTCAAACATGAAAATGTTAACACGACCAATAAGCATCTGTTATCCTTGCCTATGTGGTATGGTGTCTTTGGCCCATAAAACCCCTACCCTAATTATCTCTGTCTTTTCATCACTTAAATATGGGTCTGATATTAGGGATAAAAAGATCTGTACAGGCTGCAGGGTGGGAAGGACAGCCTGAAGATACACATACACTACCAGCTGAAAGGCTAAAATTAGCTCTGTAAAAATATCTCTATGAACAGTGTGGTTTCAACATGGATATAAATATAGTGGTCATGTTTGCTTTATGCAGAAAAACTCTGTCCGCTCTTAGGGAACCTGCTTTTAATGCTGAAGCAGTAGATACAGCATATTAATTCCTGCTGGCTTCATAGTTCTCTTCTTATACTTTTCCTTCTTTAGAAGAGGATATTAATTACTGAGTATGAAAATAAGGATCAGATAGGCTCATGACACCAGGAAAAATTTAATTTCATAAATTACCATGAAATCTTGTTGAAGATGTGAAGTTAATTGAAGTCTGTTGACATGTTCAAGCTATAAAGAAATTAGAAATTTTGAAAGAAAAAAAAAAAACTGAGAATAAGATTGAGTCTTCTTAGATAGATATAATTGTAACTTAAATTAGGAATACATGAAGGAAAAGGCTTTAGATAAATCCTTCAGCTGTTTGCCTCAAAACACAGTTGGACAAAGTCCCAGGCAGTCTGACCTAAGCAGATCCTGCTCTAATTGTAGAGCTGGACCAGATAAGCACTAATAGCCTCCACTAGTCCACATAGTTTTATTAAAAAACTTAATTTAAGAAGTATTAATATATTAAATATTTAATATATTATTATTATTTTTATTTCTTTGCATCTAAATAGCGTTTAGAGAAACACAGATGGCATGTTACTGGGTGTGGTCCCTCCTGTTAGAAACAAATATTCCTTCTGGTTTTATCGACATCCCTCTGAAAAAAAAGAAAGGACAGGCCATTCCATGAAAATATTTCCCTCTTATGCAAGTGTTAAATAAAACTCCCAACAACAACAAAACAAACAACAAAACAAGCAAACAAACTTAGAAAAATAATAGATCACCTGTAAAAATAATCCTATTAATAGCTCTTTTTGGTCAAGGTATTTTATAATAGACCTATTTAACATTAATTTATGAATGGTGAGCTGAACAATTTTCTGTAAATGATAATTCTATAATCTTTATTATCAACCTAAATCACCCACTGGATATCTCCTTCCTGACATATGAGATTTGAAGAGATTCAATTGTATTTCTGCAATAATTACTATATTATTAAGACAAATATAATTTAATTGCTAATAGAAAACTTTTATCATAAAAGCCAACCTGGTCAGTCTAAAGCCAGTAGGAAGAGAACTGGATTGTAAATCAGTCATATACACTGGATTTTTTTATTATCATTAATAAGTTCATAAGTGGAGTTGAAAAAGTGTTCTTGGCATTTTATATGACAGATGTCAGGCACAGAATCCATTGTGTCCAATGGTCTTAATCATTTCTTTAATGGCCACTATTAACCATAGCACGATATGTGTTATAATTTATTGTCCGTCCAATGCCAAAGAGATACCGTTTTCCTCTGAATGACTAAACAACCAATGCCTTATGTCATGACAAATGGTGGAACACAGAGCAGAAAAATCAAGAGACAATGCAAGGCTTTTAACAATAACTGATTTCCTGCTAGTTTAATGCATGTACATTTATTAAAATAAAAATAAATCCAAAATATAATAAAAATAGATTTAAAAATAAAGTTATTTTAATATTAAAGAACAACTTTAATGTAGATATTCCAGATTACAGCAAAATAAGCAATGTATTTCAGGTTTCTTCTGGATGGGAGGCAATTGTAATGCGTCAAAGAACACATGACTTGGGGAAATAGATAAAAATATTGGAGGAGGGGGAAAAGCCCATGACTCACTTCTCCAAACCCAAACTTTAAATATTTCTTAGGGCTTTTTAAAATACAATTATCAACTTAAAAGAACAGCAACTGCAGAACAGTAAACATAATTTGATATCTCTAAGATCTGCGTTGAAAAAGTACTTCAGGAAATACTATTTCTATCAGTTCTCAGTAGAGTTGATGATATGTATTACATATATACCCCAAACTCAATATTTGATCAAGATTTCTGAAGAAAAAAGAGACCTTACAGAAAGTATCCAACTCCAAGAGACATTTGATGTACCTAGTAACTCTGCCATTTGCAGTTGTATGGGCACATAGAAAATTTCCCTTTGGCAACAAGGAAGTGCCACAGGAAATGCAATACTATAAAAAGATAGTTATTTTTGTGTCATCTGGATAATTGTGGTAGCAGTACTAATTAATATTCATTGTCTTACTAGCACTGATGTAAGGAAATGTAGGAAAATTGGCCCGGCTGGGTGAGTCCAAGGGTGTAGTGGAAAAGTGTAAGTGCTGCATTAAACAAGATTCAGCAAGGTTGCTGCCACAATCAAAAGGAGTTCTTCAACATTGGTTGGTAATCCACTGAGTGAGATAAACCTTGAGAGAGATGAAAATGTCTATGTAGATTTACATCCATCTATAAAGAAAAAAATCAACAGGGTAAATTGTCTTCTATTAAACCTTTGCAAGCATCTCGAAGATCGCATGACTGAGCATTGTGTGTACACAGGCATGTGCACGTGAGAAGACAAAAGTACTGAATATAAAATTAGCTCATTATGTTGCTGTCCAGCATTCACATTTAGGTCTTGTCCAGGCATTTTCAGAGTAGAGCAAAATGTTATACCTGAATTATTGCAGATATAGTTTATATCTATTCTGGCAAACTCTTATTCATAGTAGTGCTTGTGGGGCTGTTTTAATACATACTTTAAAATGAAGTTTAAATATCCCTTTGGGTAAAATGAAAGACATAGATTAAAACAAAATTATTGATCTAATTTCCCTTACCTTATCCTTTTTTATATCAAAGAAGAATATGAAGGTCTGTATCAAATGTAAATGTGAAAAAAATCACATCTCAAAACATTAGCCTACTAAACTTTAAGCTGCTAACATCTAACTTTTAATCACAATTTAATCAAGTCTGTTATCTGTGCATAAGATAAAAGGCCATTCAATTTCTCTCTTACATCATGTTTTCCAGCCTGTTATTCCAAGAGTTACAGAATTTAGACAGATTACAGAATTTATTGCTACAATTCTGATACATTCTTTCCAAATTAAACATATATAAATGTCAATTAGCATCTGTTCCACTCAGTGCCTACTGCAATACTGGTTGGTCCTTATCAAGATCACAACAAGCTGTGACTATGGAGCATGAAAATTTATTTGTATAATGTGATTGTAAAACAAAGAAATGCTGGAACAACTAATTTTCCTCTTTTTTTTTCATATTTTAAGCAATAAAGTTGTTTTTATATTTTAAACAGTTTAAAAAAGCAAATAAATTCAGATTTCATGAAATATCGGTGGTTATTTTCCATTTCATAACCTTTCATACTCTTCTGTTGGTGGGGGTACTTCTGGGGCAATGCAGAGCAATACATTGTTACCTCAGTGATGGTAGCATAGTCATGAAAACACCCTTACATTTGGAGAAGCTCAGTAGAGTTTAAGCAGATAATGCATCTGCTAAGTGTCCTGAATCACACAGGAAATTAATCTCATTAAAACTATTTACAAATAGTGCTAGGGGATTTTTTTTTCTGTCAAGCATTGAATATGTTATTTTTAAAATATATTTTCCTCATTAATTGAGTACTTCTGAGATGAAAATATTTGATGTTTTTGCTGATTCATTGTGGTATTCAGAGTTCTTTGGTAAACACATTCTGTGAGAAACTATTTCAACCCCTTTTTAACATTTGGGGTTTTTTTTGCATTTAATTACAATTCATATAGAGAAAGTAAAATTTGATTATAAAAATCAGAACTACTATGCATTCTAATTATTTGGGAAATTAGTACCATTCTTCACAGTGGAAAAATAGAAAGGAAGCAGCATTAAGTATGAAATACAGATGATTTGTTTCAAATTTGACTAATACAGATAGATGTTTTTTGCATACAGGTTTCATCTGATTAGACTAAGACTGGTTTTATTGTAATAAACTTACAATAGCATGGATTTTTATAAACTTGGTAAAACATTTGGTTTCTTATGGCATGATTTACATGAAATGAATATTTGTTCTTTGATTCTCTGCTATGCATTGTTTGATACCAAGTAGTTCTGCAAGTAAAGACGAATACATAAATGTACCTTTTCCTTATTCAGTAGGACAAATAGAAAGCTTTGTTTTAAACAATAATTTAGGTCTGCTAAAAAGGGAGAACATCAGTCATTCATCAGCGTTCCTAGTAGGGAAACCTTTTTCTGCTTACCTAATTTATAAATGCTCTGGAAAAGGGACCAAACAAGGGCACAGTCAACTATTGGTACGAGCCTATTTTAAAAAATATGTTCAAGGCCATGTTGAAAAGAAAAGCAAAATCACTTAATGAAGTGGGGGAGGCTGGAAGCGTGAAGGGAGAACATCGAAAATCACCACTCCCACCAAAACCAACAAAGCAATTCCAAACTAATGGATGAAATTAAAAATAAAAAAAATTAAGTAATTAAGATGGGTAAGTAAAACCCTTGCTTCACACATAAAGTGATGATCTCTGACAGACCATTGTAATTCTGATTCAAATTTTTGTTTAATACTTATGTGAAAACATCAAACTTAGTGCTGTGTGCAAGTCAAACTAGAGATGAAATCCTCATCCTCATGGGTGATTGCAATTAACTGGACAGTTCGGGAGAATAAAAACCTAGCAGTCCACAAGCCTTCCATTAGGTTTCTTGAAAGAATTGAGTACTATTTCCTACTGCAAATACTGGATTATGTGACTAGGAATCACCCAATGCTGGATTTCCTGCTTACAAACTGAGAAAACTTACTTGATAACAAAACTACCAGTGGTATCCTTGGATAAAGAGATGATAACACTGTTGAGCTTGAGATCTGGCTGGAAGTCTGTGTCTGAAGAGTTACAGTCAGTGCCTTTATTTCGATGTGGGGATCAGTTAACAAGTGTCTTGCAAGGGTTCATACTAAGATGAATACTATTTAATATCTTCACCAATGACATAGACAGGAGGATCAAGTGCAACAAGGTTTGTGCAGACCAAGCTAAGCAGTACTGTTAGAACCATGTAAACAGAATATCCTGAGTTGGAAGGGATCACTGAGTCCAGTTCCTCATCAAGCTCAGTATTGGGGTCAATCCTATTTAATGTCTTTATTGATGATCTGGATGAAGGGATTTAGTACCCACTCAGAAATATCGTGGATGACCTAAATTGGGTAGGAGTGTTGACCTGCTGAAGGGTAGAGAGGCTGTGCACAAGGATCTGGATAGGCTGGATGGATGGGCTGAGGCCAACAGTGTGAGGTCAACAAGACCAGGTGTCAGGTCCAGCACTTGGGTCAGCAATCCCCTGCAGTGCTACAGGCTTGGGGACAGAGTGCCTAGAAAACTGCCTGGTGGAAAAGGACATGGGAGTGCTGGTCAACAGTGGCTGAACATGGTCCAGTATGTGCCCAGGTGGCCAAGAAAGCCAATGACACCTTGGTCTGTATCAGCAATAGTGCCAGCAGAACTAGGGAAGTGACTGTCCCTCTGTAGTTGTCACTGGTGAGTTGGCACCTTGAGTCCTGTGTCCAGTTCTGAGCCCCTCACCAAGAAGGACCCTGTGGTGCTGGAGCAAATCCAGAGAAGGGCAATGAAGCTGGGAAAAGGTCTAGAGAGTAAGACCCATGAAAAGTGGCTGAAAGAGATGGGGTTGTTCAGCCTGGAGAAAAGAGGATTCAGGGGAGACCTTATTGCTCAAGTACCTGAAAGGAGGTTGTAGCAAGGTGGGGGTCAGTGTTTTCTCCTGGACAAGGAAATGGCTTCAAGCTGCGCTAGGTGAGGTTCAGGTTTTACATCAGGAAGAATTTCCTCTGTGGTAGGATGGTTAAGCATTGTGATGGGCTGACCAGGGAAGTGGTGGTGTCTCCATCCCTGGAAATATTTAAGAAATTACTTGGATGTCACTTGGTGTTACGGTTTAGTTGACAAAGTGGTGCTCAGTCAAAGGGTAGACTTTAAAAATTTGAAGGCCTTTTCCAGTCATAATGATTCTAACATTCTATGATTTTTGTAAATTATCCAAAAAAGCACATTATTTTTCGATCAAATTTGGAGTCTCATGAATGAACAGAAAAATATTTAGCTTTTTATTTTGATGAGTAAAAGGGGGAAATCTGTTTGTTTCTGTGGTTTTGTTGTTTGTTGGCTTTTTTCCTGTTGACTGTTTGTTTTGTTTTTTTTAATTTTGGTTGGTTGGCTGTTTTTGGGGTTTTTTTGCTTGTGGTTGGTTTTGGTTTTGTTTTGCATTAGTTTGGGGTTTGAGGTATTAGTTTAATAGCTGAATTCAAAAGATTTATATATTCATAACTCTTATGTATACACTGTCTTCTCCAGGTATTGACTCCTTTTAATCCCCTCCATACACTGAAGGGCTATGCCTGGCCTAATTGTGCCTGTTTTGGTGAAATGATTTAAGCACACAACTCATTAGAAAAGTCAGTAGTAATAGAGAAAAAAACCAAACATATCTATGCACCAGTCTTTAAATCAAATGAGAGATCAGGCCAGTTCCTTCTTCTAAATTACTGCGCATTTCTAGCTCTATGTGAACTTTACTTGGTGAAGACCCATATTACAGTGAAAATTGCAACCTTCTAAATATCTGTCATCAATCACTACATAGACAACTATTCAGAATAATGTATGTTTGTGCTTTTGGTACTAATAACAATTTAGAAGTCATAATGTTTTCTCCTTGATTCTCTAAGTGAAAAATTATCTTATAGTTCTTTTCTCTAATGTAATATTGCCATTGTCCGCTGAAGAAAACACAATTTTGAATTTCATATCGATAATAATGTAATGCTGAATGAATAACCACAGCTGGAAATGCTGTAATGACCTCTCACCAGATGTCCATGACATTTCCATTTGAGATAGTCTTCTTACATTCCTAAATCTTGGTTCTTAATCTCTTTCACACATACTCCTATCTGTGCAATCTTGCTGGCTGTTCCTTATTATCATTTTCTTACCTCAGAGATAGATATGGTATGCCTCTGGCTTTTGAGGATTATATTGCAGTCTGAATCCTACCCAGTTTATCCAAAATAATTCCTCATGGCTAAGCTTTGTCACTGTTTCGGACTACTGTAAATAAATCAAATACTATTTTGGTCTCAAATTATCATTTAAACTTCAATTGTCACATAAAGTCCCCAAATTTACATATTAGCCAGTAGTAGTCTCCACTTACTTCAGTAATAAGTAGGGAACAAACAAACAGTAAAATAAACAGCAATAAATAAACAAAATAAACAGTAGAATCCCCACTTACTTCAGTGGAGCTCTGCATAGACTAAAGCATTGGTTAATGACAAGATGCTTGCTAGACTGGCTAGACTGCTTTCAACTGACACATAACTAAAATTTGGTTAGACAAGATTTGATTTACATTGAACGGTAAACACTGAAAATTTGAAATTTCAGCTCTAAAAACACAATTAAGGAACCTGAAATGAAACTTAGAAATTAAAACTCTTACCCCATTCCTTAAAAGTTATTTGAAGTGTCTAAATGGTTACAATGCCTCATTTCCTACCAGTAACTACTCCAAATAGATAAAATTTGGTTTTGAACAAAGCTTTCTATTATTGGCAGTATAGAGAGTTTAGCAGTGCTTTGGAATCAAGACTTTTTTTTACAGAGGGAAAATGTATCATTACTTTTTTAAGAGGATATCAAATGATGGAAGACAAATTAGTTGTCAGGACTTAAACATAAAGAAAAGTGGAAACTTGTAGTGCTTACTTTACTGTTTAAGATTAAATGATGCAAGAAATTGATGAATTTGGCTTAAATTCCATGTGGGGAACATTTAAGGTCTTATGTCCTTAAATACTCTAGCTACAAATTGATATGCTAGATTGGAATCTTTAGGAATATTGTTAGTAGATTTCCTCTTGAAGCTACTTTAACTGTCAAAAATGGAAACTACATGTTTGATGAGACAGCAAAAGTATAAAAGTTTAATCTGGGGATGAGTGCTCCTGAATGAGGATGATGTGTAAACACTTCTACACAGGCTGCTCATTGTAACGTGCATAGAGTGGAAAACCACAAAATAATAAACTTGGATTTCTGGGGTACACTATGGCATGTGATATCTGGGAATTTGAGCCCCATCACACTGCAAAAACAGCTGAAAGTCCATTTCACAACAATGAATGCACTAACAGCAAAAATGTTCAACATATTAGATCAGGAGGTGGATCCTTCTGCTTTGTTTCAGAGGACACAATTTCCATTTGATGAAATTAAAAAAAAAAAGAGAAATTGTTTAACTTTAGGAAAAAATTAAAACTGGGAATTTAAACTGGAAGGAGATAAACTACTTTCAGATAATGACACAGTGGCTGTCTCTTAGATTTTAAAATTTTTGGAATACTTGTACAATAGTCACAATCACAAAGCATATCTAAGAGTCATTCCCTTTTTGTGGGTAATGATTGAACTGCCATTTTCATTATTATTAGGCTCTAGATTATGGTTAAGTAATAACTAAAATAATTTTTGTAGGTTTTGGAAATATTTAATTTTCTTTTGCCACTTCTGGGTACTTCAGACATATAAAATTTAAGTATACAATTTAATGACGTTATTAAAAAATACGGTAATTTGTTTCATTTATTAGCTGTACAAAAATCTGAAGTAATCTACCATACAAAGGAAGAATGCTGTCACTTAGACCTTTAGTTCTGAATCAGTGAGCTTAATTCTGTGAGGTTTTATTCAGTGTCAATCCATTTACTATAATGAATTTCATGAGAAATAAATGAGAATAGCACTGCACTCATTGTATTTGTGCAAATTTCAGCAAGGTTAGTTTTTAGTGTTTGGAATATTACTAATTTTCAATACAGCTTATTTTCTCTTAGGAAAACCACAGGAAAAATATCCCTTCTTGATAGCTGAATTCTTCATTTAAATTTTGGTCAAAAGAAATAAGACACTGAAGAAGGATGTAAAGTAGGATCAAAAATTTTGCATTGATTCTGCAAGCTTTCTAAATATCAATGCTAATCTCAACTTTCATACATTTTGAACCAGAGAATGTTACCAACTCTCTCTGTTGAGGACATAGTCTCAAAAATGTCAGGTGATTGTCAGAGATATAAGTTCCCTAACATGCTACCCATGAATGTTGTATCTCTGGGTGCTGCTGTATTGGATTAATCTCTTTTCTAGGATGGAATAGACATGCCTCCTCCCCAGTGAGTCCAGCACACTAAGAACCATAGAAGTTTTACCTCCTGTAATGCTTTGTTCTTTACTGACACAATGTCTCAGCAGAGCACAAAAGCAGGCAGTCCTGTGAGAGTTCTGCAACTGTAAGTATCTAGTGTGGCTCTCTTACAGGTTTCACTCAAAATCCGATGTTTTCTAGATGACAGACAATTTTCAAAAAGCATAGGAGTGACAGGATTCTACATTCAACATATACTCAGCTTTTAAACAGCATCATAAAGGTGTTCTACAACCCTTGATAAAAATCTCTTCTCAAATTCTCAGAGTAATGCTATCAGTCGAGTATACAATAGGAATTGTTATTATTATCTGCAGCATACAGGTGAAAGACAGGTGTAAGAAATCAGTCACAAAGTGACAACACCTACCAATTAACAAATCAAGTTAAAATGTATAAATTAATGTTTTCACTTACCATAGGACAGGTAATTACACTTTTTAATTCCTAGTCTAACAAAATACAGTAGCCTTGGAGAATTAGTAAAATTGTATAAGGACTACACTGATAGATATCTAAAATCTTCGCCCAGGGAATTTTAAGTTTTCTAAAATACAATTTCAAGGTCTATAGGGAGGTGTTTTCCATATAAACTGCTTAACACACAATTATAATCTTTTTATGAGCATCCTGTAGTATGAAATATTTTTCTGTAGTGATGACATGACATATTCTATTCTTATTATTTTATTATCTATTAGAGAAAATTTTGTTTTACTTTTAGTTTTTAAATTGCAGGACCAAACCATACTCCAGGTGAAGTAAGACAGAGTAAGGTAATATTAAGAACTATGGAAATTCAAAACTGGGAATTATTGTTAAACATTCCTGAATATTTAGTGCCCAGAAAAATAATAACTTTTCTGACAAAACTAAATACTAGTAAAATTTAACAGTCTGAAAATGATTAAGTTTTCCATATAAAAAACTTACTCAAATGTGAGACTATAGAGTTAGGAAAATATTCCAATGCATTATTCAAAATATTTGTTTTTAAATTCTCTCCATAAAAGGAGCTTTATCAAGAAAGCTTTTTGTGTTTGAAAATGAAAGAGATAATGAGTTATTAAAAAAATAAAAAAAAAATAAAAAAAAAATTTAGAATTAACATGCAACCTTGTGATCAGATCAGACCAAAGATCACTTGTGACTCTTGGATATGTAAAAATTTAATAGATAAATATGTAATTTTCCTAATCTTAGTACATGCATTACCATTTATTCTTCAAATGCATATCTTCATATTAGTTTAAATGTTCACTAATCATCTTGGCACCCTTTTATAAAGAGAACAAAGTTGAAAAATCTTACCAAATAGATGACTATTTTTCAAAAGCAACAAATAAGAGATATTTTCATCTTTTCACAGCATTAAAAACTATTCAGGCATTAAACAGCATGCTATCACTTGTATTAAATATACATGAAAATCTCTAAAACATTTGAAATGTTTTGAAAAGTGATGTTATCTACTGCTAACAAAAAAGAGAATGTAAATTAGCTTAAAGCTGGGGTAATGTTGAAGATTAAAAAAACAATCTTGTTTCTTAGTTTCTTCCAGAGACTAAGCATACAAAATAAGAAACCACAAAACACCCCAGACAGAACAACTGAGGATTACTTCTCTAGCCGAAGTGTAAATGCTAAAATTCTGAAATGCTAAGAACATATCCATCACGTAAGCTAGTATGTGAAGTGCCTGGACTTTGAAAATATTCTGGAAGTTCTAAAAGTCTGAAGAAGTTAAAACCAACCAACCAACCAACCAACCAACCAACCAACCAACCAACCAACCAACCAACCAAAAATACTACATTTCATAAATTACTCTGGGACTTTACAACTCAATTGACTTTTCCTGGAGATATTTTGTTACATTACATGACCTTTTTGCATACAATACCAACCAACCTTTTTTGTTTTAGCCAATCACTAAACACTTGAAGCTAAAATCTCTCTTCACTAAACAAATAAACATGAATTTCTTCTTTCTTTTTTTTTTTTCATATTAAATATTTAAATAGAAATTTGGGTCCATAAAAAATATCTTGACAAGTTTTTATACAGGTGTTTTCAGGGATCTAATTACATCATAGTTCATACATGAAAGTATTTAAGGCTTAATTACAAAATTTTAGAGCATATTATTTATCTTACTGTCTTTATAATTTCATATTCCTTTCAGATATGTACAGGACCAACACTTCTTCACTGAAAGAAGCTTTGAGCAAGCTAATGTTGCTTAGATTTTTCTTTAAATGCACGTAGTTCTAGATCCTAAAGAAAAGACAGTGTATTTTTTAAAATAAAAAAAAAAAAACCGTTTTTAGAGTTTGGTTAATAAATTATTTGTATTTCTAAAGTTCTGAAGAAATTATCACTCTATATCTGTCATAATATTCTTAGAATAGATTGAAGGCTGCTTTATTTTCTTTCCTTTATGTAAAGGAATTCCAAAGAATAATGTTGAACTGCAAAAGTGTGGAATATCTACTACTCCAGACCTTCTGAGCCATGCATAAAATACTCATATAGCAACACAATACAAAAAACTCTCACATACCAAAGACACTCCTGCTACATGCATGCTGTCCTCCTAAACACAAAGCCTCCCTTACATGACCTAACCAACACTTATGAGTCATAAGTAATTTACCACTGATGTAAATAATGGGTAATATAATAAGAGAAAAAAAATATTCTCAGATCATCCTGTGCTGCAATGTAGAATTAAACCTTAAAAAAAAAAAATTAAAGTGAGCCTTAGCCTGATGAATTAGATTAATATTTGAGTTAGAAAGATTAGATGAAGTAGTACTTCCTTTGTAGGAAAGTCAATATCTATGTGTCTCCTTCCACCTCAATCTGTGAAAGTGTGTATTTTTTACAGGTAATTATAAAATTCTATCTTACAACAAAATTTGCATTGTAAAGAACATAGAAGAAATAGAAGACAAAGAGAATCTTAATATTTTAACTCTAAATTCTGTCCATTTTTATGATCAAAGCACTTCATTTACTCTATAATTGCTGCTATTCGTAGTCAATATTTAATGTTCCCTCCCTTGTAAAATCAGACACCTTATGATGATCTGGAAAGCAGAGGAATACAAAATCCATTTGTTGCTAATGGGAATCATGAAGCTCTTTTCTGCTGTTATCTTTGACAAATAACAAATTTTAAAAAAAGGAATTGTTGTTATATTGATCCATCCATCATGTATTTGCATTAAATAGTAACATAGGTATAACTTCTAACCAAGTCTGGCACACAATCATAGTGTAATATTATTTATGAATATTTATTTTATAAACTTGTATTTTGAACAGAAGAAAACAAAAGCAAGAAAAGCTGTCATCACTTTCATTAACAAGATTCAATATCATTGCCACAGGATGAATTAAGAAAATCCAAACCTCCTCAGATAATAAACATTTATCATGAACATGATTTAGCATTAAGTATGTATAAAACACGTAAAAGTTCTTATTCATAATTCACTCTAATAGCTGATATTTACTGCTAGTTTGATTGTGTTACAAATATCTTAACCTGGTTTTCAAATTTAGGTGTTTTTTATTTTGTTTCTTTATTCTCTTAAAACAAACTAGATTGATCTGATTATAAAAATTCATTTTTTACACAAAAGTAAGAACAGATTTCTCTCTGAATGTTCTGAAGGTTTTTTACCTGGAATTAGTACATGATAAAAAAATTTCATTTTTTCCTGGGGATAACATCTCTGTTTAAATACAAATCCTGATGCTTCCATCTCCTCTTCCATAATAAATCATGCTGCTATTTTCTCTTTTTTATCAATAGCTTGGCTTCATTTTCTCTTTAAACCTGAAGATAAGAAGCACTTTTTTTTCTATAAACAGGTAGTAGTAGTGATCAAAAATAATATACATATAT
The DNA here is from genome assembly GCF_030490865.1 of Poecile atricapillus. Classification (NCBI taxonomy): domain Eukaryota; kingdom Metazoa; phylum Chordata; class Aves; order Passeriformes; family Paridae; genus Poecile; species Poecile atricapillus. Next base: position 27,709,713 of record NC_081251.1, read on the forward strand.
ATGTAACATATATACAAGCTGCACTATTTTTTAAATGTGAAATATATAACAGACTAAATTTCATACTAGCCCTTGTTGGACTATAATAATTTTTTTCTACATTTAAAGTTCTTATCTGCAAGTATTTTAAAAACTCATTGAGATGGTCACCTTCTTTTGCAGCAAGATTATTGGAAATGTTCTGCATGGTTTGAAAACAAAAACTTAATCACAGGTTCTTGTTCTGGCTATATGGAAGTAAGTAATTCTTTTTTCTTGTTTGTTTTTTGAGTATTTTTGTTAAGGTTTTTGTTGTTGTTTTTCCCTACACTCATACCTCACTGCTCAAATCTTTTGTGTGGTTGCTCAGGGCCTTAAAATAGGCCATCTTAAAGGTCTGTTGAACTATGTGCTCTGGTGTTAATAACAAGGAACACAAAAGAATAAGGCATGCAGATAGTTCTACTTACCATTAATATTCCCCTAAAGATCAATGAATCTATAATTCAGGCAGTTTTAAACAAAGGTGTTCTGACAGCTAAAACCACTCTCTACCTAGAATAATTCACGTCATCTCCATATTCCTTGGGACCTACAATAATATCAATGTAGAAATTGTGTCATTTCAGATCAACCGTAACTGCTATGGAATAAGTAACAGAACATTTGCACAGACATGGAAATTACACTTGCTGCATTTCTTTCCTAAGATAATAGCAGTATGGAGTTGTTTGAAAAGATTAGGGTATGCCCAAGTGCCTAATAGAGCTGATCATTATCTAATAAAGGAAATCAAAATTGTGTCTGATGACACAGATGATATGGAAATTTATATACTTTGTGAGCTTATTTTTTCCAGGCTCGGCTCTGCAAGCTGATGCGCAGACACGTCATGTGTAACCATTTTAGAATCTAGTCAGAGCACAGGACTGCCTCCATGTTTCTGTATAGAAACCTTTTCCGTTTGTACAGATCCTTCAGATACATGCAGTATTTTGTTCTTTCCTAAGTATCTCATGAATTCATTGCAAATATAAAATTTAGGTTGTGTAAATAGGTTTGCACACATAGTTTTAACAACACTTTTAAAATACGTCTTTTCACAACAACTGTTCTTTTTTAAAAAATGCTAAAACAAACAACAACAAAAAAAACTTCCCCTAGGTTTAGTGTTTAAATATACTCTTCAAAAGGTAAGCAGATTATAAGAACTAGAGGATGAAGATATTGTCTTTCATGTGTCAACTACTTTCCAATTTTTCTCAATACACTGGACAGGTGAAATGTTGGTAACAGAAATCTCTCTTGGATGTTGACACTGCAGAAAAGAGTTTAGAGAAATGTAAAAACTCCTGTAAAATATATATTTGTCTTTACAAATTATGCCTTTGTGCTGTTTTTTAAGCTGATCAGTTTTTATCCTGATAGATATATCTTCTTAATATTATTAAATTTGGAATAGGTTTAGCAATTTTCACAAGTATTTTCTAGGGGTGGGTGATACAGCATGGCTGAGGATTTGGGATCAAGGACATGATATGATTCCTCTCTGTCACTCAGATATTAAACATGAATTATAGAAGGTGATTGCATCTGTCACCCTTGCCTGAAGCGATGATATTAAGGTTTTACAGAGCTATCAAAAACCTGCTGTGTCAGAGAGATTAGCATGATTTCAAATTATTATCAAGCATGGGAAGATAATACTTTGATTCAAACCATATTTGAAGAAACAAGGGAAATATAAAGAAGCTTCCATATTGTCAGATTTCTACTTAAATGGCAGTTCTTAGAAAAAAGGTGGGGTTATATTAATTCCTTTCTTTATGCATAACTTATTGTTTTACTAGTATAGAAAATTAAAGTTTTCATCAGAATGGTGAAAACAAAACTTCTTAATTAACCTAAAATTAAATATGAATATTTTATAAATTAATCTGTAAATGAGACAGTAGTAAAACTGGACAAAGGTATAATACCTTTCCACATACAGTGACACATGGACATAGTTATTATCTGAGGCACTTTGTGACCTTTTCATAAGCAATCTGTAAAGAAACAGGTAGATAAAATGGAAATAACTATGATACAGCAACATACTTTTTCATCTTTCTATTGGTAAAATAGACCAGTACCTAAGGTCCAAATATATTTATGGGTTAGCTCCTCTTTTCCACATGTCCTGGGTAACCCAAATGATGTTTATTGTATTCCATATTTTTTCTATGCCAATCTGTCCAAGACTGGTACAGTCTCTTTAAGACACAGAGGACAGAAGCAGAATCAGATTTTCTTGCCATGGGTTGTGCAGGTGGGAGGTGCCAGGGTTCCTTAAAAACCCCTTTAAGAATTTCATAACCCCCATGTTTTGTTGCTGAGGGCAACCCCCTCTCTGGAGCTGGGGAGAACATTATCTTTGGAGTCTTTTTTTTTACTGCAGCCACTCAAGGAAACCACACCAGGAAAAGTGGGACTACTGCACCCCACAGTCCACCAGTTCCAGCTGCTGACCTAGTTCAAGCTCCCACTGTCGATGGGCCTGCCACCACTGGAAGAGACTGTGTCCAGTGGCACAGAGCAAAAGGCTCAACAATATTTGACCTGATTTGGACAGCAGCAATAGTTCTCCAGGAATTTTTTGAGGAGGGTTTGTTTGCTTGGGTTTGTTTGTTTTTTGTTTGTTTTTGTTGCTTTTTGCTTTTTTGGGTTTTTTTTCCCTTGTTTCCCATTTGTTGTTGTTTGGGGAAGATGGATTTTTTGTTATCACGGAGGCTCAGTTGTTGTGGGTTGCTTTTTTTTTATTTCTTCTCTGTCTCCACCACTCGGTCAGGAGGAGGCTTCTCTGCCACATTATCCCCAGGACATTGCAGTCAGCTATGGGGGAGGAGCTTCCCCACATCTTCTTTCCTTTTTTCCCAGGGAGTCCATGGGGTTTAGGGTGTTTATATACAGTGATTATTACTCTTTGCTTGGTTGTAGCTGTTTTGTTTTGTTTTAGTAAACTGGCATTTTTTCATGTATCTTCTTGTATTTGTCTCTTCTTAGTGGTGAAAAGACTGTGGTTAAAACTAAAAGGAGAGTAACTCCTTTTGCACTGTCTGCCCCATATAAATTGTTTTAAACCAAGACACTACCATACAGATGAAAGCATCTAAAAATACTCAAAGGTTTTTCAGGAATTGGATGTCTTTAATTTTTAAGTTTCTTAGTAGATCAGAGTAACCATTCTTATTTTACTGGAAACGGAATATGTGATTCTTTTCCACTAAATGTACCTACCTCAAAGGTAGGTTCTGAGACTAAGTTAGCCCCATAACCTTCTTTTGCATTACCGCACTTGGGAAAGACAGACGATAGAAGAGAAGAAAGTCTTATTTTCTGTATAAAAGACCAGTGAAAGGTGTGCTGGTTTGAAACACAGTGAGAAAATTAAACCCACTCAAGCTTTTCCCTTTCCTCCACTGTAAGGCCCCCTTGCTCAATGAGACACTTAAAAGGGCTTACATGTAATTTAAAACCTTAAAAGGGTTTTTCATGTAATCTGAGCTAGACATGAGAGAAATACCAACAATATATTCTAAAGAGGGCAAAACAATAAAAGAAATTTACCAGCAACTTTAGAAAATCAGAGAACTTTGGCAAAAGTTTTAGAGCAGCATTCAATCAGCACAAAACATTCCACAAAACATTAACTTAGCCCCATCCATGATGTGGGTGGTGTGGAATTAAACAGTGCTAGAAACTCCTTTCCTTTCCTCTATAACTTTTACATAAACACTTAGATCTTAGATTTGAAAAATAGGACAGGTCTTTCAAATGGTGTAGGTCAAGACCTGAAGAATCACCATGAACAGATACCTTGTGGTAGTGATCTGCTGTCTCTGTACTGACCACACAGTCCGGAAGGATTGATGGGTAAAACCTTCCTCAATTCAAAGAAGCCTTAGGTCTGCACACTCTGATTCCCATGAAGGACTTTAATTATACTGTTATTATACATTTATTTGCTGGGGAAATACAGTGGCACATAAGCAATTCAGGAGATCTCTGAAATGTATCATAAGAGTTTTAAGATCTGAAAGATCATGAGGAAAATAAGTGGACTAAAGACCTGGATTGCAGAATAACAGAACTTCCAAGAGTGAACTCTGGGAGTCTGTCATGAAGAGCAAATGAGCTAAGGAATACTGGGAGAATTTCAGAAACATCTTTCTTAAAGGATCAGTCTGCCCACTCAGACAGAGAAAGGAACAAGCATAACAAAAAGACCAGCTTGGTTAGAGCTAGTAAAATAATTTAAAAACCAAACCAAATAGGCAAAGAGCAACAACAAAAGAAAAGCAAAACCAAATCAACCAAAAAACCCAAAGCAAACCAAAACCTTAAAAACAAATCAACTTCAAACCCTCTCAAAATAAAACCAAACCAAAACATGAAATAAGTATGGAAAGGCATCAAAAAAGATATATAGAAATAGTGATTGAGCATTCACAGGTGACATTAAGAGGCCAATCTCAGCAGGAGTTCAAACTTTTAAGAGACACAAAAGAAAAAAAAAAAAAAAAAAAAGAGTTCTCTACCTGTGTAAGTGGACAGCAAATGTGCAATGTCTATGTAGGTCCACTTATGAATGGGACTAGCAAATCAATCACAAATAGCATAAAAAATCGAAGTATTTAATGCCCTCTTTGGCTCAGTTTTCATAGTTAAAGTCAGTTCCAAATTCTCTTTGCTAAGAGCAATGAAGAAGCAAAGAGCAAAGAATGATCAAGAGAACATCTGGATAATTTGGATACATACACACCTGAGGGGGCCTGACAGGATATGTCAGGGTGCCAGGAGAGTTGTATGACATCCTTGCAAAATCATTCTCTGTCATCTCTGAAAAGGTTATAAGGTCCAAGGGGAATCCTGAATTACTCTGAAAGGGGAAATAATATATCCATCTATACACCAGGTGAAAAGAAAGATCCAGGAAACTGCAGGCCAGTTGGCATCACATCAGTCACTATGAAAATTAATGAATAGGTCCTCATGGAAGAAAATGCCCAGTACGTGAAGAATAAAGCAGAGAGTGAAAAGGGATGCAGAAAGGCAACATTAGATTTACCAAAGGTAAATTGTGCTTGACCAACCCCATTGTCTTCTGTGGTATTTGGTGGATGAAGGCAGAACAGCAGATCTTGTTGTGTATCTTGATTTTAGCAAAGCATTTGACACGGTCTCCAACAACATTCTTGTTGGCCAGCTGGTCAAGATACAGATTTGAAAGGAAGACCACAGAACAGATAGAAAACACCTTAAATTGCCAGGATGAAAGGGTGGCATTTAATATTCCAAACAATAACTTGCTCATGAGCGGAGTTTTTCAGAGATTGATACTGCATCTATTAGTATTCAGTATCTTTATATATCGTCAGGATGATGAGACTGAGTGCACCCTCCAAGAGGGACTCTTCCAACACCTAAAAACAGTTAGAGAGGAAGTGGAGAAAGGTACATGGTGATAGGTAAGAGGAAAAATGCATAAGCTCATTCTGGGAAAATTCTGTCTGAATGTAAGAAGAAATTCTTTATCATGAAAATAATTAAACATAGGATTAGGTCACTCAGAGAACTGGTGAAATCTTTCCTCCAGGAATAATTTCAGAATTAGCTTGGCGCTGTATGACCTAATCCAAGGTTTTTCTTTCAAACAAAGGCTGAACCAGATGATTTTCTAGATGTCACTTCCAGAACAGACTTTTATATGATTCTTGTGATATCTGGAAGAAATATCTCTTACAACTAGAGATTACAAGAAGGTGAAAGAATGCAGTTGACAGAAGCAAGGACCCTAGTCATAAATCCATTTTAAATTCAGGATATACTTGCTCAGATTTGGTATCACGTTAGCTAACTGTTCATGTAATTGCATATGTGGTTCAAAGGTAGGTAAAGTTGAAAGGTATTTTTTATATTCCTGTAAATCACTGCGATAACACTACTACATAAAGCACCTTTATGGTGGCTTGAGGGAAAATAATCTCTCTATGTCTTCAATTTTCAAAATGTAGGCATCTAATCTAAACTAGCCATCCAGGATCTCATCATAATCAGTACAGAGAGACAGACATCTCTGGGAAAAAAAGATCATAGACAACTCTTGCAAGCCAGATACCTATCAATTAGGCATGGCTAAAATTAAGTAAGATTAATTGCTTTTTAAGTGACATGCCCAAATGTTGCAATCTGGTTTAAACCCAGAAAGGCAAAGAAAACAAAGTCTCTGTGTATAAACCATGAAAAACTTAGAAGGTTCAAAATATACCCAAAAATGAGATTAAAACCAATGAGGTTAGGTGTTGGTGCCAAAAAATGGATATATTTTATTTAATAGTAAAAGAGTCATAGACAAGGAAGGAGAAATGAAAAAAAAAGAAAGAAATAGAGAAAGAAGTATATGTGGGAATGGGAGGATAGGAGGAGAGTGACAGGGGTTATGTGGAAGCATCTCCCCCATCCGAGGGTCCCAGTGCTGTCTCCTTGCTCCCCTCCATCTCAGCTTCTTGCTGGTCCCCTTTGCTGCCTTGCAGTGCCACGCCGCCACACACCACACCACGCCACGCCAAAGAGTAAAGAATTCCATGGATTAATATTTAAATTAATATTTAATATACCCCTCCCTAGCAGAGGGCCCATTTGACTCTGTCCCTGGCAACACCCAGGATTGTTACATCCTCTCTGGTGCTCTGGTGCAGGGTCTGGGGACCCTTTGGGAGCCTTTGGTGGGCTGTGCCACCCCCTCTGCTGTGGATAAGCTTTTCCTGGGATGAAGGGCCCCTCAGCTGGGCCCCTCTGCACAGCAGAGAATGGGGGCTCTGGCCAGAGGCTTTTCCAACACCCCCAAAGCCTCTCTGTCCCCAGCCTTGGGTGCAGGTCTGCTCCAGCCTGGCAGCTGATAGCCCTGGGGCTGTCATCTCCTCCCTGAAGCTTGTGCTTCCTCAGTGTCCCCAGCCCTGAGTTTTATCTTACCTTGGTTGGCCAACTGTGTAGGGCCTCACTCCCAATGCCTATTCAGGGTGTGGGGGTCTTCTGTGCAGCTTTTGTAACACAGTTCTGCTATAATAGGCAAAAGTCTTTCATTAAAATGTTTAAGTCATAAACTATAATGTTTCAGACTCTGACACCAAAGAAAAGTAATTATGTCTTCCAAAGTAATTCATGCTGATTTTTTTCCGAGAAGAAGTAAGTTCTAAAAGGGATGCACCATGTACAGATTTATGTTCTGACTCAGAAAATAAATTAGTTCAGATATTTAGGCAGTGTTTTTTATGAGGTGTTCCACACAATGCTACTAAGACCGTTATGGGGCTTCACAGAATCTGCTAGTAATGGAAAAAGAATATCATCAGCAATAGAAAGATAGATTTAAGTCTTTGACAAGACAAATGTGTTGGGCCTAGGAAAAAGAACCCACAACTGTTTTGTGTGAATAGTGTGCCTAGGTTTAATTGCTGCTATTCCAGACCTTTATGCTTTTTTTTGTAGGTTTTTTATACCTAATATAGCAGAATTTATTTCTGGTTTATAGTATAATAATTTTGATTGGTTCTAATGGAATATTCAACTTTTTAATGATCTGTGACTTGCTTAAAAACAGAATAAACAGTTTAACATAAAATAGTCCTTGCCTTGAGGACTACTTGATTTATTCCTTGCCAGCAGTTCTGCACCTAAGGTCTTATTAAAAATATGTTGTCCACTTTTTCTGCCTTTACTCCTTCAGTTTATTTCAAGGGGAGCCAGAATTGTTTGCCTTAGGCCTTCCACATGATTGTGGTCCTTTGCTTTTCAGATCAGTTCCTGGGGCAAGACATACAACCACTGCAAATCTTTAGAAACAATACTTTATTGGCTCCAGAAAAATCTGCTTTATTTTCAGGAAAGAGTATAAGGCAGAACCCACAGAATCTGTGGCTGCACAGATCAGTTGGTCTTAAAAGACCGTTATTGCTTCTTCTTATTTTAGAAGGAGCTTTGGAACATGGACAAATTTACAAAATGAGATCTCTATGTACTGGGCAATTTTGTAAATCATTTGCATCTCAGTTACTTAAATGGTAATTCTAAGAATTACTTTTAAATTATACCTACTTTATGGATTCTGAACTCTTGAAATCACCGTTCTGTAATTTGTGATCCACATGCAAAACAATATCTAAAATTACATCCATTCTGTATATCCATTTCTCTTAGATACATGGATATTCTCATCCTTGCTTTGAGAAAAAAGAACAGTACATTTAGATTTTTCAGCTTAGCCTTTCTTAACTCACTTTTTAGCCAAACTGAAGATTGTATTACGATCTATTTTTACACGTACAACAATATTTTGCAATAACTGAGACCCTTACTTCTATTGTCATCTGAGCTGAGCAAATTAATTGTGAGTAAACATATTCTTAATTTATTCTTATATCAAAGCTTATTAAGAAGTACTAAAAAGAAGCAGAATGGTAGTAATAATAACAACAGAACTTTTCAGTTATTGTGGTGTGTTGTATTGACTTCACCGGCCTCCAGGTGCCCACAAATTCATTCTATCATTGCCTCTTCTCAACAGTAGAGGGGGAGAAAATATGATGAAAAGTTTGTGCATCAAGATAAGGATGAAGAACACATACCAGTTACTGTCACAAGAAAATATGACTCAGTTTAGGGAAATTAATTTATCTCCATTTAATCCAAAAAGGATAATGAAGTAATAAACCTAAATATTAAAAGCATCTTTCTCGTACCCCTTCCTTCTGCCCATGCTCGACTTCCCTTCTGATTTCTCTACCTACTCCCATCTGAGTGGCATGTGTAGATGAGGAGTGGGGGATTGTGATCAGCTCTTAACATATTATCTTACTCTTTCACCTCACACTCCTCTGATTATTTTGGGGTTTCACCCATGGGATACAGTCGTTCATGAACTTCTCCAGTGTCAGTCCCTGCCCCAGGCTGTAGTTCCTCATGAACTGCTCCAGCTTGGTCTCCTTTCCATAGTGCCACAGGTTCTGCCAGGAGCCTGCTCCTTTTCAGGCTCTTCACAAGATTGAACCTTCCTTTGGGAATATCCTTCTGCTTCAGTATGAGCTTCTCCCTGGGCTGCAGGTGGCTATCAGTTCCACCATGGACCTCCTGGGCTGCAGAGGAACAGCCTCCATCAGTTTTCTCATGTCTTCTCATGCAAGTGACCTGCAGAGCACCCCCTACTATCAAACTTTGCTACATAAACCAAGTACATATGGACACTGCCTAAGGACTGTGAGAAGTCTTTGGAGTGTAAGAAAGTATAATCGTAAGTCTGTAGAGTAAAGCTGACATGTCAGATATAAATCTGTATACTACCTATTCAGCCAATGTCATATCTGCTTTGGCTTTGCAACAGTACAAAATAAATCAAAGTGGTTTTATAAAGCAGCACTTCTCAGTTAAGAATCTCCATTATTAAATAGCCAATTTGCAAGGAACAAGATATATGGGGCTCGATGTCTCTCAGAGACCTGTATCACTTCCTTTCTTCACTATCACATCATCTTCATAGAAAATGACTCCCACTTAGAGTGATCAACGCTTGACAGAGTAAAAGGCTATTTTATAACAGGGATTGGTATTCCAGTGCAACTGTAGAACAGCTTTCTATTTTGTTTTCCATGTTTTCTTACATATATTATGTTCAATACAACATCTCTGAAAATGTCATGGTGTTTTTTATTATGAAGTCAAAGTACCATTCATTATAAAAAACAGAACTGAAAAGCTGAAAGCATTCTTGTGGTGTGCATACATTAAAGAGTAAACTCGGAAGCACAGATGTGGTCTCCTACTAGCAACAGATCACAGTATTTTTATGGACAAATCTAAATCTAATGCTCAACCTAAATATGATTATGTTTGTTTTCTCTGTTGGTTGCATCTGGTACTTGCAAGGGTTTTATTCTCAAGTGTTAATTTACATCAACAGAATAATCCATAATTGTTGTTGTAAGTTATTTGATAATATATATCATTGTGTTTTGAGTTTGACACAGCCACACAGTCCTGGATGAAACTAAGTATCTTGCATCTGTGAGCCAAATTTATGCAAATTGTATAGGCTGCAAAAATTAGCTGTTTCTAGGCCACTTTAAGTGACTGCATGGGTTGCCTTTCTCATATGTGTGCCTATGTGTTTGCAGGAGGGAGTGACAATGCATCTTTGTTTTTCCTTTCTGACACACATTAGAAAATAGAGGCATACTATGTTCTCTCCTATATAACAATGACATATACAATTGGATATTTCTTTTCAGTCCTCTTGTTCTAGCTGCTAACAACTGAGTGATAATATGATATAAATGCTATTAAAAATACATTTATTAATTGCCTGTTTATACTATCTCTAAATGCATGCTCTAATAATTTCTTGAAGTTGGTATTATAGCAATAAGAAAAATTACTTCTCAAGAAAATAATCTTTTCTGGTTTGGTAATTCACTTTCATGCCTTTAAACTGTTTCTTTTGTTAGTAATTTTTAATCATTTTAGTATATTTAGTTGAGGAGGAAGTATATTTTGTTGTGGAGAGGAATTTGTCTTCTTCCTCTCTATCTTTCATCATATCCAGTATTTCTGAGTATTTCTCTTCCTCCATAAGAAGTTCCCAAGAGGAATATTCATAAAATTACTTTTAAAAACAGCAAAATAATAATTTTGCAATACTTTTTCAGTCTTATCTGAGTGATCTAAATGTGATCTAAAGTTGGTTGTTCTCTTTATTAAATACCTATGTATTTTATTTCCTGCTGATGCATATATTGATAAAGATTTAAAATTCCCTCTTTTATTAATCAAGTCTTTAATGAATAAGTTTGTTGCAAAGTTCAGAATTCACCAAATTAAAATAATTCAATGGCCTTTCTCACAGTGCTTAGACCCCAAATAATTATTTATTTGTTTTACTACTAAAACCATCACAGAATGCATTGTGAAAGACTGCAAATATGCAAGACAGAATGAAGCACAACTGCATTGACGTCACAGTTGTATAAAGAAGAAAATATATTTGTATAGAAAAGAAAAAACAATGGAAAAGAAAATATACTAAAGTGTGCCACCAAGCATTAGGCATCTAGATGGTTACAAGATTATTCTACAAGATAGAATTATATTTTATGAATGAGAGGTAGTAGCATTCCCACTGACTTACGAGCAGTAGGATGCTATCCAGTATTTGGGAACAGAAAAGCTCCTATGAGACATCTCCTATATATTTTTCTATCCTATTTCTTAGGATAGAAAAAATGTATTGTCTTCAGGCTTAGAAAGATAAAGTAGATGCAGAGTACAGTGAGAGAAATAAAAAAAATGTTTTTACAACTTAGAGAAGTGAAAGACATTTTAGGAGAAAGAATATGTATTTATTTTTGTTGAAAAATTACTGACCTTGGTTCTTTGGCCATCAGTTTTTAAGTTCTCATCGTTTCAATTCCTTCTTCTCTGTTCTTTAACCTTCTGTCAGGTATTTATTCTGTATGTGCATACTACAGCTATGAGCTAGGCTGATGTGCCTTTGTATTTCTGTGATGTCTGTTGAGACACTGAGGCAAAAATTATTACAAATGTGATAATGACAAGAATAATGTTAGTATCCAGGAAACATAATAGATATTATTTTTTACTCCCTTATCATCTTTTCATTCTGAAATTCAGTAAATACTATTTGGGTTAACATTTTTTCAAACAATATTCTTACAATCTCTAATTAATAAGTCTTTAATGGGAAGTTAAATGAAACTCTAGCCAGTGTAGAGAGCATAGCAAGACGATGCCAGTGGAGCCTGGGACTACCCCATGCTGGACATGGATGGTTCAAGTCAATCCACCCACCACAGGACACAGCTGAGCCCACAGATGAGGGGGTAGTGGAAACACAATAAAAAAAGTACATTTTCAGGAAAACACAATAAAAAAATGGGCAAAAAATGTTAGATAGTGGAGGAACAACAGAATTGAAAAGAATGAGGGGAAAAAAAAAGACGCAACACCAAAGTGAGAGAAGAAATCTGGTAAGTAGTGCTCCAGGCACTAGAGCAGAGATTCCTTGCAAGCATGTGGGAAGACCCCAAGTCAAATCTTGTTTGCTCGTGACAGCAGCTGGCAAGCAACCTCCATGTCTTTATGTGAACTCAGAGCTTTTTCATCTCATTTTCTCCCCTGCCCTTGTGAGGATAGAGAGTGAGAGAGTGGCTGAGAGGGAATTTGTCAGCCAGACAGCATGAACCCATCACAAACACACTAGGTGTACTATAAAAGATGTAGGTAAAGCAGAATATAGAACATAAAATACCTAATATCATAAGTATTTCCAGAATTTCACTGATTTCAAATTCAGGCAAAAAAATCATTTATGGCAGCTCCGTGACAAAAGAAAAGGCAGCTTTGACACAAGGCAGCACATTTGATAATAAAAGAAAAAGATACGTTCTTCAGATTGTGATTGAAATAATTAGCAAAAGAGTGAAATCACCCACATGGACAACTTTTGTCAGGGCCTCCAGAGCAGTGCTAGGACACAGTGTCCCTGTTCAGTGACTCCCCTCACTGCCCACACTGGGACCCCACATCAGCCCCTGTGGCTATCAGCTGATGGGTCCAGTGAAGCTGTAGCAGGGCTGGCCTCCAGCCCCACAGCCCTGCCCTGTCTGGCCATGGGCCCTGCTGAGCTGGGCTCACTCTTTAGCTCAAGCTGAGCCTGTCCTCAGACTGTGCCCAGGGATGTGCCTAATGCCCAGGCCAGGCCTGAGGTTTCCTCAGTGTCCCTCCCACTGTCTTGTACCTGGCTGGGTGCCTAGTCCCACCTTCCCCAGCAAGTAGGCAAGTTGTAGGAGGGAGAACTGGAACTGATATGCAGGGCCAAAGGGATATTCCATATCACACGACATTGTGCTCAAGTATAACCACATATAATCAAGCTCATGGAAAGGAAGAGAAAGGTGGTATGTTCATGATTGTACTGCTTGTCTAACCAAGTAATTTCACCCATGCTAAGGTGCTGGTTTCCTAGAATAGGCTGAGCATATGCCTGCAGATGCTAAACAGTGAATGAATTCCTTATTTTTCTTTGCTTCCATATATGTCTTTGCTTAACCTGCTAAACTGTTTTTGCCTCACTTTTGCTGTTCTGGTTCTCTCCCTCTTCCCATGGGAGTGGCATAACCAGTGACAGGATGGAAGTTTAGCTACCAGATGGGGTCAGCCCACCACAAGCACATAACTGTCCTGGCTTACAGAGAATAATTTAGTATTGTGCTACAATGAGTATAAAGCGAAGTACAAAGTCTGCACAAGTAATATATGAGTCTAGAGAGATTTGTGGAGAAATAATTAGATGGTATCGCCAGCAAGAAATGATGTCTTTTAGTGCGAAGTGATATATTTACACTAGATTTTATAAGAAAATACTTTTATGGACTTGTACATATTGGCAGAGCCTTGAGATCTTTTCCTAATGATTCACATTCTTGTTTTACTTATGAAGTGGAAAATACATACTTTCAAGACAGTGTGCTTCCTGGATTTTTTTAACATGTTAGCTTATAATATACATGCAGGATATCATTTCTCTAAGGGACGAATTGGAATGCATTTTGCTTTCTCCTCCCAGCACAAGGAGCACATCACTATTTGTTTACATGCCTTTGTAATTAATATGCCCACCCCTTGAAGGCATATTACCCCCTCGGGGTAACTGAGGTTCTTTTTAATAGAGACCCTTGGGGCAACTTGGAGTGAAATAACAGTGAATGGCCAGTGCATATACACATATCTATCAAAGAAAGAGAAAGAAAGATAAGATAAGCATAGATAGTGCAGAGGAAAAATGCAAGGTGACAGAAGAATGCTCACTGACTCAAACAGATTTGACTTCTGGGAGCTGACACTGTTTCCTTGACTTCAAACAGGTCTCTCTCATCCCCCATTACTTAACTTAGCCTGACTGCTGTTCATCCTTGTAGTGCAATTACTCTGACCTTAATGAGGTCAAATTGATCATCACAGAAAGGATACTTAGGAAAAGTGCATATGTTGAAAACTTGAAACCTTTATGAATATGTATAGAGACAGATATATGAATTTTCATATGAATAATTTTCTGTGGTATTGCAGATGATACAGTGATAAAGGGGAAGCTAAACATTTTAAATCTGGACTAAAAAAAGGAAAGTTGGCATTGATTTATTCAGAGACAGTATGTTCACATGGGTTTCTTAGCTTTCTAAATATAGCCTTAACAATTGTCCAGGTTCTATCTTTCTGTCCACGGTGAAACTTGGGAGCACTATTGACCTAATTTTTCTGGATTCAGTTTGCACACATTCTGCCTTGATAGCAAGATCTGTATGCCTACCACAAGCAGTACTATTGACACAAATCTTCATGTAAAAGGAATGATGCATAGAGATGAGAAAGAGTGCTAATTAGGAAGTAGAATAGAATCATAGAATATGCTGAGTTGGAAGGTACCCATCAGAATCATTGAGTCCAACTCCTGGCCCAGTGCAGGACCATCACAAACAATCACACCAAGCGTACCTGAGAACATTGTCCAGACACTTCCGAAAGTCAGACAGGTTTGGTGCTGTGACCACTTCCCTGGGAAGTCATTTGAAGTGCTTAATCACCCTCTGGGTGAAAAATCTTGTCCTGATCTCCAGCCTAAACCTCCCTTCTCAGCTTCAAGCTGTTTTCTCGAGTCTTGTCATGGTCACAGGAATGAAGAGATTGATACCTGCCCCTCTCCTTAAGAATCAAAGACATGACTACACATGGATATAAAATGGAATTCTGTTTAATTTTGCCTAACCCAGAATTCAATTCCCTTCCCACTGGAGGTACAGTTTCATCAGTGTCTTAATGTCGGAGTTTCTGTCTGAACACTTCTTCCTATATGAAGATACAAATGAAAAGTATTGCTATTTAAGGCTCTTTCAAAACATCCAGTTTAATAGCTTATGGAAAGAGGTTTTGTTTTTATTTTGGTGCCTGCATGATAAATAAAAAGGACAGAAGGAGTGGTAATGGGGTTTTTAAAATTTATAAGCCTATATGAATGGTTGTGAGCTGCTTCACTTAATTTGTATGTGCTTCTTGTTAGGTGCTATTTCTAAACAATGTATTAACACCCTTCAAAATTATTTACTGTCTGGGCTTCAGAACAGTTTAGAGAGATTGCTTGTGAGTTAAGAGGTAAGTTTTTATTTTCATGCAGTAATGTGGCTACTTGTTTGTTTTATCTAACTAGTGCTAGGATACGTACTTCAAAAGAATCTCCAATGACTGGCATGCAAAACTCTTAATACAGAACCTGAATTGCATTAATGTGATGCAGTATACTTTTAACCATCAAAAAGTCAGATAGCCATTTCTAAAGAAAAATATGGAATGTGGTTCAATTTATTAAACGACAGGTAAGTTACTATTTAGTTATATTACATAGAGGCTGGCAGGTAAATTGACTGTCATATCTTGGTCTGATTAAAAGAAAAGAGGAAAAGGAAAATTTGTATATTTTCATCTCAAAGGATTAAAGGAAAGAAGAAAGATATAGTTCATGATATCAGTTGCTGGTCTTTTATAAAAGTAATATATTTTTCACTCTATCAGATGACAGTCACTGATACAAATGCTAGCATATTTTTGAATTGTGAGGTATTTGGCAAATACATTTTATTTGCTTGTCCTAGTCGTCCTTGAGAGCTAGATCCTAAAACAGAGAAATCCTTATTCATAAGGGAACAGACCATATACATATTCTTCTACAATAACCCTTTTCCCCAAATTCACCCAACAAACTAATATGTAGACATGAATAAATGTCTCTGTATGCTTTTCTGACCTCTATACTTCAGTCAAATTGATATATTAGTTAATAAATGGCAGGGAAATTTTAAAGATTAAGTGGACATTTTGGCTCCTAATGAACAACAGCTAAGCAAAAAGTTGCTGTGCACTTTGTTCCTACAACAGAGGAAAAATAGCATTCACTGGCCACGCGGTCAGTGTGCTTGTGTGCACTGCAGTACAGATGGTGTATTACGGTACAAACAAGATTAGAAAAGGTTAGATGACTTTGTTTCCTCAAGATTCCCATTTTGGTACTTTACAGTAAACAACAGAAAATATCATAAAAGCATTGAATGAGATTCACTAGAAGTTTTTATTCAGTGCCTTACAATGTAAGTACTGATTCCAGGTGTGCAGGGAGTTTTCAGGAAAATGGTGTTTCAAATATTTAGAAACATTTTCTTTTTCTTTCTTACTTGCTTGCTTTCTTCCTTGTTTTCTCTTTTTCTTTCTCGCTTTCTCTCATTCTTTATTTCTTTCTCTTTTTCTTTCTCTCATTCTCTATTTCTTTCTTTTTCTTTCTCTTTCTCCCTTTCTCCTTTTCTTTTTCCCTTTCCTTCTCTCTTTCTTCCTCTAAATTGTATTTTGTAGCAGCAAGCAAGGTTTGGTATGCTTTGTGCATTGTCTCCAGGCTTATTTTATTTTTATTTTTATTTCTTATTGTACCACACAGAGATGTAATTCAGAGAAAATACATAGTAAGGTGGCATACCATCAGATAGATTAGCTTTCTGGGAAAGATACCATGCCGATCTATCCTTTAGCACAAAGTTATACCTTGAGGGAATGTCCAAGCCTTTAAAAAGCTTTTCTGTTAGCTTCAATGAGAAGGCCTGCTCTCAGCAGGTGCTTGGCACCTTGCAGGATGAAGTTTTACTGAATATTTCATCAATGATAGCTCTTTTTCATATGGTATGAGAATTAATACCTGTTTCTAACAATTCTTAAGTCCATCTATCTGACCATAGCATTTCTGCAGTTGACTCTGGACTGTGATTACTTCTTTTTATGGTCATCATATATCTTACCACAAGTCACAGTGTGCCAATTAAATTGTTCTTTTCAGGAGGTTTTCCTGGCATCAGATTTTCTAATATATAATTTTTGGTCAATCAATAACCAACATCTTCTAGTATTTTGTTTAAAAGAGAAAATATTTTAACATTTTTACTTCATCAAGAAAAAATTACATAAATAAATATAGATTCTTAATTATGTCATTATAAAAGGAGTGGGAAAGCTGATACAAGGAAATTAAGGCAAGGAGCACTGTTGCCATAAAAGATTACATATAAGTGATGCTTATTTCTGCTTTCAGGACATTAAAAGAATCCAGGGTTCAATATGATCAATTCAAACTGTGGTGCTGAAAATAGCAAAAGACACCCCACAGCCAGTCAGAAATATTGACTATTAGAGTTTACTGAATAGTGGCTCAAGCTTTGTCTGATTGAAAGCCCTGTTCATTCTGTTAAGCTCTCCTAGTATGATATTATTCCTTATAGAAAAGTGACCTTTAAACTATATAATGCCTTTAAAATTGTGTGCAGAACTCTCATTGTCTTGAAAGGAAGTTCTGAGTGCAATTGAATGTAGCTCACAAACATGGGAGGAGACAGTTAGCTGGGGCTTCTTAGTGAAGTTCTAATTCAGATCACCATTTGGGGATTTATATGGAGATGCAGAGATGGATGACAAGCAAAACATATTAAAATAATTATTTTATTAGTTTTGTTTGGGTTTTTAATGAACAGTAATATTACCTAAAAAAAAAAATACTGCTCAAAAATAAGAATATTATCATACTTTTTATAGGTAGTAATTAACCATTTTTACCTTTGCTGACCTCCTTTGTGACCAATACAAATGGAATTGTCACAGAATGTAAATGGTTTTATTGCAAATGAAAACAAGTAATGATTATAAAATCAAGATTATTAACACTGTTTATCTGAATTTAGCAGGACAAAAAGTAATGCATCAGGATGCATCAGGATGGCCCAAAAAATATCAGTTTATGAACCTTAAAAATACATCTCCCTAGACATATGTTTTGCATTTTATTGCATTTGCATTATTTATTCCTTTTTAATATCTTTTTGACTTATTATGACAAGATTTACTTTAAACATCAGGATAAATTCGTACATATATGTAATATTCTTACCTGTAATTCTTATATATATTTCTTTGTGGCTTCAAATTCAAATCAGAGCATACTGTGTAACAGCAGAAATAGCATTACTACAGTTTGATTTTCTATTTTCTTGTGAAATAAAAATATTTGTAGAAAAGAGTCCTAATATAAAAAAAAAAACAAAAAACTTTTATTTTCCTTTTTAACTGCCAAACAAGGTAGATACATTTCTAAAGAAAAGATAAACTCTACTTATCAGCATATCTGCAATACAATTCTTTTACCTCAGACTTTAAAGTCCAAAACTTGACTTTCATATCTTTGATGTGGATGTAACTTGGCAGTTATTTGTGAAACACCAATCCTTTTAATGGGGGAATCAGAAAAAGCAACAAAGAAGGCCTTGAGAGTCATGGCATGGTAATTAATTAATTCTTAGTACAGTCACAAATTCTGTTAAATTCAGTGAAAACTTTGCTGTAATATAAGAAATCCTATCATACACTACCATACTTGGAGAAATTTGTCAAAAAAGTACTAAATAACCAAAAATTTGATATCAAGATAATATTTTTGTCTTTAATCTATTGCTTAAGTCCTACTTGTCCTGTAAAATGGGGATAATATTCACATGATTTGTATTTTATGATAATAAAAGAAGCACTTGAACTATAAGGATGAATGGTCCAAGAGAAACAACATAAAGTGACAAATTCTGTGCATGTGTTAGTTTTTCTTGTTTAGGCACCAAATTTTCCTAAAATTTTAGAAGCCAAATGAAATGGTTCTCCTCAATAAAAAGTTTAACATTGGTGGAGGGACTGCACAGAACAGTTGAGAAAGGGCTAGGATAATACCAGGTTTTTTTATTTTCTGCCTCAGTTTTTGTCATTTTTCTTTTTTAATATATTATATGGCTTTTCGTGATATGCAGTATCACAGAAACACGTATTCATTAAGTGTGATTCTGTCTTCAATTTTACTACTCCATTTTATTACAGAGGCACAGCTGGAGTTTGAATGACTGAAATTGTGAAGCATTTTAATGTAATCCATTGCTCTGTACAATAATTTAATTTACCAAACGTGACTTACTTATTTTTTAATTTAGCCTTTCTCTAATGAGCGTCTTCTTGATGGAAAGACAAAGACAAATTGTACTCTGTTATCATTCATAAATCATACTTTCTTTTCATGACTAATTAAATATGAAGTGTCACTAGAATATTGTAAAAGCCTTATTTCTTACTACTTGTACATTTTTTTCCTTTCAGTTATCATTAAAATATTTTTATTTATTTTTTCAAAGCAATGACTTAATATGACCTTTGCAACATAATCTGATTATTGTAATTTTTTTTTTCTTGTCTCTGTTTGTATATTGAGTCACAGTTTTCCATCTTGGAGATTGGAAATCAGCACTTTAACTGTTCCTGGATTTTGTTTCTTTCTTTTTTCAAAGTTTTTTTTCTCCATTTCTCAAATGGAGTATCATTGTTATGTTGCTTGACATTTTTGCAACAAATCTGTAGGGCCATTAAAAATGTAAGATTTCAACTGGCTGTGGAGATCGTCTCAATCCCTTGGTATAACCCGTTTTCTCTCATCCATGTGGCCATGAATGATATTGCCAGGGGAGGATATCAGAGGATGTCAGAAGGAAGCACAGAACCCAGGGGGCTAGTGTGAAAGGCAGGGGAGGAGCCCAAGTGATGGTGGCTTTGGCCCCCCCAGTGTGGAAATGGAAAAGCTTGAACAATGCTGGATGCATCTCGTGAGTTAGTGCCTGGCTACCCAGACACTGCTGCTGGAAGGACTGTGGCTTGACAGTAACGACACCCTCGCTGAGTAGCGAGAACATCTAAAGAGAGATAGGATCTAAAACCGGGCCAAAACCCAGCTAATTAGTCAAAAACTTAAGCGAGTTTTATAATAGGTTTGGGAAAAAATGGTGAGTAAGAAGTGAAGAGTAGCTAATATATCAGATGCAGTGAGAAAGTAACCAGGAAATAGTATGATGTAGGTGGCTGTCACATTTCTACAAAATTATTGTAAATGAACACTCATCCTTCAAGCCTCCTTGCAAATGCACAGTAGGGAAAACAAGGTGGAATTAGAGCTCTGTGTGTATGTTTGTTCACAGCATTCCTCCCTTTGGGAACAGAGAGAAATGGTAGGGTAGACTGCTAACAAATGTGTTGATGTGGATATATTTAAATTTTTGAGAAAGTACAGGCAGAGAAGATGAAGAGTAGTTCCATTCCATGCATGGGTACAGCTTCAGTCATTTTCCCTTTCTAAAAGGCTCTGTGACAGTTGAGAACAAATGCTTCACTTATAGCTGCCTATCTCATTCTGAAAGTACTCAAGTTTCAGAGCAGTAATTTAGATTATGTATTAGGAAGAAATTCTTTCCTGTGAGGGTGGTAAGGCACTGGGACAAATTGTCCAGAGAAATTGTCTATGTCCCATCCTTGGAAGTGTTTGATGCCAGGCTGGATGTGGCTTTGAGCCTTTTTGATCCTGAAGAAGGTCTCCCTGCCAATAGCAGAGGGTGGAGTTAGATCATCTTTAATGTCATTTCCAACCTAAACCATTCTATGATTCTATCAGGGGTGTCTCCATGGCCCACCAATGGTAAATAACCTGGATGACAATGGCTGACAAAAATGTGAATTTAAATTTTAGGTTTGTATGTGTTCACCCAGAACCAGTCAAGTTGCAGAGGAAGATGAACAGTGTCTGGTTTCAACCAGACACCCTGTGAAAAAGAAACAAAAGGGTTTTAAAATTGCATAGAACAAAGTAAGTATATTTTGCAGAATATTAGAACACAGAAATTTAAATTTTCTTTACTGCATACACTTTTTAATATAATAGCAATTTTTCAGTGAATGAAAAAATTTTATTCTGATGAAACAAATTGTGAAAGTCTTTTAAATATATTTTTCTTAGACAATAATTAACATTTGCCTATATGTCCTTTCATCAGGAATTATTAGGTCTGGAAATCCAAACAATTTTTTTTACTTAACCTTATAAGTGTTTAGACTAATGCAATGCATATTACAATTATTTTTAGGCCATTTACAGTGAGAGTCATCATGGACATGGAGGCACATATGCTCTCAGTAAAAAACAATTGCTATAAAATAAAAGCTGTATTGCTTCAATGGAGGGAGCAAGATTTAAGTTTTGATGCATTTCACATCTTACAACACCAGGAAGGATGCTACTTGATGTTGGTGGTTTAATGATGGAGGCACCTGTTTGCTTTCAGCTGCTGTGGATAGATAAAGCCCCATAACTCATTCTTCATGAACAGTAACACAGAACATCTATCAGATGGTAATGACCTTCAATCACAGCTAACATGGAATTAATTTAAACCAGAAACCTAGTAGTAAAATCATGTACATTATCAATCAGGAAGCCCATTAAACTAGCCTAAGGTCATAGAAGAAGAGAGTGGCAGATTCAAGCACCGAAGCTCCTCTAAAAATTGGATTGTATTGATTAACATTGAACAAAAGACCAGAATATACCTTGCTTTTAAACAGTAAAAGAAGTAAAAACTTTACATTTCAATGTCCTTAATTTGGTGAAGTTAGGAAAAATGTATTTATGTTTTATTAAGGAGTGACATAAATTATTTTTTTAGGAAACAAGAAAACAACTTTTTTAGTCATAACTATGTGGGCTAGAGATACTCATTTTCTGATAAAAAACAAAAGAGAAATCAGGGTGTAGACAACTTCCTGTAACTCTGTATAACATCTACATTGAGAAATTAATAAAAAGTGCAGTAAGATATGATTTGAAATGTTAGGTCTGTAAAATATGGAGGATGTTTTCAGTTGATGGAGCAGTCTGTCATCTTCCCAGCAATGTTTTATTCACATCCACAAGAGCGAAGTTCAAACCTCCATGAATGACATTTGGAGGTCTTATTAAATAAGTAACAAAGGTTGAAAAGTTAAGGTTAAAATGTAAATAATTTTGTTGTGAAGCTGTGAAATACTATGATTTTTAAGGTTAGAGCATGGCATTAGACATACATATAGGTATGACACATGCAGTATCATCAGCCTTGCAGACACTCATTCACAGAGGTGAAAAACATATTTAAATGATCATTAAGACTGGAACCATCCATGCTGCTTAATATGCCTGTTAACATGTGAGTTAGCATGCACTTGCCTGTGCACTATTTTCTTGGGTTTTTTTAAAAATACCTTATATTAAATATGCAGGACATATTTTATTTTCCATCTAATTTGGGCCTCTTCCTTGTCTTTTGTAAAAAAGCTCTTATTTCTGTTACATTTCTAACTTGAAGAGTATATATGATACATATATCTCATTTTATCCAATTTGGATTTTTTTTTCCTTAACATCTATTATATTGAATAGAAACTAAAAATTATTTTATGGAGCCTGAAAAACAAAGACCACTTGTTCTGGAATATGTGATCTTCCTGAATCATGTGAATTTTTACAGATCCTTCTCTTCCTCTCTCTTCCCCTTTCCTCTTTCTCAATGATGCAGTACTTGTGGACCTGTAAGAATGTATGACACAAGTCCTGCTTTAAAAGTCTTGCTTTACTTTAGATGCAGAATGCAAAGTTGAAGCTGGCATTCTTGGAACATGAGTAATTTTCTGTAAGGGATTCCATCTACCACCATGACATCTGTGTTTAAAGACACCTTTGTGTCTATGTGATCTAATCTTTTCCAGAGAGATAACACTTTTATCTCTTTCATTTTGGTGGGTGATATAAAGTGCATAAGACAACTGAAAGTGAGTAGTGAGTTGATGTTTTGTTCTTTTTAAGCAATTTCAGCATTTAGCACTAAGCATCTCTAAAACACTACCAGAAGGAATTATTGTAGGGAGACCTTTCATTGTTTTGTTTTGTTTTGTTTTTTACATTGTTTCCCTTTCATTTTAAGAACAGCACAATCTCTTATATTTCCCTGACTGGAGATTTCCCATATTGTTTCTATCAGCATACACTGACATAAAATTTGCATTATAGAAAAAAACCAAGTACTATAACAAGCCAGTTCAACAGATATCTACAATTAACAGAATATCTAGTGCTTTACTGGATTAATTGCTCTTTCTAAAAGTCTGTGAGCAGCTAGTGTACAATTGTCCTACTATGGCCTCTGCACAATTAAGCAATTTATTTAAGAACCCTTGCAAGGTGAGAAACACTAAGTGGAACAATAAAATCCTCTCAAAACCAGCTTGTAGATCTTCATGACTCAGGACCTTCTTGTCTTTTCTACATGTGGAGTCACATTAGGGAAGGAACTTGCTGTTTAATTTACTTGGGCAAAATTGGAGTTCAGATAATAGGAAGATAAAATTTAACGTTGATAAGAACATGTATGCGTCCATGCATATGCATTATGCATGACAATAAGATTAATGTGAACTGACCTCAGTAAAATGGAAGATTAAGGGAAATTTAGTTCAGAGAGCATACTGGAAGAGATCTTCATAAATATCACATTATTTTCCTGCTAGTCTTCACAAAGGCTATAAGAAAACAAATGACCTTTTATTTACAGTATCAGAATCTGCAGATACATAAGCAGCATCATTGCTCTATTTTCTGCTGCTGCAGGAAGTTTAGCCATATATTCACCACCAGTGCCCCATTATTTCTTATTTTTGAAGGACAAAAAATGCACATTACCCCCTAATTCACTCCTTAGCAGAGATAACTAACCCAGGACCCTGAGCAAGACTCAGGTGTGGTTCATAAATTGGCTATGAAGATGCTGTTGCTTTGGATTAGAAAGTAAATAATTTTTAACAACTAATCTGAAAGCTGCTGTCAGCCTTTTTCAATATTGTTTAATTTGTTTTTCTAAAGTAATTTACAAATCATATTCATCTTCTTCTGCCTGTTTGGAAGTGGTTGATTAAAATTTTTTAATATTTGGATTTTGAATTCAGTTCATAATTTATTATTAAATAGATAGGCAACAGTATTTCTGAGTACTCACAGATAGGGGAAAAGTTTGTAAGCAAAAGTGAATGAAGGCAGGACTGGAGCTGTAAAGGGTTTAAGACTGTTGAGAAAAACAATACAGAGGTGAGAACTCAGAAAAAGGCCCATGTGAGAAGTGCTTTTCTGTTGCTGCTCTTTATTAAAATTTCTCTTAAAGATTCATTGTTTCTGTGATATACACAAAACTGGATTTTTATATTTATGACACATTAAACCTGTGGGATTTAGGGCATATTGTCTGGATTTTCTGCATCTACTAATTATTTTGCAAGCTCTTTGGAAAATATTTTTTGTATCTGTTGCAAGATAATCAGAAATAGAAAAAAACCTTTTGATATGCACAGTATGACAGTCAAGATTTCTCTCCAGTTATAATCAACTATATAAAGCAAAAGGTAGCAGGGTACCTTGCTCACATACTGTAGCTCATAGCATTCAACTGTATTTCTTGACAGTGTACTTAATGGCTGAGAATTAGTACAAGTTGCCCTCAAGGAGATAGATAGGTACATAAAAAAAGAGGATTTCACAACCCTGTTGGCTGCCTCAGTTAAAGAGTGGAAAATTAAAAGGAGCAGATTAGGCATATGTTCTACTCCTTTTCATTCTCAAGCATCCAAATCCAGGCCAACTGGAAATTTCTTTTTCCACTCAGCTGTAAGACACCTCAACTATAAGGCAGATGAAATGAGTGTGCAAGCCTAACTATTTAATGTCCCAGATTGGTTTTAATTCAAGAGATTTTGACAGGTGCATAAATATGTAATCAAGTACGTGGCCATGTACTCAACTGAGTTTGTCTTGGGCTCAGTCAAGGCATAGTCCCATAAGCTGTAGACAGTGTACTGAAACATCTGCTAGGAGCACCTTGGACAGGGGCTTTTAATAACATCACCAGATGAAAAATGCTTATTCTTCAAAGCCACTGGCTCATGGAACTAAACAATGCCCATTACATAAGGAGAACTGGAAGGCAACCAGCCCCAGTCTTCTGCCAACCTTATGAGGTCATAGTCAGCTATAACTTAGAGGTCCCCAACCACTAGGGACTACCAAAGAAACCCCCAGGACAGAAGAATGAAGGGGATGGAAAATGTGTTAGTGATTTGGGGAAATGATTATCATATGCACGTTTATTCTGGGACAATCAGTATGTTTGTAAAACACAGTATGTAAACAGAACCATTCCTCTACACAGCAAGCACAATTTTTGGAGGAGATATCCCCTCAAAAATCTGGCCAAATACAGAGTGCCTGCTTCTTAATGATATGTTGGTGTCAAAGTTTTGGGTTTTTTTTGTTTTTACCAAATTTTTGGTAACAATATTGTAGGGATGGGTATGACTGGATCCATCTCCATCATAAGACAGGAGATGAAAACATTGCTGTATAGTTTTCAATCTTGTAATGATTTTAAGACCATTGAACCATATGGCATCAGTGGTAAGACTAGAATTGCCTCATTAAAATGACAAATCAGCACTATCAAGAACTTAGGTATCTAAAACACTATAGCAACTATGGGGAGAAACTATAAAGTTCCTGCATTTTGGTCTTGTATACATGTAAGTCCTTCTATCCATTAGCTTCGAAGTATCATTTTAGTTAGGAAAATACATAATGGCTCAGAACTGCAGTGTATTATTCTTTGAAATAACTGTATGTTGTTTTCCTCTTATTTTCTTCAGCCATTGGAACAGGATTCCCAGGAAACTGGTTGAGACACCATCACATATTTAACAGACAAGTCAGTGAGACACAAAAGGACATGGTTTAGTAGTGGACTTGGCAGTGCTGGGTTAATGGTTGGATTCAAAAGACCATTTTTTATGACCTAAGAAGTTTTATGATTCTATTCTTCTCTAGATATTTCTTCATTATACACACTTTACACTGGCTATCATTGTTTCATGGAAAATGGAACATACATAGATGAAATAGTAAATGGAAGGTATGTAGATAAAACACAATGACATGTTCACCTGCATTCAGATCATTATATTTCCTGAAACTGCTGCTTTAGGTTTTTACAATCCAGGATTGTTAATGTGTAAGCACTTCACATGAATCCAATAAACACATCACCATTACAACAGAAAGAAATCATTGCTCAAGGCTGCATTTCCAATGGTCTGAGTCATCTATTTGCAAGCCAGCATGCATCTTTCTGTTCCGTGCTTTTGGAAACAAAAGGGAAAGTATTTCTAATTCTAAATGTGATATGATCTGCACTATTTATAAACACTATCCCAATGAATCTACACATATTAAAAATATGAGTACCTTTGTGCCATAGTCTTTGGCCTTACCCCTTCCTTCTTTGCTACTGTGGTAACTACTTTTTCCACTACATCAATCACAAGTAGTTATCACGTTTGGGCAGATTTGGATTATCTTTATTGTACTTTACATATCCATCCTTTTGATGGATAAATTCCTGAAAGCTACACTGTCCTCCTACCACATAGACAAAAACCAACTGGAGGTTCATTGCATGGGATATTTGTGAAAGAGGGGAAAAAAATCAAACATACTTTGGCCTTAATATCCACACAAAAAATGTGTATCTAAAATACAACTGTCTGTGACATCTACTTATTGCAATCACTTACTATTTTCTCTAATAATAATAATGATTGAATTAATTTTTGATTCTATACTTCTGTATAGAAAATACTTTTGGGTTGTAAAATAGATTCATATTTTCTCATTTTGTTGTGTGAAAACAAGATTTCTCATTATAGTTACACATCAGTGTATTCTCTTATTTTTAATGTTCACTGGTGTTGAAGACAGAAGAATACATTAGGCAGAAGAGAGAGGGATTAGGATCATGTTTTGCAGTAATGAGGACTTAGATCAGCTTATATTTGCCTTGAAGTGGCATTTCTTTAGTCTGCCTTAATTCGACTCATGGACTTTATATCACTTCCAAATGTATGTAGTATGATAGCCATTTTTTTTTTTTTTTTTCTAATTTATAGTCCCCTTAAAATTCTGCCATTATTATCCGGAATATATTGTATCCTAAGACAACTGATAAAAAATTTTAATTTAGTCTGAAATTGCATGTAAATGTTTTTGTTTCCAGCTTATTCTAATTTAGCTGTGAGTGTAGCTGATCAGACATTGAGAAGTATCTCTCTCAATTCAACTGAGGAAATGGAAATAAGTTCTTCTCTTGAAGTCATCTGAAAGGTATGTTCTAACAGTAAGAGCTTATACATGTAAAGAAAGAAGCTGAACATAAATTTATGTTCAAAACAAGATTGTGTACGTACAGTTGGCATTGCAGCTTGATAAAATAGAGTAAACTATAATGTTTCTCATATTTTTCAGTTAATTCATTTTTAAGAACCATGGCTTACTGGAGAGGATATTTGTTAGCAGGCAATTTCTATTTCTACTTCTGTTTGATTGTGAGATATATCTCTTCCCATGCACTTTCTCCAGGAGAGTATGATTAAAACCTAGCAAAATGATTTTTCAAGTTGTTTTCAGAATTAAATTCTGGTTGCATCAAAATGACCGTAAGTTCAAAGATAGCCACAATTGGTAATTATTAGGTCATACGCATTCAAATAAAGTCTTTTGCTATTTTCAGTGTAGGGTAAAATACATTAAGTGGTAAAATTTTTCACAATATTTTGAGTAGTGAATTAGGAAAAGTAATTGTATCTAAGTTTGGGAGTTTGTTTTACTTTTCACTTTATTAGCACATTGATTGTGATTTTTTAAAATTTTTACTCAGGTTGTCACTATCTTTCATTAACAGGATCTGGAAATATTTCCTGCATCCTCACTGCCTTCCTTTATATTTTATTATTTATTACTGAATGTCCTTTTTGATTCTTAAGTTGGTCTGTGGTTGTATTAAATTTTACAATGATGGCCAGGGTATGAAAATTCTCTTTGTGCCTTTCATGCCACCGTGTGTCTTGAAAAATGTCAAAATTTGTTTTCTGAGTCATTTTTTTCATTATATTTGAGTGACAAGATTAAGAATTCCAGACACTTTTACCCAGCTTGCTTCTCCTGACAATGGACATTAGACAAAATGTTTCTTATGTGGTACACTATAGTTTTCAGAAGAGATTCTTACATCACCTCTCAACAGTCAAATGAATGTTTTTAAAAATCAAGAAACATTTTAAGACAAGTATTAAAATCACCTGTACACAACTGTATGTAATGCTCTTGGTGCTACAGTTGTAATGTGGCCATTGTAAACACAAACACAGTATAACACATAATTTTAAATTGCTCAGAGTTGCCTCTATCCTTGTATGCTGAAGAAGCTTCTCAAATTCCCTCTGTGCCCTTCCAACACTCCTTTTCATCATGATGCTGTTGATATAACTATTTGATGAAGTGCTTTGAATTCCAAATGAGCAGATGTTACCTCTATGGAAGTTATGTTATCCTCCTTGGTGGTTGGACACATAACTTCTAAAGGGAGGGATTGTTCAATAAATAATTAATAACAAGAAGCTTTCCTAGGTAGATGAGAGACAGATCCTATTTAAAATTATTTTTATCTCAGTGGTTGATCTGTCTAACTCCAGGGTTATTTTATCTCAATCTTGTATTAGTTCTGCTTCAATTAGCATTTTAGTCCCCAACAGGGCACTGCTGATTAATTAGTTATTGTTCAGTAACTTCATCTTCTGGCCCTGACTCCAGCCACTCACTCTAGTGTGCATTGATCAGCCTCTGGATCTGCGGCATGTTCTTTTTAAGGCCACTAAATGACTGATTGGTCTGAGTGAACCAGATATTGGCCTTGATTTCAAGTCAGTAATGTATTTAAGCACATACCTATGTCTAAGGAGGAGAATAATGCAACACATTCAACTAAACTATTTCTTTCTGCACAAAGTTAGGCAGATACTTTAATACTACATTGAAGTAGGAGCTTTAGATGATTGACTTATTGGTGAAGTGTCCTCGCTGGTTTGAAGAGTTAAAAGCACTGGAACTTGGGCAATTTTTATCTGTCTACCATCTTATCTATCTTAAACTCTGAGTCATATCAGATACCTCTGTGTACATAAGAATGTACAAAAACCTTTGTAATGGACAAATCACTCATAGGAGTTTTTCTTTCTAAAAAATTGGCATCTAATACTTTATGAAAGCCTATTAATTTCTCATTATTGGTGGAAAGAGATTGGTTAAAACTATAAGGGGAGGAAAAAAGTAAAGTAACATCTAAAGAAAATGGGCCACTGGAGCTTTTGCACATTTGCAGGCCATGAATTCCCCTGGGGAATGGCCTGTATAACATGTATATCACCGGCTGCTAAAAGAAACACCTCACCCAATATTAGGCACGAAATTTAATTTGGCACTGAATGTGGCAGCTGAGAATTGTGAAACTGTGCTGATTTTCCAGGATGAGCTGGGTAAGACCAGCAAAAAGAAAAACCCCGGCCTTTCTCAAAAGCTGCTTTGAACAAATGTCACTCTGGACTGCATCTACATGCGCCAGAGTAATCCCTTGAAGATTTTTCAGGCAGTGTTTGATACAGTTCATACCTCTGAACCAGCAAAGCCAACTACTTAAAATGTATATGTATACGTATATTATACCAAAAATAAAATATATATATTATATATATATGTATGTATTTATATTTTTTTAGAGGAAGCCTCTAACTAGAGAGGTTTAGGCTGAAGAGTGGTTAATAATACTGAGAAGTAAAATTTCTGCTATCTTGATGATCAGATTCTTTAATGTTATAAACTGCATTTTGGTGGGAATTGTCTAGTGGAAAAGAACATGTCTTGTAGATCTTCTCATTAGCATTGTGCACACTGCTATGTTTTTTAGTAACTGTTACATTGTTCTGTGATGTGATTACTTTCTAGAGAGCAACAAGCCACAAAAAATCCCTCTTAAACCACATGAATTCTTGGGACTATGCTGACTCAGAATCTCCCCAAAGTGTTACCAAGGAAATAACATTTCAGACCACCTTTTCTTATCTTTAGATTGAAAGAAAAATTTCAGAAGAGTTATCGAAGTTTCCTCTACCATTGTAAAATAGCCATATATGTTCATGAACCTCCCAGCAGCTGTAATTGCTCTGCTAAAACAATGGGCATAGGTTTTCTGGCTTTAGTTGTTCTCTCATTCCTCAAAACGCTAATTACATCACAATCATATGTCAGAACATACTGATGCTGAACTGTTAAGAATGATAAGAAGGAACAAAAGTTATCTCTATCATAATCAATATCCTGAATTAAAAATAGCATAAATGGCAAGCCAAAAAATCACTGCTGGACATGCTCTCCGCACACCCTGAATCTTACATACATGAAGACCTCACTGTTTACTCCTGCTCCCACCCCACTCTTACATCTGTTCCTCACCATATGGTGAGATCCGAAAAAGGGCAACTGCTCCAGCAAACAGTGTCAAGAATTTTTTTCCTTTTCCACGGTTAATGTCATCTCTGTGTTTATGAAAAGTCTTTGAGATTTTTATTTCAGTTGCAAATCCTGCATTTTGTTCTATCTTACAACAGGTGTTTTTTTCTGGGATTATGAATGCTCACAGACAAAATATAAAGTGAATAATCAAAATGACCATAAATATTGCAATTTAAATTTGTGCTATTTCACTTTCAGATTTTCTTATATTTAGTCCCTATTGTTAAAATACTGAGTGACCCATGCTTCATCTTCTTGCCCTTCAGCAGAGTACTGCTGGTATAAGACGAATATGTTTCAAATTTAGGAATAGAGTTTGAATTTTTTGAATGTTAGCATGTTATGAAATGAAGCAGTTTCACACATTAATTGGTGAATTTTCTTTTATTGAACAATGCATGTTACAGTGCTGGTAATGCTTTAGGAAATGCACATACCCATAAATATTGTAATGTAACCCCAAGTTTTTATATCTTCATATCAGACAATCACTTTTTACATTATTTTTAAAATCTGCTATCACGAAACAATGTGTATCTCACCTAACAAATACCCTTGTAAATTAATTTAAAAATCAATATGCCTGATAGAACCTAGTGTTGAGAACTTTGCTAACATTAGCTACATTATTTTGTGTGAGTATTAAACTACAGACGTAGTTATTACTTCTCAGATTTTTCCCTCTCTGTGCAGACCTGTGAAGTCAAAATAAGCCTGTGAAGGATTTAGACACATTCAACAATGTAGCTGTTGAAAGTGAACTGAGGTAGCACTCAAGTGCAAAATATAAAATTTCAAATTCCTATGAAAGCACTTTAAGTAAAAGAATTTATCACATAGTGCAAATATTTCTTCAACAATACACTGATGTATTTGGCCTAAGTTTCTTTTATAGTCAAGAATAGGTGCTACTAGATAGAGAACTAAGAAATAAAGGTGTTTGATTGAGAATTGCTTGAACTCTCTTAGATATGTTCCTAAAGTTGTATTGAATACTGCATTAAAATTATTTCCTTCTACTGAATACCAAAGTCTATATACAAATCTGAATAATCCAGGTATATACATTTCCACAATGGATTTCTGAAGTCAAGAGAAATAAATGCTGATTTTGTGGATGAAATACCAATTTTTGTGGATGTCTTTTGACTGTTTTATTTGTTTTTTTCGTTTTTTTTACATTTGCGTGACTTTAGTCCAAATGCACTAGAAGTCCATTTATGGAACACAAAGAGTGTCTCTAAAACTTTCTTAGCTCTTGTTTGTAGCAAGAAACTTTCAAATTGATTCTTTAGATATTTCTGAACTTAATTTTCACCATATTTTACGGCCATGATTTCAAGTTTAGATACTACACATATTGCACTTGACACGTCTGAAAAACATAAATTTAGATTAAAAGAAAGTGATTATTATTTTTTTCTGTATCAAATGATACAATTCTGATAAGATCCAATGCCTGAGAATAGGATTCATTTCCTTCTTCTCGATGAAGTTAAAAATTGTATTATTATAGACATAATCTTAATCACTCAATTATAGTGGAAAGAAAGTGACATAATAAAAGCTCCAGATCTGAGATAAACAATATATGATTTTATGCACAACCTTTATGGTTAAGGCAACCTTTTACGAGGGTGGGTTGAAATATTTATTAATTTTATTCATGAAGTTTATCATGTAAAATTCAACTTCAATGCCTGAAGCAGTAACAGACACTCAAAATTCTTCCTAAGTGTATGTTCTTACTTTAGTCATATTCAATTGCTTCAACCATGTTCTCTCTCCTTCATGTCTTTTTCTTCTTTTCTAAAGAGAGTAGTCATAATGGGTGCATTGAAGATAAAGGTGTCCTGTTGTAGCATGTAGTCTGCAGCAGTTGTTTTAAGGAGACTGAAGGATTTGCATCAGTGTCAAAAACAGCAAAATATTGATTCTTGGTCTTTGAATGTGATTGATTATATTCCAACTTTAGGGGTCCACAGATGAAGAGTCCCTAGAAAATGCAAGCCCTTTCAGATGTCTGGACTTAATTTCATCAATACCCAGAAAGCCATGTTTACTGTTGAGTGTGCTGATTATTGGTTACAGACATGACTAAATAATTTTTTGGTTCACACACTTTTCCAAGGAAGTCCAATCCCAATTTTTTTAACTAAACTTGCAAAATTTTTCACTCTGACTGTAGGGTAAAGTCTAAGAAGCCAAGTTTTTTGTTTTGTTACTTTGAAGTAATCCAAAATTTAAAAGCATTATTAAGGACAATCAAATGTGTCTAGGAGACAGTGAAACAAATCTGCTTGGCCTGCACTGACTGCATTTAATTCTGAGTAGAACAGCATGAGGTGTCAGTGTTTCAGAACATTGCTATCATAAAGATGGCTGCAGATAGAATAGGCAAGCACAGATACAATCAGTATTAACATATCTTATTCATGAAGGTTAATGCAGTGCTTTACTGAAGGGTGCACAGCTCTTGATACAAGAGGAAAAGACTCAAGCAAATGCAAATTAAGCCTGAGGCTACCTTACTTCTCCCACAGACTTTACAAACCATGAAAATACACTTTCATGAAAGCAGACAGGTATTGAGTTTCTCTGTCTCCAGGTAAGGGAGTCGAAACTTTTAGTATGCACATTATTTACAGTTGTACTTGTTTCCTTTCTGATGAATGTAACGTTCTTGAGGTTATAAAAATTCCCCTGTTACTCCTAGTATGCTCTGCATAGAAGAAGTAAAATCCATTAACATGTCAACTATTTAACAGTACACTGTGGTGTACATGTGACTTCAAATGGATGTTGGTTCAATGATCACATTTCACAACCAAGTTAGGTGACTTAAATGCACTTTCTGACACTTTCTTTTTTAAGTTCTCTTTAAAATTATAATGTCTCTTAGAGACAAATATGTACTTCTAAGAGGTGGTGTGAAGGAGGTAATTATTTCTGCAGAACCCAAACTTAAGCCTAAAATCTCTGATAAAAAAAATTATTTCTTTCTGAATTGTTCAAAGAAGCAGAGCTGAAAGACACTACACTTCAGCACTAAATCCAGTAAGATTCTTTATCTAAACCGGAAAAAATGTATGTATATCCTACCTGTACAAACAGATAAGGGAGATAACAAAGAAAAAAGTTATATAAGGCAAAAAATAAATTAAAATTTCATTGAACTATATTGTTCTTTAAAAAAAAAACCAAAACAAACAAACAACAAAACCACAAAGAAACCAAGACAACCTTTTGTCTGTTTGTCATCAAGCTGGCAGAAAATTCCTTCTGTATCTTTAGTAATGCCAGTCAGTGACTGTATATAAGAGAAATTGTTACTCTCAGTTGAAATTGATTAAAATTGAATATACAGTCTGCTGGTAAAATCAGATGATAATTCCTGGTTTTGGACAATGTGTTTAGATGAGATGTTTCCATAAAATCAAGTATCCTGAAAAAAATGTACCAGAGATGCAATTCAGCTGCACTGTTTGACAACACACAGGAAAGTGAATTGGTGTCTGCTTTTAGAACCTTGGTGTTTGTGAAATACATAATACATGTACATGATACAATGCAATAATAATTTGTTCTACTTTCTTCCTACATTGCTGATGATGTGAATTAACCTACCCATTTTGTAAATGGCATCTAAAACATTTTAGGCACCATTTTAAAGCATTTTAAACACCGGAAAGCATAAGGCACCAAGGTCAGAGCTCAGCTGACTCTTGTTCAACCACTTTGAGACAAATGAATGCACATGAGTTATTGCACCCAAACGTACCATGTGTAGCAAAGCAAATATGTCCTCAGATGGCTTGTTTTCAATCAAGTTCCCTTGAATTTCGCTACTCAGTATCCAACGATAGCCTACCCACATGTTCTGGACTGTTGGTGTTCTCTAATGAATGTTGTGATTTATCCATTTCTAAGTCCATGTACATCTAAATGAGAACGACCTATAGAGTCATTTTAATTAAAACTCTCATTGCCCACTTGTTGCCCTCTATGATTCATGCATCTTTACTAGACCTTTGACAAGATAAGTTAGATACATGTGTGATTGCAGTCTTTACAATTTAGATTTCACTCAGAGAAGACTTGCAAACAAGAATCTCTTTAATAAATTCATACTATTTCCAGTTAGAAAACATCTTGATTTACTAAATATTGAATATTTTCAGCACTTATTATTTTACTGTTCCTTTTAAGATATGTATCTTATTTTGCTTTTGTTTTACATTTTCATAAATAGAGTACATTAATCATTCTTTTCATTCTGACTGATGAAAGAGTTAGTCCATTTTAATTATCAGCTTCCTTATTCCAAAATTTTTCAAAGGGGTAATATTGAAGTAAAATTAGTACCACCTGGCTCAAAAGTATGTGTAGGAACAAGCAGCAGATAATAAGCTCATTCAAAAACTCTTTCAGAAGAGAAACTCTTTTACAAAAAGAGTATGTATCTTATGTATCTTTACTTGAGTAAACAAAATTCAGAGTACATGAAGAAAGTAAAAAAAAATTCAACTAGGAGCTGAGTTACAGATAAAAAGGAGACTTCTAACAGTTATTGAGGTAGTAGCTTTTGTAATAGTTGAAATGCTGTTCTAGCAAAATATCATCTGCAATGTAAAGCTGTTGTGCCTAACTCTTGTTGATGCTTAAAACTGGAATAAACATCCACATGAAGATAAATTAGAGGAGAATTATAATTCAATACCCACAAACAGACCATTGATGTGCTGCCTTATTTAGAAAAAATTGTGTAATTAGTCTTGTTCAGAACTGCAGAATAGATCTCTTGGTGCATATGTTAATAAGCCAAGCCCACTGATTAAGACTATGCTTTAGAAATAAAAATGTATGTAAAGAATGTCAAGCATGACATTATGGATCCCACAGAGACCAGCACCTGTAGAGCAGGAGGATTGAACAAACTGACCTCCAGAAAATGTCTTCCAATCTCACCTTTCTGTAATTCTGAGATTCTGTATGGGTTGAGGGATTTAACTTTTATGACTATAGGCCAAAAAAAGCCCCAGTAAAACCTGGAGGTCTTTCTCAAAGTCTGCTTTTGTGTGACATTGAAGGGAATCAAAATCTTGAGTGTTCTATTTGCTTCCAAAATAAACTATAGCTATATCAAAGGGCTGAGCCCAGTAGAAAAATTTCTTATGGTGATGGCCAAACTTAATTAGAATTAGGCCTTTTGTATTCTACCTCAAACATCAAGAGAAAAATATTGTACAAAGCACCAAGAAACTAATCTTGTGCTGGGCAAGATTATCAACAGTATCCAATTGATTTTTCTATATGCATATTTATATTGACATTGTGTGAGTTTTTCTTCTACTAAAACTCATTAAAGTATGAAAATTAATACTTAAAGTCTACAACATTTTGACAGTAATCTTTCATAAGAAATACATATGAATTTATTTGCACTCCTAGTTTATCTAATGTAAATTCAGATACTGGTTTTCTTGTACTGAAATTAAACTAGTTCAATACAGTTTGGTATTGAAGAAGAATTCATGTTCATAGAACAGCTTATTCTTTGAGTGCTACATAACACATTCTTAGTAATATTTGATAATAAATTTGAGAGCTTTCAATATTACTGAAAGTGTTTTCATTACTTGAAAGGAACAGCAAACACTGTTTCTACAACAGAATGCAAAGCATTTTCGTATCACTTTCTGGTAGTAAGACCTCTCAAATTGGTCTCCTGTAGCTTTATTCTTAATGTAAGGCATTGGTAGCCGTGGTTCAGTACTCCAGTGAAGATGAAGAAGCTTTAAAGATTTAATCTGATTCACTTCTCCCAAGTGAAGTATCTCTGAAGACATGTATGAAACTGCATAGATGGGAATTGTCTGTGAGGGAAGGCAAGACCCTCAGTGTAATAATTTTCAAGAAAATCTATTAATGTTATGCTACCACTGAGAAGGTTTTTCTAAAAACATAGCTTCTAGATAGGATTACAAACTAAACCATTTTAAAATTTTGTTTTTAATGGAGATGAAAAGGAAAAAATTGCAGAACAACCTAAATTACTGGATGTTTGGATCTTTACAGTCTTGGGGTTTTGTTCTCTGAAATTCCTTGCATTCTAAGTCTTCACTTCTACTCCACACTGTCTTGCATGTCCCTTCATCTCTGTCCTTCTCATGGTAACATCACAATATAATTTTGAGAATGTTCCCTGAGTTGTCTCCCATTTTCTACTTAAATTTCAAATTTGTTGCATACAGATAGCAAGCAAAAAAACCCTTCCTCTGCATGTAAGAGTCATTATTATCTAAAAAGAACAAATAGTGACAAACATTCCTTTAGATTTCTCTTCAATCATCAGTTTGATCTTCGAACTTTAAAAAAAATATCCTGCACACAGGATTTCCATATATTTTTCCACAATATTGAGTGTCATACAGAGGTTTAACAATAGTTCAAAGGTTGTTCTTGCAACTGTGAACTACTGTTTCTGCTAAATGATGGCTTTGGAGTTGGATTTGGGATTTTTTGGGGTTTGTTTTTGTTTTGTTTTAGGTTTTTATTTGGGTTGTTTGGTTTTTGTTTGGTTTTTTGTTAGTTTTTGGTTTTGGTTCTGGTTTGGTCTGGTTTTGGGGGTGTTTTTGAAATAATGCTTGAGAGTATTTTAAGAAAAAAACCCATTTTAGGCGGTTAGTGAATCATTTACATTTAAATAGTATCATCTGAAATGAAAAGTATGTTTCATCCTCTTCCTGTCATGCAAAAGGAAAGTAGTGAAATAAAATTTTAATAATAAATGTATTTTTTTGACCATACATTTTCTTCTCAGTATGCTTGACAAATAGGAAGTAGAGAAATAGAAATAGAGGCCCAACACAGCTAAGTATAAAATCAAGCCTCAATAACCATGCCTTTTACTTGTCCAAGCCCCAATAAGCACATGGACACTGGTGTACAGATACAATTCTTAAAGAAATTTGAATTTTTTTCTGTATAACATAAGCCATGATCTTGTTTTACTGATTTTTTTTTTCATTCCTACCTAAGCTATACTCTTCAGATCATTGTAGACCTCCCTTTAACAATGATCAGTGTGCAGAACCACAGAAATATTTTGCTTAGTCATTTAATCAAAGTAGGAATTTTACAAGCCCTGCTTAAGAGATAGATTCTTCCAAGTTGAGAGTGATAAGAAATAATTGGTCCTGGGAAATATCAGGAAAAAATGGAAAGAAAGGCAGAAATACGATCTTACTAAGTGGTAGGTATGGTAATGTAAATGACAAACATGGAGAATACAAACTTAAGTGAGGAGGCTAATGTAAAACACTGTGCTCTTATTTTGACCAGTCTGTAGAAGGATAGTAACTCTTTCCCTGTTAGATCTTGAATGTGCCATAATTTGCACACAATAAAATTGTTCTTGTCAGAGCCTGCAGTCATTCCTTGTGAAAGAACTGGGATCTTCGGACAGCAAATTTACTGGACCAGAAGTAATCTGTGATAAAACACTGACAGAAGGAACAGCAAAACCCCAGGGAAACAATGGACATTAACAGAGTACACAAGACTAGTCCAGGGAGTACAAGTCACAAACATACATTATGGTTGCTCTTCTTAAAACAAACAAACAAACAACAAAACCCATCAGGTCACAGTGCCCTAACTTTGCAATAAAACTATTTTAGTATAAGGAAGCTACTCTTATTACAATAAAAAAGATACCTTTTTACTGTGCATGCAGAAATATAGATAGACTGTCATTTTTCCACAGAATGTTTCTATTTTTATGAGCGAAAATAAATGTAATGTGTATTTGGTCAGAAGTAGTTTTCTTAAAATAAATAAAGATGAAAAAACTTCACCAAATTTTTTCTAAACTTTTTAGATCTGCTTCTCTATTGGTCCATACTTTGTATAGTTCACGTCTGAACAAAGATAGTGAAAAATGTGTGTAATAAGCCACAAAAATCAGACTTTTCATATGCCTTTGCCAAAATGACAGGATAAACAATAAAGCAAGCCTGGATGCAAAATATAATTTTTAATATTCTAGTTTTGATTCTAATGAATTATAAATGTATGAATCTAAATCTCAGTTCAAGATTCAAGAATTGTAATATCTTTTTCTTTTTTTTTAACCTAGGAAATAACCTGGGGAGAAAAACTGAACCTTGTTTTTCCCTTCCCTTTTATGATCATCTCTGCTTTCTGAAAGTGCTTCGATTAGAGTACTAACTGACTCAGGGTACAGTCCAATATTTCAACACTGTTAGCAGCAAATGCTGTTTAAGCAGCTGCCCTGTTCATCTTGCAGATCAACACCTCTTCATCTGAGCCTGTGAAATTTACTGGAAGATTCTCACTGGCCTATGACTCTAATCCAGATGAGTGAAATGATAAAACAATACTGCCACATACAGAGTTTCCTACCCTCCCTGACCCTATAAAAACAATATTTGCACTAATTCTGGCTCAGTTCCTTACAAAGTAATCAAAGTTCAAAAGTTACACCCATGGGGACTTGCTTACAGTTTATTTTTATGTGTAAGGAAAGCGGTTCACTCTAACAGGACACTGGGATGTATGGAGTTGAAGGTGCAAGGAAGTGTGTATGACTGGAAATTTTTTATTTAGATACTAGGATTTCATCTGAGATGCTAATGTAGTAGCATCCACAAAGAGTGCAGAGTACAAGCAGGAGCTTTAAGTAGATTTTAATTCCCTTGATTCTTCTCTTTTCTTGAGAGAAAAGTTCTTCCAATCAAGAATGTTAAGGCTTATTTCATGTAACTTTCTTTCTGCCTTAGTCTCAGTGTTCATACTTTGAAGATTCACTATTTGCCTCCTATTAAACTCCATCTCATTGGCTTGCTGTAAGGAATATCTGCAATTCCTTTCTGGGGAAGCTACAAGAGAGGGAGAGGGACTTTTTACAAGAGCATGTAGTGATAGGACTAAGGGGTAAGATGTTTAAACTGAAAGAGGGTTGGTTTAGAAATTAGGAAGAAATTCATTACTGTGAGCATGGTGAGGCACTGGAACAGGTTCCCAGGGAAGTTGTGGAAGCTCTGATAGTTGGTTAGGTCCCTAGGCAACCTGGAAAGTGGCCCTGTCTAGGGCAGGGGTTTGGAACTGGATGACCTTTGAGATCCCTCCCACTCAAACCTTTCTGTTGTTCTTTGATTAACGATGATACAGAATTTTTTATCTTCAAATAATTGCTAGTTAAGTCTCATTGACTTCAGTGAATTTTTTTTTCTGCATTTTTAGTACTATTATACAAGGTTTCTTCCTAAAACCTAATGACTGGAATTGTAATAGGGATTTAGGCACCAAAAACTTTTCAGGCACTAAAATTAGTATTACTATTCACTCTTCACCTTACCC
Source organism: Poecile atricapillus (assembly GCF_030490865.1). NCBI lineage: Eukaryota > Metazoa > Chordata > Aves > Passeriformes > Paridae > Poecile > Poecile atricapillus. The sequence goes on from NC_081251.1 coordinate 27,749,593, forward strand.
TTTGAAGTTTAATAGTTGATCTTAACTACCAACACCCTCAATTTAATTCTTGTTGTACCTTAAAGAACACAGGAACAAATGAAGTTTATACAAGTTTAATCAGCCTGAGAGTAAGTGCTTAATAAACTTTTGTATTTGGGCGCAATTCCCAGAATCCTGATGAGTATCAAAACTATATTTTTACTAAAAGGACCTAGCTTCACTCTTTTAGCTGCTAGACAAACATTTTAACAACAGAATACAGAAATAACTAAGACCTTAGATTCAAATTATTTATTTTCTGTTGTCACAGTTAGGGTATAAATTAATGAAGAGCAAGAACAATCTTGTGTATTAATGCCCTAACTACTGGAGGAGATGATTATTTTAACAATCAACATACTTCAATATTGAATACTTCAATATTGAATTCTTATTTATTTCAGGACTTGTCTTCTACTTTCTTAAGGCTTCTGAAAATTTGGTGTCACAACATGTGAGTCTTGCAAAATCTACAGTCGTCTCTGAACCTAGATAAAATAAAGAGATATTATTTCTTACTAAAATTAATTTTCCTCACATAAACACTATTTACATTTATCTGCATGGTTCTACATGACGTTTTCATGAGAGAAATTTCACGTTGCATACATTCAAGCTTGAAGGAAAATATCTTTACATAATGGAGGTTTTTGACCTCCAGCGTAAGTGTGAGGAACCTGGAACAACCCTTTCTCACAGCTTTGACTCGTCCTGTCAAAACATTCTGTTGGGTCAGTAATGTGCAAGTGAGCACCACATGCAATATGATCTGATTGGGTACAAAATGAACCTTGGCACTGGATTTCATAAACGTAGATTTGATACTTCTCTAAGCCTATTACTGACTGATTGTTGAATGCCATTACCTAATAGGTGACAAATAATGACTTTGAAATATAATTTTAGAACAAATCCAGCTAGAATGTCTGAAGTTACACATCTTCACTCTTGCCTCAATGAAGAGTAGATATTTCAGACCAATTGTGTCCTTATCCACTTTGGTTCAACCTGAATTGTCCCTACAGTTGTAACTTTTTTTTTCTAATTTGTTATAAAACCTGTAATTAATATAGTTTCTCTTAAATACTACCAGATCCTATAGTATTGGGAAGATTTCTGGATTCTATGTAACAAATTATCTGAAAGCTTAATCTGCAGCTGCTCAAAATTGAATCTATTACAGTTTTTCTGTAGTGCATCCCTAGGGGCTTCATGTACATTTTAAAAAAATAAGGTCCTTACTTTAGGTTGCATTTGAATTGAGCACTGAGAGAGCAAATTGCTTTGGAAAAATAGGGCAAATATATAGGTTGTATGTTTTTTTACCGTTTTAGGTCTACCTGCTTTGTCATGTTTCTGTCAATCCATCAGTTATTGACAGACAAGTCAGTGACTGTCTCCAGCTTGTCAATTTATTTTTTATGGTCTTCAATTTTTCCTCCTCCCATGTAGAAAGAGATGATGAGTATTTTTTGTCATATTCAGACTGATGTTGGGCCATTCAACTCATCTAAAGTTAACAGTTAGATCTTTTTTATTATCTACCTGAATCTATATATCTAAAATACCTAGTAACATTTTTTTACTGTAATCGAGTAAAATTTTCAATGGAGTAACAGAGACAAGTAGTCAAGCAAACAATGAGCAAACAATGAGATTTTGAGAACAAATAAATGTGCAGTACACATCAAATAATTCTTAGAGCATTTATTTCGTTGATTTTCCCCTTTAAACCTTCATTCATGGTCAGAGGAGAAATAGTAAAGATAATAAATCAGTAGGGTGATAAATTATCCATGATATTTTTCAGTAAACTATTTAAAATATTAAGTCTATAGAGAATAAATTGTTTACATCCTTTTGCCAAACACACATAAATAATTATGTTTAGATTTTTATTTCACAGTATCAACCTTATGCAGTAGTAAATTACCCAAAATGAAACCAGCAGTTACATACAATGTATTATTCCCATTTTCACACAATCTTACATAATTTTCCAATTGGCTTTTTGATTACATATTGATTTCTATCACCTATTCTGTGCATGTATCTTCTATTTTTCAATAGCTTTTTAGTCCTGTTACTATCATGAAATCCTACAGTTAGTTTCCCTAAAATATTGATCTCTGTTATAATCTTATAATCTAATTTATTTACTCATTTCTTTGTGAAGCTGGTCTAGGACAGTACAGCAGCATCTTTGTTTTCATTAGTAACTTCCTGTCTGAGTTTACTTATACTGCTGGCTTTCCGCTTCTGTAGTTTTTCAGAACCTTTTTAGCTGTCATTTTCTCCACTTGACCTCTCCCATTTCTTTTGTTATGTCACTACTCAGAAACCTGTGTCTTGAAGATGAGCTGTTGCTTCTTTGTTTTTGAGAAAATTCTCAGACCCTCAGAGTACTTTGGAAATAAACATTATGACTTTTTTTTTTCCCCACTCTGTTTTTTGGATTTTTTTGTGTTTGATTTTTTCAGTTTGGTTGGGACTTTATACTTCTGTTCAAATCCACTGGACTTTTTGAGACATTGCACATCCAAAAAGTGTGAGAAATTCTTGATAAAAATATATTGATGTGACTGTGAAACAGCAATATTCCTTCTGTTGGAAAAAAATCTCGTTTGTCTTTTGGAATAGAAAACTAGGACTTATTTACTTTGGGTTTATGTGGATAAAAACCAAAGAAGATGAGTTTCTGATCCAGAAGATAACCTAGGTAGTTAAATGCCTAACTTTCTAGCACCTCTTATTTAACAAAAATGGCAACAGTGAGGACAAGGGACTTATATCTTTAGCTTAATCTAAACCTCAATATTATTTAATCGAAAGTTATTTTGAAGAATAGGAAAAATATAATTCACTCACTGCATATGCCTTTCCTATTTTTTCATTTTTTAATGACATAAAATGTAATTGGAATGAATGGCTGAAAGTTTCTTGGCATAGCTCTTGGTACTTGTTTATATTCTGGAGTGTTTTCCTTTCCAGTAGTTGTATCTTACTCATCATCTTGAGTTCAACTGGTGATCGAAATCTTTTTTATCTCATATGCATGTCAATTATTTACTTCAGAAAACTCATTTAATATCATCCAGCAACAGATCCATTATACAATCTTCCCATGTTTTACTTTTACAGAAAAAAAAAAGGAAAATCAGTTATTGGCAGATTTAAATTGTTAATGCCTTTTGGGTTATGTTCCTGAATAATTCACAGATCAAACTAAATTTTGATATAGGAAGTTCTATCTGAGCACCATGGGCATGAAAACATGTCTTAAGAACAAAGATGTAAACATGGATCTGAGATGAGCTGCAAAGAAAGCAGCCCTTTTGCCAAGGAGTTCAGCATTCACTAGAGGAATGTTCTTCTTTTCTGTACTTTGTTGTCATGTCTTGTAGTTGAGGATACATGAGGGACTGTGAAGCCTCAATAGGCAGACTAACAGCAGTGGTGGTGGGGCTGTTCTGCATCTGCTGTGCTGAGCCACCACTGTGAAAAGCTTTGGCTGATGTCAGACAAGTCCCAAAAATGGCAACAAAATAAAATTCTCTAGAGCTGGGTTACTGTAGACTATTGTTATGTCATACAGAGCGAACAATTATAGATATATAAAGCCAAAAAACTACAGAAACACCACTGACAGTTCTATGAACTAAAATATTTGCCTTCATTGCCACCTTCCTTTGGAGAAATAAAAAAAACCTGAAAATATAATATTTCAGAATTTTAACAAATGCTGTCTCCAAAAGCATCTGCCATCTTTATGTTTGACATCTCCATCACTGTTTGCATCCCCATGACTCCTTTTTTCCTATTCTTTTACTTCTGGTGATTGGTCGGTCGGTCAGTCTGTTGGTTGGTTGGTTGGTTTGGGGTTTTTTGCTCCTGTGGTTTGATTGGGGCTTTTTTTGCCCCTAATTGTGAATATTCTGAGTTTAAGTGTGAGTCAACTTCATACCCTTGGAGTTCTTAAAACCTGTACCTGTCATACTTTCAGATTTTAATATAATAAAAGAGCTCACATGTTCTTCTCTGCAATAGCTATAAGATGGCACCCAACACCAAAAAGGCATCACTTGGTACTGCAGAACTGCCTGTAACTTTCCCTTTGGATTCCCCTTCATCTTTCTAATTTCAAAGCAAACTGCACAGTGGTTCATGAAGAACGGCTGTTTACACAACCTGTGAGGATACCATACCCATAGTGTGCCTCCCCTTTCCTAGTTCATAGTTAATCAGTTGTATGATTGATAATCAGTTGTTTGTCATAATCCCTTATTCCAGCAGTATCCTTCACATGATTAGTGTGCGTGTTTTTTATCTAATGCTGCTTTTCCCTAATGAAATCCATGAATTCTTAGTCTGGGAAGTATGAAATTGATAGAGTGTGTACCTTCTTCTGTTATCAGCATTACAGAACTGAAAATAAGTTGTCCATAACTACTGAGATATTACTTGTATTCTAAGTGCATTAGCATGCTAGCGAGTAGAGACTGTACTGTCTACATAATCAAAGGAGTTTTTAATTAGCAATTTCATATTTTAATGATAAACACCTTCAAGAGGATCCTTGTGAAAGGCACATTCTTTGTGCTTCATATTCAGTTGAGAGGAGTTATTCTTCTAGTAGTATTCTGCTGACTACACAGTGGAGTGGGAAGGATTATGCAATATAAACTACAGCATGTAAATGTGCTAAGACATCTCTTCTTCAAACAAGATTGCTTTTCAACATTTCCTGAATTTATCTTTGCAATTTATTATGAATATCTGACTAGAAAATAGAGAGATAATGCAATGTGAATATACTATTAAAATTACATAATGAAAACATCCTCTCCCACCAGCTTCAACAGCCCATTTTTGGGAAACAGAAAATACACTAATCTTGTTCATGTACATTAAATTTATTTGAAAAATTCCAAACCAAACACTTTATCAGTATGACAGAATTTTTTTTTTTTTTTTGGCTAATTGGAAAATGTAATGCAAATGCTAAAGAGATTGAACTGTTGAACTTGCCAGTTTTGAAACACACTGCTAAGAGGAAAATTCTGCTCTAGGCAGAGAAATACATCTCATGGGAAGGAGGTACTGAATGTCTTGCCTCAATTTCTAAAACATGTGTTTTTATTATGCTGCTGAGGAGTAAAATATGTCTCCCAGCAGAACATGACATGATTCTGCTCACTTTATTTTATGCTTCCAATCTACTGCTTCATAGACTGTTACGAATGAAGCCATGTTGAAATTTATGGTTTCACTCACCTGTAATTTTAATAAAGTAGCTGTTTGAAGAGATTCATCCAAGCATGAATAAATATGGAATACACAAAAAGAATTTTCTAAGAAATAAATGATATAAACATGTATTTGTTGCCTTTACAATATTATGGGAATATGTGTGTAATGTAAGTACTGAGCATTCTATAAAATCACCATAATATCAAAATTTTTCTGTTTTGATAATTTGGCATGTTTTGGTTTTTAGACAGAAAAAAATGTTCATAGCATAGTACTGCATTTTTATCTCCAAATTAAGAGGTCATTAATAAAGCATCTAGTGTAAATTAATATTTCTCTAGGGAATAACTAACAAGGATAAATGTTAAGAACAAAACACCTTGATGTTTCTAGACCTAGTGAAACATAATCATACCAGTGAGCTTCACAGAATCCTGATTAAAACAAAGCCTTATCTGAAAACAGACTACTTAATTTAAGGTATTCTTAGTGTCTTTGGTGACTCTCATTTTAATACAACAGAAAATGCACAAAATGAAAACTGAATTGCACATGAACAGCTTGATTAGAAGATTGTAAGGCTGTCATTTCATAATAGTGCTGCATATTAAAAACACAAAGAAGCCTAAGACTTAAAAAATTACTATATCCAATACTGTGTTCAAGATAAAGTCAGCAAAGGAACAATGCTTACTTCCAAAACAGCAGTATCTTTGTGACTGTTAGTCATCTTGGTCATCTTGGTCAGATGACATTTATTTATCATACAGTATCTATTAACAGCTAAATCAAGTAAGGGTTCCTGACACCAGGCATACTTGTGGCATATTTGCATGTGGTGATATCCGCTGTCCATATTGTCAGTATTTATACATTTTCTATGGAAAACATTGGTAGAATTAAGGATAGTGTTCCAGTAGCCAAGTTCTTCATAGTGAAATAATAATTTTTATTACACTAGTTAACACAGTTGCAAAGCCAGCCTGGTTTCTCTTTAAATAATCCCTTGGTGCAACAGGTTTTGAAAGAAAAATGGCCAACTTCAAAATGAACCATAAAAGCAATTGTTTTAAGTTTAACTAGATGAAATTATCTATCTGCCCAATGAGAGAATAGTCCAAGTGGCAGAAGCAAACCTGAATTCATAGCATCGCTATTATAAACATTGTCCACAAAGTTAATGTATCTTGCTTCGGTCCAGCTTTAGTCCATGAAGAGACCAAACACATTGCTACCCTTCTTCCAGGACTCAAACGTTGTTGGAGATATCTCTCTGAACAGCGTTAACATATTCCAAATCTTAATAACACTTCCGGCATTAATTCATCTATTTTGAGTCTGCCTTAGGACCAAAATATTTTCTCATGTTAAAAACTTCCCTTTAGGGTGGTCTGCATGAGACATAATTTTGGCTTTAGTGCCCTGATTTCTATTCAGCGTTATGTTTAATGCTTGAAATGTCAGATGTGGTTGGAGGTACAATATTTGTGTTGAATAATGAAAGCAAAGATCTAATGTCAACAAAGCCTTTTGCTGGTACACTGCAGCAGCAAGAATTTCTAAGTAGATTGTTGGCTTAACTGATAGAGAAAGCTTCCATAAAATATTCTAGTCACTTCTGTTCTTAAAATGCTTTGAAGTGACTTCTCAATGATAAGGTTAGGAAAAGATTAATCTTTTATGTATGAAAAAAATATATCTATTTTATTTCTTAATAATTCTCTGTTTTTGAATCAAATATTTACAGGAGTTCTTTTCTGAAATGACATGTATTATTCAATGATCTGGAAATAATCAGAAGAGCCGATGACTATTTTATGTTAATTACATTTTTTAAGAAGAAGGAGAGATTGATGGTGATTCTAATTGATGAGGAATACCTAGTGGTCATAAGTAAATAGATAAAGTGCTAAGATGTTCAGTTATTCTACAGTTTCTCAGCCACTGTTGAAACTATATTGGTAGCAGGGAAGTAACCTGTTTCCTAAAAAATTATCTCTGATATAACTAGAAAAAAAATAAAAATCATACTGCAGCATCTTCAGAATATTTATATTGAAGGTGTAAATGAACATTTAGATGTTCTATGAAACTTAAATCTTACCCAATTCTTAGAAAAAGGGACAAATCACTTTAGTTTTGAAATATACAGGAAATATAGCTATAAACAGTTTTTGTCAGTTTGAAAGCAATAAACGTATTAGCTTAAGAAAAAGAAGATAACACAAAAAACCTAACATGGTTAATATAAAAAGAACATGCTTGTATCTGTGAAATGCAATAGATGGCTCAAGATTTATTCTTTTGGTGAAAATACAGCTTTTTTATTGTGGTATGGTCATTGTTAGTGTGAAGTAGCAGTTCCATAGAGGTCAGTTGAGTAGATTAGGCCTTTGCTAATACAAGTTTTGTATTGGACTTTGAAAGAAATATTTGTTGCATATAAAAATTTTAGTGAGCAAAGAACAATTCCAGTGAACAATCTGAGTCCTGTGTATATGAGCATTGCACCTGTTTGGTTTTGATGCTGCCATCTGAGTCTGTAATTGTGGTAGGATACCAAATGTCAGGCAACTTGGCTAAGAAGCATTGGTCCATGAATGAGCATCTTTAGAAACACAAAGCTGAAATCTACTGTGAAGTTAATGTTTTGATACCAAAGCTACAGTGTACTGTAAAAAGAAGGTCTTCAGTTCATGAGGTCAATATTAGCTTGTATTCAATCTTTATTGGACCATTCTGCTTACAAAAGTTATGATCTGCCTCATTTTATATAGTTGTTGAACAATAGGATTAATGTATCATATTGGATTAATTAACAGTTTAGAAGGGATAAATTATACCTTGCTCTTGAATTAGTTCATGGGGAATTTGAATGCAAAAGAACATCTGTACACAGCCTCCATCACTGCAACAATCACATGCAGGTTATGTCCAAGGAGCACAAAGACAGGCGTTAGTTGAGCAAGTCTTAGGTTACTGTTCTGTTCCCTTGTGTAGCCTACTTACTGAGCAAGGATCCTATTTTTTTTATATACAGACTAGTATTTTTGTGACTTTTTACCAAGCATAGAAAAAGCTGTAAGAAGTAATCAATAGCCATTTATTCCAGTACCTATTTTTGTATTTTTAAGACACACAGGTTTTGCCAGCTCTAGCAAATGAGAGGCTTCAGGCAGTAAATATGAGGCCACCTGGCCCACATTTGCTTGTGCTTGCACAGCTAAACTCTCCTCCCAGCCAGAAGAGGGTGACTGTATCCAGTTTAATTTGGGAATTAAGTCTGTGCTGTCCTGAGCCCTGTCAACATTGGATGAGATACTGCTAAAGAACATGGGCCAAGATACTGCATAGAACAGGCTCACTCTTTGCCAGCCTTCATGTCAGGAATCTGCATCTCTAGTCATATCAAGAAATTATCCTAACTGAAATCCTAACTCTGTTTCCAATTGTTCTGCCTAAGTCTGCGAGTCTGGTCCTAACACAAAGAATTAAGGATTAATTAATTAGTTCTGTCATGAAAGAAAGAAAATTCTTCTTAAAGAACGGTTTTATAAAAACAGGTCTGAAAACAGAAAAATTATTCGATCTTTGCATGAAGCAGAGCAAGATTCTGCAATGTGGTAGATGAGTCCATGAGAATTTGCTGTTTAAACTTCCTTACTGATTCAGGGATTCTCTGTAGTAAGGTAATTGCCTATTTGAGAACTGTAAGGATGTTAAGTGTATCTTTTCAAACTCGAATTCATCAAAACTTTGGTTCTTTCACTGACAATTAAACCTACTCAGAGAAAGAGATTTAATGTTGGCAGTAATTTTTCATATGAATACTATAATTAAATTAGTGAGGCAATAGGAGAAATGACACATGCAAGGCAAGGTTTATATGAATTTATACATTTACACATTTGTACATTTGTACAAATTCTGAAATACATATTCTTTATTTTAAGTAACTGTGAAATGGAGCTATATATGATTCATTTTAGACTCAGAGCCAAAGGGGAAACTGCTTGTCAGAATGGAGTTGCCCTGCTTGCAGCGCAAGTGTATGAACACTGTTTACACAGAGGTGAACAAGGATCACACAAGTTGGGCAAAGGCAGGGAAAAGTTCTTCAGTCAACAGAGAGAGAGTGAACAGCCATGTGATGACTTGAAAATATGTGACATCCTTGAAAAATATGTTCTTAATCCTGAGATTCAGAAATTTGCAGATCAGAACTGCTGCTAGGTGATCCCATTTCCTTCTGAAACTATGCCACTATTGTATTTCCATAAGGAAATGTTACGATCATTCTCACTATAATCTTTCTACATGAATAAAGAAGGATTTTATATAGATTAATAGAGTCGATGCACATTCATGAGTACCCAACACTGTCTTGACATGCCATCCGTGGGGCTTTATCTTCCTCTTCAGAATGGCACAAGTCTTTCATCCACTGTCAGCAGTATGTGGATGTCTTGAATACCTTTACTGTTTGAGAGAATCAAATGAGCTGGGATAGCTAATGCACATGATTGAATTTTGTTCACAGTGGAGGATGAAGCAAGAACAATCTTGGTTTTTTATTACCTACAGAAGTCTGTTCTAATTTTACAGATTCTCCATGTTCTTTGGTCTGCTACCTGCAGGAGCCATTTGAAGAAGTAGCTAGAAATGTAACCTATCCTTCATGGCTGAGCATGTGTACCAAGATTTAGAATCAGTACCTATGATCCATGGACTTTTACTAGAGAATGCAACTGTATTGTTAAGTATTATACAGTGTCTGACAGAGAAGTAACTTATGATGATACATACTGGTTTTTTTTCCTTTTCAAACAGCAACTGAAAGTATTGCTAATGTACTGTCACCATTTAGCATAGGCAAATCATATTAAATCCTTTGGTATTTTACAATGGGCACTTTCAGCCACCCGTGACTCAATGGAAGAAATTCTTGTGTTTTCAGAGAGTATTAAATGTGCAGGACCCCATTCATGGGAGACCTTCTGTTATTGTTCTATATGCCAGCTTTTCTGATCATTTTTAAGTGATCTCTGCCTGACCAACATACCCACATGCCGCATAAATGCCATAGGGAGCAGTTAGAAACGTAAGGATATTAATTTCACAAGAAAAAGACAGAGAAATGCCTTTGAAGAGGCAGTAGTCTGGTGAACTTTACCTCCTGGTGAGCTGCTGTACTCAGTTACAAAGCTTGTGTTTAATACTCTGTCTGCCTGCATAAGCAATGCTTTCTAATCTGCAGAGTACCTTTAGCTGTAATACAGAGGAACATGGCCTACTTTACATAGCAGATATCCTGTCATCAGGAAAGATGAAATAACATTTGTAAACTGAAAATCCATAAGAACCTAGGTTTGTGAAACATCTCTGTTCAGAGATTTTAAAGCAACTTGTCTATCTAAAATTAACTGTATGTATAATAACCAATGTGCCACACACAGATAAGAGCTGCTGCTGCTAATAATTACAATCCAAATTTTGCTTCACATGGTCATTTTTCAAGCCCTAATCTGAAGATCAATACTGATAAAAAAGAAAAAAAAGGCTCAGTTTTTGAATGAAATATACAGACTTAAGAGGCCTATGGAGAAATGGGAAAAAAATGTTCTCTGTAATTGGGGGAGTGAAAAATAAAGTATTACTGAACACGAGCCCTGGAACCAATCTTCTTAGAGCATTAATTTCCAGATTTTTCCAGAAAAATATGCTGAAATAATAAATCAAAATTTCTGGTGGGCAAAGTAGAATTGTCCAAAGAAAGTGTGATTAGTTGGATAACTAAGTTTGAAAATATATTATGGGACTTCAAACAAATCTTCTTAAATGGAATTATTTTCAGCATTTTGTTAAACACATAACATCATACAAACTCACCTCTAGTGGTATTATACCAGTAAATAATTTCCCTTGTTCTCTCTCAATAGTGGAATGAAATTAAGTAACATTTCCTTTTCCCATTTCATCAACAACCTTTTTTCATTTGCCCGCAGTAATACTGCTGCCTTTGGATGATGCTCACGTTTACCTAAACTAGGGAGTCATCATGCCCAATTTATAAATTCATTGTGCTAAACTGAATAATACTTTATTAATGATTCTGAGGCTACATTCATACATGGAAAACTTTTATGCTTCTACTTTTTAAAGTGAAAATATTCCTAAAATGCAAGACTATTTTTTGTAATGACTTCTGGGAACATCAAGGAAATACTGCCCAAACAGACTCACATCTACTATGTCTCCAGTAGCATGAAAATGAGAAAAATAATCTGGAAAAAAAAGTCATATTGCTTTGCTATTTAGTATTTTTTTGAGTAAGGAATTGGTTTTAGTCTTCTTCCTGTCCTCAGGAAATTAAATTCTAACATATTTCTTCAGCATTTATATAAAACTTTTAACATGTTCAACAGTAACCTTCTGAAAATATTATCTTCCCAATAACTTCAGTACTTATTGAGAAGTTGTATTGAGAACTAATGCTTAGAATATTCGTGCACTTCTAGCTTTTCATATGCTCTTTGATCATCAAATGTCTAATAATTTATATGAGCAGAACCTTGCTAAATATTTTTTCAAATTTATTTATTGTCCAAGTGATTAGAAAGTTGACCAGTGGAATTCAGTGTTTAAAATCTATGGAGAAAAATCCCAATTTTTTTCATATGTATAAGACTTCCATTAAAACATTAATGGGAAACTCTATCTACAAATTCAACTTACTCCCCTTCAAGCCTATCACCTTTTTTTTTTTTTATCCCCCATTTCTTTCATTATCTATTGAAGTTACACCTTCTTATCGGTTTTCTCAGAATTTTTCACAACACATTACCTGTAAGTGTCTAGAGAGAGTCCTATCCTGGCAGCCTGTGCATTTAACACAGACTGCAGAAACTTCTGCAAATTCTCGTGATCATGACTCACTTTATTTTAAATTTAACTAAAAAGTAGTGTCAGTGTGATATATCTAAGATGATTTTAGCTGCATGTTGACCATGCTGCATAAAGGGTAAGTGAACTTTTGCGACAGCTACAGATGGGCAAATATTGCCTGATAAAACTAAGAACATATTTTGTGATACAGAGTTCACCTTTCATTACTTTCCTTCTAAGATAGTATTTATGAGAAGAGTTTTAAGACTTTTTGCTATGTGAAGGAGTAACCATGCATGCAAATAGAAATATTTGAATGATTTCCCAGTACTTAGAAATATTAGGCTACCTTTTCTGTATAAAATTTATTCTTTACTTCAGTGTTTATTGAATATTCATAGCTGCATTGTGTATTAGGAGTTTTATAGCAGAATGTTACTTCTTTTATGATTGTGTAAAGACCCCAGGAGGACTAGTTCTGTGGAAGGCCACTTTTAACATATAATGAGCAACACATCAGCTAAAACTGATTGAGAAATAATTTTATCTATCTCTTCTTTTAGCAAGATCTTTTTCCTGTATTTGGTCTTCAAAATTCATCATACGTATCAGTAAAATGGTCTTGTGCTGGTCGTATCAAACTAGGCTTTCCATTGCTCTTATATTCTACTGTCAAATCATAAGATATTTTTTATATTTATTGCTAATATTTTCCAGAGTTATTTTTCCTTATAGCAGTTGTTTTTTTGCAGTTCATACATTAAGACACTTGCAGTGACATCAGTCAGACTGTCTCCCACTCTCTATTTCTGAGCACTTTAGCCTATTGCCTCCTAATTATAGTGTCTTTCAAAATTCCCTGGCTGGGGCATTAGTTCAGTACTAACTTACATAGAAGAGTGTCTCCCACTGAGTCAGTAGCACTAAAAAACTTGCTACAACACTGAAGTGTTCCTTAGAGGTCTTCCACTCTTCTACTAATTCAACCTGAATGTGGTTCGCTTGTTAGGTCTGACAGGATTATAGCCTGTGTTGGCACAACTGCCAGAGTTCACAGAAGACTGTAGGAGATCTGAGAGTGTTTTTCAAGAGAGTTTCATTCCAGTGTAAGACTGGTCATTCCAACATGGACTGATCAAAAATCCCAAATTTAAATAAATTAATTTATAAAAAAAGTTCACAGTAATAATTTATTTTTAAGATGTGCAATTATATTAAAAATCTTCATTACAATGTATTTAATTTACAAATGTCAATGTAATTAAAACTTCATAATAAAAAGTATTTATTAATTTCTTATACATTGCATACCTATAGAGAGTTTTTTAGCAGATGGTGGGCACGATATATTAGTAAAAGCCTGTCTGTACAAACCAGCCTCTGGAATAAGTCGTAATATTAAGGGCCAAAATCCTTGAAACTTGCCTGCAGAAGAGAGAGTAAAGCAAAACAATATTCTTGTGTACAAGGAAAAGAATGTAAACTTGTGTGTACTAGCCAATAGTAGCTTGCTCTGCCCACAGACCCTGTAAAACCCTATAAAAGGTGTGTTAATAATAGTAATAAACGGCGTTCACAATTACTTCTGTGAAGAGTGGTGAATAGCTGGCGGTCTCTCAAGACATACCTAAATATATAGATATTGGATGAAAAGGAGTGAAGAAAACATCTTGCGAAACAGGGGCTTTATATTACATCTTAAACCGTGGAAGTCCTCTAAATTCTTTTAAACATGTCTTAATATTTACCGATACATCTGAATTAAGTAGTCACTCTGAAGAATGGTAAGAATTGGTACAAATTAGGTCTGAATAATCTTGATAACCTAGCTCTAAGTAATCTAGTCTAAAAGGTATTTTCCCTGTCATTTTACAAAATTGAGTCATTAATGCACTCTCTAAGAGCATGGATAGTCTCCGTGATCTCTACATCTAAAGACCATTGACAAAACCTTGTAGAAAACCTTAATGGTTTTTGAGGAGACCTTAAACATCATTGAGCATAGTAATGTATGAAGCAAAAAATGAAGAACAGTAGCAGAAGTAGTATTACTGATGCTAGTTCTTGCTGGAACAAGAAAGGTGAATGGCATTCTATGACCTTAAGCTGTGCTAATTGCATTTGTTAATGGTTATAACAGGTCCATAATTACACTAACAGTAAGGGTCCACACTTCTGGAGGATTCCTTCTCTGTTAAATCTGTTAAACATGACAGAAGCAGAATTCAACATTACTTTGCAGAACTCATTCCCCAAACTGAAGCTTCTTCGGTATTTTGAGATTTATGATAACTTTTCTCAAGTACATGACAAAAATACTTGAACTACCTTCAGAGTTTAAATTGTCATTTATAACCTGACATATGAGTTCATGTACCTTACAAAACCTTGAAATCTAGTCATTCTTCTCATCTATAGTGGTAAAGTCAAAATTCTTACATCTTATAAGGGCAGTTTTTATCAGAACGTCTCAAGGTATACAACAGAGGAAGCCAGCTTTATTTAGTTCTTTTAGTAATAGTCATACAAAATATATTCTTGAATTTATGAGGAAGTGAAAGCTGCTTTTTTTCTCCCACAGAAGTGGCACTTGTTACTACTTTGCAGCATTGATACATTGGTTATATGTTCTGTACAGTCTTTTTCTGTTGGTTTTTCTTTTCATGTGTTTGACTGACTAACAAGAAACTCCTGTTAATGCCACTCATTTAATGAAGACACTGTTTTAATAGCTGCTCTGACTGCAGCTGCTTTCCAGAAATGGCATATTGTAAACCTTAATTTATCTGACATTATGGCAGCCTCATTCTACTTGATTTCACTGTAATGAATAAAGGTACTATGCCTCCAGGGTCATCAAGTCATTATTTCTGATGTAGAAGAAAGTATGTATTATCCACTCCATTTCTAGTTTCTGCATAGTTAGTATGTTAAAGATTTGAGAGCCAAAAGTACTCTGTAGAACAAACAAGCACTATTAAGTGTTTTTTCTTCGATATAGAGCTAAAACCCAACTTTTTTAATGGTTTCTGCTCATTTTTTTTTTTTTGTCTCATTATAAGTTTCAATTCTCTAAAGAAAAAAAAAAAATCATTGCTATGCATGTCTGAAAAAATGTACTCATCAAAAGACTTTACTCCATGCTCCAGTTTCATATTACATACTTTTCTGTAGGTAAATTTTTTTAAATGTTTTTGGAAGTGTCATAGTCTTAACACCATTCAGCAAACAAATTCCACACACAGTTGCCTCACTCACTCCTTTGCCAATGGGACAGAATCACAAGGGTAAAAGCTGGAAATCCTATGGATTGAGATAAAGATAGTTGAATAAGGAAAGCAAAACCTCACATGCAAAAAAATGAATTCATTGCTTCCCAAGGGCAGGAGGTGTTCTCCAGGTTCTCCATCTCCAGGACAGCAGAACCCTATTACATGTAACAGTGACTTGGGAAGACAAACACCATCACTCCTAACATTTACCCTTCCTCCTTCTTCCCCACATTAAATACTGAGCATGACATCATATAGTATGGAATACCATTTTGGTCTGTTTGGGTCACCTCTGTCTCTTCCCCAGCCTCCTGTGTACCCCCAGCCTCCCTGAGAGTGTGGCAGCAGGAAAAACAGAAAAAGGTCTTGCCTCTGTGTCAGTCCTGCTCAGCAATAAAAATCCTCTAGATTATCAACCCCATGCTCAGTACAAATCCAAAGCATAACCCCGTACCAGCTACTGTGAGGAAACTAAACTCTACCCCAGCCAAAGCCAGCATAAATGGTTTGACCTTCTTCTGCATTTTAAAATGTTTGGTGGTGTAATGGCATAAACAAAGTCTGTATTGCTAAAGGAAGACAAGAACAATGACACTACTTTTCAAATCTTGAACATATATGCATCTCTGTTCTCTTTTAGGAAGATTTTTATTGCTTTGGTAATATTCTAGCAGGTTGCCTGAAATAAAAAGGAGTTACATTTTTTTTCTGTATATGTATGTATTTTTTCTGTTGCTCAGCTGTTGTTCTTTTGGAGAGAGAACTGACAAAAATTTCATGTTTTAGAAAGAGATGTAAAAATAAAGTTGTCAAAACATGCACAATAATACGTTTAACAAGAACCTGGCGGAGTTACGAAGTTACATGTTTGTATAGCATTTATCATATTAAATTATGAATACACAGATTATGCAAGGAAAATTATTACCTATTATTAAAATGTTTACATTAAAGCCAACTTTCAATTCATCACTGTGATAAATTTTCATTGCCAAGACAAATGATCAGCCTCCACATATTTTTCCCAATAGCCCCTCAGCAAAAGGTCAGATCTCCTTATTGTCCTTATCTCCAGTATTGTATAATGCTGAACTTCTCCTTCTCTAGCATAAATGTATAGAGTTATCATCAGGGAATAATTTTTCTCTGGTGCTATAGGTCTGAATAATTGTCTGAACAACTTGTTTCCATACTATGTATATTAGAAGCAGATGTGCTAGAAGATAAACTATTATTTTATTTACATTACACTAAAGTGAAACAGCAGAGGATAGAAGATATGTTTTTCCAAACCTGAATATTCAAATAGAAGTTTCATGTTCTCCTTAATCCGACACCCATTTTTGAGGGTAGATTTGAGGTCATTTGCATGTTAGTTAACTGGCTGTGGGTGTTGCTAAAGATTTACACATTTACATTCTTAGCTAAGGTAGCAAATAGCTACCAGCTATTTGGAACTGCCTTGCAAGAAACTGGTGGGACCACTGCTTGAAAAAATCCGTCTCTTCAAGCAAAGTCCAATAATACAAGCAAAAATAAACTCATAAAAATATTAGAAGCTCATAACTAAATATTAGTTATCTAACACTAGTTAGATAGTTAGAATCTAGCAGAAGAGAATCTAGTTAGGTCTTAGAATCTAGCAGAAGAGAAACCAGTACCTTTACAGGCCTACTCTTCTGTACGTCTACATGAGTCTTTTAATAGGATCCAAGACCAGACGGATCTCAAGCTCCAAAGCAAGGGCAAAAATCATTATTGATCTTACTGATTTTTTTTTCTTAGGTTAGCATCTCCACTGCTAATACTACAGGTCACACAGGGTTGCTAGGAGTTGTCTAGGATACCAGCTCATTGGAAAAGAAGCTACAGCCTGAAATGAGCACTTCCACATAATAAGGCATGGAGAATGAATTCCAGAACAGGATTACAACAATGATGCAGCAAATAATGTATAAAGCTGCTCATTTGCCAGACAAGTTGTGTTGACTTAAGAACCTATGCTATCTGCTGGTTCTGCAAAGTAATTCTTAGTAACAGGATACCACTATTTAAGCCTCCTATCTTCCACAGTTCTGAAAAAAGCTTCGTTACCAACAGCTAGTGAAATTAGTTGTAAATTTTAAAACATTATTCTCATAATGGCATTTTTTTCTTCTCTTTTTGTAGAATTACACAATTTTAATATAGCTGGGAGAAAGGAAAAGTCTGAGAAGCCAAAGTTCTTATGTGCTTATAAATTTCCAGAGGTCTTTTGCTCACTAGGAAATGTTCTTTGGAAAACCCCATTGTGTCTGCAGTTCAGTGTGCCAATCTCTAGCACTGGAAGCACATACTAGTGCACTCCCAGTTAGGTTGATTTTAATGAAAAAATATGCATTAGAACAGTATGCAAACATATTTTTATTAGTTATTTTTCCTTTGACATTGTTTTACTGAGAAACTAGGCATTTTTCTCCTAAAATAGTTCATTTAGTATTAAAATTCTTCAGAAAAAATATTTTCTTTAAATACATATCTGTGTCTATGATTAATGAAAGCCGGATTCTAGTTATATGTTTTGAGTGTGCATATTGGAATTCATTGCATGTGTTCTTCCTTTTCTTACTGTTTTGCACAATATGCTATTTTAGGTTTTTTACACTATTTTTAGGTATTTCCTTCAGCAAACATTTTCTTTATTTTCTCTTCTCCTTGCAGGTTTTTTAAATCTTGAGATTTTTAACATTTTTATAACAATGAGGATATTTCGTAGCGACTAAAAAAGTGCAAAAATGAACAGAAGAAGCACTGAGTATAAGATAGGTACATGCATTAGCTGCATGCTTGTATGACAGGACGTAATAAATGGTGTGATGTTGTTACATAGATATTGATAATGAAGGTGTACTATGCCAGTCTGTTTGACAGCCACAGTATGGTCGAGCTGAAATTTATCAGCGCTCACACGGGGAAACTGTCAGTCACAGCAAACAGGTGTCAAGGGAGGAGAGAACACTGGACACCAAGACAAGATGGTCTCTGTGGCACATCAAGGCAAATTCGGGTATGTCTTCCATGGAGTGCTGTGAGGATACAAGAAATACTGCCATGGGATAAAACTGTGAGTGTGTTTAGGACTGATGAACAGTACTGTTGCAGCAAAACTGGAGGAAGGCCAGTAAAAATTGGATTAAAATATGCGGTGAGTATGGGTACATACCATAACATGCTGTAGATGATGTGGTTTCCTATCTTAATTGGTAATTCCATACACTGTTGCTTGGGATTTTTATGCAAATGGCCCTTCCAATTTTTGTATTTTTACAGTTTATGAATTTCCCCACTCTAGAGTTTGGGCAACATTTTTATTCAAAACATTAAGAATATATTCATGTTTTGTTAATTATAATTTCAGTGACACTTCCAGTGACACTACCTGAGACTCTTCAAGAACTGTTCTTTAATCTTTGATGTTGCCAAAGTGCTTTAGGATATTTACTAGAGCATGACCTCTGCAGCAAAGGTTCTTGGGTTCTTGTTTCAGAACCCAAGTATAGCCAGATCCTTGTCACTGCAAACTTGCTATGCTGTGGTTTACTATCAATGTCATTTAAAGCAGGTAATATACCCTGAGCTACTGCAATGGCCATCATAATATTATCTCTTTATTAGAATTAGTTTAACAGAACCAAATCCTAGCTCCTGATTTCACTTTTGGTGTTCAAAACCTTAGAAGATAACACCAAATTTTTTTAAAATATGTATGTCCTATAATGTCTATTTCTGCTATAAGGGAATAATTTTCTACAGAAAGTCCTTGCCACCTTCCACATAATACTGAGGATACTAAAGAAAAGGTAAATATTTGTCATGGAGACTGAAGAAGCCAGGTTAACTTTGTATTCACATTTCCCAGTGTGAGAAGATATTCTACACAAGGAGGGGTTTTGTTTTAATATTAAATATATTTACTGGGTTTATTTTTTAACAATACAGCAGTTCACTGAAATTAAAAAAAAACAAAAAACAAGCATAACACAGTCATTTCAATACATTGTTGGATCACAATACAAACTTGATTCTCCTCATTGGTCTCTAGTTGTTTGTGGTCGTGATTCTGTCACTGTATGTCTTGTTTCCAGTCACTGGAAAAGAATACCTGGTCTGAAGCCAGCCCAAACCCACTGTCCTCCTCAAAATTGATTCTGCTGCCTGTTCAGTTTTATACTCTATGTTGGACTGAGCCAGTTCCCCCATGTCAGTCTGGCTCACTCAGGAAACTTTTACACTGATTAAGCCAGGGAAGGCTATGAACATAGCCACCCGATCCCAGTAAACTCATTCGACCCTTTATCTAAAGCAGAGATGACCCTCTGGTCCTCTGTTCCTCTGGTCAATTTGGAGCACATTAATATTAAGGTTTTCATGTATTATCGTGACAGGTTAGGCGAGCTTGTTAGAACTCTACACAAACAAGAATTTTATAGATCAGCATATGTGTTTTTTCATTTTTTGTCCATTATAAGATTTGGGCGTAACAGATTATTGTACATTTTTATCATTTGACATATAGGTCATTACTGTATTAGTGGATAAGACAGTACATTTATTGTAATAATAGCCATAAAAATCAAAATTCTACACTTTTTTATACTAAAAATTAAATGAAGCAAAGCTGTCTGAATACTAAATTTCACAGCCTTTCCATCTAAAACGTATGTCTGAGGAAGTGAATCAGATCTGAAACAAATCCTGAGTAGTTCTGAAAACAACTTCTTTGTCATCTAGCTAAGTAGTGCATTATTAACCACTGATCAGAGAAAGTATGTATTAATCTAGATTATTTTGCATCAAGACAAGGATGTGAGCCCCATTTTAATGTCTCTGCACATTCATTTCTTTAATGCAGGTATCAGTGACAGAAATGAGTCATAACAGCAACGAAAGTGAATTAGAAAAATAAAGATTAAAGCCATTTGACCTTGAAGGATACTCTAAGAGTGTATTTTCTAACTCACATACTTAAGCATATGTAGACATTTATGAAACAGTTGTAAAACTGTTGAGAGCATGCAATTATGTTTACATGATAGGAATAAAGACCCAGTTGTCTCCAAGGATTATTAATACTTCTAAATTGTGTTAGGTTAAAGTAAAATAAACTCCCCACACAGTATGTATCATAAGCTTAGATAAGGTAAACACTCACATTGGTGGAAGCAATTTGGAAGTGTTTCATGTAACAGCAAGGTACAGTACTCTGTGCAGCTTACTTCATCACAGCTCTCCTGAAACTAAAGCCAAGATACTTTGTACTACCTCTTACTACATATGATTTATTAGCTATGTTTTGCTTGATTGGAAGAAAAGGGATTTAATGCATGTTCCTGAAGTCAACTTTTAGCATGATGCTATAAGAAGGTAGTGCAGTCAGCAAGAATCCTGAACTTCTAACCCATCCCTTTGCTTTTTTCCATCAACTTAACTGTATCCAATAATTCAATCTGTCAGAAACTGCAGAACAGCATATATCTGTGTTCTGTGTGACTAGTAAGTTAACTTGTCATTTTTCTCTGTAATAATTTATTAATTAGTTGGAAAAACAAGTAGATGAAAATAAATGTACTGAGGTTTCCTGCAACCAAAAGCAGATGGTAATTTAACTCTGCTTCCCTCATTTTAGAATCAATTTTTTAGAAAAGTAATGAGTAAAATAAGGGAAAATCTTCATATTCTGTGCAGCTATTCTACAGCAACCAAGAAAGACTTTATTAGCCTCTGAAGTAAGAGAGTGTCAGGATTTCTGGAAGAACATCAGCCATGACAGGTTTGACAATTACTGCCTGCTACCTTGGACTTGATGATTTATTTATAGACTGACACGTTTAATTTTTCTGAAACTTCAAATTAATATAGGAAAAGAAGATGACAAAAGGACACTTCTAGTAAGTTTATTGTGAACATACAGAAATATCTGGAATACTAAAAAAGCACCAAGGACTTTTCAGATACCTTTGAGAGTTAGGTAAATAAATATTCTATCAGTTTTTCATTGCAACATACCCATTTAATAAACAGATAGTGAAAAAAAACCTTAAAAATTTTTACTCCATTCATCTGATCCAAGTCAAAGTTAACAGAACTAAAGATTTTACCGCAAATTTCAGTATGTTTTGTAACACATTTTGTGTCTATTTCAAAGACACCATTTGTTCAAATCTCAAATTTCATCATACTTCAAATTATGATGTTATTTAAGAAGTGGCACCATCAGTCCACAGAATGGTTACACTGTTGTCATTAAATCAAATTTCATTTGACCAGTCTTATGTAGAAGTAGCAGTTTTATATTAAGAAGACTAACTATTGAGAGTAAAAGTGTCATGTTTTAAAGAATGCATAACTTCTTCAAAAGCCAGCAGCAATACTTAATCAGAATAAAATTATTTTTTATTATTTTTGAAACATCAAATATTGTGACTGCATGTAAACTTAAAGACATTGATTGCTATGGCTTATATAATAGAGAAACAGTTGGTGCAAAAGAAAGGGTTAATGTAGTTGATATTCAGGAACAAGGACCTTGTCAATGCTAATGGGTTGCTATGACATTTACTTAGTGCAGAAATAAGACAAAGAAGTATTTGCTTTTCTCAGTAGCCCAGCTACCAAGTAGGACATGAAGTGACAACAGCTGTGATGCTGAAAGTGATATGCTTTCCTGATTTATTCTACTTTCTTCACACTGAATAGTTGGCTCTGGTTGAATAAGCCTTCATGCATACACGTCACTGTGAGCAAGGGTAAGAAAATAACCCCTTACACTGAAATAGATTATTAGTAGTCTTTTAGGGACTGCTCCAATAAAATGGTAATTTTTCTCGCACCATCGTGTGTTTGCTTCCACATCCATAATGAAATAGATTTCACAAGCCATAACCTCCAAATTTTATCAATTTGGAGGTCTTACAAAATGAAAATGGGGAAAAAAAATATGAAGGAACTATTAAGTATTAGGAGGAATGGGAAATATGTTTTTGAATCAGAAGAATGAGGAAATGCTGTAATGACAGAGAAGGTGGTGTGTGCACTGGGACCCAAAACCCCTCTCAAAGGCTGAATTACAGATACAGTCCTTTTCATACCTATCAGCTTTTGCTGTTATGAGGATGTTCATTTTCATTAGCTAAAGTATGTTCTAGAATGTAAAAGGCAAGGGAGGAAATCTGACACTGGCATTTGATCTTGCAACTTCTTGCTTTCTACTTTTAACATAAAAAAAAATACAGTAAGTAAATCAAACCATTCATCTGGGAAGCAGCAGAGATTTGCTCTACCTGAAGCTAGGTAGAAGTAGTTTCTTTCCCCTTCCATTGATCTAGACAGCAGAATAAGAAACTGGAATTAAAAATTATAGTAATAATATAAAAGTTCTGCTTGAACAACTTCTGACCCAGATATGTTTGTGGACATCTGAAGAAAATGTGATGTATATATTCCATCAAGACACCAGAGAGATAAAAAATACACAGAAATAATTATAGAATCTTTGAAAAATAACCTTGTGATACATGTAGAAGCTTTAAATAAACTTTCAGGATATCCAGGAAAAGGAATAAATTTATGACTGGCAAATACCTTTACATAGCAGTGAATTTATTAAAAATTGCATTTATTGATGGAACAAGGAATTTTTTAGTCTGACATTCTGTGACTAGGTTATTTTATGTATTCTACATGTGGAAGATTTAGTATTTATTATCAAATTTGCTTACATGAAGATAGCTGATGTTGCATTGGATCTCTGATTTATCAGAGTGATTTAAAATACTGCTGCATAAACTAATACAAATATAAGTTAAACTTAACAAAATAAAGCAATATAAACAGACAGCTGGATCACAGCACCAGTATGTTCCCTTTATCAGCATCTATAATATTCTCACTGTCAGGATGCAGCAAGTCCCCAGTTGCTGGAAAGGAGTATGTGGGTTGCAGCCTTCTCCAACTTATTGCTGTCTTTTAAATTCTTTTGACATTTGTCTTGTTTTATACTCTATGTTTAGCTGAACCACTACCCCCATGCTGATCTGGTTAGCTCAGGGAAACAGTCAAACTTTTACTGAACTTGGGAGAAGTATTTATAGAACCAGCAAATCCGTTTAACTTTGGGTAGGTGCTCATCAGAAATAAAGGCCACCCTTTGGTCCCCTTTGTGATGAGATAAACCCAGCCTCTTTGCAACATCTGTGGTCAGTCCCACCCCACATAACTTTCCAGTACTCACGGACACATCACCCTCGCTTATCTCCTCTGACCCTTTTTCCATTGTAGGGGTTTCTCAGTCACAGAAATAGAATGCCACAGACCTCTAAAAGAAAATAAATATGCCATGTCAACAACATCTAGAAACTGGTAAATAGTTAAGATCCAACATAATAGTCATTGTGAAAATAATTTAGAATGAATTGATAAATACTTCTTTCAGATTTTTTAATCTAAATTGGAAATACTATTAATCTTTAACATCTTCTTAGAAAATTAATAATCCTAGAACTTTCAGCTGCAAGTGACCGAACTTCCTTCAAGTGAGCAGAGCAGAAACATCTTTAAAGGGAACACTCTGCATTATAGGTAGTTGATGGCCATGTAGCACTTCTCACAGCTACAGTTAACATAGACAATTGTCATGGTGACCCTTTTGGAATTAGCACTCCACCCACCTGGGCTAGCTCCACACTGCTGACCTGCCAGGGGACACCCCTCTGAATCCTGGGAATCAGAGGAGTGGCTTATTGGAAGAGACTGCATCAACAATGGAGGAAGCAGGAGTCAGGCTCTCGTGCAGGGCAAAGTCCAAGGTTTATTGAATCCTCACAGTATCCTCTAACCCCATAGGCGCTGCTCCAGGAGAGCTCCCAAAACAGGTATGACAGCATCTTAAATTTGGGGGAGGAACAAGGGGTGGGGACAGATCACAAACCAATGAGAAACAAGAGGGGCGTGTGAAAGGCTCAAAAGGACATTGGGGAGAATCAATGAGGAAGGCTCAGGGTGGGACTTCCTCTGTCTCTGCCCTATCACTCGACGACCCTCCCCGAGCTTTCTAGAAGCTGGGAGGAGTAGTCGGGTGACAGACAGAGCACAGAGGGGAGGAACAGGGAACATTCAAGAACAAGGGGCAGGTACCAGGGTGGATTGACATCTGGGGTAGGAGGGTACAACTTAGGCTAAACTAACAATAAAACAGAGGGGAGAGGGGAACAAACCATTAACATAACACTATGGGGAGCAAAATCAACAACACAATACAACAGATTTTTTATTTTTGGTCTTTTTACTGCATGATATCAAACAAAAATTCTCGGAGTTCCTTTTAAACATGAGATTGCATGTTCAGACAAGTGAGATGTTTGCAATGTAATATTCATAGAAGGCAGTGGAAAGTCCAACAGTTAGTAAGGGTCTCATGTCAGCTGGTTAAGATATTCACTCAGGATGAGAAAGGTCTAGGTTGCTTCAATATATACTTATACATGTTAT
Organism: Poecile atricapillus; assembly: GCF_030490865.1. Lineage (NCBI taxonomy): Eukaryota > Metazoa > Chordata > Aves > Passeriformes > Paridae > Poecile > Poecile atricapillus. Next base: position 27,774,546 of record NC_081251.1, read on the forward strand.
CCAGTGTCTGTCTCATGTAAAATGTATAGTCTTTGGAATACAGAACAGAAACCAGGTCTCTTTTCTCCACTGAGATTTTGAGACAGTAGGCTACTGTCTGAGTTGTCGTTATGCTTGCTCTCTTTCTGATCCCATAAATTTTAATTATATTCTGCACTGTGACACAGCTTCGAAAAGAAGAAGAAAAAATATTCTTAACCCAGTATAACCTATAGTCCAGATATCAAGTTGAGAGGCTTGGATGTGATGTTGAACCTTCTCCTTACTGATTATTATATCTCTGCCAGTAACTGTAAATGGGATATAAAAACTGGGTTATAATATAACCCCATATTTGGATAAGCAGACATGACTTTTTCTCTCAGTTGTGCTCCAGAAAGAGATGATGATTTTTTTAGCTGTACATGCATCACAGTATATCAAAGAATTACAGAAAATATTTGGAGAAATTACCAGTTCTTTCATTCACATTGTACTTATGTATTTCATGAGTTCTGAAACTTTCTAAAGATCAGGATATGTGTGTATACACAAAAAACAGAATGTGAAAATAGATGGGAAAATAATTGTCAAAACGTGAAGCATATATTGAGTTTCATATTATAATTAAGAGGCTGAATTATATCTATAGATTACATGAATCCCTTCTACATTTCAGGTGAAAACCTTAACTTTCTGAGTGATTAGCTTAGAATTGAACTTTCTCTGCTTTTTCATTTTTTAAGGGAAAAATTGGCTTAGTTTCTTTTCAACCAATAGATATTTGATTTTTTTTAATAGATCTACTGCTAACCCATTGGAGATGCATAGTAACCTAAGCACCTAAAATTTTTCATGATATCCCTTTCAGATCTAGAGAGTGAGTCAAATGCATAAAATTTTATTCATGCTATTTTACCAAATTTCTTCTAATTTACATGGACACATGTGTATCTGTCCTTACAAACTAGACATTGTATGATTGTATCCACTGTCATAAATATACAATTAAAAATATAAAAACTACCCTTTAAAATAATCAGGGTATTTTACAAATTCAAACTGACTGGAAATAAAATATTAATTATTTGTTGAATCGTTGAGAAAAAAATACTCAGAATTTAAAGTCATGAAGTTCCATAGAATTACCTGGGCACAGAAATCTTCTAACTTTATAACTACAATTGTAATTTCCATATTCTAAAGTCTAATGAAGGTAAAACTCCATTTAGTAATTTTCTTGCCTCATGTATTATCCTTATGTTTGTCCTATGACTATGTATTTTTAATTTGTCTTCTTACCAGGGCTTTTGTTTAATGGCATGGTCAAAGATGAATATAAAATCAGAACCCACTGAAGAGAAAGAGGATAAGTGTGCCTGCTTTAGGGCTCCTTGACTGCCAAGCTTACACAAAACCGCTTCTTGTTATCATTCATTAGGTCAAGGAGCAGAGAAAATTTGATTTCTTAGACTGAAGGCTCTCAGTCCTGCTTTAATGATAACAACAGTGCAGTGGGCCCAATGGAATGTTGGGTAAATAAACGTCTTTTACATTATACCAGTCTGTTGCAAAAATTGACGCTGAAAAAATAAGGACACTTTTTCAGGTGAGTCTGAAACTGAAAAATTGACCAGTGGGCCTGTTTTACACTACAAATCGTAGAATAATTCAGGTTGGAAGGGACCTCAAGTTGCAAACGAATCTCCTGCTCAAAACAGTGTCCATTACATGTTCAGATCAGGTCATTTAGGGTTTTGTCCCTAAATGTGCGTTTTAAAAATCCTCATGGACAGAAGTGATATAACCTCTCGGGGAAACCTGTTCTGCTAGAAAAATTGGTCTTTACTTACATCTAGTTATATGTTGGATCCAACCATGCAATCATTGGCCACTTCATCAAACATCCAAACAAATAAAAGTCCAAAAGGTAATTTTATCTGTATTAAAATTACAGGATAGGGTCATAGAATAAGTGAGGTTGGGAGAGACCTCAAAATGGAGTCAGTCATGTAATCAGACCAGATTTATCAATGCCTTTGCTTAGTTGGGCCATTTTATCACTTGGCAGGTGTTTGCTTTCAGTAAATATCACAGAATTGTAAAGAAAACACACAGTGTTTCCTGAATGCACTGCTTTGTGTATTTTATTCTGGGAAATTATCTGTATGATACCATACCCCTTATGTTAAGCTATTTGATTAAGTTGAAAAGGCAGAAGGTGTTATTCAGTTAACCATTGTTTTTCATCTCTTCATTCGGATGTTTGCTTGCAGCTGATGTCCCTAATGCCATTTAGTTGTTGGTTTTCACTTATTCTTCTATGATTCTATTTGTTAAATGGAGGTGACAAATAAAAATGTAAAATTTAATGATGATATAGTAGAGAATGAGTTTGTGCAGTGGGACAGATTTGTAGAAGCAGAAGCAGTGTACTTGTCACTTGTTTGTGCTTATTGTTTCATTCAGTTACTGAGGAGATCGACCTGTATTAGTTGAGGTGATCTTCTGGAGCAGAAATTTGAATTTGAAATTTGGAAAATTCCTTGATATGAAAAATTCCTTGATAACCTATTTAATATATCTTGCATATGGCATATCTTTAATTCATCTTCTCTTCCACCAAAAGAAACAAGCTGTAACTCTGTAATCCACTATGTCCTTGGGATTTTAAAGACTGGAAATTTTGACTGGACTTTTAAAATATGTATGTCCTATATTTAAGGGCAGAATACTGCTAACACATCTGCCAGCAAGTTCACATTTGTTTTCAGTAGAAAGGATGCATAACTCCCCTGCTGATTTTGCCTAAAGCCTTTTTCATTCTTTTGACTTTTTACCTGTGTAAGTTGGTAATTAGAAAAGAAAGTAGCAACTTTTTTAAATTACAAAGAGTCTTAAAATAATTAGACAAATAAAAATAAACGGTTGTCTGTTCCTTTTCTGTCTTAATACGTATGATTTCAGATATTCTATGATTTTGTAATTATTCCTGTGAGGTGCAGTGTACAAGCTGTTTATATGAGATGAATGGAAGCATGAAAGGTAAATGCTCCATTACACTCATAGTGTATTGCTTCTTAATTTATATCTTGCTTTGGGCAATGCAGGGGATTATTTTGGCAATTTCTGTATGGCTGTTTCAAATTCTGTAGATTTATCTCCCAAGGCTGCTTTTATTTCTGATTTGAAAAGCATTTGGTAGACAGAAATTTCACCATGTGTTTGCAGATAAATTTCCTACTTATCTTATTTTGCTTATGGCAACATAGTGGTTTAAGGGGAGAGACAAGCATAATGACCATGACTTTCTTTAATGGGACAGGAAAACATAGAGCTTGAAGACAATAAATATAATTATGTCTTTATGAGCAATCATATAAATACACTGTTAAATTTTTTCTCTTAAGCAACATACTCAAAATAAGAATAAAAGTTCCTAAAATCAGCCTGAATAGATTTTCTGCATATTTCTCAGAGTATTCCTTCTGCCTAATCTAAACCCAGTACCACTGGAAACCATTAGTTAAATGAACCTTAATAGCAATAGGCAAATACTTTTGTATACAAAGCAGTTTTCTCAGCATGAGTCACTGTTAGATGTGAAAAACCACTTTGACAAGAAATAACTGCCTGACAAATGAGCTATTCTTAAGATTCACTTTCTCCATTTGAAGCAAAATATATTGTATATCTCTAGTATTCATATAAGTAACTTTTGTCCAGAGGAATTACTCCTTCCTCAGAAAGACCTGGTTGAGATAGAAAGGACCGCCACTCCATGCCAGGCATAACAAAAAATGCAATGGCTGCTTGTGTTGGTTTTGGGTCGGATAGAGTAAAATTTTGTCTTAGGAGTTTGTATGGGTTTATATTTTGTATCTGTGATGAAAACAGTGTTAAAAACAGACCAATGTTTTATTATTTTGCCAAGCAGTGCTCAAATAACATTAAGGTTTTCTCTCCTTCTCACACCATCCTGTCAGCAAGAAGGCTGGAGGTAAACAAGAAGCTGGGAGGGGACACAGACCGGACAGCTGGCCCCAAGTGACCAAAGGAACATTCCATATTATATGTCATCATGCTCAATGATAAAAGCTACAGGAAGGAGGGAAGAAGGAAGGAAGAAAGTGGGACATTTAGAGATACAGCATTTGTCTTCCCAAGTCACCATTTTGTGTGAGGAAGCCCTTTTCTCCTGGATATGGCTAAGTGCCTGCCTGCCAATGAGAAGCAGTAAATTAATTCCTCTGATTTCCTTTGGTTTTGCTTTACCTTTTAAACTGTCTTTACCTCAATGCATGAGTTTTCTCACTTTTACAATTCTCTTCCCCACACCAGTGGGGGCTTGTCAGCAAGATGCTATGTGTGGTTTAAATCATGACTTCTCTATGACTGTGAAAACCTGAAGAAGAAAGCAAATGTTAGAAAGCCACAATTGCATTATGAAGACAAGTCTTTCAATCTGGCTACCATGCCAGCACAGTTCTCTTTTTGAATAGTTTACATAAGCAAAGGTAACTGACACAGATCTTCAAGTTACAAACATGGTGTTTTGGTGCTGATCTACTTCAGCTGACTTAAGATCTCAGAATAAAATTAAGTTAGGAGCTCAACTAAACCTGAACTAATTCCCAAAAAAGCCTGCCATATTCCATCAACCACTAAGACAATGTGGCTAAACTACATAGTTATTTGTATAATGTCAGATGGGATGGAAATTGGCTCTTTTTTAAACTTCACAGCATCAATGAAGCTGAAGAAGATGTAAAGTTTTTTTTAAAAGTACAATTTTAGAACTAATTTTTTTAAAAGATATTTTAGCAGTGATAGCACATATGAAGCTCAGAACATTTAAACGGTTTCATATTTAAAAAAAAAAACCAAAACGTTAATATTATCTGTTTTGTCTTCATATTTCCCAAGTGTCTGTCTCAATGAGGAGCAATGGAAAATTTTATGATCATACAAAAAAAAGCTTAAAAGGCGAACACTAGATTCAGAGTTGAGAAATTGAGGCTTAAAATTCAAGCAACCGTCTGGGCTGAAATTTTAAAACATATTTGGACAAACTCTAAAATATTTAGTATTGAATACTACTTTGAACTTGGATTCACAGATCATTTAAACCACGTATCTTTACTATTCTCTCACTCCGTCTCCTGTGACATCTTAGCTGCTGTATGCAGATATGTGCATATTGTCCTCCCACCTGAGGAAGCAAAACACAATCAAAATACTGCATTGTGCTGTAGGGTCAAACTGCCCAATATGTGGCTGTTAACTACATGTAATTAATAAAGATCTTAGTGTATTCCCATGCTGGAAAAACTCTTGTTACCTGGGACTGTACGTGACTAAGATCAGGAGGAAAGTCTGAAAGACTGGAAATGTCAGCATTATCTGAATTGAGGTACCTGCCTAGCCCATTTCTTAAAGGAAACAAGGAGAGAAATTTTCATACTTGTTTAAAAGCAAGTTTTTTGAGAGTTTGTCAACATTGCAGCTGTACAAAGCAGGGGAAATACATTTAGTGATTTTCAAGCTTCTAGGATCTGGTTTGGAAACTCAGAAAAATTCACATAGATAAAGTGACATTTTTAAATAAGTATTAAAAACACCATGGACATTACAACATTTATATTATTTACATTCTTGTAGGAAATATTAACAGCCAGAAAGTAACCATTTCAGTTTTATGTACATATCTGGATAGAACAGAGTTTTTCAGAATTATAAATAGGTTTATATTTATGTAAATATAAAGTTTGTATTTATGTAAATATAAAGATATTTATGTAAATATAAAGAAGCTAGAGTTGTGAACATGAATAAAAGCAAGGTCAATTTAAACATCTATTTGCTAGTAACATGTTTTTTCGTAATCCTGGAAGGCTTTATGAATTTCTTTCAAATGTGTTAACTACTTTCACCATAACTCCTACTGATATAAGAGGAAACATAATGGATAGTCTTCTTCTATGCAGGAGATTACTGACCAGAGTTCTTATATAGAGAGGTTTTGAAAACTATTTACAGCTAATTTAATATCAAAACATAGTCAAACTGATGTAGGTACTCTGTACTTATCTTTCAGACTTTCAGACTATCTTACTGTTTCATATCTATCAGAATACACATAAAAACTAGAACTTTTATAATGAAAACTTAGAGAAAGAGTTTCTAAAGTTCTCAGCAGTTACGATGCTACAAGTAAGGACTAATTCAAATACCGTGTCAAATCAGAATAAAAGGTTCAATGAGTTTCTAACATTATAGATGAATGCTTCAGCTACCATTCATTTTGACGTAAATCTTTCCAGCACTAGATGTAAGGCTATATATAATAGAGAGAAAATCCATTTTTAAAGGCAAAACCCGAGAGAACTAGATGCTACGATGTTTCAGAATGAATTTTGTCTGCATCACTGTGCCTTCATGCTATATTACCTTGAGATAATTGAGATACCTTGGACATGACAGCAGCAAAGACACATAAGTTATGTATATTGGCGTGTGTAGATATAGCCTGATAATTGAAATTAAAATTCAGGTTAAATTTTATCCCAAAGCAAGAGGAATATGATGACATTAGGTATGGTCTTGTTCTTTACATAGCTGGACATTTGAATGTACAGCATCATTGGAAAGACACATGTATAAATAAATTTAGATATAGATATATATATATATACAGATATATATATATATAAAGCATATATTGCTTAAATAACTTTTTACTCATACAGTTTTGGTACATCTTTGAGTAGCTTGAAAGATTTAATTTTTCTATTTTTTAAATTTTTTTGCTATGAGAAAATAAAACAATGAGATGCCATTTTAGACAACAATGTTCTGCATTTTCCTAGAATGTTTAAGTAAGAAGTTACAATATGCTCAAACCACTCAGAAAAAAGCATTTCTACTGAAACTGAAAATGCCTTGTATATTTCTAGACAAGTAAGGCTTCTCATTCATTTTTCTTCCAAGGAAGAAATAAGGAGGAAGATGTAAACTCAGCTGTCAAGAAAATGTAAGTTGAAGATGGGATTATTCTTTGATTTAAATTCTGTATTACTCAAGTACTTAAGGAGCATTTTTAATTTAAACTCTAATATATCAGCTATTATTTTTCTTTCAACTTTAACTTGTTTTCCAAAGGCAGAGGAATTAGACATCAATCTTATATTTTGGCTTAGAAGCTGCCTGATTTGCTAAGTATGGCATGAAAGTAACACTCAACTTTGCTCGTCATTTATAATTTAACCCTGGAAGGGCTAATTTTTTGTTTGAATATATTTCTAATATTTCTGTATAGCTTATAGTAGGATATAACATTCAGAAAAAAAATAATTTAAGCAATAGCGTTTGAAATTTCTAGTGGAAGATCACGAGAATATTAATTTTATGAAATCTAGTCTTGAATTGTGTTTTTAGTGATTGACACACATGCCAGTGTCAACTGAAATTGTACTGATGGCACATGTAGTTGATTCAATTTGGAAAGAGGACAGTCTTCCATTTAATTTCCAGAATACTGTGTATATATAGCATCACTGAACACACTGAAAATGTGTTTTATTGGAGAACATAGTATCTCTGGGCCTCTGGAGGACCACACAGCAGAAGCAGAAAGATACAGATACCTCAGGACTGGATGTGATAGCAGTCTGGTTCTCATGAGAGCATAGTAAAGGGGGAAAATCCCCTCCCTTAACCAGTTGGCCACACTTCTTTTTATGCATTCCAGGATACTGAGCTGCAAACAGATTTTGTGTGCTCATTCTCTATTTTTTCATCCACCAGTACCACAGGTAAAGAGTTTGAAGAATTTGCAGCCCATTTGTAGTTTCCAATGTTCAAAGAATAACACAAAATTTCTGATCAAATTGATGTATACTCCTAACTTCTTCACTGATAGTGATCTTGTCTAGTAGCAAAAAAAAAAGAATAAAAGAAAAAAAGTATTCCTAACATTTCCATCTGGCTAGAAGATCTTGGCATATGATGATGCCTTGGCCTTTGTTACTCACATTTTCATCAATCTCTTGGCCAGATTTCAGAAATGTGATATACCTGGGCAAAAAGCCTGGAGTGTTTAGGAAACTAACTAAATACAGAAACACAGACCACCAAAAATACATCAAAGCTGTGTTGTACTTTCTATAGTAGCTCTCATAAAATTATGTTCATGACACATTGTGGCTTCATTCCAAGGTATCTGAAAGACCTACAGAAGTTTCAAGACAAAGATCGACAGCTTGGCTCTTCTAACACAATTGACAATATATTTTAGGAGGTAGATTTTTCATAGGAACCTCTAATCTATAGAAATAAGAGATTATCACTGTGGATTAGTTGAGCATCACTATCACATTTTGAGATGTTTTATAGATTACTGATAACATTTTCACCCAGGGCAATATTTAACTATTTGTAGTGGTAGAAAATGTTTCTATAAAAATGTTGAAATTTTGTCTGTTGTTTCAGTCATTAATCTTCTAACACCACTATGTCCATTTTTATAGATACATGTGTACATTAGAAGTCTTTTGTGTTACCTTTTTTTCCTCTTCTCTGGTCTCTTCCCTTCCATCCCCTTTTCTTACCTCACTTTCAACCTTTTCCAAAAGATCATATACTTCTAATCACTTTTGTCTGCTTGTTCACAATTTATTCACATCTTTCTTAAATTGTGATGTCTAAAGCCAAGCAGAGTAACCCTTTTCTCTGTGGTCCCTGCTGTAATTTCTCCCGCAAAGGTTTTAGCTGTGTGTGAGGTCCAGCTTTGATATATTCCAGCTGTGGAACCTTGACTCAGGCTGCTGAGTCAGAGCCATAGTGATGAGAAAAGACAAAATTACAGAGGACTGCTGATCTGTGATCATTATTAGATCAAGAATTCAACAAACATTGACAGGAAAAGATAAAATCTTTAAAAAAACAATGCAGAGAGGGTAGTTGGAGGGTGACTAGTCCAGGATAGTCACGATTTTCTGTGCTGGGTTCAAGCTATCAGGGCTGTCACTACTGATGGAGCTGGACAAAGGTGACAGCCCTTGATGATGGTTCCCAGGAGACATGACCACTGACCCTTCCCTCCTCACCAACTGAGGTGATGTAGGCTGATGAAGGCTTTCCAAGTGCTGTACCATCACACAACTTCATGGCTTGCTAGATGGTATCTGATTTTTTTGTGCATTATCTACTATGTAATTGATTTACACTTATGGCTTACACATATTCTGCATGAAACCTCTGTGCCCAACTAATGATATCTGAACAAAGCAATCTTAAATTACTTTAACAGCAGTGTCCACAAATAGAGATCTTGCAGGTCTTGACTGGGGGTGGCTAATTGCAGAGCAATGCATCTTTCAACTGCCTCTGTCTTTGTCTCCATAAATCTAAATATTTTAAAACAAAGATAAATTGAACTACATATAAAATATTCACAATATAATCCACACACTTTATTTTAAAAACACAGGCCCTAATAATGGAAAAAAGACTGTAATAAATGTTAATCATGCTGTTCAATGAACTCTTTGTAGAAGAAAAGCTTGTTAAAAACATTAAACATCAGACAAAATAAATTTTAATTATTTTAAAGGAAGAGATAGATTTGGCTGTATAAGGAAGTAAACAGTAAGAATGTACACAAACAATACTGAGTGGCTTGTGATATGAATAGGCAACTTTGGATCCTCAATGACTTACTATTGAGTTACTATTAAAACAGGCTGCTTTTTGGGTCTCAGAATTAAGTTATACTCCTTTTGTTTTGGTTTTTTTTAACTGTGGGGTGTCAGGAAAACTCCTAAGCACTAAAGAAGTGCCTCTCTCCTATAAAAGCAGTTTCTCTTACTCCTATTAACAGTGATGGAAGGTTTTAGCCATTTTGATAAAGGGCATCTGTAAAAGCATCTGACAGTTTTCGTAACCTCTCTGCCTTGAGAACAATAGACATTTTGAGAAGAGTGTCCATGTGGGAATTAATTTTATCTTACTTCCCAGCTGGTTAAACAAACCAGAATACTTGAAAAGATGCTTGCAGAGCTCAATATTGACAGAAGAAATACTGCCTGAAAAGTCTTTGGATTTATACAGAGATTTTTTTATTATGTTAATATTTTAGGTATCTATAGAGGTTAATTGTATTTGAAATTAAAATAGCAATGTATTTCAAACAGGTGGAATTTGTTTCTACTAATATATTTTAATTTTTTTTTTTAATAATTGGTTTGCTTATGGCACTTCAGGCAATTCTTCACAAAGATTAAATGCAGTATTCATAATATTTTGTATTCTTTTTAGTCATTATGTCAAAATTTAGGGATTGGACTGTTTGGACAAGTTTGTCTTTACTCATAAACCGTCAAATGTGGGGGTTTTTAAAAATTATTTTCATGTGGTCATAGTAAATAACCCATTCCCTACAACTCCCTGAAAGGTGGCTGTAGGCAGGTGGGGGTCGGTCTCCTTCTCCAGGCAGCAGCTGACAGAATGAGAGGACACAGTCTTAAGCTGAGCCAAGGGAAATACAGGTTGCATATTAGGAAAGGCTTTTTACAGAAAGAGTGATAAAGTGTTGGAATGGTTTGCCTGGGCAGGTGGTGGAGTCACCATCCCTGGATGTGTTTAAGAAATGACTGGATGTGGCACTCAGTGCCATGGTCTAGTTGAGGTGTTAGGGCATGGGTTGGACTCGATGACCTTGGAGGTCTATTCCAACCTAGTGATTCTGTGATATTCTAAATTATTGATTTTATTATTCAAATCCAATAACAACACCTTATTCTTAAAAAATTAAAAGACTGTAATTTTTTTTTCTGTTTTCTCTATTTTCTGGTATGTAGTGACAGCTTAGACAATTGCTATATTAATCTTGTGTATTTTCATTCCCCTTTTAAATAACATTTCAAAAGTGATCATGAAAGGATCTTTTTACTGTCAGCTTATACTAGGGCAAAATTAGCACCCTGAAACACTGAATATTAAATGATACTCCCATGGAAAGAATTTATAGGCTAAAAATCTAGTTGCAAGCACCCAGAAAACATGTCACTTCAGTCAGCTGGCTTTCAATTGTCTTACATGGAAGATAATGATTCAAATAGAGGTAGTTTCTGTTAGTGGGTATCAAACTGATTCCAGATCAAGTAAAAAATAGAAATTTGCCCTAAATCTCATATTTTAAGTAAACCTTAAGTATGCAGTATAGTATACTCTCAATTGTTTTATCTAACAAAGAGTGATTTCACTTCAGATATTTGCTGAAGACTTAGTAGAACCACATAAAATTTTTTTAACCTGAATATTTGGTTCAGAACTCTTCCTAGGTCTAGTTTTCAACTTGATCACATGTTCAGAAATCTACTAATCTGGTATCTTGCACTACTTTTGAGCAACTGCCCAAACCCATAGTTTATTGAGTCATATCCAAAGTCTGGGAAAGATCAGCCCTTCTAAGTATCTCTATTGGTCTATCAGAAATATGATTCCTTTTCCCACAGGGCATATAAATATCTAAATGTAAGGAATTAAATAGCACAGTGCTTTCACCTTTCTTTTACACAAAGGAGATACTTATTTAAGGCAAAGATTCCTTAATAAAACTAAAGTCTCTCAGATATTAAAGTTACTGTAACAATAACTGCTTTTTTTTTTTCTTCAGATAGTTCCAGTTACAGCTTTTGTGCTTACCTGCAAAAATGATCACATTTTATTTACTCTCAGACTCATATCTTTGAAAATGGTCCACTGAAAATAGTCAGCAGATGCAACACTATGTTCAGTTAAGTGTTTTATTTGAACAAAGATGTTCTTTCCAACAGCAGGAAATTCAGGGCTTTATTGTTATTCTTAGTGTTCTGCAATTTTGGACCCTTCTACCAATGTGTATTCTGCTATTTTTCTTCACTCCAGTGATATATTGTGTTATTTTTACTTTTCCTCTAGGTAACTATTAGAACCCTTGTAAATTCAAATTTTAAAAAAAGAAAAGAAGGAATTTCCCAAATGTCTGTTATCATTCCTGTTACAGATAGTTGAACAGTTGAGGCAGACTGTGCTGATTTTGTGGTATCTGCCTATATGCATCTTCTAAATTCTTTTTGGTGATTGTGATGATAGGAGCACTCACCTAGAGTCCCTCATCAAGGTGGCAACTGGAACTCTGATAAGTCTGATAACTCTTCTAAGTCCTAGAAGGATGGTTTTGTTTGTCAGTTCTGCATGAATGTACCTTACATTTGGAACCGAGCATTGCTAGGAAATGTACTGGCTTGCAATGAAGAGTCGAAGTAAAATGGCATGTGTATCTGGAAAATAAGAATGGTTTAGCCAGAGCATTTCTCATAGAAAGTCAAACCAGCTTGGTTGGAAGTCAACCTAGAATACAGCTAGAACACGTTTTTAAGCAAAGTCAGAATCTGGACGTGCACAAGGAATATGCTCAGGACAGAGCATATTTTAAGATGATAAGAACAATGAAGACAAAATATCTCAGCGTTTCTTACTTTATGATTGTGGGTTTGGTCTGTTTCCTAAGTAAAAGGTATTTTATTTTAGACTTATGGTAAGTTTGCATGTATTATATATCACAACTGTTAAGTATCTTTGAGGAGCTAAATTATCCACATAGAGGGCACTTAAAGGTAGGCTTCAAAGCAGGACTCAGCACAGTGTTTAAGAGATCTTCATTGTAGAAATATTGGCACACAGGTTTATAGGTCTCAGTTCTTCACTGTGTGTCTAGGGGATACAGTAAAGTAGACAAGGAAAGAAATCTCAAGAAAATTTAAAAGAATACAAGTCTAATACTCTTGCTATGTACTCTGCAATGAGAATAAAAAGCAGGTGTAATAGCTGCTTTCTTAAATCAATGATCTTGGCTTTCAGATGAAAAAGACTCAATTCAAAAGATGTAATCAGTATGCTGTTGAAGAAAAGGCAATTGAATAATATGTCAACTCAGTAAGATCAATGATATATACATTTTCTGCTATAGACTATCATGTCTTCTCTTTGATCCTCACATTCTACAGATTCCACATGTGGGTTGGTATTATCTTTTACTGTTTGGTACAATTTGTCTTCTACTCTATTATATAGATTTATCTTGTTAAAGTTCTCAAAAGTAAGAAGTGGTGAAGACATATAGCTGTATACTACACTGTGAAAGAGCTTTCAGAATGCCTAGGTTATAAATTATGTGATTTCCTACACATGGATATGTAATGAACTGTTTCTGAGACAGAGTAAATGAAGTTCCTGCTAATAAATCCTTTGGGATCCCCTGGAATCGGAGTGAAATGACACTAAATGATTGGTGCATACATATGAGGCAGGGTTATTTTAAAACTATTTAATTAAAGTGTAAAGGAGGTATGCAGCTGTTTTGGTTCTTTAAAACAAAAATATAAAATTATTAATATATGGAAAAGAAAGAGAAGAACAGTATAGAGTAGATAATTGAGAGGAAAGATATCACCACCTGTGGATTCAGCAATGAGTCTTGATTGTTGACTTAAACATAATTTTGATGTCTGTGAGCAAAGTAATGATTACAGTCTCAATCTGTTTGTCAGTTTACATACATTCAGGTTGGCATGGGAATGCCTAAATCCCCTGCCAGGGAGGGGATTCTTCATGTGTGGTGTAAAACCAGGGGGCATGCATAGCCTGCTGATGGAGAGTTCCCGCAAAGATTTGAGAGGAGTTTTTGGGTCCTTGTTGGTCCGTAGCCTCTTTAGGGATATGACTGCTGTTTGATACCACCTCTGGTGACCATGCTGTGTGTCTTATGATGAAAAGGGGGAAGTTGAATTCAAAAAAGCATTGCCCTACCTCCAATCTTCTTAGCAGCTGTTCCCCTTGGTTGGAAAGAGAGTGCTTAAGACATCACCATCCCAATTGTCCTGGATGTTATCAAGCACAGAGCAACCTGGACAGTGGTTAGGCTGTCACAGAAAGGAAAACATGTATGCACACGGGTACATATACATGTATGTGTATCTGTGTGAAAAACATTAAGTCAAAGCTGTTCAGCAGACTTCAAGTAACTGAAAGGACTGAGGAAAATAATTTATTTGAATATTTTCTTAAAATGGTGATAAAAAATTTAGGAAAACCTGGTTACTATCAGTTGCTTTAGTTTGGAGTTGGCTGCCTCTGCCTCCCTTTGGTTTACTTTGGCAGAAGGATATCAAGCAGATGTGGATGCCTCTAGGCTCGTTTTGTCTGGCTTAATCTTGAGATTATGGCAAGACACACAGTCCTGCACAAACTACTACTCCAGTCTTACACAATTTAGAGACTCCTTTACATGACCTGATGTCAGAGCTGACTTTGCTTTGAGCTGGAGGTTTGGCTACCCATGTTCTGCTGTCCCTTGCAACTCAAATTTTAGATACATGATTGTGATCTTAATATTTGCTTTTTGACATGACGGTTCTGTCAAGGCTTGATGGGCTACTGAATCTGCGGCATCATGAGTACATAGCAAGGATGCAGACACCCTTGAACAAATATGGCTGTTTCATATTATCACGTATTACGTAAAGTACAGTTTTTTCATTTTCCCAATGGGGAATTTTTCTTAAAATGCATGTTGTGGTTTAGCCCATGGCTGGGACAGATTTAACATTTCAGTATACATTCCTTCACATTATACTAAGTGTTGTGCTTCTTGCCATGACTGTCATAATTCATCATCACTTGAAGAGGTGTAATATAAAAATGCAGGACTCTATTTTAAGATAATTATCCTAACCAAACTCTATGAGGAACGTTATGAAATATGTAGTATGAAAATCTCTCTTTTCCTTTGCAAGGTAATTTCTTTTTCCATATTGTCCCCAGGATAAAATTTAGAATTACAAAACTCTTATTTTTAAACATTGTTTTTCAGTCTAGTAAGATTTTTTCCTAAGGGTACAAGAGTAGGTTTTGGTGACATATGGCAGTAGGGGTTGCTATGGGAATTACTTATTGTTACTGAACTGAAGGATGATAACTCAAAGAAAATTCCTGTGAACAGCTTTAATTCATGTGCTTCTTTTTATTTGAGATTAATCAGACTTTTTTTTTTAACACATGTGGTAAAACCACAAAATCAGAAAAGTACTTTGAAGATAAAAAATGTATCTGTTCACTGAGTAGTTCTGATTGTTTTTCTGTTCATTTACCTTTCATTCATGTTCTGAGTTCAGAATTCAGAAGGACCAAAGGCAGGGAATGTGTTAAATACATTATGGTGCTGATAAATGACAACACTACAGCTTTGATGAGCTTAGACAACTTGTAAAAGAGTGATAACACCCAAAAGACACAAAAATACTGTAGGCTCAGAATCAACCTATCGGAAAGTTCTCTTTTT
This sequence comes from Poecile atricapillus, assembly GCF_030490865.1. NCBI lineage: Eukaryota > Metazoa > Chordata > Aves > Passeriformes > Paridae > Poecile > Poecile atricapillus. The sequence continues at coordinate 27,789,907 of NC_081251.1, forward strand.
AGTACGTTGCATACTTCCAATCAGTACTTTTGGAGACAGTTGTTTTAAGAAGTTCACAGCAAATGCAATAGAATTAAAATTATTTTCATTCCCAAATAGGCGTATTAGGTACTTATTTTGAAAAATTTTCTTTTCTCGAGTGTGAATTTTGTTTTTCTTTATGACAGACAGCTGGTGCAATAGGGGACAAAGCTTTTAAAAAGTTGTTTCTATTTTAATAAAAGTTTGCCCATTTTAATCATAAAAATTTATGTGTAGCAATGATATGTATCATTTGCATCATGCAGCTGGCTCAGGTATTTGTGACAAAATGATACACAAATCCTCCTATCTCCAGCATCTTAAAAAATAAACAAAAAAGAATATATATGAATTACATTGCTTTACTTATCATAATATAAACTGTGGACAGCTTCTCTTGGATTATGATTACATTGTCCTCCTCAATGCAGAGTTCTAAAATGGAATAAATGGGTTGAGGTATGCAAACCTATTATTCTCACATAAATTTAAACAGCTCTGTGGAATACCATTTCTTCTGTGTGCATAACCAATTTTAAAATTTGATCAAGTATATAGCTCTAGCTTTAGAACTGACACTGATAGCATAAAGAGGAAGTGAAATGATTATGTAACTTTACAATCAATAAATAATGAATAATAATTATTTATTGGACAGTAAATCAATGAAAGAAGACTATGCCCATTTTCATGTTGTCACAAACACAACAGATAACTAGGCATAATCAATTCAAAGCTGATTTCTTGACACAGAAATAAATGATTGATTTTATGAATGTTTATATGCTCAGTGTATCAAAGTGGTATGAAGTCCTGAGCAAGTCAAAATTTTTAAATTTCTTATACTTATTCTTATTTCAATCCTAGTCCATGCATGATAAGATCAAATACAAATATTTTTTAAAATAAATTCTACAACATTTCATACTTTTTTTTTTTCCCAGTTGCAGGACAAGTAACAGAAAATATTAATAAACACTCAGCTTCCATTTAAACCTACACTTTTGCTCTTGTCCATATATTCTTTTGTGAAGAGAAGTTTCTATCAATAAAAATGTTTGACACTTTCCTTTAATCAGGTGTTGAACAATTATTTTGGAAAACTTTTATTAACTATTAAGTAGGAAATTGTTTAGATATCAGTAAAAGGAGTCATAACATGGTTATGTAAAGAGCATTGGTGAAGTTTACTAAATGATCTTTTAAAGTAGTCATAATGATGCAAATTATATTTTATTATTTTTTATTTTTTTTTATTATTTTATTATTTTTATTAGTTATCCATTATTAATGCTGTAAATTATCTTTCCTTCTTTTTTCCTATCACATTAAGAAGGACATGAAATGTCAAATATAATTTATTTATAAAAAAATGCAATGAGAAAACATATTTTTCTCATTTTCCATTTTTTTCCTTTAATTCATGGATATATAGAGGGTGTTACACAGCAAGAAATGCAATTTACATAGAAATATATGTTTGAAAATCACTTTACTATTCTGATCCTGCTGGTTTGTATAGATATCACTGTGTATATTTCACCAGATTACCAACATTTTAGATTGAGTCAACACATTTTTGAGCTGTGATATAGACAGGACAATGTGGTGTGGTGGTCCTCCATTAGTACATACCTTCTGAATATTGGACACAGAACTTAACCTAATTTCTGGAAGTATAAAATGTGATTCATGACCTTTGTCTAAAGGAGTTTGATGGGTAGTTTCACTTATTTTTTTAATGGTCAGTATTCACTGCTGAATAGGCGAGGTCTGTATGTGTGATTATACACTTTATTCTGCAAGCCAGAAGAATTCATGTGCCTGACCCACAAAAGAAGAGAAAGGTCAGCGAGATGGATTGCCAGACCATGCTTTGCCTTAATATAATTGAGAAAATAGAGTGCACTATTTCAAACTGGTTAGAGACATAATATGATTTGTATACCATGCTTATATCACTCTTCCAAATTATTTGAATGTGTTTGGCAGTAGGTCATACCTAAATTGTAATGACTCATTTTGCATTTACATCTATCTAGCTTGTAGCTAGAGTCATCACCATTATATTTCAAGGGCTCTCAAATATAGTGATTAAGAGGAGAACATTTTTATGTGCAAGCAGTGATGTAGCTTTGCAATAAAAAAAAGTAGAATGAGAATTATCCATAACACATTTTCCACTTGCCATAAGTAAAAGCTCCCATCCATCAACAACTTAATGCAGAGATACACTCGTGACAAGGCAGAATCATACTTACCAGCATCAGGAACCTGCCTGACTGCAGTTTCCTCAGAAACTGATGTCAAAGGGAATATTCCTGCTTGTCAAAGTGCCATAATAAAATTCTATTTATATTTTGGTTTTAATTTGCCTAGATATAATTTTACAATGAAGTCTGGAGTTTGCTGGAACTGCTTCACCGTCTAATGTAAGCTAAAAATGCATCTTCATTTTATGTGTGTCAGACATACAGCACACTACTGGGGTGTAATTTCACCAGGACAGTACAAAACAAATAGAATGTTTTGTAACCCCAAAGTGGATGTGATTTGCTGGTCCTGTCCCTCCCTATTGAGATGGACACACAGAGAACCGAATTTTCATCTAACAAAACCATTGTAAAAATTTCTTATCCTTTAAATCTGTATCTCAAGTTGAAATAGTAACCTGGATCTTCATACTTATTTCTATTAAAACATTAATAACAATTAATTAAAAATACCTCCTCATTCTTTTTTTCCAGACAGAAGTGTATGGTCCCTAATTTTAGTATTTCAATTGCAATGCTGTCTCCCGAAGCACTGTACCTCACAATGGAGGTAGCAGTGACCAGAAACACAAAGAAACAAAGCAGAGAGCAACAATGGAGGGAATTACAACCTGTTGTTTCATTAGTGAAAGTATAAATGTAGTTTGACTGTAAATTCCCAGGGCATTTCATACATAATTTGATCTTCATCAGTGGTGAATAGAGCAAAACAAGGTACAAGGTGATGAACCTAGGACTTACAGGGTTTTATTATTAGCTCACACACCATTGTCTGCCTCCCATGTCCCCAGACAACCAATACCATGATATTTTTAAAGGATAAAGAAATGCAAGCAGTTTTAGATTCACAGGAATTAATTTTAAAAAAGAGTGAATTAAACAACCAAACAAAACCCCCCACCAAGAAAAACAATACAACAAAAAAATCCTCATTTTCTCTACATAAGGTCCAAAAGATGACAAATATATAGATGGAGTGTTGCCTTTGAGTTTCCACTGAATGATGCCTAATTATTCATATGAAAAAGTGAGGCTGTGCATTTCAACTGCAGACAGTCCTTCTAAAAAAATTCAGTTTCATTCAAGATTTTATTTTTCTGTATAATGACATTATTTCTAAATTTTGCTGTTCACAGCTGCTCATGACATCAGAAAAGCTAAACAAGGGACATTACACTTAATAACATTTCTGCTGTCTTGACAATTTCTGAGGGCTTAAAGGATATTCAAAAATTTCAGGAAACATATTTCTAAAAGCAGCATTCAGTGAAAGTTTTAAGACATATCTAGAGTCTGAAAAGCTTATTCAAGAAATTTCTTAAATAAGCTAACTGCACCTGTACTATTCAAAGGCAATGTTTACAATATATAATACTGGAAGAGTAAAGACTGCCTGAGGCTTCCCTCACAATATCCACTTGATATAATTTTAGTGTATTATATTTTTACCTGCAAAAAATGAGAAAATAAACACTTGCCTTCATTCATAAAGATAACAAGTAATAAATACAAGATTCTTGGATGTATCATGTACAGATAGTATTTTCAGAATTCAAGCATATAAATGATGAGAAAGGAACATATACTTGTGAGGTCAATAATTTATTTTTAAGAACTTATCTGCTTAGTTTTCACAGCCAAGTAGTCCTAATTATCTCAATAATACAAAAAAAAAAATTCAACAATAAACTCTCCTTATATAAATTTAGGGTTCTACCCTGGTTCAGGTTCTACCCTGATTCTACTCCTCATCTTGCTGGGCATCAAAAGGGAGAAATGAGCAAGTGGCTGTGTGATGCATAGTTTCTGGCTGGGGTTAAACCACAATAAGGCAAGAAAGATACAGAGAAAGTTTAAGTAGTGTCAGAGTCAATACTTTCTTAGTAATAGATTAATTTGGGTTGAAAAGGAACTTCAAAGATAATCTTGTTCAACCACCACTGCAATGAACAAGAGTATTTTCATGTCTTACATAGTTATTAAAAAAAGTCCACAGGTTGTATCATTCAGAAGTCAAAGTGTAACATTGACCTTTTGGAATATGCATCATAATTCAAATGTGAATTTTAAACACAGAGAGACACAGTCATTATCTGACTGAAAATATATCTCTCATTCTTGTATCAACAGATTTTTCAGCATTAGATTTTTTGTTTTGTTTTGTTTTGTCTGTTCTGTCTAAGCTCAGAGTTAAGCACCATATTACCAAAGAATGATGAAGGAAGGCATGGGAAATGTAAAGCTCTTCTTAAAAATAGAAATGTATTCTTAGATGTTTTCACAGCAGAATTTTATAAATTCTTCCTTTCATTACTGTACTATGTGCCTTCAAAAAATATAAAACAAAACACTTGACAACCACAAAACAAGAAAATATCCAACATAATTTAATAAAATATAGAATTCCTCAAATAATATTTTCTTGAGCCAAAGAAACAGGCAACTTACAGGAAAATGTCAGTTATCAAATAACTGTGACTTCAGTGTGGCATTTTGAGTCTGCAGTCTGTTTTCAATTTCTGGATTCACCCAAGACTTTTATCCTGGTCTGACTTACTAGGTAATATTTCAAAGTATAAACAGTAAGCAACATCTGACCTTTAGTCTGATAGGTTCTTGTGATGGTTTATCCTTGGTTGGCTAACAAACACACACCAAGCTGTTTCTCCCACTCCCCCTGTGTAGATAAGCAGTTAAGCACAATGGCTTTCTCACTCCCTCCCAGTGGGATGCATGACAGGACAGGACAGGAAAAGAAAATGTGATAGAGACATGTAATTATCATCATGGGCAAGAAAAACTCAGATTCCAAAACCTTATTATAATTTCTTGCCAAATAAAAATGAAGTAGGATGGTGAAAAACAGTCAAAACTAAAAACATGTTCTCCCTGCACTTCCTTTCACCCCAGCCTCAACCGATCCATTCCTGATTCTTCTACCTCCTCCACCACCACCCAGCAGTGCAGGGGATTGGAAAATGAGAGTTATGATCTGTCCACAGTAGCTCCTTCCTGCTACTCCTTGCTCCTCATACTTTCCTCTTGCTTCACCATGATCTTGTCCCCAGGCTGCAGGGGAATTTCTGCTCTAGCAACTGGAGCATGTCCTCTCCCACATTCCCTGCTGCTGTTGACATCTGCATGGCTGTTTCTCAAATGTATTTCTCATGCCTTTCTCACATATGCCACACAGCATTTTTATCCTTTCTTAAATATATTATCACAGAGGCACTGCCAGCATCACAGATGGGCTCAATTTTGGGCATCAGTGGTCCCATTTTGGAGTCAACTTAAACTGACTCCTTTTAATATGGGGATAACTCATCTTTTTCACAGAGGCCACACCTGAAGCCTTTTCTTACCTTGCCATGTAAACCAAATACAGTTGTTTTGGCAGCTTAATGATCCAGAGATTTATTTTTGAGAAACTCAAGGTCTGAAGTTGAATTGTTTTGCTGTTTTAATGACAAAACCCTGAGTTTCCATGGTGAAATGGTAGTCTTTCAAAACAGAAAAGCTAACTGCTAAGAGGCAAGTAACTGCAGACTGTGAGACTAAGAAGTGGAAGGATAATTATGAGAAAATTACAGAAAGGATTTAGTAAAAGAGTTGGAAAGACATGATATTGTAGATCAAATACGTGAAAGATTCTACATTTGCATGCCTTTGCATAACAGTTCACCAACATTATCATGATAATTGAAGCAAAGGATTAAAATGTGTACAATACATAATGTTGTGTTATTATCTCTCAAATATTTATATTCTAATTGCAAACTTTGTTGAATTTGAAACTAATAACATTAAATGTAGGGAAGAGAAGAGATGGGAAGGGTTGGGGAGGTCGGACCCAAAAGCTGGCATACTGTGTCAGAGATATACCAGATATAGGCTTTCTAAGTGAAATATTCAATTATTACTCATTAAAGAAAAATAATTTTTTCATTACTCACTTTTTATATTGAAACTTTTTTTTAGAGAACTTGTTAATTATAATAGTAAATGTTCTAATTTTCTATTGAAAAATATTGTTGATAAATGAACTGGGTACTTTTGATGTCCATTTTTTATGCCAAAGTTCTTGTTCTGTTTAACCTCCTCCTCTGACTGTGTTAGGGAGGAGGTGGAATATGGCATTTGGTTCCCTCTCATATGTAAATTATCACAGAACCATTCACATATGAAAGTGTCTCCACAAGTCATGATGAGCACCCTGTGAGGCTACTTTGCTGCTACTAAAATAACTGGGGAGCAATGGTATATTATTCCTTTGCTTGTTTTGAATTGCCTCTAACCTACAAGATGCAGGAATACCCTCATGACAAAATCCTTTAATCTGATGCCTTATATTTTCAAATGAGAAGACTGTGCATCAGAACATTAAAGTTCTACATAACACTTTCGCATTCTGCTACAAAGAGAACACAATGTTTTAGAGGCCTGACATTGTTGGTAAAATAATTTTGTATCAGAAATTTAGACAGAAGGAAGAAAAAGCCTGCCTTTCTCTTGACTATTTTGTGAATTTCCTTCATGTCTGATTGACAGTTCATTTTTCTGATATTTAAAAAAAAAAACAAACAGTAATGAGCAGCTGAGAGGGCTGTATGTTTAGAGAATAACCAGACCAGTAGTGGATATGTGGTCATTCAATCTCTTTTCCCTAATGACACAGTTGTTCAGTTTCACTGGAAAGTATCCTCCATTTAATATTCTCCCTGAAGTAGAAGGGTTTCATTAAAGCACAGCTAGATGTGAAACACAAAGTAAACAATTTACATGTTAAACCCACACTTCTTTTTTTTTTTTTTTTTTTTTTTTATAATTTAGATTGGTTTCAAAGCACCCTTCATAGATTAGCGGATTTAATTATTTACAGCTGATGATACTGGTAAACATTTTTGGAGACAAAGTAGAAAATGACAACCTTAATCTGTATTTTGGGATGCCTGCTACCACTGTTCAAGGTAATTACTCTGCCTTAATTCCCAGACTGTGTCATGTAATTCGGTTTACACAGCTGCTGAGGTTCCTGTGAGGTGATATGGTTCAGATAAAAGTCCAGACTTATCCCTAATTCAATTCAGCCTGTGATACTCAAACTCACATAAAATATGTCAAATACTAAATCAAACTAATTCTATTACTACCAGACAATGGGCATAAATTTTCCCTTAAACTGAAAAACACCTTAAAACATATACTGCTTCAATTACACTTTCTGCATCTTAATGAATAATTCATTAACAGGAAACATCAACAAACCACAGTACTGGAAGTTCTATAGTCATTGTCTGTGAGTTATCACACATGTATAATAGTGAGTAGTAGTCTCTGCAAGTGGAACCAAACAATAATGAGTACAATGGTTTATTTAACTCGGTGCCATAGCCAAGGATGACCTACACCCTGCAGTAAAACCACTTCCATAAAGGAAAAAGGTCATTCTCATAGGAGACTCTGCTGAGGGGAAGAGAAAGCCCAACATGCAGACTGAAATTACTTCTAAGGGAAGTTTTCTGCCTCTTTGGGGCCTGGGATAAAGATGGGAAGAAAAAGCTTTCTAGCCTGGTACGACCCTCAATTATTATCTATTATTGGTTTTTCAAGAAGCAGATGAATTTGGAACAAGAATTTTGAGAGCAATCAAGAGAAACTTCAGGGCCTTGAGAGGACTGGTTAAGGGATCAGTGGGCTCGGTTCTCCTGTTTCCTTCCAGTTGCAGGAAATTAAGATGGCCTAAGATGAACCATTGAGGAAGAAGACCAACTTGACTGATCTGGATTTCAGGAAAAAAAAAAAAAAAGAAAAAGATATACCAGCTTTGGAAGATCAGGCACCTCAGGCAGACTACAGTGATGCTGTGAGGTTACAAAGGAACAAAATTAGAAGCATGAAAGCCCAAATTGAATGTAATCTGGCCAATGCTGTAAAGGACAATAAAACATATCTATTAGCAACAGTAGGGGGGCTGAGGAGAACCTCCATCCTTTATGGGATATGATGAAAACATAGTGATAAAGGCTGAGGCGTTTAATGCCTTGTTTGCCTCACTTTTTAATAGTAAGGCCAGTTGTTCTCTGGGTATCCAGTCCACTGAGGTGCTGGAGTGAGTCCAAAGAAGGACAGTGGAGCTGATGAAGGGTCTGGAGCACAAGTCCTGTGAGATGCAGCTGTGCAAATTGGGGTTGTTTATCCTGGAGAAAGAAGGCTTGGAAAGGACCTGATTGTTCTCTACAAGTATCTGAAAAGAGGATACAGCAAGACGGGAGTCAGTGTCTTCTTCCAGGCAACAAGTGGTAAGACTGACTCAAATTGCACCATGGGAGGTTTAGAACACCAAAAATAGCACTGGAAGGGGCTGCCCCAAGAAACAGATGAGTCAGCATCCCTAGAGGAATTTAAAAGATGTATACATGTGACTTCCAGGGACATGGTTTAGTGGTAGACCTGGCAGTGTTAAGTTTTCAGCTGGACTCGATCTCAAAGGTCTTTCCTGAAATAAATGATTCTATAATTCTATGATGTTATGATTATATTGTAACCTGTTGTGGTTTTAAGAAGACATAATATTATTTCATTTATTTATATTGCCTTCTGCTTTGGGAAAATCAAATAATATTGTATGAGTCCAAATTTGTTTTGCAGTATTTCTAGCTTCATAGCTTTACAGTCATCACAGACCACTAGTTTCATTTTAAAAATGATAGATTAATTTTACTTGGATCACTATTATTGATGAGTGACAAATTGGTAGGTCTAGACATTCTTTTATTTCAAATGGCATAAACAGTGACATAAACCAGTAGGCAGTACTTGCTTCAGTTAGACAATAAATACCATTTTCAGGGAGGGAGTCCTAAGATCTATGCTGGGAGGAAGAACAAAGGAAATTAAAGGATCGCTGATCAAGAAACTTAAGAGTTCATCTGGCCTCAAACAGATTATTGCTTGTTTCTTGATTATTCATTGTAGCCATACTGATGATATTCTCTAGAATATATCTTTCTTCCTAGCGTATTTTTGCTTCATAAATTACTTTTAAAGATGATTTTCTTGCTGCAGGTTTTGTTATTTCACAATGATGAACCCTTTTTTATGGGAGATAGATTTCTTTAAAAAAACCTTTTCTTATCCTCTCAAGGATTATTTTTTAACACCCATTTCTATAATGATCTCTTACTTCATTCCTATCACCTGCAATTTCAATTATTATTGTTACTACAGCATGTTATAATATATAGTGCTATTGTTTATAATTTTGTATGTTAGTAAAACTTTTCATGTTTAGCTTATCAGTCATAAGTGAGTATTGTCACAATACAGAATAGGTAAAGCTACTCTTTTTTTAGTGTGTTCTTCAAAGTATCTAAGGTAAACTTTATTTAGACCATTGGACAGTAGCCATAGGAAATCTATAACAAGCCACACTACTTTAAAATTTAATCTTCATGCATATCTGTTTTCTCTGGAGAGGTTTCTTTCTTCTTTGTTTGTTAGATGTTTCATCTATAGACAAACTATTTTGTGACTAAGATCACGAGAAAACACAATTGTGATTTCCTATGTTGCACCATGTTTTCCATGAGTCCTAAAGTAATTCTTACTTTTTTATTTGCTACTTTATTTTATTTAATTGTTTCATCTATTATTTCTTTTCTCGCATTTTTTTGGACATTATGCATTATAATCTTAATGTTATAATTTTGAATGCTCCAAATTTTTCTCTGCATTCAACTTAGTGACATTTAAAATAAGTTATCCTTACACAAAGAAGCAGACACTTCATAACTCAGTGAAAATTTTAATTCACGTCTTTAATCAAGTTTTTTCAGCTATTTAAGTGAACCCTCTTTAATTACATTATGAATATTGACCCATTTAAGGTAGGTATTTATCTTATTTCTAAATTGCTTCACATAATTTTTAATATATATATATATGCACACATAATATTTCCCAAATTTTTTCTTTAAAAAATATTCAAGGTTTTCATATAACAGTATTTTTATTACTTCTATATAACTTTTGATATTTAAAAAGACAAACATATACACTGAATCTTCACTTCCTTTACCTATTTCACACATACACACACAGACACACCCATGAGTATGTATATAAGTTCTGGTAATATCTGATCAACTGTGTTTTTTTAATAAAAAATTGTTATAGTTATTTAATGAAATCCACATTTTTAATACTGTTTAAATCAACTGGGCTTTAAAAATTGTGAGACCAACACCTCTAGAGCCTATGATATTTAGCATCTGAGAGAAATCTGATTCAGAACTTTCAAATATGCTTATACATGTTCCATAAAAAAAAAGTTATATAATTAATTTTAAATATTTTCTGTTTACCTGAATCTTTTAAACCATATTTCTTTACAAATAATTCACTTCTGTACCATTTTCTATTAAATTTTTAATTGTATTAGCAGATATTGCTGCCAGCTTCTGATGTGCCAGCTGAACACATAATTTTTCCAGGCATAGTATCTGAATTCACGGGCTTAACAAGCTGTTTCTTAAGCAGACGGTGGTAGTAAAGGTTTCCAAATGGTCACTTAAATGTGATATTGATGCTAGTAGTGTACCTTAATTATCTGGTTTCTCCTAGTTTTAATTAAATTCTACAGCTTCATGATGTATTTCCCTTGTTTTCACAATGCTTGTGCATTCCAAATGTGAAAATCACTGGATTTATGAGGGTTTAACAACTCTGAGAAAGAGCTTTTATAATTTTGATGAACTATATAATAATGGGTAGATAAATATAATGGATTATGAATATTTCAATAATATTTTTAAAAGTCAACATAAAGTTCAGGAGTGTCCCTTACAAGACTTAGAAATTGTATGGACCAAGGGGAAAATACAATAATTGCAGGAAATTGATTTAATATAAATACATTCAGACGTACTTTTGTATTCCCTGGCCTAGAAAATGAGCTACCCCTATCTCTTTAGCTCCAATTGACATAATGAAATTAGAGAATAAGGAGACAGAAAAGTGCACAATTCAGTAAACTCTAATTCTCATCAGTAGATATTGAAAGTTCGGGCATGACTCAGGTAGCATATCTTTAATACTGTGAGGGGACAGTTAAGATATAGAAACTGTTTATTGTTAATTCCTAAAAAAAGTGAAGTACAATGCCTTCTTGTCATTTTCCATAGAAGATACGGTTTTGCGATAAATCCCCTCCTCTACATGAACTGAATAACTGTGTTATCAATAATAAATTCTACCTAAAGTCTGTTATAAATGGTATTCATTTTCTCTCTTACACCCAATTGTGGAAGCAGGATCTAGAACCTGTTTTCATTCTTCCATTGAAGAACACCAAATTACTGAATCAGACATCATCTCTTTCACAACTCATGAATCTCACAGACTTGGTCAGAGAAATATGTCAGCTTGGAAAGCTATTTTATGTCATTTCTCACTCTTTGTTTTGCCAAGGCACTTTTATCCACCCCTGAGGACCAGGGGCTCAAACCTCCATATGGTGATGATTGTCCAACATTGAGGGCTTCAGCTACTAGGCTTCTATAAAAAACTGGCATCATCAAACTATCTCCACTGTAGTGATCAGGAATGACAGTGCTGGGATTGAATCAGTCCAACTAAATTAGACTTAATATTAGCATTGTAAATAAGTTTAGCTTTTATGGAACATGACTCCACTATTCTGTTCTCTTGAATGTAACATATTCTGGTAGTACCACATATCTCAAGCTTTTACAAATTCACAAAAATATATATTCAAAATGTATGAATTCAATTCAAAATTGAAATGATAAATAATTAGATATTTCCTGAGAATAGCCATTTTTAAATATTCCTTTAAAATTAACCACCTACTTAAACTGAAAAGTAGGTGGAATTCAGCTTGTCTGAATATACCCATGAACATTGCATTAATGCATTCAATAAATTTAAAATAATTTTCTGATTTGTATCTGGTGTCATGTTGGAGAGAACAATTTGATTTGGCCTGGTTTGGTTTGGCTTTTTTAGCTCCCAAATGCAATAATGTGGAAATGTCAGTTATACTCGGCCTATTTTATTTACTACAGTAATAACTATATTGGTATTTATATACTTTACATAGATTAGCTGCTACCTAGTCAGTGTAGGAAACACAACATTATGAAAACTCACTTTCCATTATTTGTTGCTATTCTTTACTCAAATAGCTTATAGACTCCTTTTTTTTTCCTTCCTGCTGCTGTTGTTTATTGCAAAATTTGTATTTTTATTACATATGCACTCAGTTATGGAGATATTACTTTTATTAAAGCTTTTACTATTGCTACAAAATTTGTATCTTGTTTATAGACAACTGTTGGAGTCTGAGATACAGACTGTGTGCCCTTGCTTTTAATATTTAGTTCCAGGATTCAAAGAAACACTGAATTTCATATAATATGAAATTCATGTGCATGTTTTCATGGTGATACATGAAAACAAATGTTAAAGTTAAATAGGAAATGTGTAAATGTGTAGATTAGAAAGTTTCTTAAATCACTGGGTGAAAAAGTAGTTTAGAGAACAGGAGACAAGATGGAGGATTTAGGGTGTTGTCTCTTGTCCTTCTTCTTTCTCCTTCATGTTCCTCTCCTAGGGGTTTTTGGGTAGTAGTAAGTGATTGGGTAGAAAATGTCACAGTGCAGCACACAGGTGTTGGGTCATTGGGTCACTAAGAAAAATAATTTAGTTGGCATCTGTTAATTGGGTAAATGGACATATAAAAGACCTTGAAGAAGATCTTTGTTAGCCATTTTACCCCTTTTCTATCATAGTGCACATAGCTCCTTGTACCTTGTAATGCTGATAAGAAAAAATAAACAACTGAGACCGAACGAGAGAAAAAAATCGCCTCCCTCTCATCAATCTTCAGTTCAAAGGGAAAAAGAACCCAAATCTAAAAGTCCCTAAACGGACAAATGGCGCCCAACGTGGGGCTCTTTGAGCTGAAGGCTCCAGTAAAAAAAGAAAAAAAAAGAGAGAAGAAGAGAAGACAGCGAAAAGCTGGAAAAAAGGAGAAGACAGCGGAAAGCTGGAAAACTCCCTGGAAAGGGGAAAAAGAAGATCTCAGTAATCCCGGTGCTGGTGAGAGCGGACAAGCCAAGCCAGACGTCTGTGAGCTGTGGAACGGATCACGGATAGAGGAGCTGAGAGAAAGCTGACCCTGAGGTCAGGTAAGCCGTCAAAAGGGAGCAAAAATATGAAAAACATGTCCAAACCTGAGGGGGAGGTTTTGGCTACCTTGGAAGCTATGGTAAAAGAGCACCCACTCTCTGTATCCACGGATGAGTTTAAAAGCCTTATATCCTGGGTACGAGTAGAATTCCCTAATGTGAATTCAGAGAATATTTTTACCCCAAGCCTGTGGGAGAAGATAAACGTAACAGTATATGAAAGAACCACTCTTAGAGACGAGGTAGCAGCTGAACTTCTAACAGCTTCTGCAGTGACTTATGAAGTCATCGCCTGTAAATGGGAGTTTGAAACTCAGGCAAAGGACACTATGGGTCCAGAAAAACAGAAGGGTTTGTTTCAGCCAGATCCGGAATGCTTATTACCGCATGCTGTAAAGTCTGTATTAGACTTCCTGAAATCTACCTCAGGAATGTCTAAGCCTGTTGAAAGCCCAGAGAAACAACTATACAGAGACGAGGAGGAGATTCAAAAATGCGGGCAGAATTTGCAAAAAGGGGTCTTAGAGCTTTCGCAAGAGTGTCTGGGTTCTCCTGAAGCTGTTCCAGCAGCCGGTATGCTGGTGCCGGCAGAAGAGGGAGGGGAAACTTCCTTGGCCGCCTGCGTGCCGGCAGCCGAGTCCCTTTCCGGCCCTAGGGGGGTGGAGGGGACAGCCCTGTCCCCCCTGGGAGGGTACGGGGGGGTTCGGCGCGACCCAGAGCAGTCCGGGACCTCCACGGGCACAGCGGCTCCTGCGCCCCGCCTTCCAGGGGTGGGCTTGGAGCCACAGCTGTCAGTCAGCGTGACGTCAGCAGTGACGCAACCACAGCCGGAGCTCCAGACCCCGCCTGCGGCACCGCCCCCAGGCCAGCCCTCATCAGGGGCGCCCGTGACGTCACAGGGAGGCGTGGTCCCGTCCCTCCGTGCCCAGCCCGGAGCCAGGGGACAGGCGGGTGGAGAAACCGAGCCTTGGCCTGCACCGAGCACTGCGGCGGCACTTTTAAAATTGAATCCGCTTTACAATAAAGCTGCGGCAGAGCAACAACAGCCTGAAAAAACAACAGCTTCACCACCGCAGATAGATTTACTGGACACCACACAAAGCCAAGAGTCTTTTGAGCATAGCCGTGGTAATGCACAGTTCTTTCAATCTACAAATCCTCCCACAGACATGGACACAGGGTTACAGGACATGTCAGTACAAAGTCCAGCATCTCTGGAATGGTTTCAGAAAAACAGCCGAAAAGCAAAAATCAAAAGCATTGTAAGATGCATTACTGGCTTATCTGCAAATTATAGCAGTCACAAGCTTCAGAAAGAAGCCCTTATTGAAGTGCCTTCAAAAATGGATCAAAAAGTTTAAAAATGTTGCATAATAGAATGCATATGGATGTTGTATTTCTAATGATATCTGTTGATTTTGTTTTTACAGAATAACGTAGAAAAACATGATATTTATGCATCCCAAGAAATTTAAAAGATTTTTCTTCAGATTCAGTATTCTCAATACATGAAGGTTTTGAAAATGTTATCTTCTCTATATATCTACTGATAATGTAGTATTGTATGATATAGAGTGATCAAGCAGTATTACTGAAATTACAGTTAATTTCTGCAAGATGCATTTCTTTAAAATTAAGTTGAAAAATCATATGATTAATCCTACAGAAAAAGGATTTAATGACAGGTTTCTTTCATTTTTAACATTTCATTTGAATAAGTGTATTGTAGATTTAGTTCAATACAGTTTTCAGTAATCTGAAAGTCATATTAACCATACAATACCCATTTGCTTGGTATTTTTTTTTTACAGTTTTAATAAAGAAATTTTAATGTGAGTCTTTTTTGTTATAATAAAAAACCTGTATAACAGCATATATACCAATTTAGATTTTAGTTAAAAAAGTTAATGTTTCTGAAAAATACTGCAAAAGCTAAATTGCAAATTATCAAATCTGTAGTGTTGTATTTTTTCTCTAGTAAAACTGCATTCTAAAAATCCTAACAAATTTAAGCATATACCAAGCAAATTCTTGTTACAAATGGTATTTTTAATAACATCTACAGTTATTATAAGTTATTCTCAAAACCAGATAGCATAGAATGGTGATAAATTTGTTGCATCCCTATAATCTCTATAGTGAATCAATATTCCCGTTATATTGTGTTCAAAGAAGTGTATACCAAACTTTTAATTGCCTTTTTTTATAGTAACAGAGTAAGATTAAGTTGTATTTTCATCTAATATAGATTGTGTTAATAAGATTAATCAAAGTTAAATTTCACTATGTTTAAGTTTAAGTGTTTTTTACTTAAGTTATAACTTTAGTACTTTTTAATTTTAGGTTTTATTACTTCCTTTTATCATAATTAACTTCTAACAGGTTTAAATTTAAATTGCTTCATGTCTTATTGAAGACATTTGTTTAAAATGCATAGTTATTTTCCTATAAAGATGAAGATAATTACAAATATTTTCAATTTATTATCCTGATTTCCTCAGACACTCACTGATGACATATTCATTCTATAATGTAAATTTATAGATTTCTATGATGAGCATTATCTATGGAGTGTCACTGTGTTTGCAGCCGGCTTTGTGCATATTTTAATATATCTTTGTGTAATTACCTTCTAGACACGTGTCATTTAAGTTTTTTTATCTTCTAACTACAGATGCATCTTGGTAAATAAGTTATGCAGCTGCTCTATACAGAGTTTTTTGTTTTGGTTTTTACTCTTTTCCTTGTTTAAAAAGATTTGCATTTGCCTAATCCAATGTATCTTTATTATTTTAGTTTCCAAAATTCTAAGAAAATGTATCATGGTTGAAAGTCAAGGGTTAAGAAAGAAACTTCAGATTGAATTGACTACTGAATGGTTTAATTAGTCAATTGCCTAAGACATCTGATCATTGTTTTATACAAATGCTTTTTAAAAGTTTGCTGTGTTTTAAGCATCTTATAGTTGTTATTTTTAAACCCCTTGCTTTGAAAATGAGTTAGGAGACATCTTTCCAGATGAAGCCTAAGGCTCTGGCCAAGCCTTGACTTTACCTGGATGGAGAATTTACCAATAAACCCAGAAGTTTTCTGCATCAAAACAATATTCAGGTCAATTTGACTTAGCAATTAGTGACTTAATATAGCAGCTGGATTTTACAGTGAGCTTGGAAAATTGTTATCCGGACATGATTTTCCAATCTTCCATTGATTTATCAGCTGTGGCAGACTCTGGGATGAGAGTATATATTTAGTACATTCAGCAATTCATACTATAGATTATTTAGATAAATTTAATCTCGCATAATATTAATTATGCATCTTCTTAGTAAGTTTTGATTTCTGTAAAAGCGTTATTTCCTATGTGTATACATGTGCAAGTGTTTTACTTTGATAGTTTTTCATTGTCATAACAAAAAACAAATACCTTACTTAATTATATAAAGAAAAAGGGGGGGACCAAGGCTATGCCTCGGAAGTATAAAAACCTTATATATCTTAAATTTTTGAAAAAAGTATAAAGATCTTATATCTATTGCAAATAATTCTTAAACAGTCCTTTTTAGACAAGTCTTTTACAAAGCCAATTCCATCAATTACCAGGTATTGTTCTAACAAGTACTCAAGCAAAGTTAAGAGAGAATTCTTTGCGTCTAGTCAAAGGTTCAAAAACAAGATTAAAAAATTCATTTCAATTAATAATTTGGAGGAAAGTCTATGTTTGTGTATTCACAGGTTTAAAGCAGAAGTAACTTCCTAGAGAAGAACATGGAAACTCATCAGCTGCAGAGACAAGCAGACAGCCTAAAGAGCAGAAGAGCGAGCATGCTGATGCGAACTGTATCAAGACCACAATTGACAGCAGAACAGCTTGGATCCCACATGCAAGAACAATGAACTTTGGGTTTCAAGTGAAAAAGTGGGAAAATTAATATTGTAAAGCCTCATTTGTTAAAACATGAGTGAAAGAAAAATAACCTTTCTTGAAAAGTAATCCAAGAAAAGATTTAGGTTGATTTTTTTTTAATTTTTTTTTAAAAAAGAGAGGGGCAGATGTTGGAGTCTGAGATACAGACTGTGTGCCCTTGCTTTTAATATTTAGTTCCAGGATTCAAAGAAACACTGAATTTCATATAATATGAAATTCATGTGCATGTTTTCATGGTGATACATGAAAACAAATGTTAAAGTTAAATAGGAAATGTGTAAATGTGTAGATTAGAAAGTTTCTTAAATCACTGGGTGAAAAAGTAGTTTAGAGAACAGGAGACAAGATGGAGGATTTAGGGTGTTGTCTCTTGTCCTTCTTCTTTCTCCTTCATGTTCCTCTCCTAGGGGTTTTTGGGTAGTAGTAAGTGATTGGGTAGAAAATGTCACAGTGCAGCACACAGGTGTTGGGTCATTGGGTCACTAAGAAAAATAATTTAGTTGGCATCTGTTAATTGGGTAAATGGACATATAAAAGACCTTGAAGAAGATCTTTGTTAGCCATTTTACCCCTTTTCTATCATAGTGCACATAGCTCCTTGTACCTTGTAATGCTGATAAGAAAAAATAAACAACTGAGACCGAACGAGAGAAAAAAATCGCCTCCCTCTCATCAATCTTCAGTTCAAAGGGAAAAAGAACCCAAATCTAAAAGTCCCTAAACGGACAGACAACTACATTCATAGTTCAAAAAAGTCTAAAACTTTCTCCTAGATCTTACCAATTCAGATCTATACAGTGGCAGTATTTGGCTAGCAGGCAGATAACGTTCTGCTCTGGTGAAGGGTTTCTAACCAATAAAGGAGCTGAATTTGCTAGTATCTGATAAACTTCTAATGAACAAAAGGAGAGTTAAAAGCCATTTGAACAAAAAAATAATGCTACTGCAAACATGAGTGGATATTAACAAACATTGCAAGTATTTATGCTCATAATCAGAGGAGATTCCACTCTTGACCTAACAGCACTGTAGAACAATCTTCAAACAGGTACAAAAGAACTAAAAAGTTCAGCAAGTTGGTTTTTTGAGGGGAGGCAATTTCATGTTTTGGAGCCCTCCTAGAGTTTTATTTCCATGTTTCAGCATACTTAAATCATGTTTTTCTGTTTAAAATTCAAATCTACTATATAATGTTTCAGATTCAAAGTATATGTAGGGATATTATACTCAGTTCTGGAGAAAAGAAGTACAATTCCATTGTTTAATGGAATGCATAAAAGCATAAAAATGCATAAATGCATAAAAGCCAAATACTATTCAAAAAATACAAAAGAAAAAAAGAAAATATTTTTTTAAATGATCTTCCAAACTAAAACATAGGTCCAATAAGAGTGTGCTGGTTATTAGCATCGTATATCTAAAAGAATACCTTTCTGCTCTAAAATATAATGTAGAGAATTAATTTCAAATTCTGTTCGTTTAGACAGAATTAAGAATGAGCTTAGATTTTTTTTTTATTTACAATGAAAGATGATATTTGGATAATTCTCAAAATTAAGCAAGAGTTTCTGTTGAAAATATCAAGAGTATTTCAGGAAGTTTTGTTGAAAAAATATCATTGTCAAACAGAAATGTTAATTCCTCATTTGAAAAGAATAGTTTTCCAACAAAATCACCTTGTCAAATGAGGTTTACTTACTTTTGACCCTAGAATATAAAACTTCAGAGTGTAAATTGTCACTTAAGCTTCTTTCTTAATACTCAGTGTAAAAAAGCAGTCACTTCAGAAAGGTTCATCCTGTCTTAAAGCAAATATCAATACACATCAGACCAGAAAGTACTTTTCTCCATTAGCTGTCAAGTGGTCCTAGCTTGATTAGCTGAGAGATAAATGTCTAGATTGTAGGTGTCTAAAATGTCTCCATCATATCAATGGATTTGAATGAACAGGTATTAAATTTATATCCCCACCTCGTCCAAATAAATTTTGATGACCCTTTTCTGGTTTTGTCTAGCTAAAATTCTCAGCCTGATAAGTAATTCTTGCTATTCAAATCCATTCAAAACACTGAATTTTCTGTTTTGCCTCAATCACTTTCAAGCATTCACCTACTTCCACTACAAGCATTCACCCTCTTACCCGTTATATCAAACACAACCACATTCTTCCAAATATGTAGTCTACTCCCATCATCTTTCTTCAGTGTGAGTAGCTAGCTGCTAAATCTGATCCACAAATGTTACCATACTGATATTTGGTTTATACAAATTGTTCTCTTCTCTCTCCCACATTGCTTTGCATTCTGAAGAGGCTAAAATCTTCCAATAAAAAATAATAATCTAATATCACCTTCTTTTCCTTTAAGTGTCTCTTCAAATCTTTTTAGTGAATTTAGGCAGATCATCCAAAACCCAAGAAGTTATAAACTATTTAGCTACAGATATAGTGTCACTAGAGTCTGTCACAAGTAATTTAGTCTTCATATCCCTTTATCAGCTTCTACTAGTTCTATATTGCTGTAAACTGGAAAAAGAAACCCAAAAGCACACAAGGCACATGCCTTATTTCTGCTGAGTATTTATGTGGCAATAAGGAAAAGAATTTAGCTCCTGTATACAAACACTACTACTACTATATTACTACTACTATTACTAAAAATAATTGATAATTAATAAATGAGAAGCTAATCCATTACTACACTGCACAAGTGGAACAACAAAAACTTAGATATTGAGTCTGAGCTGAAATCAATGGGACCTGAAGGGCATCAATCCCTTTGCTTTCAACATCCCTAAGACTAAATGAGTAACTCTTGAAAGGATTTTTATTTTGTCCCAAATAAATTTTCTTTTGCTTAGATGTCTGCTTGTAACTACAGAATGTTATTTTTAATTAATGCCATTTCTCAGAACATAATATGAAGACATTTTTTATTACCTTTGGAATAAGGCTTTACAATCATTGGTATTCAATTAAGTTTGTAATCCAAAATCAATTGTGTCACAATCAACATTTCTAACAATGAAACCTTTGCCAGTGGATTTGGGCTATTAACAAAGCAGGATTATGCATTAGAATGACAATTTCTTATGTGAATACCAATGGCAGTAGCAAACCAAGGTTTTGTACACATGGAAATCATTTCAAAGCTGTAAAAATAATTCTCTCCTACATAGTTCTCTGCAAGTTCTTATGACAAAGGTACAGCACGATACAAGCAATCACTAACCATAACCCTGAGTTTCATGTATATAGATAGATCCCCCCTCACCTAGAAATTTTGGCAAATCAGTAGTTATTCCATTGCACTCTGAAAAACTTTCCTCCCTGTTTTGACTTCAGGGGAATATTGAAAATTGTGGACAGTCAGGGATGAAATTAAGACATGATTTACAGTTTTACCATGCCACAAGTTCTTCTTTTTGACCCAAATCTATATAATTTATGCCAATTATAGTTTTCTTTTTGTAGATAAAAGATGGGGACAGGGAAAGTTATTGCTGGTGACTATGAAAAAGTATTCAACAAGATAATAAGGAAGGAATTTTGTAGATTTAGTCCAACTAGTTCCCTTACATATAATACAATAAGTTTAATAATGGTAAAATTCTTATCTAATAACTAAGGCCTGAAATTTTCCCTAGGAAATATTTTTTGATAGAAAGTAAGTATGAAGTTCAATGTATGAAAGTCACAAGTTATAAATACTTCTATTTTCAAAGTAAATATCAGAGAAAATATGCTTATATTTAAAAATTATAGCAGGTTATCCCAAAACCAACATATTTTAACATGTGTTTGTTATCTTTCAGGAAAACTAAAATTACAAGATGATTTTGAGCAACTAGCTCCTATGGCCTGGACAATTTGCTACTTGGAAGCACCCCTATAATGCATTATAGGTGTAACATATCCCCACAACAAGGCAGAAGATTATGCATTTTCTCAGTACTGTAGTTCATCCAGAAGGCTAAATCAGCACAGGATGAAAACACAGGCCTTCAAACTAGACCTTTGATTAGGTGGGGTAAAGGCTTTTGATAATTTTAAATATTATAAGTAAATAAATGTACTTCAATAATGAAAGATTTTCAAAAACAACAGCAAAGATTTTTGTATTGTAAGAATTATTATAATTCAATGCTAGAAAGTTATGTCTGATGAGCTAGTAGGTTTAAAATATATTTCAAAGATTTATGATAGCTATAAAAATGCCTACTGTGCTGCATCAGAGAAGAATAATATATTAAGATAACTTAGAAATACATATAGATGTGTTTAGTTTCTTTTTGGTCAGTTGCACAAAATAGAAACACATAACACAGTCCTAAAATGTATTTGATATATGCAGTGATATTATACCATGTATTAGGGAAAGGTTATAAAGAAATACTTTCTGAGAGAGAAGCTGCTTTGCTGGTTCATGTCAAGCATTCTGCCATTCAATGTATTAAATTACACACATCTTCCCTGTGCTGCAGTAGATTGGGTTTCAACTGTGGAGATAAAGGGTTTTCAGTGGGATTCTACAGAGAGTGATCACTGGTTTGTGTTGTTCTGGTGCCGAAACACAGGAGAATTCGAAAAGCGGGATTCCAACCCAGAAAGCGAGGGTTGCCTGGATTACAGGAGCAGAGGTCAGGACAGCTGGACTGGTCCTGGCAAGGGAGATGTCCCTGCATTCACAAGGAAGATGGAAACCCTGATAAAGGTCAGATCGCAATTAAATTGTAAACCTAATTCTTTTACGCTTGCTATTGCAAAGCTTTTGTATATTGGGGTCATAAATCAGCTAGTAAAGTTTATCCACCCTAAGGTGTGGGACAGATGTACTAAAACCCTTGCCGAAGAGATCTGGAAGGCGGCAAGAAACTGTCTGTTGGCCACCCCGAAATTTGGGGTCAGAGCGGCCACTCAGATTTCACAGCCCCCAGATGGGAGAGGCTCAGCTGAGCCAAAGGGGAGACAAGAGGGCAATGTGTCCCCTCAATCCCCAAATCCTTATCTGCTCTCAGAGAAACAACAGAGAGCAGGAGATTTTTTGGAGAAAGTTAACAGAAGAAGCCAGAGGTGTTGCAGAGAAAGTAAGGGAGGAAGCATTCCCCCAGGAGCTTAAAAATGGCGCTGAGCAAAAAGACATACAGCGAGAAAGAAATGTCCTTAGTGAAAACAAAGAACAAATGTTGGCATTGAGAGATGAACACAGTCGGGAGGTTGAGAGAGATAAGGAATGTGAAAAAGGAGGCTGCGGGGGAGGTGTACAGAGGGACAGAGAATGGAATGTGAGAAAGGGGGGAGGAGGAGGGAGCAGGGGGAGGAACAGAGGGTGGAGTGAAGGGCAGAGTGAAAGGTGGAGTGAAGGGCAGAGTGAAAGGTGGGGTGAAGAGCGGCGTGAAAGGTGGGGTGAAGGGCGGGGATAGCCAGGAGGGAGGGAACAGCCCGCCCACAGGGGTTGTAGGTGGGGCCGGAGCCCAAAAAAAAGGCACAGGAAACAGGAAGTAGCTAGCCAGTCGAGCTCTGACTCCAATCAAGATAGTAGTGACGAATGGTCGGAGGCCGAGTCTTCAGAAGAGGAAGCAATAAAGATAAACAAGAATATCCCCCTCCACATTAAAAAAGAACTGAGAGAGGATACCCCTCTCACAGACGGGGGTCAGATAAGAGCAGAATGTGCCACCTGGGTCCCCCCCAGATGCGTTAGTATTCCCAGTCCGGGTGTCTGAGGGGGGACAGAGAGTTTACTCACCAATAAATCCTAAAGAAGTTAAAATGATTGTTAAAGCAATTTCAGAAAAAAGGCTTAATTCTGCCATGGTCACCTCCCTTATTGATGGTCTTTTTGGAGGTGACGACCTGCTCCCTTTTGATATAAAACACACTTGCAGATTGTTTTTCGATGGGACAGGGATGATTGTTTTTAAACAAGATTGGGAAGACAACTGTGCCAGATACCTAGCCCAAGTACCTGGGTCAGACCATCCACTGCAAGGCTCCAGCCTGCAGCAGCTGATAAGCACAGACGAGACAATGATTACCACATGCCTATCAGTTTATAACTTCAGTGTTTCTAACAATTTCTGTGTGCAAGTTGTGATTGTTCCCAGGGTCCTGTACCACCTGGATGAAGAGCTGAGCCTGCAAGCGGAGAGACTCACCCGACTTAAGAAAAGAGAACTGGTGACAGGTGTAACCATAGGGATGCTGCTTAGCCTGGGAGCAACTGGTGCTGCCACAGGTGTCTCTGCCCTCATGACCCAGCAAGAGAGACTGTCTCAGCTACAGATGACAATTGATGAAGACTTGCAGATAATTGAAAAACCGTGTGTTTTAAATAAGCTTGTATCTTTTGTTAAAAGCCAACTAAAAAAAGTCAACATCCTGTTTATAGAAAGGCAACAGATGCTCTAAAAATAACACTTAGTCACCACATGTGCCTTATGTTTGTTAGTGAAAAACTGCGGTACCTATTTTGTAAGTTTTTAGCCTTTTAGTTAAGTATAGTGTATCCTATATTTTACTCAAGTTTATAATATCTACTTTTAAAACTTTTATAATATAGATAAGTTAGACAAAGTGTTTAGAGATAGATATATAGAAAATAACGTTAGAACTTTTTAAGACTAATATACCTTATATTCTAGCAAATTAGTTATGCATAGAGAGAGGGGAATATGTAGAAGTAAGGTTCGGCGCTTGGAAGATATCGGGTTGTAACGGAAAGATAGTACCCCCCTTCCTCCACAGTGTATGGTAAGGCCCCCTGCAATTAGCCAATAGCACCTAGCTGTGATGAAAGCAGATGGGAGTAACATAGTGACCCTAGGTTATAAAAGGTCTAATTCTTCAGCAATAAATACCATTTTTCGCCATCCATCACATTGGTGCTGTGGGTAATGGTCCGAGTGGCCAAGGGGGAACACCGTGCTGTTCCTTGAACCAGGGTGTCTGCCTTGCTTGAAAGGCTACATTGTTCTTCTGTGCCTAATATTCTTTAAAAAAATTACAAATAGGTGGTGTCCAACTGTCTACCAATAGTGATACTACAAAATACAGGAAATAGAATACTTTGTAAATTAGTTTGCAGCACTCTACTGCATTTTCCTTTGTTTTCTCTGTCTCTTCCTCTTTGGTCTCTTAATTTCTTCATGTATATGTGACTATTTTCTTAGCAGAAAACTTAGATATGGTAATGTTGATGAAAGCAGTGTGTGTTACTTTGATGCCAAAAAGCTTTGGCACTTCTTGGAGAGAGTGACAACCCCATTTCCTTTTACATCAAGTGAATGCCACTGAGAAGAACATATATTTTTCTTGCAACTTTTCTCACTGATGACTAAATCTTTGGCCATATAAATATACATGGTAGTGGTAAGAATATAAAGAAATACGTAAAGATTGAAAGACATCAAACATTTTTCAAGAGCCCCCAGTTCTGCTTCTGAACACATGAATTGGCTCACAGTTCCAGGAAGTTTTTGAGGCATGTAAAGCAGTCATACACTTACATTTACATGGATGAAACTGGGCCAGAAATGTTTCCATCTTGAAAAGAAATAACATCACCAGGCAATTAGACTAATTCTAAATAAAAATGAGCAATCTCAGAGGAAACATAATTTCTTTTTTAAGAAATATTTTGATTAAGAAATATCAAAATGTTAATTATCAATATGATTGAGAGACATTTATAGCAGAAAACTGCATTTAAAATATAGAGTCATTAAACTTAATAGAGTTGTACAAAATATTACAAAGCATGTAGGTCAAAAGAAGTTAAAGGTAAAAACAAAGAAATATTATTTATTTACATTTTATGATAACTGAAATTAAATAAGAACACCAATGTTTAACAGGTGCTTGTCAGAGACTTGTCTTAAATGAAATTATTCTTAATGAAAAAAAATCATTCAACTTTTTCCTATCAGTTCTGAATGTAGTGTTTTGGTTATTTTGCTGTATGCACCAGGACATGGAAAACATTTAAAGCTTCTGAATGACATCACAGTTTCAATATACAGAAATCAAATGTGTAAGAATAGTTTTGTGAGGAAATTTTTCTGAATGTGCTCCTGCCCTGGAGAGACACAGTTTTTATATGCAACTAACAATGTCAAAAGCAAGAAGAGAGGAAAAAAAGAAAGTAGAAGATGACATTAGCCCAAAGGGTTACCTGAAGCAGACAGATGCAAGAAACACACTCACGGGACTCCTTGTTTGCTCTGAGTGAATCACTTACAGTAAAGACAACTATAGCTCCCAAAGAAAATATTTTGTTTTCTCATAAGAATAAAGAAGGACAGAAGAGAAAGTGAACCTTCTAATGTTAGTTTTTAAAACTGTCTATCTATCAGATGTAGAGGCCAGTTTGAAAATAAAACTGGCCAAAATATCTCTCATCTGTTTGTGGTTTCTTGATATAAAGACCAATTTCTGGTACTGGGGGAACATGGGGGGAAAAAAGACATACTGGTCTTGCTTTTAACTGCATCAATAATTGATTACCTGCTCTCTTGAAGCCATTAATCATTAGATCTTCCTTGAACGCTTCTCATTAAAAACGGGAAACTTAGTGTGGATATTCACTGAGTTTTGCTGGATTTTAAAATATTGGAATTCTTTCTTCAAGTTGTATTTTTTTTTATATCTCATCATGTAGCTATGAAACCATAAAAAAGAAACTGGACAAAGCTCAAGGTCCATCTCTTAAAGGAAGCTGCCTGAACATTTCAGCTGTCTGATTTCTTTACATTGTTACCTTTCTTGATATTTATCTCTTAAAATGGACATTTATTTGACCTTGAAATAAGTATATTTAACCACTGTGTTTGCTTCAGTTTTTTTAATTGATATCTTCTATAGCTACCCAAGATAATGGTTAGGTTGGCCATTTCATTTTTTTTGTAGGGAAGAATTACCAAAACTTATAAAACAAACCATGTTTTCTATAAACTAATAATTAAAAGCTATTGATTTTACTAATATTTGGCTCTGCTGACAAAACATTTATGATGCAATATCCTATTACATGTAAGAAAGCTTTAAGAATTTACTACCAGTAACACTTTTTATGTAATCCCATTTATTACTATATCAATAAATATTTTTTATCTTGCATCAGAGTTGCCTGGATCCACTTCATTAGCTATTTTAGTAGACAAAGTCTAGAAGATAAAGATGTCCCAGATTACATAAAATTTTTGTTTATTAAATTAGTTGTCTCTCTTTTACTGTAGCACATGTTTATGAGTAGCTGATATAGTAATTTTGACATTAGTGCCTAGAGTAGGAAAAGGAAATTATGGAAATTATATTCCAGCATGCCCTCTCACCTCCCCCAGGAAGGAATGTCTCATATGTAAATACGGCCATAATACATAAAGCAGAGTTTATATTTCTATTGTATGTGCATATTCACTTTTGTATTCTTTGAAGAAACATGATTGCACACTTCCCCTTTATTTCACACAGGATTTACAATGTTTCATTTTGTGTCTCTTTGTTAAGTGGAAGTAGGAAATGCAAATCTACTAACATACTATTGTTGCTATAGAGGCACATAGTGTTTCCTCTGGCTACTTGCCAAAGTTTGACACATGAAATATGGACCCCACCAACTGGCATAAATTCATGTGGTTTCATGGTAGCCAACATTTGTATTGCAGCAAGTCTGAATTTTGCATGCTTAGGAATGGGTATGCCCTTTATGTAACATCTTCATGTATCTTTGAATCAAAGTTTTAAAAAAATTAGAAATCTATATGAATAGTTATATTTTATCTTATGTTTCATCTTGATTGCTTGAATGTGTGATTCTTAGGATAAAGAGGTAGTCTATTTGTACTCTATGAGGATATTTTTATTCCTAAGTGGACTTCTGACTTAGAGATAAATCAAATACACCATTTTGTAGTATAATTATTTCAAAGACATGCATATTATATATATGTATAATACCAAATGAAACTATATATTTTCATTTACTATTTGCTATATTCATAGGAATTAATCTATTTTATTTTTTATTTCCTTAAAATTTATGAAAAACTGGTCTTTTATAAGGGTTGCAGAAAATTTTGTCATACATCCTTAAAAAAAGATGACTATTTTTTACACATTCCCTTAATAGTTAACTATTTTTTATTTTTTTTATTTGCACTTTTTTTTAGGCCAAGCTTTCTTTTTTTCACAGTATTTGCTAAGGAGTAATTTGTGGTTTCCCAACAAATACACTGGTTTCAATTTTCAGCTTTAAATATTCTCTTCTGATCTATTATTGCCCTCCTCAAGGGTTTGACAAGAATTAGAAGAATTACAAGAATTACTGCTCCAGCCCCAATCCCTTTCCTCTGCACTCAAAGCTGCAGGCAGAATAACACTTGAAAACAGCTGTGTAATGTTACTATATTTATTTCTAACTCTTATGAAAGACATCGCGAAGTCCAGGGTGTCTTTGACCCTGAGTAATCTTCTGGCACATAGTGGGGAGAATGAGAGTACATTATGTGGCAGGCACCACTCATTTATTGCTGAAATCATAAAAATATACATTTAATGATTAGTGGAATGACAACTTATTTGGACTATCAAGGCACATTCAGACAATCAGAAAGGAAAGTCAATTATAACTGTAATTATAATAGATCAGTGTTATAATAGATTCTATGACAATAAGACAGAATCCAGCTTTAAAACTGTGTTCTGATAAGCATTCAAATGCTAGGAAAAAAGCTGGGCCATTTACTCTGCTGGATTGACTTTTTATGTTCATGTAAAAAAACTGACTCTCAGTTTGATTGATATATTACAAGACAGTAAAAAAACCACCATTTCTTGTTGAGATGACATATTTGATCTTAAGTATGATTCAGCTGCCTAAAAAATACCTATTGTCATTTGCCCTGTCCCTCAGTCTCTAACTCATCCTGATGACACAAGGTTGAAAGAAAAAAAAGAAAAGAGATGTGTGCCCTTCTGGACTAAGAATTTAGAGCCAGAAGGGATACCCCAGGGCATCTCAGCTATCCTACCTGCCTATCAAATCAGACTGAACTGTGCTGGTAGAGCTAGAGAGCTGCTCTGCCCATCAACATTTCAGAATGAATGATTAACTTATTTTAACATTTAGTAGTTTCAAATATCCCAGTAAAATCCTGATATTGTTAAATTACTGAAAAAATTGCAATTTTAATGGTTGATGTTCTGAAAATCCACTGTTCTGAATAGTTAGTTCAGAAATACTAGCTCTTTGTGAAAGATTAACAAAGGTTCATATGGTTCAGCAATATGAATACAAAAGGAATAGCTACTAACTTCATGAGTAAAAGGATGAGCTTGGTGATTACCTTTATTACTCAGAAATAAGAACTTGAACAATGGTAGATAATTCATGAAGATGTCAAGTCACTGTTTATCAGCAATAAAAAAATCACAGAAAATACTGAGGTAGTAACAGAAACAAATAAATCAGTGAACAAAACAACGAACATTGTTATTGTGCTGTAGAAAAACAGTTTTCCTATCTTTAATTATGCTGTAAAGTAAGTTGAGAGGAAGAAATTTTGTCAGAAATTAGAGGTATATAGTGAATTTACATTAAGTATGACTCAGTAACCTGTAACTGTTTGGTCTAGAAAAAAGGATATGTGAAAGGAAATGAGAGGAACAACAAAAAACTGTTGTAGTATGTTTATTTAATTTTGTCAAAGTTGATAGGTCCAAATTGTTTGTTGGTATGTTCCCTTTTCCCCCCAGGTTAAATTTATTGGTTTCTACCTGTTGTTATCCCTCCCATACCCTATCCGTCAAAGTAAACCCCTCCCTTCCTTCTCAAAAGTTCCCTGTCTGTCACCCCAGTCCAGCCCCTACTCACCTGTCCATCAATTTTAAGCCCCACCCCATCTTGCAGATCCTTCCCTGACAATCATTTGTCCCTAGAGGCCCCACTGGTAATTGTATCTTGTTCCCTCCCTCTATGTGTCCTTATTGGTTCTGAAATTGTGAACCCCTCCCCTTACTCCTCCCCCTGGAATTCCCTATTGGTCCACTGTTTGTACCCTACCCTGGAGGTTGGGCTCTATTTAACCCCTTGCACAGTAGCATTTGGGGCTCTCTTGGACCTGACCCCTTTGAAGTGTGGTTGTGTCATTTCCCCATCCTCAATAAACGGTTGCTGGGAACTTCAATCCAGAGAGACTCCTCTGCTTTATTACCTCTGCCCCTGATGCCATGCACCGCAGAGCTTGGAGCAGCCCAAGCCTCTGGAGTTTTCACTGTGGGAAGAGCTAAATCCCCAGTGATTCCCCACTCTTGGCACTCGCCTGCACCTGATTGCAGAAGAACATCGGAGAGCTAGCCGGAGCTCTGCTGCAGGGCAGTGTCAGAAACAGCAGAAGTACTGTGGAGAGATGGTAAAGATGATTGTTTGCAGTCTTTAACTATACAGACATTGTATCTTTCAGCTTCTCCTGGTTCCTATTGCAGATTGGTTCAAGCTGAGGCTGAGGTTCTGCATTACTGGGCTGCCACAGAGCCTTCACTCATTTCATAGGAGTGGTGAAAGCCATCTTTAGCAGGCTATTTAGTAAGTGCACTATTGTAGTGCAACATGCTGTACATTATTATGGAAAGATTGACTCATGGAAAAAATATTTTTAATCATGACAAGCATTCAAAACTTGCGAAAAATAATGAGAAATTATGTTTGTAAATGTGCTAGGAATAATGACTAAAACTTTTTAAAGAGAGATGAAGGTAAATAATAAGTCTGTCAGAAAACATTTTCTGAGACAAAGAAGAAAAATCTCTTGAAAATACCCTGCTTTGGTCTTTCAAAACTAAATGTGAGAAAGTACTATCATAATATTACAATATCACAATATTAAATGCAAAATTCTCAAGTATCTGTGAATATACATGAACATGTGTCCGTGTAGGTGTGTATGTGAGAATTCGGAAAAAAAAGGACATAATTTTTCATTAGCAAATAGTTAAATTAGGTGAGTTAAAAGAACCTTTTTTATCCTTTTTTTTTGTCATTTTCTTCTCGTCTGCATTTTAATGAACTCTATCACTCCCACATTAATTTAGAAGTTGTTAAATAATTACAATGCAATTGATGAAGTAAACAGATGATTTAATTAGGAAAAGCATTATTGAGTTGCTAAGAAAGGTCCTTTCTATATGCATGGCTGTATAACAAGTAGTATAATCTCATTCCTATCTTTAAAATTTTCCATCTCTTATATCCATCTTCCTTTCTATCCTATTAGTTGTGCTTTCTTGCTATCTTTGTCGTAAGTTTGGCTTAATTCACTCAACTAAACATGTAGTACTATCTAAGATCCTATAGAATATTTTATTTGATTTCCAGCTGCCACCAGACCATTATCTCCATTGAGATTGCAGAATTTGCCAGTCATATGTAAATGTCCTGCATACCTTAAGGTACTTCAAAAGACATTAAACACTTATATGAATGTGACCGAATAAACCACTTTAGACCTTGGTAGAAAGTGCATATCTAATATAATGTAGCTTTCATAGCAATGAAGTTGGTTTTTTTTGTGTGTTGTATGTGGCTTTTCCCCTTCACAGGTAAGTACTGTGAATCTCCTTCTCTGATGGAACTCCTGTTTGTCTACTAGCTAGACAGAGACAAATCGTTTGGATGAGATGTGTAGCTTTTAGGTAATTAAATTGAATCTGCTGGAATTATGTATTAAACCTTGTAAAGTAGTTGAAACAGCAGGTGACTGCAAAGGTGCAACACTGTGCTGAAACTAAGATATATGCTGCCCTTTTTTTGTCTGATACTTGTGCCAAATTTACATGAGGAGAGTTAAATTCAAGTGCTAGATTTATTCTCCTACTCCATGTCTCAGGAATAGTGTGGCTATAAACCTACCAAGCAATAGTACAATATTTATGGTATTTGAAATTTCAGGCTATGAGTAGATAGGCCTGACTTGGAAGAACATAGGCTCATATTCACAAGATAAATTCTGAAATTTCACAAACTTCACTAATTGGGCAGATGAAGCTCTGCAAAGAAGAAAAAAGGGGAGAAAAATTCCACTATTATTTTTTCAGGGTTAAATTAGTAATGGAAAGACATATGAATCCGTGCTGAAATAAGGGTATGATAGAACAGAAGTTTATTATGCATATACAAACTGTTACAAAGGCTCCAGTGAGTGAGAGACATTTATTGAAAATTACATTTTAAATACACTGGAAGTATGCATTTTATTTACAAACGAAGACTTTCTAAAAATATCTTTTAACAGGAAAATAATACGATCCTCTGAATTATTAAGGAAGTAACAAAAGACAGGAGCTTAAAGTCTTTCTCCCTCTGTAGATTGCAAATAATGAGTTCCCGAGCATATATAATGATGGAATTGTAAACCACAGAAATCTTACTAATCCATGAAAATAATCTACTTTTTGATTTAGGTATTGTAAGAAGGAATTGAAGAAAAGTCTTGGTTAAAGGTGAGTTCCACAGAATCCAAATTAAATTTAGAGGCTTGAAGATGAAATAAATATATTACTTTGGTTTCTTCACTAAGTGACTATTGATTTGTTATGAAATGTTGATATTATTTCCTAGAATGTCACTCTCTTGGATTTTTTTCCCTACAGATAATGAAGCAGTTGTATTGGTTTCACACAACCTGGTTTTAGGTAGCAGGGGGCCACAAAGTTGGCTCCTGTGGGAAGCTGCTGGAAGCTTCCACCATGTCCAGCAGGGCCAAGCCCTGATGGCTGTGAGGATGGATGAGCTGCTGGCCAAAACTGGGCCAGTGAGTGAGGTTGGTGATGTCTCTGTGATGACATATTAAGAAGACAATCAAAATTAAAGTCAAGTGTTGCTTTTAGTCAGAGAGGAGGAAGAGGAGGGAACATGTGAGGGAAACAACATGGAGACACCAAGGGCAGTGAAGGAGAGGCAGGAGGTGCTCCAGGTGCCGGAGCCGAGATTCCTCTGCAGGCTGTGGCAAAGCAGCTGTGCCCTGCAGCCTGTGGGGATCCACAGGGAATGCAGAGATCCACCCACAGCCCCTGGGGATCCACGGGGGATGCAGAGATCCACCCACAGCCCCTGGGGATCCACGGGGGATGCAGAGATCCACCCACAGCCCCTGGGGAGGTGCCCACACCGGAGCGGTGGATGCCTGGAGGAGGCTGTGATCCATGGTGACCTGGTGAAGAGAGGGCCCTGCTTGCAGGCTGGAACAGCCTGTCCTTGGAGGACTGCACCCCGTGGAAGAGAGATCGCAGCAGGTTTGGGAGGACTGTGTGCCTGTGGGGGGAGTTCACATTGCAGCAGGTGAGGTCTGGCTGCTCCGCTGAGAGTGGGCCCACGCTGGAGAAGTTCACAGAAAACTGTCTCCCGTGGGAAGGACCCCATGGCCTCATAGGGGAGGGACTCCTCTGCCAGAGCAGTGGAAGAAAATCTCAGTGATGAACTGACCAAAACCCCCATGCCCTGTCTCCCTGTGCTGTGGGTGGGAAGGAGGGAGGGGCTGGGGATAAAAGGTGTTTTAAGGGCTTACTTTTCTTCTCATTATTCTTCTCTGATTTTGTTAGTAATAAATTCACTTTGCAACTAAAGTTGAGCCTGTTTTGCCCTTGAAGTGTTTTTCCCCAGTCCTTATCTCGCTCATGAAGCCTTCGTTAACTTTTTCCTTTTCCCTTCTTTCCCCAGCTGAGGCAGGGGAGGGTGAGCGAGTGAATCTCGTGGGTTCCTGGCGCTGGGCCGGTGTCAAACCATGACAGCAGTGTGTTCAGTACGCTTACTTGAATGACCTTTTTCACTATCAGTGTCCAGATATTTAAATTAATAAAATTATTAATATTTTCCACTAGTGGCTATGTATAATAATTTTCTCCAGTATCAATTTCCAGCTACTTTTTAGAACAGAATTCTATTGGTTTTATTAAAATTATTTAAATACTGTTTTTCTCTTTACATATTTAAATATTAGATTAAAACCCAAGGAAAATTTGTATCTACTCTATTGCAACCTGAACATAAAGTTAAATAAATTGGCTTGTATTACCGTGCTTAAAAAATACGCCATATTACCCCTGGTGTACATATTTAGATTTTTTTAATATTAATTGTTTATGGGGAAATAATTCTTTATTTTTCCAAACTGTTTATAAAGGTCATGTGCCTGAGACAGATAACATCACAAAACTTAGCTTGTTGATTTTAATTGAAGAAACTTGGACTGACCTTCTTTCTAGTTCTTTAAAGACTGGTAAAATGGGATAAAATATTACGAATCGTCACTCTCCTAAGTAGCTCAATAATCCTTATCTTACTATAATGAAAATAGCTATGTCTGCCACCTACATTTTTTAAGCAACTCAATGGTTTTGACCTGGTTTGGGATCCTTGAGTACAATTCATCAATGATACAGGAGAACAGTACCATAAAAAGATTTATGTCAATTTATGGTTTCTAAATGATATGTTTTTGTAGACATAATCTATAACTTCAGTAATCAGGGAGACTATTAAGCAAATCAGATCTGTAAATTTTTAGGTTTTTAAGGTCCTTCAAAAAATGGCATTCTAGATTGCTCTCCTGGACACAAGCATGTAAATTCTGTATAACTCTCAATTTGGAAAGTTTGGATCTGGGTTTATAACACTTCTTTGCAATTCTCCAACTAGAATTTTGTCTTCCTCCGGTTTCTGAATAGCATCCTAAGGAAAGGGGTACAGATGTCATGTATCTGAACTTTTGCAAAGCTTTTGATATGGTTTAAGAAACACTTAAAATCATCTACTTTTAACTCCCGCAGACAGGGACACCTTCCACTAGATCAGGTCCAGAGCTAACAGGATCCAGAACCTGGATCTGGCCTGGAACTCTCCAAGATGAGCACATCCAAAACTTCTCGGGGTCCCCAGCAATATCCTGCTCTTTTAATTGTAAAGAGATGGATTCAATGGGTAGACTGTTAGGTGGGTAAGGAATTGATGGGATATTCATGTCCAGATGGTAGTGGTCAATGGCTCATAGAACTGATGGACACCAGTAACAGCAATGGTGTCCTTCAGGGGTCCTTATTGGGACCAATGCTGTTTAATATCTTCATTAATGACATAGAATAAGGGATAGAGTGTATCCTAATCAAGTTTGCAAAAGACACCAAGCTGGAGTGGTGTGATAGCTGGGATGCCATCCAGAAGGACCTGGACAAACTAAAGAAGTTGACCCATGGAAATGTCATGAGGTTTAACATGACCAAGTGCAGGGTGCCACAGCTGGGTTGGGGAAAACCTTTGACATCAATAGATCTTGGGGGATGAACAGATTGAAAGCAGACCTGCTGAGAAGGACGTGGGTGCAGGAGAGGCTTGACATGAGCCAGCAATGTCCACTTACAGCCCAGAAAGCCAATTGTATCCTGGGCTTAATCCAGAGTAATGTGGTCAGCAGGATAAGGGAGGTGATCCTGTCCCTCTGCTCTGGTGAGACCCCACCTTCTGTGCTGCATCCAGCTCTGGATAACCAAGAAGGGACATGGAACTTCTGGAGCAAGTACAGAAGAGGGCTACCAAGTTGATTAGAGGGATGGAGCACCTGTCCGATGAGCAAAGTATAAAAGAATTGGGATTTTGAAGCCTAGAGGAAAGAAGGCTTTGGGATGACTTAATTGTGGCTTTCCAATACCTGAAGGGAGCCTACAAGAAAGAGGGAGACTTTTTACAAGGGTGTGTAGTGATAGCACAAGGGAGAATGGTTTCAATCTGAAACAGAGTAGGTTTAGACTAGCTTATAGGAATAAATGTTTTACAATGAGGTTGGGGAGGCATTATAGCATTTTCTCCAGACAAGGTCTTGATGTCCTACCCTTTGGAGTCTTGAAGGCCAGACTGGATGGGTCTCTGAACAACTTGATTTAGTTAAAAGTGTCCAGTCCATTGCAAGGGGGTTGGAACTAGATGCTCTTTAAGAATTCTTACAACCCAAACCATTCTATGATTCTCAGAAGACAGGACTTATTGGGAACCAATTCATAGCATTGCAATCCACTTTTCTCCCACTCAAAAAAACCCAAATATGTTCAAGAGAATCTAAAAAAATTCAAAAGAAGGTTATCTTTTTATCTCAAAGAGTAGAAAACCTAAGGTTTTTTAGTAGGAGCCTAAGAAAGAATATGGGTTTTTTTCATGGCATGACCATAATAGTCCATCCAGTTCTGCAGTTAATTTCCAGTGGACTTTAACACATCAGTGAGGGTATGCTATTACTGTAGATTAAATAAAATAATTAAACCCTGGACCTTCAGATCAGTATAGATTTTCTTATACTTTTTTCTTAGGTAAGATGGCACTTGATGTACAGCCTTGTTCATGGATGAAATGTCTAGATGATGTATCAACTATAACCAACTAGGAAATACCAACAGTGATGAGATTATTATTACCAATCACATTGTTATTATCTTGACATGGAAGAAATGTATAATTAATAGAGAATCACATTCCTACATCACATTCCATTAAATGGAGCTGACATACATCATACACTTATAATGACTTTGGCTTTTATTAGATACCTGTAAAAATGTTTTTCAAAAAGAGCTAGAAAATTAGTTCAGCCTCATCAGTTTCAAAAAACTGTCAAATATTTTTTTACATTATTTATTCAGATGATTTTTAGTCTGTGAAGGAATGTAAGCTGAACCTAGAATTGCATCTGAATATCTGATTTATTTGATTTGTATTTGTATTTTCATATGAATATGCCTTTCAAGTATTCTCAACACCCCTCTTGCTAATCCTTAGGAAATTAATATGGAGTTCGTTACTTTCCTTTATCTCAAAACTGAATTAGCAAAATTAACATTTACAGCCACCATTCAATTTGATTATAAATAAGCATACTTTACAGATAGTAATTTCAAATCAAACTGTCTTTGTCTTACTTAGCATTTGCTAATTATCATTTTATAAAACCAGTATTTGTAAAGTAAATAGTTCTACTCAATTTAACTTAATTAATTGTGCACTACATAATTATTCCTTTCTCCCTTGAAAGAAACAACAGGTGGAAAGCAGGAGTCAAAAATTTTTCTATGTTGAGAGGAATCAAAAATGAAGCGACCTAATAGTAATGATGACTTAGACATTCACAGATTTTAAAAAATATTTATATTAAAAAACCCCATTTATTTTATTACCATTGTGTTTGACTTACAGGAATTTTCTTCATGAAGACATAATTAGCATTTCGTATCTATATTTAAAAAGATCTTCCAGCAACCAAAAAGTGTCATTTGAAATTGTTGGCTTTCAGCTTTCTGGTCACCATGCATATGCATTTAAATAACTTTTACATTAATTATAAAATATAATCTGATGGAAAACTATTCTGTTAATTATTTACAGATATAAATATGTAAAATTGTAAGTATCTTGAAAGTAAAATATGTTTTCCCTATGAAGGACAGTTAATCCTCTTGATGCATATTTCAGTGAAGTCTTCTTTTGAAAAATGTGTAAATTATGAGGATTATATAATTTAAGTGAACATCTGCTTAATTAGCCCACCTCTTGAAATATATATTATTTTCACAGATGTAAAGGAAAGATATATCATATCCAATAGTTCTGTGTACCACCATATGAGCCTGTTTGTTCATCCTCTCTTTATAAATAAAAACAGGTTGTGATGGAATTGTAGCATTTTAGAAAATTTATAAATATTCAGCCAGTGATAAATAAAGTAACTTTTTATTTCCTAGTTTGCCAAAACTGATTACAAGTCTCTGGGAAAAAAAAACAAACAAAAAAACCCAAACAAAACAAAACAACAACAAAAAAACTTTATCTGTATATGCAGAAAATTATAATTGTTTTCCATTGAAACAGAAATAGTTGTTCATAGAGTTATATACCTGTCTTCTATGTATGGAGAAGAGGGCTGGAATTCACAGAAGAATCCCTGTGAAAAGACACTTGTTCAACAGATTTGTGGGTACTTTCTCTATCCAGACAAGGCATATCTCCAAAATCAGGTATAAAGGACAGAGAAATGGTTGGATGGAAGTGTCAATAGGCAAGAGAAAAAAAGTCGAAGTCCCTCCAGAGATCCTTATGGGCAGTACACCCAACTCTAGAATAAATAGATCAGTTTTTGCCTTCTGGGATTACCTCTACCCAGAGGGCATAGGAGAAAGAGCTAATTTCCCAATTGATGCACTGGTCTTGGTTTACATGACAAGGTTTGGAGAGGTGAGGGCTTTGGTGGCATCCTCTGTGGGAAGAGGCCATGGGCTCCCCTATACATCTGGGTAGCTGAATTCTTTCAAATTCTTACTTATGCATACTTAAGGAGAAATAAAAAAAATTTCCCAGTCCAGTGTCTGTCCATGATAGTTATGGTCAAGTTATTTCCTTGTCTTTCTCTTGACCCAGTGGGTTTTTCATCTTACTTTCTCACCTTCCCATGTAGAGAAGGGGACATGAGATAGCAGCTGGATTAGCTGTCAAGTCAGCCAAAGTCAACCCTCCATATGCATTTTTACTTAAAATATCTGCAGTATATTCACCATTTTCTTCCTACCATATTCATTTTTATGATTTTATACAGAATTGAGATTGCAATTATCATGTATATGGCTGTATTTTTCCCCATCGCATGCCCACATCACAAATTATAGTAAAGATTGCTAAGAACTTAAAATGAGCATAGTGAAATATGGGTTAATGCATAATCATCTTGACAAAACAGAAAAAAATACCTCAGGTTCGAGAACTAGACTTTCTGGCACAGACTGTCACACACACACAAAGAGAAGTCTCTGGTGCTACTCCCACTCCTCAAAACCAGTCACTCCAATGGACTCGCCCTTGGAGACTCCAAGAGTCTACTGGAAGAGCCCTGTGAGGAGCAGGAACAGACTCTCCATTCCTCTCAGTCATTTATTTGCACTCTTACCTGCCTCTGGGCTCTTTGCTCCTCTGGGCTTTGATGGTCTGGTGGCTCATGGGATGGGTCTAGGAGGAGCTGTGACAATTACATGGATTTTCCCCACCACTCATTTTCTCTGTGTGCTCCTTTGTGCACATTCAGACAAGCTTTTTGTCACATGATCTAATAGAAAATATGAAAGTCATACATGAAAAAGTGATGTAGATCTGATCTTACTTTCATTAAAGTCAAAGAAAATTTGTTGCTGTATTTGTATAGCTGAGATGAAAGCATGTGTAATCAACATTTAAAACTGGACAAAAGAAAATGTGTAATCAACATTTAAAACTGGACAAAAGACAATTTTGGCATATAAAATGAACTTTTATGCTAATAATTACTTTGGCACACAAAAGAAGAAAAAATAATCAAATGAAAGCATAACAGTAAAATTGATTAATTTTCAATTTTGAGGAGTAATTTGGTGTGAAACTTGAATGACTTTTAATGAACAATTTATTTAATCTCAAAGTAGTGTGCTTATTAAGACTTTAAATTGCTACTTCAATGAAAATTTGTAATGGATGCTATAAGACTTTTATGAGAAAAATCTCAAGTTTTTCTGGTCATCCTCACATTACATAGAAAGAATTTTTTCTTCCAAGTAAGGAAAGGCATTAAATGATACATAGAGAAAAGAAATTGCAGTGGTTTGACCCAAACTCAGCTACAGAATATTAGTGATTTCCTTTCTGACTGGCTGCTGGTTTCATATCACACTCTTTTTCTTCATGCTAAAGTACAATCCCAGAATTTAGGAAATTGCAAAGTATGACAAAAATGTAATAGGTATCTTTGTAGAATAGAGAGAAATATATGCTCTACTTAATCATAAGGTTTGCTTATTCTTTGTATGTTGCCGTAATTTTCTAGCCCTCAGTCACAGGACACAAGTAATTAGTATTGAATTGCTACAGTACTCTGCAATGTGAGTAAGAATTAGAGTACAGGGACACTGAAGTATTTGTCCTAGGTTCATATTACTGACAGTATCAGAAATGGAGTGGAACAGCCTAAACTCTTTAATGTGTGCATGCTCTAGAGAGCATTACCGAGAAAGTTGGGGCTCTGTTCTTTCTTTATGGTTGGGTAACTAAGCTAAAAAAGAACAAACTATTTCTAGCTTTCTGGAGTATAGAAACGTTGACTGATCATACTTTCTGGAGTACCCTAAGTACTAGACAAATCATTACAATTCTTTCTCAGTGAGTCCCCTTTGAGGTTTAACAATTAAGGTTGTTCATCTGACCCTGCAGGGTGCAACCCACTAACATGGTGCAACCCACTAACGTACAGTGGTTTTCTTCCTCAAACCAAGTAAATTTTATTTATAGGACATGTTCCCCAATCTTTAATGATTTAAAACTATGTTGAAGCTTTATCTGAGAGGATCTTCCCAGTCTGAGTCAAAGTCATCACCCATGCTGGCCTAGAAATTAAATGGTGTAGACAGTCGTGTCAATGCATGGGCCCATTTTCTGGTCTTGGTATATTGTGTTAAATTAATTTTGTAACAGAAACAAAGAAAGATTTGGTGATCATTTTTGTGCTTGAACAAATCAATGTTACTGAGAGAAACATTCCTATGACACATTCTTCTGTTGGATGTGTTGTATTTATTTTGATATTGCACCATCATCAGGAATTATCTTTCTAAACAGAACATACATAATTATAAACACATACATTAATATTGTAATTTAAACGATTACATTTATAATGTACTTACTAAGGCAAAAATACTGCATCTCTTTCATGTGTTTACGTGTTATTAGCCTCACGTATGTCCTCAGGAGCACTCCATATCCAGATTTTGGAACAAAAACATTGTTACTATGCTCTTTTGAACTAAAGTGCATTTCTGAACTGAGTATGCAATTTCAAACCATCAAAATACTAACAGACTTGTATTTTTTCTGCTATTTTTCTCACCTTTTAAGGTAATTGGTATCATTAGGGTAAGACTACTACCAGATTTTGAGTTTGATAGGGTTCTTTTCCATGTCTTAACCATATATTGGCACCAGTAAATAGTGATACTGATAACTTCTGCTCTTCATCTGTTTTTAATGTGCTTGTTCTTCTGTTTCCTCTGTGATTTCCAGCCATGGTAAGATACAAAAGCTTCAGGAAAATGTTATTTTTCAGATTCCTGTTGTTTCACCTGGTTTTTACTGTTTAACTTCTGTATTCTGCATACAGTGCTAGTGATTTTAACAAAATATCATAGTCAATGATAAAAAAAAAAATCCAGGATAATGGTTAAATTCTTTAGTTTCTGATGTTTAATTTTAATAAAATGTTATTGTCAGAGCCCGACTAGATTCCTATTTTGGTTGACAGTTATTGCACTTAATTTATTTGTCTGTGCCTCAGAATGTGAGCTTTCAGGTGTTGCCAGTGCACGTAAGATAAAAGTTTTGCTGATTTACAGTTAGAAGTGTCTAATGCATGTCTAAGATAATATTTAACAGGTAGTACCATTTGAATTAATGCAGTCTTCCTTGTGTTTAAATTCAGACATGTATTTACATATCAGAATGTTCAGACTTGTCACTGTAGTCTTTTAAAACACCTTGCAAATGTTATGGTGGGAGAATTTGTAATAAGAAATCGTGTGATCATTCTTAGTCTGCTCTTTTTGTACTTATACTACTTTTCATTCTTATATTTTGTTCAGGATTTATAATTTTAAAACAGTATCAACACTCCTTCCAGCACAAATCCTGAACATGCCCACATACTAGCCACTGTGAAGAAAATTAATTCTACCCCAACTAAAACCAGAACAGATACAGAGCACTGGATGTACTTTAACACATAATAAATAACACATAATGTTTATTATTCTCTATGAACCTAAAAATACACTGTTACACAGATGAAAAATGAAATACCTTGCTGGTTTAAGTTGCTTACAAGTTCAAAGACAAAGGACAAAAAGAGGGCACAAAGTTCTTCTCAGTCTTTCCTTTCCTCTTCAAATGGGAGATGACATTAAACAACAATGTACTCTTTACTTGTGGAAGCAAAATCTCCAATTAATTTTTTAAGTGCTTTGAAAATTAGTCTTTATGTCAGTCTTCTTGCAAGAATTATCAAAATTCTTTTCTGCCCCTGACTATGCAAGGTATCTACTAAGATACGTAGTTCATCACCTAACTTATTTTTCTCATTTTATTTTCTACTTTCTTCTAATAAATGTCATATTCTAAATATATGAGCCATGACAGAATGTACTTTATTATATCACATGATTTTAATCTTAATATTGTATCGAGACTGTATGGAGTTTTCATCTACATTAGTCTCACTAAACTGAATAGAAAACTGACAATTTGCTCCATTCCATTCTTCATTTTCAGACGTTATTTCCTGATTATTTCCAGATTTCCAACATCTTATAGCTAGGCAGAGAAGTAATTGAGAGCAGCACTGCTGAGAAGGACTGGGGGGTCATGGTTAATGGAAAACTCAACATGATCCTGCAGTGTGTGCCCAGAAAGTCACCCTCATCCTGGGGTGCATCAGAAAATGTGACCAGCAGGTCAGAGGAAGTGATTTTTTCCCTCTACTCTGCTCCCATAAGACCCTACCTGGAGTACTGAATACAGTACTGAATACAGTGTACAGTTCTGGTGTTCCAAATGTAATAAGGACATGGAATGTTTGGAACTGCTGGAGCTAAAGCAGAGGAGTGCCATGAGGTTGAAAAGGGGCCTAGAGTGCCTTGCCTATGAAAGCAGGCTGAGAAAGTGGTGGCTGCTCAGTCTGTAGAGAGGAGGGTTGAGTGGAGACCACATAGCAACCTTACAGTATCTGAAGAGGGCCTGCAAGGAAGTCAGGAAGGGACTCTTAATCAGGGCCTCTAGTGATATGACAAGGACTAGTGAGTTCAAACTGAAAGATGGGAATTCAGGTTAGATACAAGGAAGAAATTGTTGTGAGGGTGGTGACACACCTGAATAGATTGCCCAGAGAAGGTGTGGTTGTCCCATCCCTGGAAGTGTTCAAGGCCTGATGGATGGGGCATTGAACAGCCTGGTCTAGTGGGAAGTGTCCCTGCTCATAGCAAGGTGTTGGAACTAGGCAATTTTTATGGTCCCTTCCAACCCAAACCATTCTGTGATTCCACAATTCTATGATGTCATGACCCCAACTTGTATTCATGATATACTTTGTTATCAATTAGCAGTCTTGGGGTATTTAATCCTGAACTGAATGAAATTTATGTTACTGTTAACAGCCAGCTAAAGAATTACACTTGAATGTGGCTTCAGATTCAACACATTTTGTCTATCAAAATATTTCAATAAAATCTAGATTCTAAAGTTCATCACTTTAGTTTTAGGGTAATTGGTCCTCTAAGTTCCTGAAGAATCCATATACTGTGATTCCAGTGAAGACTGCAGGAAATAAGATTGTTGAGAGTTTTGCATAAGGCTCAGAAAAATTTAGTTTAAAAATGAAATTTATTTTATGTATCTATCTTAGCCAATAAGATTGGATCTTGCTCTGAAAACAAGTAGAAAAATTTATTTCAATTTCATATATTCTTGTGGCACTAGGAGATAAAGTAGTCTTAAGCAAAGCACATTTATTCTTTCCTTAATTAAAAAATTCATGTGCGCAGAAACAACATGATATCTATTCAAGTTTGGATGGGGCCCTAAGCAACCCAGTGTAGTGGGTGGCATCCCTTCACGTGGCCTTAGAGTTGGAACTATATAACCTTAAACTCCCTTCCAACCCAAGCCTTTCCATGCTTCTATGGTATTAGCACTACGAAATTATTTTAATAGAAAATCTGGCCGTTATATAGGACAGAAAAAAATAGAGCATAGGAGTCACGTTGGTACTCTAGGGCAGTAATCCACTGAGTTGGAATGCATAAGTAACCAAAAATTCTTCAAAAGGCAGTGTCACAACAAATAAAGTTTGGCAATTACTAAGGAAGACCTTTTATTAAAAGCTATTTTGTGCTGGGAAATACACAATTTAGAGGAAGCATTCCAAGATCTCCAGACTTACAGGTTTAAAAATGTTTGGCAAGTTCATCAATCATGTAAATTTACATTTGCCTTCTGCAAGTAGCTGTGCTAGAAGCACTGCATCCTCTCTCTCTCTAAGGGCTCATTTGCCAGCTAATCAACTGTCTGATGAACTACATTTGCAGTGTTTTAGATCCCATAATAAGAAATATAAGACAAAATATTCTGTGAAATTCATAACATATTAGGCACTTGCAGTTTTGGGTTACTGTATATCTAAAGCTGTTTAACAGTCTGGTAGTTTATAACAAAATTTGTTACACTGCACT
The DNA here is from genome assembly GCF_030490865.1 of Poecile atricapillus. Lineage (NCBI taxonomy): Eukaryota > Metazoa > Chordata > Aves > Passeriformes > Paridae > Poecile > Poecile atricapillus. The sequence continues at coordinate 27,833,659 of NC_081251.1, forward strand.
ATTTGAATAATACACTTTAACAGTCTGTCTTGATTATGAATTGGTGATAGCAACTTGGTTTTGTCTACAGTCAGATAATGCAACCTAAATAATTGGGTCTGGATCCAGTAGAGAAGTCAGCCAGAAAGTTAGGAAGGCAGATTTCCAGATGGAACTTGGGATGGCACCAGAGGTAGGGCTAAATGCAGGTATCTTGTAACATGGGCTGCCTGAGCAGGGGCTATGATTGAGGGCCATTCAGAGCCCAGTAGTCCTTAGGGTCCTGACATTGTCCTTCCTGCATTTGTCTTTCAGAAAGATTTTGTTATTGGTCTGCTGTTCCTTGGAACTTCTTTTTTTTTTGCTAAAGAAGGGTCCAATATTTGCCTTTTTCCAGCCCTCAAATTCAGAAATCTGAATTTTTTCAGATCACCAACTTTTTCAGATTGGCACCTGATGAAGACCATGGTGAGGCAGGCTGTCTGCTCACAGTCCACAGAAGTCTATGGTGGAGCAGAGATTCATCTTCAGCCCAGGAAGGACCCCTCACTGGATCAGGGAGATGCCCAAAGATTGCTGTGATTCCATGGGAAGACTATGTAGGAAGTATGAGACTCTGAGCAGGACCTGTGAACCCAGGGGGAGAGGAACCCACACTGGACCATGTTTGCTGGCAGCACTTGTGACCATGCAGGGTACCCGTGCTGGAGTAGCTTCTTCCAGAAGGACTGCATCCTGTGGAAGAGACCTGTGCTGGAACGGTTCATGAATAACTGCAGCCTGTGGAAGGACTCACACTGGAAAAGTTCATGAAGGACTGTTTCCTTTGTAGAAGAAAAAGAGTGTGAAGAATCATTGGTAGGTTGATTGGTTGGCTGGTTGGTTAAATTCAAAATGTTGCCACCAGCCTTTGGAGTGGCGTTGTTTTCTTGAATGCATCAGGATTTACTGTAGGCCCAATAGCAACTAGGGTAACAGCCTGTGGGTCCAGGTGATAACATCTTTAATCCTGCTAGTGGGATAAAAAGCTCATGTAAGAAGGAAACTTACAGCCTCCAAAAACTGTACATCTGGTCAACAGATGGATGTCTTAATCTCCCACTGTCTCCAATTGCAGTCATACATGGCTTTCTCTTGTTTCTGACACATGGATCAGGTTCAGCCAGCCTAGATATCTTCTCAGAGGAAACTTGCTAATTTCTGCTGCCACAGCTTTCTGAAGAAAGCCTTCTGTCGATTTCTGGAGGGCTATAGACATCTACAGACAAACACCAGAGGCTGCCATAAGTCATTATGCTGGGAGTCTTCATTGTCTGCCCATTTGACTGTAACCTCTGACTATCTTTTCCTGCTCTAAGAACAAACTGCCAGTCTGTTCTTCCCTGACGCCAAACAAAGCCACTGGACATAATTATAAATATTTCTTTGTTGCTCAGTTTCTTCTTTCCTCAAAAGTTCTTTACTGTGAAAATACCTGGGTGTTCTGGTTTTGGCTGCAGTACTGTTAATTTTCTTCATAATGGCTGGTATGGGGCTGTGTATTGGATTTGTGCACAGGGTTGATATTATAAGACATGTTTTTGTTACTCAAATGTGCAACAAAGAAAAACAGAAAGAGTAATCAGAAAGGAGTAAATATCATCCCAGAGAGAATGGTTAACTTGGAGCTTATTTGAAAACTTCAATTATGTCATCTATTGAATGGTTCCTTTTATATTGTATGCTTTCATAAATAAAATGTATATATATTATTCAAGCCTTTAAAGGAGAAATTTTGAAAAACATTGATAGAAAATTCCTATATTTAAATTTTTGCCTTCATTCTTCTAAAACTTTCTCAGTAGCATTTTGAGTAGCACTCATGGATGCTTACAGAGATAAAAAGATAAATAAAATAAAAGTAATTTGACAGTCTCTTTAATTTCAAACCCTGGAGATTAAATTTTTTTTTTGCCTAGAAAACATGCAGCATAGTCACAGCTGAGTTTTATTCTGTTGATATTCTTTTGGTTATGTTTGGATTTTTCAAAAGTGATAAATGTGTTTACTTGTTCTAACATCCATTGTGAGATCATTAAATTCCTACACTTATCAAGAAACGAAAACAAGATAACTGCCAATATGTGTTTGCGCTCTTACAGGTTAATTAATATAAAAAGCATTATTGATACGATGCTGAAGAATTCACAAGTTTAAAATATTGGTTCAGGGCTTTTCCCCAAAAGGAATAGAATGAAGTGAAAATGAGTAGATGAGACAAATGTGTTTGTTATTCTCCTTTTTTTTCCCACCCATGCATTAGGTATGTTGGTAAATAAGTTAAAGCTTTTGAAAACAATGTTATCTCTATTTATTCTTTCTTTTCAGATTATTTTTTCTGTATGTCATATACAAAGAAGGAACAATTTTCAAAGGTTTATATGCTGTATTTTGGATTTTGGCACTTTTCCATAAAGATCATGGTCTAATTTGTGCAATTTACAATAAGATATATGAGTATCTGTGTCACCTAAACAGTCTCACTGAGGACCTACATGGCCTTTGTGGAAGACAGCAAAAAAATTTAACTGAAAATGAAGCAATTGCACTCATTCTTCCACTGGAAGTTGGAGTTAATTACTTGAGGGGAAATAAGGCTTCATCTTTCTCTCTTTTACCTTTTGGGGTTGTTCCATGTCTAAAGTACTGAAACACAGTCTCTTTAGAAACTAGAGTCCAAAGAAGACAATGAAGGATAGGAATACAGGTAGCACTCCTCTTTTTACGCTTTTCTGACCATCCATATGAATGTAGGAAGTGCTGCCAGAAGTAGGGTCGAAGTCCTCTATATCACCACATCGGAAAGTGACTTTATGCTTTTTTCTTGCAGAGGAGAAAGTTCATGGAAGGAAATCACACTGTGCACAACACTTACCTCTTTTTTGAGACCATATTCCTGGGTCTGGGGAGCCCTTAAACTCGTATCTTCTAAATTGCCTGCCAATTAAGCAACACATATGCTATGCATCACCTACAGCACGCATGTGACACACACCAACTCAAAATATTCATCTCCCTTACTTTGGACAGCCATGCTTCATATATATATATGTGTATATATATATATATATATATATAGTGTACATATATATATACATATGTGTACACTAATAGAAAAAAAACCATAACAACATAGAGTATGACTGTACTTTCAAGATTAATATGTTACAGATACAGAACTGTTATCTGACCTCTTAACAATTCCATTCTCACCTGATCACAGAATACATACAAACCTGTGGCTGTGAAGTTTTTCATATACCAACCTCTGGATATTTGCAACAACCTACAGTATAAAGATCCCATTTACTTTCGAGAAGTAAAAATTATCTTTTCTGTCTGTAGTTTTCTTGAACTCTGCAACACAGCTTTGTGCTATGATAACTTCCCTGGGGAGCCTGCTCCAATGCCCAAACACCCTTTGGGTGAACAACCTTTTTCTAAAATACGACCTAAATCTCCTCTGACAAAACTTCAGGGCCATGCCCTCGGGTCCTGTCTCTAGCTGCCACAGATGTCAGTGCCTGTCCCTTCTCTTCCCACCATGAGAAAATTGTGGACTGCTATGTCTTCCCTCAAGTCTTCAGATGGAACAAGCCAAATTACCTCAGCCTCTCCTCATATGGCTTCCTCTCCAGCCTTTTCACAATCTTCATTACCCTCATTCAGATGCTCTCTAATACTTTAACATCTCTCTTTTATTGTGGTGCCCAAAGGTGCCCTCAGTACTCGAGGTGAGGCCACCCCAGTGCAGAACAGAGCAGGTCAATCCCCTCCCTTGCCTGGCTGTCCATGCTGGGCCTGATGCCCCCAGGGCAGAGCTGGCTTTCCTGGCTGCCAGGGCACTGCTGGCTCATTTTCAACTTGCCATCAACCAGGACCGCCAGGTCCCTTTCCCCAGCACTTCTTTCCAGTGTCTCATTCTCCAGTCTGTCCATACATCCAGGGCTGCCCCATCACAGGTGCAGAATCCAGCCTTCATTTCCCTTGCTGAACTTCCCACGGTTGGTGATTGCCCAGCCCTCTGATTGGTCAAGGTCTCTCTTGCAGGGCCTTTCCACGTTTAAGGGAGCCAGCAGCTACTCCCAATTTAGTATCACTGTTAAACTTAACACACTTCTGACTTCTGTGACCAGATTGTTTATTAACAGGTTGAAGAAAACTTGTTCTAAGATAAAACAGAACCCGTTCCTGAACACAAAGGTCCTCCTCATGAAGAAAAAAGCTATAATTCTCTCTTTATGAAATCTCAGCTCTGAGCCTTTCCTGATCAAAAGAGGCAAACTAAGACAAATTGTTAGATGTGTTCCACCTGTGATGTAAATCATGTCCTAAGCATTGAGCAGATATAATCAAATTTAATTAGGGTCTTACTCAGTAGATAGACTGCCAAATTGAAAAGGTGGAAGTGTAGTGCTTGAACAAGCAGGCTACCCTGCTTCTGAGAGATCAAAATGTAGTTTTTTTCTGTAGCCCATTAATAATGACAGTAGAAGGTGAAGGGGCAAGAAGAGAATGTAACAAAACTCCTGATTAGAGAATGTTAATCCTTGCTTTCCTTTTCCATGTTTAAAGAATTCATTTTCTCTATCTTGTGATTAATAGGTGACACTAAACACTAAACTGTAATTTCATTTAACAGCAAAAATCCAGATTTTTCTGTAGCACAACAGATTGTATTTATCTCTATAGTCTAATTAAAAAGTTAAACATTAGCATTTTGTTGCTACCTCAACCACAAAATTATGCAGCTTGAAAAACAATAGTTAAGGGATATCCTAGTGGTTGGTATTTCCAAGCGTGACATGAAGCATATGCTCCCAGGATTTCAGTCTCCTTGAACCATCATTGTCTGCAGTATGTGTACATACAGAAAGATAACTATATATTCTGTAATGCTTGGTGATCCTTGTGTGCAGTAAACTGTTGGTAAAATACAGATTTGTTAAGACCTATCTTGACAACTTAGAAAGTTCTGTTCAGTGTGGAGTATTTTTTATCGCTGCCAAGTCCTATATAGGAGCTTCAAGTTTCTTCTCTGTCACCATCCTCTAACAAAGACAATATCTTCATAATTTTTCCTTTTAATTTTTCCCCCAATTTCTTTATGTTAATATGTGAAATAGGCACATTGTAATGAGAGAAATGTTAATTTTACAGTGTATATTTTTATGGTTAATTTTCAATATGTTGTTGTGATGAGATTTCCTGGACACATAGATCACATCAAATCATAATTAATTTTACATTTCAAGAATAACATAGTAATGGGCAACTAAAGTGAATTGTTTTTGAAGATCAAGGGTGTAGAATGCCTCAGAATGGCCATAACCCATTCCCCACATCACCCAATAGCCCAACCAGAATAATCAGAGAGAGATGCAGAAAATTCCAAAACACACAAGGAATGACTTGTCCAAAGGAAAAAATTATTTGTCTCTTCTGTCAGCTTGTGGTTAATTTATATCTTAGAGCTTACAGGTTTATATTAATCTAAAAATATTTTATCTTCTAGTACATAATTATTAGTTTTCTTACTTTCTTTATAGAGTTTCTATATGTAACAATATTCCTCTAGATGCCAGTATTATCATGTGGCAATGAATTACATTAGTCAATTATGTGTCAAGTAAAATTATATTATTTTTTTCAGTTTTAAATGTCCTGCCCTTGACTTTCATTGATTGTTTGGAATACTGGTCTACCTTGTCAGCAATATTTTTATACAATGTGACATACATATAACAGCCTTTCCCTGGTGTATCATCTTAAAATATAGATCCTGACTCTTGTTTTCTTTTTTTTCCTATGCCCTAGTGGAGCTCTTGGTGACCACTATTGGTATCAGTGTTGGGGTCCTACAATTAAAAGACTATGAAGAAGAAGGCCTTGAAGAGTCCAAAGTAGCTCCAAGTTTGTCAGATATAGGCAAGGGAAAACATAATATCTATCTCATTTTTCATTATCAAGTTAGGCAACAGATAATTTGTAGAAATGATAAATAAAAGTTTTAAAATGTTTTCTTTGGTTTTTTTTTTCTAGGTATGTCTTGTTTTTTCTTAGAAGTCTACATGAACATGAATAGTTTCATCTTCAATCAAATAACATGTTTTTCTGAGACATTGTGAAATTCAAAGGTCATGTGCCTTGAGGTTCTGTGTCCAAACAAGGTCTAACTTTCAATGAAGGCAGAACATAATAATGAAAGGAATTAAGAGTACAACAGACTTCCTGCAGAAGCTGGTAGCCTAACTCCAATTCATTCTCTTATCTATATTTCCTTGCTGTTTAAATAGCATGACAACAATGGAATTAGGGTTTAGATTTATGGAGTAGGAGTTTCATATAAGAGATGTATCCAAGCTTCTTTATGATTGTTATCTTATTTTAGGATACTACATATAATTCTTGGAACAGAGATAAAACTTGAATGCCAACAGCATTTTGGTTTCTTTTTTTTTTTTTTTTTTTAACAGAAAAAGACAGCTCTAAATAAACATAGAATAAAAGGGGTTTTTTTCCTAGCAGTCTAGTAGAACTTGTGTTGATGACTTCCATGGTATATTAACTCTTATAATCAATGAAGATCAGTTAACATAGATTTGTATATTCAACTTAGGTGGAGCTTAGGGTTTTACTACTTGATTATTTTACTACTTGATTATTGCTGTTGTGGATTATTGCTAACTACTTATTGCCGAAAAGTAAGAAAACTGTGGACTCTGTCAAAAAAGTAATGACTTACTTAGGATAACATGGTATATTTTGTTTAAAATGTACTCTTAAATGTGGTGTTTGAATGAAGGTAAATGATTTTGTTCATATTGTTTCTTAATCTGAAGAATCCAGAAAGGATCAAAATAGTGAGAGCAGATTATAACACTAACTGAATTCATAATTGAATCGCTAAGTCATTGTTTGTGACCCAAACATAAGATTCACTTCAGAATACCTAATAAAATTATTAAATCCTTCTCCAGATAACTGAAATGCATTGTTGAAGATAAATTTTAAAAAATCTATTATACTGCATCTGTTCCTTTCTTTCATTCCCTTCACTTTGTTTTCTCTTAGTGTAAAACTAATGGTTTACTCCATTGGAAGACAGTCTATCAGGATTACAAATCAGATTTCACCAAACAGCTGTTTTTCCACAAATACCTTTGATATCAATGCATCCCTATAGAGGTGTTCTGCTCTATAAAAAAAGAGAAATATTAAACCTTGTCTGAACTAAAGTCACAGACCTGGGGTGTCTGCTATAGATAATTACCTATGTGAATACTAAATTCATGAAAATTAAAATTCTGACTCTCTCCCTCTCGGCCCTTCTAAAAATGTGCAAATTGCTGTGGGTACATTTTTCAGACATGAAAGCAACAAATTGCTATAGAGTAGAAAGACTCATACAGACACATACTTTTAACCCATTGTAAAAAAAAAAGCTTGCTTATTCTTTCAGTGAAAGCGAACAATAAACCTCTAATTTTTCCTATTTGCAGAGGCATGTCATAATTACTGTGGAGTAGCTGAAACACTGTAAATTGGCACCCTTAGTGAGTATGAGTTACTAATTTACTGTGCCCTGAAACTAAGACTGGGCAGGTGGCTACAAAAATGTCAGCAAAGTAAAGTGTTTTATAAATTTTGTCTAAATCAGTATACTTCAAAGCTGGGTACTATTATTACTGTAAGATTATATGTTACTAAAACTAAAACACCCTGACCCTTGAATGAGAAATCAAAGGAAATTGCAAAGTGATACACTGCAAGATATGGTGTTAACTAAAGTAACAATAAAACTGACAGAGCTGCTAATCTGGTGTCCTCAGTAATATACAGTTTTTCTACCAGCTAACAAAACCATGGGGAATACTGAAGAATTTTGAGAGGGTTCCAACTGCATTTTAAAATGTAAAGAAAATGAGAAAGTATTTATTTAGAGACCATAAGCTGTCTGAAAAGAACTGTACTGCCACAGTTGTTCTTGAGTTAAAATTAGGCATGTAGTTAGAAATTTTGCTATAATATAGATCAGACTAACTTTCAGAGACATGGGACAAAAAGGTAACACTCTTGTGAAGAGCCCAGGACTATATAATGAGCTTATGAGTTTATCTTGTTGATGATTAATGTTACCTAAACAACTTCTGAGAGTTTTGCATCTAGGAAGACTGTCCTTGAAATGGTCTCATTTTTTTAGAGTAACAAAATAAACAGACTGGATTTTTCTCAGTTTTATGCATATTTTATTTAGATTTTTATTTATAAATTAGTGATCTACCCCTGTCTACTAAAATAAATTAGTATTTTTTTCATGAAAGTCATCTGACAACTTTCATCCTGCAATAAGCAATCTTGGACCACATATCTGAGCAAAGTAGCATTTGGTATTTTCATGATGGGTTATCAAATTTGGTGGCTTAAAGCATCCCAATTATCTCCTTTTTAAAATGCTGAGAGGGCAAAAGTCTAGCTCTATGGTAAGGTCATACACCTCTATTTATTATAGTATTAGAAACTGTTCTCTTATGAAATCTAAAGACAATCTCCTACTGAATAATTTTGTCTTCTTATTTGCTGAATACTATTCTGATATATACTGCCAAGGATTATTTATCACAAAACCAATTTTCAAACTACACTTGGGATGGAACATTCACATTTGTTACTAGAAATATTTTCATATACCTTTAAAAGAAAAAATAGTGAAACTTTGATTTATCAATTTTCTTATGTTTTCATTTCAAGAATTAAAATTATCTGCAAACTGAGGGACATAACTACAGTCCTCACCACAAGATCAGAGTCCCCCCTTTCCAAAAATTTCAGGAACTATGTTTCTACATCTGTGATTTAATGTTGACTCTTAGTCTATAAACTCCCAGTATAAACACATGGTGTATAAACCTTGGTGTACTCTGAAACATCTTGTATTTTTAAACGTTGTGACTTTACAGGCAGAGGGGTCAAAACTGGAATTAACTAGATGCCACCAGAATTGGAATTCCCTTTCAAATTCAGTTGTGCTATCTCAATTTACCTTTTAAATTTAACTTAGAAAAGTTACTTCATAATTTCTTCCAGAATAAATTGTACACACAACTGAGAAGTATGTATGGTGCAGAATTGTCTGTAGTTATGATATTGATTTGCATAAATAAAAGAAGTGAATGATCTTATCAGGTGGATCAACTTGTGGATGCATGAGCCAAATTTTGCTCATGATGACACATATTTAAAATCTCACAGGCTCAAAGCTTGAAATGATCTATGGGAAGGCAATACCAAGAATGCAGAACATTCAATTAACTTATGTTAGTCAGTGTTTTGAGAAAACAAAACATACATTTTTTTAATAAACGTAATACCTTTAAATATTTTATGTTCAGAAAGAACAGTAACTTCTATAGCAGAGATAATGTTCAAGAAGTTTTACAGGGACAGTATTTAGAAAAACTGAAGATTGAATTACAGATTCAGTTTAGATACATAGAATAGTCTGAGATAGGCATTTCCTGTATAAGAAGAAATATTGGACTGTCAGGCTATAGATTTCAAATTTTGAAAGAGTTAGGTAAGCAGATAAGATAGAAGTGTTCTCCACTAATTTTAGGAATCACTACCTTAGTGTAAGTCTGTAGCAGTAGGTGAAGTTTAGTTACTTGGACAATAGGAAGTCATTGCACCAACCAATTTTATATAAGAACATTAAAACCTATCACACAAATATGATCGAATGTATGCAGATTCACATTTATTCCATAGGTTTCCTTCAGCTGTAGAGAATGTTACATGAAAACAAAGCAAAAAAAAAAAACCAACTAACTAAAGCCTAAACAAGACCTCCTAGGAAGACTTGGATTTTACTTGCATCCCACTGATGCAGTACTGATATTGTGATGAGTAATGATTTTCTTTTTAAAAAAACAGTTTTTGTGATTTGGGATTTGTTAAGCAGTTGCCTGTTGAAAATTAATTGTTCCAGGACATGTGAACTAGTACTGTTTCCAGGAGATTTGAACTGCACCTATGATAAAATTTTTATGAAATGTACTGTGTGATTTCCTTCTACCTCATCGGATTATATTTTAAATGTCTTACAAAGTTTCCCACCAAGTACACCAGTAGTTTCAGAGTTAAGCATTAAAAGTCCATAGATATGCAAGCTTTCTGTATTATCAGTATGGATGAAGGTGAGTTTATCAGCATCCAAGCCTTTCATCTGTCTGCACAAGGTAAGCATTGTCAAGGGAAATCGAGAGTGATATGCCACTCATGTATTATGGAATAGCTGACAGGCACCATTTAACAACTTGCAGATGAGATCAAGCTTGCCATTTGTTACAGAAGGTGGAGGTACACCAAAACACCAAGAGGCACACAGCTGATGCTGTACTCTATTGTGGGATGATTTTTCCAAAAAGCAAATAACAAAAGAGTTGTTACTGATTTTCAGAATTATTTTTCCTTAGCTTAAGTTAGAAGTCCTGTGTTCCTGTATAACATACTAAGAAGAAATGCCTAAGTTCCAATTGTGGACTTCAAGGTACTTAATTGTACAGATTCTTTTACTGGCATTTAAGAGGATTGGAAGTGCAATCTATCCACACATCAATTTTAGTTTAGGGTATTTTAATATGCATTGTTTGAAACAACGTTGGTAAACAGTATAAATCACTCAGAGAATCCAAGACATGAAAACATTTTTAGTTTCATTCCCTCAAAGATGCTAGGAATAAAGTATCTTCCCTCTGGCTGGCTCCTTGAAGGTTGTGGTAGGATTTGTCACACCAGATGAAGACATTTACACCTTAAACATGTAGCTTCCATTTATAATCAGTTGTCTCATTTAGAGTGAAATTTAATATTAAGGTATCTTAAAAATATTCAAAGAAATTTTTGGTCATTGCTTTAATTGTTCAATTTTGATTAAAATGGGGACAAGATGTTCTACAGTTATATGGCTGTGCCATAAAAAATGATATAGAAACACAGACATGCTAGCAAAGAGAGCAGCAGTTTCATCTGATCAGGAATCAGGATTAAAGGAAAAAAAATAGATGTTCTTCTTAGTAAATATTATTTTACAATTTCATTATATTCTGACATATTTTTTACATATATTTTAAATATATTTTTTTTTGCAAGATTCAAAAAATCTGTATTTTGGGTTTTGTGGGTTTTTTTGTTGTTGCTTGTTTTGTTTTTGTTTTTTCTTCCCTCTTTGATTAGAGCTATATATTATTAAATATCAGATCTGCACACAGAATTTAGATGTAAATTAAGTCTTTCACATAATACAAACTGTGCTCAGAGAAGGAGAAGTTCTTCACTTTATTTTTCTAATATCTTCCAAAACTTTATGTTGGAGTAATTTCAATGCTGATTCCCCAAATTACTTGGACCTTCCATAAATGGATTCTTAGTGATTAATTTTGTCACCATTGAATAGAAATTAACCAAGAAGAGGTAAAGTGTATATATTATTTGTGTTAATGTGTTATCAATTCTGTTGCATTTTGTTTTATTGTATCAGTACAGATTTTTTAGTAACCTCAGGTACATAGATACACTGCATCTTAAATGCCTTGCTTAGAGCTTTCAGCCTCTTATTAGTCTGTTCTAAGTGTTTTCTTGTTGTAACAATGCATTAAAGCTTTCTGCCAGCTGCAGAATTCTATTTCCACCTCACATGAAAACCTTTTACCTGTATAGGTGTTCTGCTAGTTTTGCTGAGAATTATCCTTAGATGAATTCCTATTAGAAATAAAGAATTTGTTAACAGTAATAGGTCTTGTTGCTGAATTTCTCAATGCAGTATAGCCTTTGCACAGAAAAGCGAAGTAGTACCAGGGAATGATCCTGGGAAGATAAGCTGTGTCAGGTTTGTTGATAAATTAGTAATGTTTGGAATAGTTTTGTCCAGTGCAGGTCACTAATCAACGCATTTATGACTTTTGCTTGGCTTTAGTGCGGTACTATTTTGAAGAAGTGGCTTTGATGCATCTTCTCCACTTTAAATGAGAGCAGAGTTTAGTAGCATGATTTCTGCTGTGCTGGTTTTCTGCAGTTAGTTGGCATTAGTGTAAGGACATGATTGAGCACGTTTGATTAAGTAGCACAGACATACACAGTGCATCTATGCAAGGAGGAAGTTAAAGCCATCTATTTTACTTGACCTTCTCCCTGTGTCCATACTACTGGATCATATTTTTCATCAGGTATTTTAGGAAGCAGTCTGAGTTCAGGCTGCTTATTAATTATGGAAAGATATTCTGTCACTCCTAAAAAAGGCTTTTTGGAACAAGGCACAACTCTGCTTGACAAGGTGCATGCAACTGGTTTTGAATCAATAGGATGTTGAAGAAAGGTAAGTAATCATTTCATTTCACTTCTATTGGTGGAATTCTTTTGACAACTCAAAATTTACAATACCAAGATATGCATCGAGGTCTTTCACCCAAGAGGGGGCTGCAAATTACATTGGTATGTGGGTAGGTTCACCACAAAATCTTGAGGAAATAACTTCCAATAGCAAATTCAGAAACACTGCACTGAAGAACTGTCTTTGACAACCAACTAAAATACAATGGAATTACATGTAGGTAGATTTAAAATACCTTCCCTCTGCAAGAGTTCTCTAGTAGCTCTTTTCAATACATAACTGTTGAAAATGTAGGGCCTGGTCCTTTTTGTATTTTTTCATTTATTTTTCACACTATTTTTTATCCAGCAGATCACTCATTTTGATTCTTTTTCTCAATGTGGATGTTTTGACACTATTTTTTTGACATAGCGCAGTGTGTTTGAAGCAAGGTTTCTATGAAAACCAACTGTGTCAATATATATGTAAGCTCTTAGTATAATTTATTACTATCACATAGAGATGCATTTCTATTGAATTAGAAAGTTTGTTTGAAAGGACATTTGTTATATTTCCTTCTGCTCTCAACTGTGCTTTCAAATTTCTGCCCAATAATTTTCTATTGAACTTTCCTATGATATCATGTTTTCAGTGCTCAAATATTACCATCCATATGCATGTTTATTTTATTCAAAGTGTAGTCTTACATAGGAAAACATAAGTTTTTGTCATCCCAGACAAAGTTATGAAAACAAAACATAATGAATTTCTCTTCACTTTTTGTGGAAGAAAATTTTTTTCCTGCTAGAAAATATTTATTCTTGTAACATCCAAGGCTTTAATCTTCATGACAAAACTAATGCAAATTTTTAATTTTCTAGACTGGAAGAAAAAAATGAAATCTTCAAAGGCAGAAGATTGGGGGTTTGGTTTTCTTTTGTTTGGTTTTTGATACACATATTTTCTGAGAGTGGCTAATCAGAAGCCCTAAAATAACTTATTTTTCCTTTCTTGTAGATTCTCGTCTAAGTAAGTAAACATAGTAAGACAAATAATAATGCTTTCCCATAATAATGAATCCCTAAACTCTATCTAAGTCACACACAGAACTGAGGAAAATGAGGTGCAATATATATAAACTCCTATGGAAACAATTTGATGTGATGAGAGAATACATGTATGAATGTTGCTAATATTGATCTACTCTTTTCAAGTAGTTTGTTAAGAAAATATACACATCCCAACACAGATCAGGGTTGTTTTTTTTTTTTATTATTATAGATACAGAAGGTGAATTTACAGGCAGAGCACAATAAGACAAAAAGTCTTCATGTATTTGTGGCCAGCAAAGGGTGATTGCAGATAGCAGCTACTCATAAGTTGAAAGTGAGATAATTGACCCTAACTGTGCTGAATTACTCTGAATAAGGACCTGGGCAATGTTGCCAGCTGGGTAGAAAAAGCAGTCCTGTATAAACACTTGTGTAGAACTGAAAGTTGTATAAAGTATGTAAGGTTGTTTTTATCTTTAAAGTGAATTGTTTAATAGAGATCAGAGAATATGAATAAATTCTTAGACTATATTGATTTTTAGTTATAATTTTTCATGTGGTTTTGCTACGGTGAATATTGTTGATGTCCCTCCCTGGCATTATGGAAGAACAGTTTGGGTTTTCTTCGATATTGTAGAAAATTACTTTTATGTTGTTCTTTGTACTGTTAACTTAAAGGGCTTCATATTTCTTTAAAAATCTCTGTTACCTGAATTTTTGCCATCTGTAGTCGAAATCCACAAGCACAGCTGGAAAAAGCTGAAGTGCTCTTTCTGAGTACTGTGGAATTTGTAGTGCTGCCTGGTACCAAAGGAAGTTTACACCTTTTATACATAAAAATGTTGAGAATATTAATCCACATTATATGTTAGTCTAATTGAACTCATATATTGCCATTTGTTTGTATAATGTTAGTTATGTTCCAGAGCAACATCACTGAGATTGATCTGATGTACTCACTGAGGAAAGTCAGTGATTGTCACATAGATCCAAAGTACTGCATGTCAAAAAGGAATAATGTTCTGTTTTATCTGAAATTTATGAAATTTTATATATATTATAACCATTAATTTGATGATAACTGTCATGGATTTCAGCAAGAGTAGAATCAGCAGCCATCACTGAAGCCTAGCAACATATCTAGCTGGAGGCCTGTCGCTGATGTCCCCCAAGGTTCAATACTGAGCCTTGAATTATTTAAGTTATTCATCAGTGATTTGGATGAAGGGACAGATGCCTCCTCAGCAAGTTCACTGATGACATGAAGCTGGGAGAAGTGGGTGACACTCCACAGGGCTGTGCAGCCCTTCAGAAGGACCAGGACAGGCTGGAGGGATGGGCAAAGAAGAACTGTCTGAAACTCAACAGAGGCAAATTTGGGTTCTGCAGCTGGGAAGGAATAATCCTTGGTGGCCGTATCCTTGATGGTGTTCTGGGGTGTGTTAGGAAGAGCATTGTCAGCAGGGTGATGGAGGAGATCTTGCCTCTCCATTCAGCCCTGGTGAGGCCACATTTGCAGTGCTGTGTCCAGTTCTGGGCTCCTCAGTACAAGAGGGATATGGAGATCCTGGAGCAGATCCAGGGGAGGACAACAAAGATGACTAAGGGATTGGAACATCTAGTTTACAAGGAAAAACTGAGGGAGCAAGGTCTGTTCAGCCTTGAGGAGAGATTGCTGAGAGGGGACTTCATCAAAGTCTATAAGTGTCTGAAGGGAAGATGTCAAGAGGACAGACAGAGGTTCATTTTGGCTGTGCCAATCAAAAAGTTGTAGGAAGGTTATTGCAAAAAGCACTGTGGACTCTGTCACCTGCCGCCACCCTCCATCCCCTCCCGTTTCTCTGAGATGCAGCTATGGGACATGGTGCTGAACAAAAGTGGTGAAACATGACATCAACATGGTGCTGAAGGATGGAGCCAGTGTGGGAAGAGCCAAGGGGGGAGCCCTAATCCAGCTGAGCCAAAAGGAGCACAGTGAAGAGGTAGCAAAACGACAGCACCACACTGGACTGACCCCCAGCACTCTGGAGAAGTCCAAAGCATTGCTGGTGACACCAGCACAGAACTGAGGCGAGCAGACCAGCGTCACAGCATGTCTCAGATGACCTTGCTTTTGGGAATGTGCCCATTATTGTTTTTCTCTGCTTTAGGGGCAGGAAACACTAGCCACAGGAGTCCCAGTATCTTGTCTTTGTGCCGGTGGATGCTCAGAGCTAAGTCAAGGTGTTGAACACCTTTTTGTGTGTAAAGCACCTTCTTTTTTTTTTTTGTATACTTTTGTTATTAATATTTCTGTTGTTACTGTGCATATATCATTCTGCTGCTTTTTGCTTTCAATAAATTGTTGTCTTGACCCACAATCTCTGCCTTTGTCCCTCTCCTACCAGAAAGGGTGGGAGAAGGGGAGTGGCTTTTTTGGAGTATAATTTCCATCTGGTGTTAAACCACCTGCATGACCTGTAAATGTTTGTCCACAAAGAGGTTAAATTGGAGGCTGGGAAGTTAGTGTGAAGGCAAGTGGTGTTGTTCTAAGCAAGTATTTTAAATGCTCTTCCCTCATGTGGATTTCAGAAGAGATTGCTAGGGGAGTCAAACAGAGATTTCAGGTCTTGTGGCCTGACTAATAATTGAAAAAAAAAAAAAAAAAAGAGGAAAAAAGAAACCCTGTTTTCAAAGCTGGTGTTCCACTGTTTCCATGGTAACAAGAACATTCATTGACATCAAGGTTTCTATTTTGTTATCTTTTAAAATTAATTTTTATTGTTAGTATATTTCTTATGTTTTGACTTAAAAGTGATAAGTTGTAACATTTACTAAATTATAGGTTGGGTGTCTCAAGGGACCACCTGGTAAAGAGCATTTATTTAATTTCACAGAAGTAATATAGTCATGTAACAAAGAACAGGGAGAAAAAAAGGTAGGATTTCTTAAAAAAACACAACTCTGGAATAATTACAATATAGTTAGACCACT
Source organism: Poecile atricapillus (assembly GCF_030490865.1). Lineage (NCBI taxonomy): Eukaryota > Metazoa > Chordata > Aves > Passeriformes > Paridae > Poecile > Poecile atricapillus. Next base: position 27,850,069 of record NC_081251.1, read on the forward strand.
CATACTGGGATTTCTATGTTTGCAGTGTCTCAGGGTTGAAGCACTTGATCAAAAGGCCAAACACATTATGACGCTATTGCTGGTAACTGGGTCATGGGAAAAAAAATAAAGCTCCCAATCTTCATATGTGCAAAGAATCTGTCATTGTTACCTTCTGTTGTTAGTACAAACACAAAACTGTCACTGCCTATGAATGCAGTACATTTTTTTAATCTGTTTCTTAGCGTGTTTTAAGATTTCTAACATTTAACCTTGAAAGCTTTGGTTACCAGAGAAGTGCCTTTTTTATACTCTTTTTTACCAACTGCTGGAATTTGAGAATAATGTTGATGAACTTTTTCTTTAATATTCCTGCTTTTTTAGAAGATACATTCACATTGATCACATAAGGGGAATTGTGTGACAGAAGGCTGATATGACTTTTAGGACTAATTCAGAGATGATGGCAGTAAATCTCCATAGAGACAGTGGCTTCTTTTGTTCCAAAATTACTTCACCAGTTCCTATAAAGCTTAACTCCCATCTTTGATATTTCCTGGTCTTCCTTTGTCTATACAATACCTTTTATGAGTGTGTTACTCGGCTGTGTTCTGTCTCATTCTGCAGGGATGCAAAATGTTAATAGGTGTTCTGATATCCTGTGACATTGCGCATTACAGTTAGATATTGCAATGCAGAATTTTAATTAATTTCTGAATCTAGATTAGAGTATTTTTATAAAATCACTACTGGCTTATTTAGTGATAAAAAAAGATTCAGAAACATGCAGAAAATATTTCATAGAAATATAAAATTTCACTCAGTAAACAGTGGATTCAGTGATAACCAAGCTTTCACTGTATTATTTTTTATTTTTTATTTTTGGTATTAGGTTTTTCCCATGACACTTAAAATCCACTTTATTTTTCTCCCACTATGTCTTTAAAGATAACTACTTTCCAAAGAGGCCAGATATAGGTGTGTTCTACATGTGCAGCCAATCAATTCAGTCATGTTTTTCTTCTACACAGAATATGTTATGATAGCTGCTGGTTTTTTATGCGCAATGCACCAGTGTTCATCTGTTTTCACTCATGCTTTCTTCTTGTGAAGCAGTATTTTTAAAATGGCTATGCCAGTGTTTACACTAAAAAATCTGAAACCTGAATATACATAAACTCATAATGACCATGTCAGGATATAAATCACTATTATTACTATAATCATCATCATCATATTGACATTATTATCACCACTACTATTGCTATTATTTTCTTTTCAGGCCAAACATTGCTATCAGATCATGTGTGTGATGATGTGATTTCTGAGGTGTCCTTCAACTTAGAAACATGAAGTTTTCTTGAAAGTTGGGTTGACAGCTTTTTATGTTTGTCTTATAAATTCCTGCTTCAGGAAACTTACTACAGTCATGGAATGCTCTCTCTCCCTCTACAGGTGCATATGCATTCAGTGATGTATATAACAACATATGTATGGATATATTTATCTGGTAGATATAAGCCTTTTTCCTGTTGAATATATGAAACCAATCTTGCTTCTGTAGTTGAGACATGACACCCATCTAACAGTCAATGACAAAGGTAAATTATTAAAAAATATTGGTTGAGAATAAGGAAACTTCAAATTTCTAAAAATTTGATATTGTGTAGAAACAGGGACTTTATAATTGTACATGTGTTTATTTTCCAATTTCTCTGTCCAACTCTTGTGGAGAATTTATCATTAATGTAACAAAGAGAGAGATTGTCATCTTTTTCTGTATCTGTTGCTGGCTTCTTTTAGAACTAATAGTTGTATCAGGCTGCACAATGTTTCATAGTTTGAAAGTCTTATGGTCTTTATGAATTTTAATCAGTACATGACTTCAAACTTTTCCTTTGAGGGAAATTGATAATAATAAAATTGAGTGACTTTCTTGATGCAATTTAATCATGCATTATCTGTTAGCTTCTGAAGTTTAAATGAATCAGTCACGTTTAAACTTTTTTACTGGTTTTATTCCTGAAACATCAGGTGTTTCTAAAAATATATTCCCTTATTTTGTTATTTGAGACTTTTAAAATCTGTTTTTAAGTTTTAGCATTAACTGCAGAGTGAGGAGGATTGCTAATGTTCTGATAGCAACATAATTCATAGAAGGTAGCACTTTTTGATATATAATTATCACCTCTTAAATATACTGCTTAAAGAAAAAACATATAACTGCAAGGAATGAGGAGAAAGAGTAAAAGAAGGGGAAATATAGGAAGTGAACATCATAAAGACATGGTAAATGATGGAAAGAGAATGGGGTAGCTAAACTAAGCACATGAGTGAATATTCAGGTGTTCTGTTTTAAGGAAATAAATGAGAGTAATAAATGAAACAAATTAGGTAACATCACTGGGTTCTTAAAAAGAAAAAAAAAAATGTGATAGAAGGCCAAAGTGGCTTCAAATAGAAAAGATGTAAAGATGGTTTTACTTATTGTTGCAGAAAATGCTATTCCCTACTGTGACACAGTGGGTCAGCTGACAAGTGAATGGTTAAGATATACTGCATGTAGTCTGCTTTTGTGACTTCATTCCAAGAGATCATACATAATCGAGTAGGTTTTTGTAGGAATTCTTTGTCAACTGGGTACTGTTGTTGTTCAGCAAAGATTGGGCAGAATTAAAAGTTCAGTTGCTTTTATGGTCTACTGAGGAAGATTCCCTTCGTCTAATGTTTTCTCTGGACTTCCTATTCATGTCTGAAATAAAGTGAGCTCAGAAAATTTTCATGAAGAGAAGTTATTTTTCAGTGTTCCTTTTTAAAGCATTAATGAACTCATTCTTTTCTTTCTTTTCTGTTTCTTACTTTCTTTTCTTTTTCTTTTTCCTTCTTTTTTTGAAAATTTTTATTACTCTCCATTTTGTAATGCCTGTTCCTTGTCAGAAATCTGCAGTAGGTAACACCTAAATGTTGGGCATTGAAAATGCTCTGAATTTGTCTTTGTTCTAATTAGATAGTGCTTTTTAAAAAAAGAAAATGAACCTCAGGGTTTTTTCATTACATTTCCTCCTTTTCTTAAATTTCAAGAAGACAAAGCAGTAAGTCTGCCAACATGTTGTTTAGGAAGTCCTTTGATGCTTGTCATGTACAGTGTCGTACGGTGCTGGCATCACTTGACATCTATAACAAGCTGTGATTTTTGCTGACCTATGTTTTGTCGCAAAGCTGAAATGAACTGCATTTTATTGTGCATGTACAATATTGTACATGTATTTTACTGTGAGGTAAAATAATTTACTCCATCTTTCTATCTTTGTTTAACTGCAGGAAGGTAGAAATGAAACTCAACAGGTTTATTTTCATCTCCTTCCAATAGGATCATATTAAAAATAATATGTGTTCGTGTCTGTGCTTTCCTAATTAACACATAACTTCAGCACAAAATATTTTGGATTATGTAAATACGTATATTCACATAAAATTATTATATAAAATAATTACATATACAATATGTCTATTTGATTTGGTCAAAATTATCTCTAGTGTCAACTGTTTTCAATTGATTATATCTTCATCTGGTTTGGAGCTATCAAATTTCTTCTTGATGTCAAAACTACTCAGATTTATCATTTACTAATTATTACACGATCTTAAAAAAAATCCAGGGTAGAGGTCCTTGTTTGTTTTTAAGAGAAGGATGCAGTTTTGGCTCATATGGACATGTTTTGTTTGGAAGCAAATGAATTCTAGTCTGTGTAACAATAATGTGGTAACTGCACAGCTGAGAGCAAAACAGATTGCTCTATCTCTGACCCATTTGAATATGCAACATTCTGGTGTATCATTTTTGTCAAATCCCATTGAAGTCAATGATGCAAGTCCTTTTTCAAGTCAAGGGAATTTTTCATCATATAAATAATAGGCAATAGAACAACTGTCCAGGCTGCTCCCTGAGCAACATATGATCCTACAATGAACAAGAGTAAAAATTGTATTATTTTTGCACAGCAAGTACTATACCTAATCACACAATATAACATTATGTAGAGACTTTCATTACAGGAATATTATCAGAATATTGCTGAAACTCTCTCACTGGCCCTCTTTTTGAAAAATGCTTGAGGATAGTTGACCTGAGATGGATTTCAAAGGGATAAATTTTGATGATTCTGAATCATTAACATATGGAAAATAGATACAGAACTAAAATGAGTTTTATCATGGAAAATATCAAGTAGGCTTTTTAACAGAAAAGCCTTTTGCCCTAAGACTGTGATGGATGTAACTATCTTGCCATGAAGATCACAGTTGTCTGAATAACTGGTGTTTATCCTTTACTTTCCAGCCTAGTACAATTCTATTTATAGTTATCTTCAGTGATTTTATTTTTATCTTAAAAGCATTAACTTCTCTTTTCTTCCATTTGGTCTATCCAGGCTACCAACTGTGCAGAACATATTGTTCATGTCACCTGCAAATTATATCACTAAAACTCATGGCATCATCATTTGATTTTACAACCCTTCACTGAAGTTTAATTGCTTTATTTGACTATATAAAACCTTAGCTGAAATTCAAAGCTTCAAAAGTCTTGTATTTTTTCCAAGAATGCTTATTTCCTAGGTATCAGTTAAGACACATAATATTTTACCTTCAGAGTGATGACTATAACTGCCTGGATTGCACAAATTGCATAATCAAAGCAGGTATATTTGGATCCATAGTACATTTCTTATGGCAAGAAATGAAAAATAAATTAATAAAAAAAATACACCTGTGGTGTCTGGACACCAACCAGAAAAAAAATCTTTAGGAAGAAAGATCAATAGTACATCAAACTAATCTGTTACCACTTTTTTTCATAACCTTTTGATGAACCACTGGGTATATAGTTTTTAAGTGATTGACTTTGAGGGAGAAAGGGAAACTTAGAGAAGGTGTCTCTATGAAATTGCAACATAGTGATAATTTAATTTCAACCTTCAAATTTCAATGTGATGACGTGAATAGTTCTATCCTTCATATAGATTTTGAATCCAGAAATATATATAATCTTGTTTTCTTCTTTAACCTCTTGATATTATTCAGGTACATTTCAGAAAGGTTAGCAATTTCCCTTTTTCCCCCATCCCTGTTTTTCCCTTCTAAGGAGAAGGGGGCAATAGCCTTGCGTTTCCTTGATTTCTATTTTTCTTTTTTCATCTAATACCTAATCTGTATACTAAGTTGTACTTCTGTATTAAATTGGATCTGCTTAAATGCTTAGTTGAAGAAATTACTTTGCTTCTGCTCTCTGTAGTATGAGAAATAACTGGCCCGTCCAATCTCCCAGAATTGGTACTGAGTCTGTGGGCATGCTGCCAAAGAAACTCCCTCTTTCCACTTTCCTAAGCTTTACCTTTGAAGCTGGTAAAGTTATGATTCCTTGGTAACCTGGATGATGTGTCAAATTTCCATCTGCAGAAGCTAGAACAGGCAGCACGCCATGCAGGGCAGGTCCATAAAGGCACAGAAAATTAACAATAGTATTGTCCCTGTGTCAACATAAAGAATAAATGTCAGTTTTCTGTAACAAAAAAAAAAAGTCCTTACAGGTTTCTAGGCACATTGAATGAAATAATTGAAAGTTGATGTCATATATTAGATTTGCAGTTGTCCCTCTTTGAAATCTCCTATTCTGTTAGGTGTGGAAGTACTTGGACAGAAGTTGTGAGCTGAAGACTCATATTCCTTGGTTTAGATAACATGAGATAACGTCTCTTATTAGTAAGACCAAAACCGGCAGTTTTTGTTTGTAAAATGTTTATTTTATGTAGGAGGACATATTAACAGGTTAATTTTAAACAGAAGCCAAAGCAGAAACAGTCTCCCCTCAACTCCTTTCCAAAAGAAATCTCAGGCTATGACACAGCCTCATAAGAGTGGAAGTCACAGCTATGTTAAAAACAGGTAATTCTTGTCTTATATTATACATTCTCTGCTAAGTTGACAGTTTCAATAAAGTATTAGAGCTCTTGAGAGACCAAGTGTTCAATCTTGAGGTAATTTCACAAAATTATGTTTTAAAATACATATTTTTACGTTAGAACAACAAGAAAAACATTAAATGCATTTGAGGATCTGTTTTGTAAAAATATCCATTTTCAGGCTAGAAATATTGCCTTTTAAATTCAATTTCTTTTGGTCTGTTGCCTTTGGATTCTTGTTTTGTACTCACTTGAGAAATACTGGGGTATTGACAGTTTTCCTAAGAAATCATCCTGTTTACAATTCTTGTTGAAACTGTTGTGCCTGTAAAATACATCAGCTTCAATAAAATTTCAATTTCCATCCCATCCTAAGTAGCTTAACAGCTTTAGTGACTATGTGGCAGCAGAAAAACCTGTTTCTTCAAAACTCCTTTCCTTGCCTCAAAAAACCTTTGTGCTACTCTTTAATGTAAGAAAATGCAGCAGTAAAAAAGGAGCCTTGCCAAGGTTTCATATAAATCATTTTAACCTCTAAAATTCTTGGAACAAAATAAATTTTGGAACAGCTGAAGTTTCATTTGTTTATTTATTTGTTTGGTTTTTTTCATAGTATTGTAGAACACTCCAGGTTGGAAGGAACCTGAAAAGATGATCTAGTTCAATTTTCTGTGTGAACAGGAGCCTAGATGAGGTAATATAGTACCATGTCCATTCACATCTTGAAAACCTCCGATGATGGGTTCAACACCATGTGATCAGAGAAGTTGTTCCAGTGAGTGATTGTTCCCACTGTAAAACAATTTATTTCTTCTACAGATATGAAACCTTTCTCAGTACAACTTTTACCCATTGCCCCTTGCCTTCCCCATTTGGCTCCTTATGAACAGAGAATCTGACTGTTCAGTCAAGTTCAATTCAACCTTGAATTGCGGGGACCAAAATTAGCCACAACACCCCAGGTGCAGCCTGATTAGCACTGAGGAGGGTGGGATGATCACATTTCTAGCTCTACTAGTAACAGCCCTGCAGGTGCAGCCCAGGAACTGCTTTGTCTTTTTAGCTGCAGCACTCATAGCTAGCCCATGTTCAACTACCAGGACTCCTGTTTCCCTTTCAGCATGTCTGCTTCACTGTCACACAGACCCCAGCCTGTAACTTGATCTTTGGTTATGTTGCTTCAGGTGCAGAACTTTACTCTTGTCTTTTCTATACTTCATACTGTTCTTTCAGCCCGTTTAGGCCTTTATGTAAGATGTCTTTCCCTTCTAGCCATTGTCTGAGGTGTTCACCTCACCACCCAGTTTTAGGATATCAGTAGATGTGGTGAGGATCATTTCAATTCTCAGTGTAGACCCTTTCTGACAGACTGTCAGTCTTGAGTAAAAAACATTAAACACCACCCTGTAAAGTGTGGCCTGTTATCCAATTTCCTACCTATAGAACCTGTAACTTGCTAGTTTCTTTGGTTTTCAATTAAATTGGTTTGTAGAGTATCTGAAATAATTTTTTTTCTCTCTATAAATGTGTCATAGAGAATCCCTGCCGGAGAGGTGTCTATGAACAAAAGTATATGACTATTTCATTTACTGGTGAGAATGGAAGGCTTACACAACCCTAGTACTTAACCCATAACTGTTACTGAAAAGTTACTGCATTTAAATGCCTACAAATGAATGGGGAAAAAAAAAGCACACTTAAAAATATTATTATGGAAAATTAGCAAAGCTAAATGTAGGTTTTCATCTTTAATTATTAAACCTATTTTCACTATGTAAAAACTACTTAATTAACTTTGTGCAAATTATATTCAAAGTAAACAAGTAATTTAGCATTAAATAGGTTCCAGAGCTTAAGCATAGAGCACGCGTAGCATGTAGTCTTTGCCTAAGAGCTCATGAGAGCATCTGCCAAGTACAATAACTAGTATTTATATGGGACAAAGGCATTCAAAAACCTGCAAAGCAAAACCTGAATGTTCAGGACTGTGCAAACAAGAGTTTTGCAGTTATGGAAAAGCCCTTTCACCTATAGCTGTTTGAAAATTATTTATAACACTACCAGTAAAATTAAATTTATAGAAGAAGAAATAGAAAAAAAAATCTATAACTAACATTTTGGCTTTCATTGAAAATAGAATAATAAGAAGAAAATCCTATACACTTTACAAAAAAACCAACCCACAAAAGAATATTAAGAAACAAAATGCATTTTCTGTGTAATTTTTTTTCTGATTGCACCTCACTACAGTAAGATTTTACTTAAGTAAAATCTTGCTCAGTCTGTTGCTGTTTATACATATAAAGTTATAGAGTTATGATTTAACCCCAGCTGACAGCTAAGCCCCACATAGCTGTTTTCTCACTGCACAGCAGTGGGATGGGGGGAGAATAGGAAGGATAAAAGTGAGAAAACTCTTGTGGTCAGATAAAGACTGTTGAAAAGAAAGCAAAAGTGGCACACACAGTCAAAGCCAAACAAGGAATTGATTCCGTTTCCCATGGGCATGCAGGTGTTCAGCCATCCCCATGAAAGCAGGGCTCCGTCACACATAACAGTGGCTTGAGAAAACAAATGCCAACATGTAATACACCCTCTGCTTTCTTATTCTTCTTCCTCCCACCTAGATTCTGAGCATGATTCTCTATGGTATGGAATATCCCGTGGGTCAGTTGGGGTCTGCTGTCCCAGCTGTGTCACCTCCCAACTCCTTGTGCACCCCAGCCCCCTGACAGGAGGTGGTGCCATGAAAAAGGCATCAGTGGAGTAAGATGAAGAGTAGAAAATACCTTGACATTGTGTAAGGGTTGCTCAGCAATAACTGAAACATCCTTGTGTCGTCAACAATGAACAAATCCATAAAATAGTCCCATGTTACCTACTGTGAAGAAAAATACCTCTATCCCAGCCAAAACCAAAATGGATAATTAGAGTAAAAAACTATTGGTTCTTTAGGACTTATTGAGTCAAAAGAGTTGTGCGAAGACACAATTACATATAGGAACACACATGGATTATTGTTTATATTAAAGTGTGGTTAATAGAAATGAAAATAAGAGCAAAAACAAACAAAACAAACTCTTTTGTTATTAATTACAAGTATAGCATTTGAGTTAATCTCTTTTGGCACCTTTTTCCTTTTTTCAAATTCCTTCCAGGAAAAGTTAAAAAAGCACTTAATAATTCCTGCCAAGTAAGCCAAAAATAGCAAGAGCTTTCCAAATTTATTTGGATCCCCTCTGTTTCCATTTTCCAGTCTAAGTAATCTCTCTCCTACTAATTTCTAGGAAAACTTCAGCAGAGCTTCAAAACAAAGATACCGAAATATTTCCTACCAGGTCTTGTCTGTCTTCAAAGGCAGTAAATCATTGATGCCCAGGGAGACATGAAGAAAGAAAAATCTCTCCAATTGTTCACCATGGAAAACAGACTGGCCCACTCCTAGTAGCTAGCTGAAGCATTAGATTTAATTAAAATCATTATCATTTTCTTAATGTAAAGCTGCAAATATTATGAGCATGTTGAAGCAAGTGACACACTTTGTGCTCTCTCCAACGTGGATATCAGTGAAAACATTGTCTCAATCCAGAAGTCACCACAGCCAAACCACCTTCACAAACATGCTGCAAATCTTTTCCCAGAAATTGAATCAAAATATAATCAAAAAATCTCAAAAAAATTATCAATTCATGATAATTTGTTTTTTTGACACTATTTCAAAATGGGAGGAAAAAGTTTCTCAGGGGATTTCCAATTCTATATCTTAGTGCATGACAAGTAATACCATCATGATGACACCTCTCATCACTTAAATAATTATCCCTTATTAATAGATTACAGACATGGAAAGCTGTTGCTATGCTTGTATTTTTAGCTATGGTTTTGCACCTAAACTTGCAAGCTGCTTTTTTGTATTGTTATTACAACTCTTGGTAATGGAGAGATTGTCTCAGTAACCTCTACAACTTTTTCTAAACATGCTGGACTCTTTTGCTCCTTCCAGAACCCTTAAGACCCCTGTGGCAACAGCAGCAATTGCTTACAAGAGAAAATAATGTTAGAGAAGTATCTAATGTATTTTTATCTATCTTTAGTGCAATATAGCGGCTGGAAACGAGGAGGAAAGCTGCCATCCTGTAACCAGTCAGCTCTCCCTGGGACAACATCAAGAGATCCAAGGTTCACGGGCACTCCACAGACCCTAGTTTGCCTTAGGAAATGAATGACTGGTCTCATTATCCTGGTAAATGCTTCAGGGCAATGAAGAGTCAAAGAATCATTCTCTTCAATCAATGCATATTGGGGAAACTATTTCTAACTGGAGTACCTTAGAGTCCTGAGAAAATCCTTTCCTTAAGAGACTACCTCATTACCTTTGTGACTGTACTGTCACTGAATTCTAGAGAGGAGCCTGAGCTGGAGAATTGATGAGTAGAGAGAAGTAAGGACCCTGCCCCTTTGAAATACATACCTTTATTAGGAATAAAATGGCCTTTATGTAGTGAATGTTTGGCTTATTATAAAATTATACTTGCAAACCTACTGAAAAAAACACACACGTAAAACATTTTTCTTCCTGAGAAAAAAGTGTGTGGAATAACAGCACTGCTACAACTTCAATTTTACTAAAAATATGCTATCTATATCTATCTATAAATGAAATCTTTCACATTTAAAGTCTGAGTTTCTCAAGTTATACAGGAAAGAAATGAAAAAGCTTAAGAAATTTATTTTAGGACTTCCACCATGGTGGGTGGAGGCTTTGACTTAAATATGAATAGCTGTCCTCATTCAGAATTAAAGACATCAGAATTCTTTTTAGCTACATTTTTGAGACCTTGATTGCTGGATGGTCCTCATCACTTTCCCACTAAGCCAGAGTAAGACCATTATGGAAATTGCAAGCTCATACTCACTCTTGTAAATAAATAAACAAAAATATTTCAATACAGATATGAAACTAGGATTCCTTATGCAGGCCAGCAATCTATTTCTTCATCTGTTTTCTGAAACAAAGTCTCATGCTTATTTTCCAAATTTTCAAGTCTCAGAAATGGAATTAACTTTATTGATTTAAAAGACTGTGTTAATGAAGATGAACATGTAAGTAACCTGCCCATTATCTGTAAATATGCTGAGATCCTTTGCTGCAGGTTTCTCATCCAGTTTCTGTGGTGTATTTTTGGTGTGTTGTGTTCTGCATATTTATGATATGATGATTTACAGTTAAGAGTCCTTTGGGTTTGATTTTGTTGTTTTGTTTCAGTTGGGTTGGGGTTTTTTTTGTTGTTTTTTTTTTTTTCCCATTATTTGTCTTGATTTTGTTCTTAGCTAAATGCTCAGGCATTTAGAAAAGAAAGTTCACCCCTCTTTGTAATACTGCTGTTCACCTCCCACATACCACCAACACTGCTAAGCTGCCTTGGGTAAATTGACAACTGAGATTTCGGGAAAAATCTTTCTGACTATAATCCCTGCTGTCACTGTGAAATAACTTCCTAGTACCTATCTCTCAAGGGCATTTCTCTTCCCATACTGGAGACCACTTGCCAATGCAGTTGTTGAAGCAAACTGTAAGCCACTTCAGTCTAAGAGTTTGATTCACAAACCTAAATAATTTCTGAAATCCCAGACATGTTCCCAAACTACTAAATTACGGAACAAGCAAAGAGTTTATGCTCTCTAGTCCATTGTTTAAATTGGATTGCTACAAATGAGGATTGAAACACCGCTGTGTCCAAACTCTACATAACTAAACTCTGTTTTAGTAATTACTGAACCGGGGTGTCAATTAGTAATCACACCCTAAAAGAAAACAAGACCCTAAAGGCAATTAATTGTTTATGGAAAACTTAGATATTAAATTTTTTGAAGTATCTGAGCTTAATAAGTGTGTTTTTCATTATTTTATTTTTGTCTCTGTGAATTTATTAAATTCTTCTAACTTTTTAGGGCTCTAATTTGTGGATTAGAATCTAAAATACTAATTTCACAGTAGCACCTACTGAGATGGTCCTCAGAGGCAATTTCAGCTGTCCTTTGTCTGACTCAGATGTCTCTCCAACCCAGGACAATGCTGCTGTCATTTCCCCTTATGGGAGAAAATCTAATGTTATGGCCACAGGAACACCTGGGTATATAAGCCAACATTATGTGCTTCATTTCGAAAGATAGATCTTTCATTTCTAAGCAGTACGTTTCTAAGCACCATAATATTTTATCTCTTTGTTTACATTTCAAGGAATTTAGAGCTAAATTCTCTAAATATGGAGAGAGAAATATAGGTATGATAATGTCTCTAAAGTCCAAGACCATACACAAATGAAATATCCTCATTAGGACTGCAAAAGCATCTCTCAGTAGGAGAGAGGAGAATTAAAAGGCTGTGGTGTTAAATGATACTGCTCTTCTATCTGGGAGATCATACTCAGTTTGAAATATGCAACAATTCCAATTCAGTTACAACCACAGGTCTAAGGACAAGAAAAAACCTGAGAGATTTCAGAACTCATTCTTTACCTCTTCATTTTAGGAAAGTTTTTTTTGACTTCATCTCTGTAGGAATTTGTGAGGACCATGACTGTATTCCTACATCTTTGTGAGAAAATAATGCTTTTAATAATTCTCTAAAAGTTAAAGACAAGCACCCAAGCCTTTCATCTGTAATAATGAGTCCATCCTGTTCTTAAAATATCTTACAGAGTTTCCATCCTTTGGTTTATTAATAAACTTTGAGATAAATCTTTTTAAATTCTGTACTACTGTGTCTGAAAAAGAGGGGATTAGAAAGAGCAGAAAAACAACTTTCTAGGAGCAAGACTTAAGAAGAAACTGTTAAGTGGATCTTGTGTCCCTAATTTTTTTCATGCTAATCAAGATAAGTCCAGAGTCTGCCCCAGGCTATCTTGCTCAAAGAGCAAAGACACAAACAGACATTGTGTTTTCCAATTACAGGATTGCAACTATATTGATTGCCAAAGGGTATCTGTAGTTTAAGAATAATATAAAGCATATGAATTATTTAGAAAACTTGATTAGTTATCTCTGATTTTGAACACTGAGGGTTATTAAAAATCAGAAGATGTAAAGGTGTGTTCTACTTTGTTTAAAATTATTTGAATATGGTTTCCTCACAAAGAACAAAAAAAACCCCACTTTTGAAATACATGATAGTTTTTCTGTCTGTGTTAATTGCTGCAGTCAAAGAATTTGCACAAAATGTCAACGTCAGGTTTGCAAACCTTTAACTTCTGTATTTTAGAAATGAGTTTGTATATGCATCATCTGTGGAAACTAGGGCCGATTAAAAACTGTTGTGGCCTTTTTAATTAGAAAATTCTGATGAATAGAAAATAATTTTTAGGAGTTTCCTCAGACCAGGAAAGAAATCCAATCAAAACCAGACTGATTTTGTGGCTGCCAGTATCTAGACTATTATTTGGTGTTAAGAAAAAAAAAAATTGTAGAATATGGACTAATAGAATATGGGTTACAGTTTAACAGATGCCATGTAAGTTTTCTAGTATTTCCCTCATCTAGGTTAATTTTCCAAAGCTCTTCTATGATACCTGTTCAATTTAAATATAGTCAAAGAATCAATGTAATACAGAATTGAACCCTTCCTCTTCTATAAATCTACTAGTGGCTTATATGTAGAGCTTTTCTAGGAATGCTTTCTTGGAAGAATTTTTAACACAAGACTTCTGATATCTTGTTTTCCTCACAGTGGACAACAGAAGAGCGTTTAAAATCTGTTCACAGAAAGAGAACATATCTCTTGCTCATCTGTACTAAAAACTAATACCTTTGTTGCCTATAATTTCTTTAAATTAACTGGAGATCTGTTTGGTTTGAGAGTATGGGCAGAGTTCCTTGAATTGACTAAATTTGCAAGTGTGAAATACCTAGCCAATAATTCTGTAGCTCGCAATTAAATTACTCTCCTCTGTTCAAAAATGACAAGAAACTAATAACTAATTCAGAATTTCTTTGCCTCCCAACTCACTAATGATTTGAAGAGTGCACTTTTTTTAATTTAAGCAATACACTTCAGTGTCAAAACAATTCTAGTGTCACCCTGACAGGTATTATTTTGTGAGTACAATAAGACAGAAATAAAAAGAGTTATTGTGTTCAGAAATTTTGTGAAACTTCATTCTCATATGCATTGTCTTTGGATTAATTGCTTCCTTAAAAAGTAACAAGTTCAATTCATTAAAATTAAAACAAAATATTGAATAATTTTCTTAATATTGCAGTTTACAATGCTTTTACACTGTTGGTAAAAGTATAGGATAATGAGTATAGGATAAAATATGCTAAAGTTGCAGTTGTTTTAATTCACTTAGGACTGTAATGACATTTAGAGAAAACAAACATTTTACAGAAACATTTTTAAAAAATTCTGATAAAAACTATAACTTACATCTTTGCAAGAATGGAATGGAATGGAATGGAATGGAATGGAATGGAATGGAATGGAATGGAATAGGATAGGATAGGATAGGATAGAATAGAATAGAATAGAATAGAATAGAATAGAATAGAATAGAATAGAATAGAATAGAATAGAATAGAATAGAATAGAATAGAATAGAATAGAATAGAATAGAATAGAATAGAATAGAATAGAATAGAATAGAATAGAATAGAATAGAATAGAATAGAATAGAATAGAATAGAATAGAATAGAATAGTGCAGTTACAACAATCACCTAGCTCAACTGCCTGACCGCATGAAGTGTGACTGAATGTTAAAGCATATGATTATGGGTGTTTTTGTGATGCCTCTTGAACATTAACAAGCTTGGATCATCAACCACCCCTCTAGGAAGCCTAGAGTGTTTGAAAAGTGCTTGTCCAACCTCTTGTTAAAAAAAAAAGCTTCCTGATATCCATTCTGAATCTCCCTGGATGCAACTTTAATGCATTCCTGCACATTCTGTCACTGGATACCAGGGGGAAGAGTTCAGCACCTCACTCTCCATTTTCCCCCCTCAGGAAGATCTAGAGAGCAAGAATCTAAATTTGGTGTTTAATTAGACCCATGAGTATGATACAGCATAACAGGATCCTAGAGATTACAAATAACTTTAGAAGTTTTGATATATAACATAACACGTGTCATTAGACATATGCCAGAGGAAAACAAAATGTCCCCTTCCTTTACTTCAGACTTGTCATGAAGGATTGAGATGAGGGAATCTTTTTTCTCTGTTTGGTGTGCTGCTGTTCTTGAAGGTTTATTGCAGTATTTGGAAAAGCAAAATATTTATACAAAAGGAACAGCAAAGTATTTCACTATCAAAAGACAAAAGGTGAAAGGAGAAAGTGTACATCATAATTTTCTCAGTCTCGTCTTCTATTCAGCTATCTAAGACACAGTGGAGTTAATTAGAATGTTTTCACAAGCGAGTTGAGAAAGGTGGATCACAGAGGCTATGGGTTTAGAAATGTTATTAAGTTTGGATTCATGCTGGCTTCTCTTGCTTATAATGCGCCTTTCTAAAGCTTTAGTTTCTAACAAAACTGGAACTGCAGTCACAGCAACAGCAGGAACAGATTTCCAAGTGTAAAACAGTCTTACCCTTCCCCAATTACAGTTGTGTGTTTGCTGGTTCTGGTACTGTATAGCAGTGAAGTTAACAAAGATGAAGAAAATATTAAAAGGTCAGCAGCTCAGACTTTAAGCAACTGATTGGGAAATAAGTGTGTGTATGAAAAATCTTGAAATTTGTAAATAATATTCCTTAAAAATGGGTAATATCACTTCAAAAGGAAGCTGTCAGCACAGACCTACTGCAGAGGACAAAAGTGTGTCAAAAGGCTTCACAGCAAGGAAGAATTTATGGAGAAACTGACAGGTCCCCATCTTCCTGACAGACTGCTGGCATCACACGTACAGCATCACACCGGAGAATCTCTGATTCCTCAGGGATTGTGTAGGCAGTCTGTGCTGTACACATATGACTACTGACTTCCTGTCTGTATCAGGAAAGACAGGAGTCCTTATATCAGGCTGATGCCCTGTGACATTGAGATCCATTTCCCAAGGTGATACCTCCTGTCTGATGACCTCAGTGGGAGCTGTGAGCCTGTCCCTATCAGGGCTCCTGTGGCTGCAGAGATTGCTTTTATGCTTCTGCATCCTATCCTCCAAATAAACTTGTCTCTGCTTGGTGACTCCTGAAGGAAATGCCAGTTGTTACTGAAATCTTTGAATGGCTATGGAGCACACATTCACTAAATCTAAAACAGAAAAGAGAGAGGAAAAATAGAACTGAAAAGCAGCGCAGTAAACTAGTACATAACTGAGCTAGAATGAGAAAGACAGATGCTTGGTGACATTCCTCTTGTCTCAACCTGACTATTTGCTGACTGTTCTGACATATCAGATATTCACAGCCATATGAGAGTTGGCTAGGTCTGAAGCAAATATGGCCAGGAAGCGATACAACTGTATTACCTCAAGCTCATGTATCTTGCTGCTCTACGAGGCTGATTAACTCAGCATCTGATACTAAAGCCAGCTCAGACAGTGAGACTTCAGACCATGAACAGTAGCAAAATTTCCAGGGTTTTAAATGAGTTTTCCTGTAAATGCTTATGCATTCTGATGCTGTTTACCATTTTTGGAAGGTTTTTCTTGATTTCTTGATTGATTTACATAAGTATATAAATCCACCTAATCTTTACTTTTATTGCTCAATGCAGCTTGGCCCTTTTCTGTAGCAAATTGTTTATAGCCTTTAACTACACTATATGTCATCAGAACATAAGAATATAGTTTTGGGGTTGTAAAGTAAGTATACAGCACACAGTACAGCCCTTGACCTTGCTTTGAACAAGCTGCATCTGGAACTTGCGTCACTGACTCAGTAGCAGCAGTTAGAATATTCGGCTGGGCTATCAGTTTTCTCCTAAGTGCTTTCCACTTGACATGGTTAACTGAACTTAACCATGTTAACTTCATGCAGTAATTTTGGATGTAAGTGATAAGATGACTGTGGTTCACTCCACTGCTCTGACATCTTAACCAACCAGAGTTGATACGAGAAAATCAAATTAGTTCATTTGTTTTATGCTCAATTATTTAGATATGAAGTTTTCTGAGTGGCTAATGTGCCACAAACATCAATGGCTGATAATTACAAGCAACTCCAAAATAACAGGATAATTTCTCAAAGTGGAAACTTTAGGGTAATTTCAATATGCCATGAAAAAATGTTTACTAAAGCAAATGATCAGAAAATGGCAATTGCTTAGTGCAACTAAGTGCAGCTTCTTACCTGATACAGTTTATTGATTTTCCTTGGCAAGTACTAGAGGACTTCACTCCCTCTGCGTAACCTAATGACTTTGGTAATTTAGGATGCAGTTAAACGCTGCATTTAGGAATGGAAAGAACCAACTTTGCCACATAGCTGAAGCAATTCCCAGTTACATCTTTTCCCCACTCATGACCTGCTCCTTCAGAAAGTCTTACTGTTTTTTCCCAACTGCATTATTTCTTGTGTTTTACTTCATTTTTGTATGTTCCAGAACATTGATTCGAGTTAACTCTTTTCAAAACCCCTTTATCTACTTTATCTATTTTCATGTAGCTCTGTGGTTTGGGGATTTTTTGCAATCCTTTTTTTCCTGAAATCAGGAAACATAAACTTTCCAGCTTTCTAAATCCGCTATTAAAGTACATATTATTCTCATAGATTAATGATTTTTCAATTTAAAGAATAATCAAATAAAAATACTTTTAAAACCATGTAATAAAAAAATTCTAATATTCTCCAAGGCAATAAAATTCTCTCTCACACTGTCCCTATATTTTTAACTGTGATTGTGGACAAATGCAGTAGACACGTGCAATTATTCCTTCTTTTTGAATTTCCTATGTAATCCTAGTATTTGTCTCTATTAAGGGGAAAAAAAAAAAAAATTATTCTTAAAATGAAGCAGACTGATCTTTGCCAGCAGCAGCTACTCTGCCATTCATGTATGTAAAGTTCAGATTAAGTACAGCCACTTGAGAAGAAAGAAAATAAATGAACAAGAGGTCCTAACATCTGACAAAGTTCTTGGGGATAATATTTATCCTATGTGACCTAAGCAAAATCACTCATGTCTTTTATAACTCTTACAGCAAAAATAGGATAATTGTGTACATGGACTTGAACAGAAAAGAGACATATTTCACTTTTCATGAAGAGGGTTGAAAGGGCAAAAGTCTAGACAGAAATAAACAGGTGCAATATGTATAAGAATTAGTTTGAAAATTGCAACAAGTAAACCTACTAACATAGGTCTGAAAATTGACTGAAATTCAGACTGAGTTTTTTACATATAAGTTGCCATGAGATAAAGTAATATTGATGGAACATCACCTTCTGCTTGACCTTAACTATAGCTGGTGAGTAGAACTGGGGAAGAGAACTATGCAAGTTACTTAAGAAGCAAACAAAAAGGGAAAAGGACAATTTGAGTGGTAGGTTAAATGAATAACAGCCAGAGAACTCCAGCTTAGAGAATCTGAAATACTGACAGTATTGCAAACATGCAACATTATTAGCCAGAAGTTTCTGCAACACGGTGTATGCAAACCTGAGGTTGTGGAACAGATTATATTTACAACATTGAAAGGTTTGATGAGACAAATAAATAAGAGCATTTGATCTTCACAGTGTATAAGTGTAGTAGCAGGCTGCAGATATTTTGGAGGGGAGACATTAAGAGTTCTTCGAAGAAGAGAGGAGGGAGACCTGGAAAGGAAAAAAGAACAAAACTGACCAAATAAATGAAGTCTAAAAGAATTGATAAATACTTTGCAATGTCAATAGTATATCAGGTTTTTGAAAATCTATGAAACCTATTTGAAAAATATAGGCAATTATACTGATAATTCTACAGGGCTAGATTTTACATAGGTAAGGATGGAAGAAAAATAAAATGCATAGGTATCATGTGGAATATATAATATCTATAATAAAATGTGTGCAAGTACTTTTTCTAAATAATATCATTATTTTCAGGTGGCCAGTTCTAGCCACTTAAACCATAGTATCATTACAAAAAACTATGTGACAATTATATAATGTAAAACAGACTGGAGGTCAAAAAAGGTTTAAATATGTGATAAACTGAAGCAGGTGGACATTTGAGACAAAAAGTTATTATTTTTTTGTCTCTTCTTTTAATTGAAAAATCCAGTCAGTATGTTAGACCTAAAGGTCCTGTCAATATGGACTGAGGAAATATTCTACAATTAAATAATTTTTGTGACTTTAAGAGATCAATCAACAATGTTTATCAATTTGAGTATGAGATATGGTCCAGGAGTTCACATTATAAAATACATATTTTCAATTAAGGTGTTTCATTGTCCAGACATCAGAATGCCTGATTTGTAGAAATATCTGAGATTCCAAATTTTCTTAGAAGCCTTGTCATTGAATTCACTTTGGATGATTCCAATATTTCTTTAAAGTAGAGGAACTTTTAAAAAAAAATTTAGGAATATATACCATAAAATAAACTTAGAAATGAAATGGTGGTTACCAATGAACTTGTTTTACAACATAAAATATACCAACAAAGTTATCACCCACCATGGAAATATATGTTCTCATGGGCTATTTTCCATAGAAAATTTTTCAACTACATTTTATTTCATTTACGTCTTTATAATGTCAGTGTAACAAAGGAAAAAAAAAAAACAAAACTAAATCCACATCTATTCATCTATTAATTGCCTCTGGAAACTAAAATACCCAATTACTCAAATGAAAGGAAACAAACAGCATTCATGACAGCTAAAACTTTTCAAGGAATTACAAAAAGCAATAAAATTGTACATCAAAAACTTGAGCAATATCTAGACTTCAATAATCTATACTTTCTTTAAGTCAGGGCAATTCTTATATATATTCAGATGAGCAAATGGATATGATGTTTTGTCAAACTACACAGAAAACAAGACAGAAAATTAAGAAAATAAGTGAAAAAATAATTTATGAAATAACTTCTTTCTCACAGTTTCTCCAAATAGTATTTATCTTATTTTCTTAGTTGTTACAAAGGTATTTATTCCAGTGCCTCTGCTAGAGGACTTAACTATTTTAACATAGAAACAGAACACCTAGGCAGTGTAGCACAGATATGAAGAAATGTATTTTCATGAAGGTAAAAAAAATATATGGATGTACAGATTTATAATCATTGACTGGTTAGAAAGTACTATAATTATATTCAAGAATTAGAGAAACGAGATCCTAAAGACAGAGGAATTAACCAAAGAAGATAAAATGAGGTGCAATTTAATTTAAAAATCCTTGTTCTTGATTTCACAAGTAAGGATACTGCGATAAACGCTGTTTTAAATGAAGTTCAGTGGAAGAGGCTTTACATGTCTTTAAGAAAATTACATTTTTTGCTGTTTATGAAAATATCATATATAAATATTTATCTTGAGTTTTTAGCAAAAAGGGTAATTGATTGTTAGGGTAGTTGATCAGAGAGTCATAACAAGGAGACAAAAATATTGCTTCCTCCTTAGAGTTCCCATGAAGTACAATACTGTTCAATTGTGATAAAGAAAATAAACATTTTTACATGCAAAGCAGATTTTACAACACTTTCTCAGAATCACCCTGAAACAGTGCTTTATATATTTTGTTGCATGTGTTTCAAAATAATAAAATTAGGGCATGAACTCAAACCAAGACTTAAATTCATAGTACTAGAGCACTGGTAATGTCTCATTGCAAATTTATTATCCTAGAATAATGGAAAGATTGCAGAATGCACTCTCACAGCTCCTGGTCCTTGTGGATGAACTCTTGTTATTAAGAAAATCAGGGAAGGAACATTTTGTGTCTTATAATCATCAGGAAATAAAACACAGGTTTTTTTAATAATGTACGTAACAATAAAGTAGGACATGACATTCTTAAATTCATATAAGGATTCCCTGGGATTTTTTTTTTTTAAATAATAAAAATGGGAAATTTTGACTATGTCTGTGATATTACAAGGGGTTATTTTGACTTTTGTTTTTTTGGTTGGTTGGTTGATTGGTTTCTTGTTGTTGTGGTGTTTTTTGTTGTTTTTTGGGATATTTTTTGTGTTGTTGGTCTTCTTCTTGTTTTGTTTTGTTTTTGGTGGGTTTTTTTGGTGGTGTTTTTTTTTGGTTTTGAGACTGTGGAAGATCTCTTTCTAGTCCTACTGAGTAGTTCTGTGTTGTGTATGGCACAGATCTGAAACTAAGAAGGAAGCTAGTGATCAACTTAAAAAGTCAATGAAAAAACCCACAAGACAAGAAAACTTCCACAGTATCACTTTTCTACAAGAAAATGTAAGTATTGCCTACAAATTTGATATTCAGATTGTCACTCATAAAAAATCAAGATCTTGGCTATAGTCTAAACTTGAATAGAGGTTTGAAACTTTTTGTACTTTAAAAATGAACAGACAAATGGATCCAAAGTAAAATTTATCCCATATAAAATAGGGCCATAGACATCTGTGTCTGTCTGAAGCAAACAGAAGAATCATGTGAAATAATTTGCCTCAGTTGCTTATTAACACTGTGATTGATAGGCAAAAACATAGAGATATCAGCAGGGTATTCATTAAATTGAAAGTAATGTTTGGGGTTTTCAACTAAATCTAGATTTATTAATATAAATCTGTGATTTAAAGAAAAGTAGCTTTACTAGAACTAGAATTTTAATATTCTTCAGAGTGAGCTATGGAGGATAAGAGAATCCATTTCAATATCTTAAACTGAAACCTAAACTAGAAAATTGGAACTGTTACATGGTTAGAATTTACAGACCTTTGGGAATTATCTCAGCAAAAATTTGAGGGACCTCTAGATACCCAGATTATAGGATTAATTAACATATATTTAAGTATTTAGTGGTACAGTATTAAAATTAAGGGAAAATATTGAGTTTGCTTGTTTTGCTGGCATAGTTTGAAGGGGAAAAAACAAAGTCCAATATTACATGAAAATTGTAAAACCATAGCAAAACCATTCTTCTTAAAATAATAGATCCAGTTAGATAGTTTTCAACTAAATCCTTTCTTGTCAGAAAAACACAACTTCTAATAAATGAAAAATGTTAATTATAATGGTCTCAATTTTCCATTTAGATGCTATAACATTAGTAATATTAGCTTTCATAAGCTTGAAATCTTTAATTTCTTTATATCTCTCAACTGGCTTTCAATCCCTTATCATATAGAGTATGAGTTATTTTTGTTTCCTATCATGTTTCTCTTCTTACCCATAATCTGTCACAAAACGATGAAAGGTCAACTTCTACATCTGTATAGTTATGATACCAACATTTATCACTCACTGGTTAAACTTATAAACAAACTCTTTGGCAGAGTCTCCCACTCTGAGCTCCTATAACTAAACTGCCTCGTTGTCATAGAGAAAAATTGTTCACCTCACAAAGCTCAAATCAGATCAGGACCGGGAAGGAAGTAAATGACACATAATTGTCTGCAAGTCAGACCCACCAGTCT
Source organism: Poecile atricapillus (assembly GCF_030490865.1). NCBI lineage: Eukaryota > Metazoa > Chordata > Aves > Passeriformes > Paridae > Poecile > Poecile atricapillus. The sequence goes on from NC_081251.1 coordinate 27,872,538, forward strand.
CGTTTTTTCCTGGGCTAACTCCAGTGTTTATCAAAATTTTTCTTTTCTTTTGTGCTGTACGTGGGGGATTCTGATCAATAAGGGATACCTTGCCATTCATATGGATAACAACTACCCCAAAAGTAGTGTCATTAGCTGTGGAAAAGTAACCGCTACAATATATAATAAATATCTACTTTTTAGGGTTTTGGTTTTTTTAGTATTATATGCCAATAAGATGGTTGTTAATGGCACTTCAATACAATTCTCTTATAGAAACTGTGGAGATATATAGTTTAATTGATATTCATGTTGTAATATTAAGATCATACATCCAGTGAAATCCTATATCAAAATGGATGAGCTTAGTATTTGAACAGTTTGAGGATTTGCTTTTTTTTCTGTTAGTATTTTCTTTCAGAATATTCATGCCAGAGGGAGCCCTAATATTTTACTTCCTGTTCTAAACTGAAATGCAGACATATTTTGTCAAGATATCCCCATCATACAGAAACTATTTCTCATTAGTTATTACTGAACACTGTCACAGAATATCTTAAATATACTATTTTTCTCTTGTATTTTATCAGTTTAATGGGAAATAGACAACTTTACTGGTGGAACTGGTTTCTACATTATCCACGTTAGAGACTTAGTTTAAACTGTCTCTGGTTTGGTCCTATGAGATTAGCAGCTGTCAACAGTTGGTATCCATTGGATATGGAATCCCTCTTCCATGTTATTTTTATCTAAAAGGAACTCAGCTTCACCAGTCTGGAAGCATTCTGCATAGTAAACCAGGGTGTTGGTGAAGATAATGGGGAAATGGACAGTTTCTGAACTATGACACTCATGAAGAGGCACCTGTTACAAAAGACTGGCTCATAAAGGTGTTCTACTATTTAATTTTATTTTCTCATTAAAATACCTTTTTTTTTTTCCCCTAAAAGGCAAAAGGCAATAGGTTTAAAAAGGCTTTAGACAGATTTCTGCAGCTACAACTGCATTTTTTCATCACAAATACCAGAATTTAGATAAAGGTCATAATTATGTAGATGTGGTGCTGCTGCTAAGCGCACCTTTTCTAAATTCCAGGCAACTTTTCTATCATCCATTAGAACTTTGTCCACTGATAAGTGGAAGATGTAGAGGGGAAAGTCAAAGGATCACAGAAAATTGATTACATGTGTTTAAATTAGAAACCTACATGTGATGTTTCCTCTGCAAGGACATCGTAATTGATCTTTAATTGTTTGGAATTTGTTGCTAAATCCTACGGCAAAACAGATTGTTAGAAAACCTAGTGAATATAAAGAATAATAATTGCTTATCACTAAGTAGAAAACACATTTGGTTGAAGTGCATTAAATTTTTGAAGAAGTAACATGAAAGAATAAAGAGACTTTAGGAATCCTTTCATAAGGAAATGGTATGAGGTGTTTTGTAACAAAGTGCAAGAGCAGCATTAAATTTTGTTTGTATACCTAACAGAAATTTTCAAATTTCATGGTTAGAGACGTGAGATGACACAGTGAGCTACGTTAGTGTCAAGCCCAAGGCAGTACTGCTACAGCACCTTGGGAATGTAAAGGATGGACAGAGGGCAGAGGGAGCCTCACATAATCCATTGCATAAACCAGCTTTGCACATATAATACACATATATGATAAAAAGAATTAAACAAATTCTATATCCAAATGTACTGATTAACAATCTAATTTCTAAAGAAAAGTTTGTCCCCAAATTTTACTTGATAGATGGTTATTATATATATATATATATATAAAAAATCCTTCTCACTCACAGCTCCTTAGACTCTAAATCCTAAGCTAATGTTGTTGGTTTCAGGAAAATACCTTTAAAAAGAGATCTGGGTGATTAAATAATTGAAAATTTATAGAAATTATTCTGTTCAAATTCAAAAAAGGGATTTAGATTTTCCTTGATGCATCCTGAAAACTGTCATTCCAGTGTCCTAATGTTCTAAAAAATTTTCCCTACGTGTTCTGCTTTACAACATCAAAGTTTGCATTAACTCTCCCTACTGAATTTTCCTGTACCTTGCTTAGAAGGTGTCAGAACACAAATAATGGTAGTGATAGTCTACATGTATTTACTATGGACTTCAGATACATGGAAGCACAAAAATTAGCATTAGTGTTATTAAACTCACTAAATTCTAAATGCTGTATGGTTTTGGATACAATTTTATACTGAAACATTGAACTTCTCTCAAGGGTAGTTACCTCTGTTTACTTTTGGCTGCCTCAGCTCACTGACATCCAAACACAAAGAAAAGCCATGTTTGCATGGGAGTAAGGATTTCTGTCTAGTAGAATATAGAAGCTAAATGCATGTGAATCAATTCTTCTCAAAAAGGGGAGATAATTAAATCTGAGGTCTTTACCTTCAGTGTGAAAGTTTTAAATCCCAAGCTCTGCTTGATTAAAATTTGGGGGGGGGGGGTTGTTGTTGGTGGTGGTGTTAATTTTTTTCAACTTTATTCTTTTTATTTTCTTCCTTTTCCTTTCTTTCTCAGATAATATTTTTTTTGTGAGTGTACAAGACAAATCTGAAAAAAATTCAGCTTATCTTCCAAGGTAGAAAATAGCATCTCTAACATCTCTAACATGAAGTTGTAGTTCACGTTGCTCTTTATTCAAGGATGACTTTAGACTGGGGTGCCTGCCAGTGTTTTCTGCACAGGTTAAGAAAATATGATCAAAGGGAGAAGCAAGAAGTGGTCAAAGGTACACTTTACATTATTTCCCCTTCTGTCTAGCCTAAAATGTTGTGTTTTCCTATAAAGCTTCAACTATACAATGTAACTCCCTCATTCATATGATTATTTTTAATATTTCTCCTTCTAATATTTTATCTAGGTTAGCCACACATACATATCCATGAACTCTCATATTTTTAAATGTTTGGTGTTTTATAGGTAATTAGTCAATCTTTTAATTTGATTATTACTACTGGAAATATCAAGCAAAAGCAGAAATTACACACTGAATTTGTTATATATAATTTCTAAGGAAAAAATTACAGTACATTGATAAACATATAAGTATATATTTGCTTCAAGAGATTTGTATTTGCTATAATAATTAATATGAAATATTAATCTGGTGCATTTATAAGTATTTGTACACATATTTTTACAATAAATTAATCTAAAGGATAAAAAAACAATAGTTCTGCAAGACAGAAATTTTGCTTTCTACAATAATCCACCCATTAAATAGGAAGTGTTTCTGGGCATTTATCCAATTAGCAACCCTTTTACTCCTGTTTTATATTCTATTGAGTAGAACAAAAATAGACTAGGATTTTGGTTGTGTGACTTCAGAATTTCTCTCTTACAGGAGATAGCTCTACAAGGTAATTGATCTAAATTGCAATGTCAGATGGCCACTGGTAGGATTCCAGGACTCTATTAAGCTTTCCAGGCCAGATTTAGATTGTTTCAGATCACTTTGATCTTGAAATAAAATAGCTATTCAGTTCAGGAAATACTCATGGTTTAGACGATACAAATGATAATTAACCTGCATTCTTTACACTGAAGACACTGAAGAAATACTTCTAAGTTATTGATAGCAAAACAGAAATAAATTCCTCTTCTACTGATAAAAATGGTGACAAATCAAACAGTTACCTATGCAAATCAAGAGCCTCACAGAAAAAAAATATTCACAAAGAAGGAAAAAAGAGATGTACTTTGTAGTAGGGTTTATCACCATAAAGACTTACATGAAAGGGTTCTGCTTTTTAAGAGAATCACAGTTTACAAAGAGGTATGCCTTTGTATAGAGAAATAAAAAAAAGAAAACCAAAAAAAAAACTCCAACAAACCCAAAAGTGAAAAAGAAAGGAAGAAAAACAGAAAGAAAGAGAAAAGAAAAGAAAAGAAGATAATAAAAAGGTCAGAATAACATTAGTTTGGGGAAGGTTAAAAAGAGTCTTGAAAGACAAATTAGTATGTAAAAAAAAATGTAAAAACTCTCCTTAAATTGTATAAAAGAAGCCCCTGAATAAAGCAAATTAACAATCTAAAATGGTTCTGAAATTGCAATGTGACTGTGTGACTAAAGATATGAAGATTTTTATTCAGGGGCAAACAAGAGGGCAATGTCCATAAAACACATACCACACAAAAGCCAAAAGGCAGGTAACCCCAAAAGTTCAGTAAGCATAAAAGTTACAGCAGAACAATTAAGGATTAAAATATAAAACTAACCATCATGGCAGGAAAATGTTTAGATTTGCCAAAAGAGTAGATTAATCTTATTTTTACAGGGACAGCCATGGACTTAGAACACACTGAGAAGCACTTACTGTTTCCCGTTATCACAAAAATTTTGTTTCTGATTCAGAAGGCAGGAATTGCACATGGCAAATTGGAGTTTCAGTAAGACTCTACTCAGTGTGAGAGTGAGATAACACAGCTTTAGATGATCTGGTTCCCTGTTATGTCTTTCATCACAGTGAAAAATTTACATTACATTTGCAATAATATGTACTTGAAGAGCATGACCCTGAGTTTAGCTCGGTTGGTTAGAGGATGGTGCTAAGAAGGCAAAAGTCATGAATTTGATCCCCATATGGGCCATTCATTTAGGAGCTGGACTTTATGATCCTTCTGGGTCAACTCAGACTATTCAGTGATTCTGTGCTGGTACAAAGAAGATTCCTATAATAACCTCAAAAAGGGGTGGAGGAATGGAAAAAAAAAAAAAGGTGAAAAAGAAAAATGTTATGCAGCAGAATTATACAGAGCCAGAGAGGTATTTTCTTGTCATATCACACTAAAACAATTTTTTAGTTTTATCAGATCCATGTCTGCAAAAATTATTCCTCCCACTCAAAGACAGAATTAAGATAGTTAAGGTAATGCAATGTCCGAGGATTTAAAGACTTACACTTTTAAGAAAAACTTATAGGTATACATAATAAAAAAAAAATACTGAGCATAAATCACAATCTTTCCATTATTCTGTGAAGTGGTATAACTTCAAACTACTTTTCTTGAAGAGTTGTTTATTCATCCTAGATTTTTTGTTATCCCTGGAAAAAAAATCAGTTTCATAAACAAATAATTCACTTTTAAATTTATTTATTCTTTCACCTATAAAATTTTCTTTGAATGTGAAACCTTCCTGGTCTGCTTCAATTGCCTTAATATGAGGTATTGTAGAGTAATAGCTCTACTGGTGAGTCACATCAAATATATCGTAAGGACCTGTCCTTTGGATCAGGAGATCAGAGACCAAACATCTCAGACAATACTCTGGAGAGTAATTCTTTCTCCTAGAGGTTCAACAAACACTTGTGTGTTTTCAGCCAGGTTCTATAGCTGCAGCTGCTGAGATTTTTCTCTTTAGAATATGTAATAATTTGATAAATGCTGGGTATAAAAAAAGTGTAATATGGGTAATGGGTAGGCTAACTGCAGAAATACTTGTTCAAAGTTATGCCTTAAATTGTGTTCAGATAAAATATCAAACACTGTAAATGTAACAGCCATCTGAGAGGTGCTACATCTGTGTTTGTTTGGTTTGGCTTGTGCTTTTGTTTTGTTTTTCTTTTAACTCTAACATACGTTTAGTATTATAGGAAGTAAAAGGAAATAGTTCTTTGTACAACCTATTTCAGCTGTAAGGAGAATAAATAACAGTTCCTCTAAAGACTACAACTTGGAAATTTCCTAGGATATAAAAGTTAAAATCCCCATAAACATGGAAAAAAAAAAATTAAAATAGACCTTAGATTACAGACGGTTTTGGGATACATAAAGCTTCATTCTTTAGTGATTAAAAAAACCAGAGATCAATAAATAAACAAACAAACAAACAAATAAATAAATTTCACTATTATATAATGTGATTATTATAATTAATTTTAAAACTTCCAACAGCTTCTGCTCTCCTTTTTATGACTCCAAAACTTAAAACAAGCTGAATGTGAAGTATCCCTGTGCTTTCCAGAAGAGGGGGCTTGATATGGAAAGTAATTGCAAAATAAATGAGTTTAACTTAAATCTTCTTTTACCTTATGAACTCTAACTTTGACACACACGGGCTTGTAATTCCCATGGAAATTACCATTTTCATTTTAAGAAAAAGCTGATTACACAAGAAAAAGCAAATAAGGATTCAAAAGGAAGAATAGCATTTTGGTGATTGAGGTAAAAGTAATTGAGGTATATTATACTATGATATATATTACTGAAAACATATTTTTCACTGCACACCATTCATGTTTGAATTTCTAAATGATGGCTGCAGTCCTCCTAGGCTAGAATATTAGGGGCAAAATGTTGGTTCTTGCATGTGTACATTCGGAAGATTTTGCCAAGATGGTAGAACCCCACTTTTCCAGACACAAAGTTTCCTTAGGGGTTCTTCCTCAGGGATTCTAAGGGTCCTTCAAAGCAGATGAAATCTATGCTCTGACCATGAAGATATTTTCAGATTATTTTTAAGCAAGTAACCTGGAAGACACTGAGTCATGGAAGTCTGTGGAGGCAGTTTTGTAGATGGTGCCTCCAAAATATTTTAAATGGCACAATACATCCTGCTGCTATGATAAGATGTGCTTACTTCCAAAGAATTGTTAAAGAAGTTAAATGTGGATTTCAGATTATATAATCGTGCATCATATGGGGGACTGTACAATAGCTGTTAGGGGTTTCAACATGGGCAACCAAAATAAATTTGGTAAGTACTGAAGTGTTAGACCTAAGTATGCGTGAAGGCACCCTATAAAACTATATCATGATTCACACAAAGCCACACATTAAGTTATGTTATATTACAGTCATAAAATGATTTGGGTTGGAAGGGATCTTTTTAAAGTTCATCTAGTCTAACCCCATGCCCCCAGCCACCACCACAGGACATCTTTTCCTAGGTGTCAAGGTTGCTCAAAGCCCTCATTCAACCTGTTCTTGAGTACTTCCAATAATATTAGACATGGCGCTAAATGGTGCTGCAATTGACATGTCTCTGAATTTAATAGTGGTATATGTGATTGAAAATTTGCTTAAAACTGATTAAAGCTGTAGAACTATTTTTTAACTCTGCTTCTCTGTTTTTCTATTTCACAGGGTAAGACACTTTGCAATCAACACTATTTATTGAAAATGAAAAATATGTAAAATTGCAAATCCATAAAAATAGACAGAAAATAAATAGAGAACATCTGCCCATTTCAGTTCATGAACTGAGCTCCGCCAATCACTGAACTGAATGCTGCACTGAGTGTAGGATGTAATAGCACAGAGTGAAGTGCTCTTGGCAAAGCAGCTGGGCTGAATCAGAGCTGTCGACCTGTGGTCACCAAGATGAGAAGATCCTACTGCTGCTGCTTATCTTTCCTCATATTTTCTCTCAGATCTCTTGCATTTATTGGCAGAGGATATTTCCTTTGGACCCCTTTTTCCTGATATTTTAGATGTGTGCAGTGAGAATATACTGTAATTTACAATGTAAATTAATTTTGCTGTTTTCTTAGTTTTCTTAGTTTAAGCTTCAATGAATTTTCAAGTATTTTTTTTGTCAAAAAACAAACAACTATAATTATTTTCTTCTTTGGGTAAAATACTGTGGAAATTATATTTCAAGTGACAAGAAAAGAGAATAAAAGAAAGGGAAATACAAGTATATAATAATACATGTTCTTGAAGTAATAAATTTTTTAATTAAATTTGATAATAGTTAAAGTCTCTGTAATTTTAATCCAGTACTGTACCATGTGAAATATACAGAATTATAGGGGTTTTTTATTTGCTTTAGGGTTGCTTTTGCCAAAATGAGTACTTCATCCATGAGTAATACTCAAATACAGTAAGAACTCTGACATGATATTTCTATTACAGAATAGCACTTTATAATTCACTTTATACTATTTCTTTTCCTAAAACCTTTACTTACTAAAATGGTCCCAAAAGTTCTTCTTTTATTACTATCTGGGCTCCTAATTCAATACAGTTGCTATGCCATTTACATATTTTCCTGTTAATGGAAATGTCTAGACACATGCTTTGTTTTTCCTTCCTTAAAGTATTGAAAGTAGTAATTCCAATGTAGTAAAATTATTTTAAAAACTTACAGGAATTTTTTCATTTTTATCAAAAACTTTATAAAAGAGATTATATTTAATCTATAGAAATATGGATATTTAATGAAAAAAATAGTCTCTATGACAAAATGAATACATTTATACTTTTATACTGCAAATGAATATGAAATTGCTTCAGTTGAGACCTACAGAGTTTCAAAATCTAAACCACAAGCCATCAGATATGAAAATACACACATTAAAAATATAGTTTACATCACCTGTGAGCTGACAAAACTTTTGTCCATTTGATTTATATGATAGCACCTTAGAATTTCAAAAGTTAACCTTTGACAAATAGTATAACTAATCTAGAGCTGATAGATGCAAAACAATATTTAGAAAGTGCTAGCAATGGTTCACTTTGGAAGTACCTACTGAGATCCTCTTCCCCTGGCTTCTATCCAGTACTATTCAATGCTATTCAGTACTAATATTTACTATTCAGTATTAATATTTATTACATCTGTATACATTAGCACATGAGAGGAAACTTCAATTGCAGGAGGACTGGATTAGAATTCCAATCATTTTGAGACACTGGAAAACCTTAAAAAAAGTTTAATGAGGTAAAAGGCATAATTCTGCATTTGGGGAACAAATTATTTCAGAAACTGGAAGAGCGGTATGAGGGTAGATTGTAATTTCCAGAGCAGGATTTGGGGATTAAGATGCAAAGTAAACTGTGGTGAACTACTATTGAACTAGTCTGATGTTCTGAAAAAAGATAAATATTAGGTTGAGGTGTACAATTATGTGGTGTCTGTAAGGGTAATGGCTCTTCTGTACCTGAACTTGTTAAATTATAGTGTATACTCTGTCTCTAAAGTGTGGATCAGCTGGGGAAAGCCAGGGCAATAAAAATGTAATTTACAAGAACAGTCTGAAAACATTTGGACTTGCATGGGTGGAGAGGAAGGGAGGAGGTTATAACCTTTTTCAAATATACAAAAATATGGTTGCAAACACCAAAGATAAAAAATGGAGTGTTTTGCATACCCACAGTCAAGTGAACTGGAAGTAATGGATGTAAATTGCATCAAATGAGACTTTAGTTAGAGATTAGGAAAAACATAAGCTATTTTTAAAACCTGTGATAGATTGCGTACATGCATTATGGATTTTTCCTCACCAGACATTTATAAGGACATGTTGATCCATCAAAAATCATTCAAGCAGATGAATATTTTGTGAGCCGTTTGGTTTTGATTATTTTTATTACAAACATGTTAAATATGGATGTTTCTTGGCTATTACAATGCTAACTAATAGGAGGCACCAAGATAGGAAGGTTGAGAATGAATGTGATTGATAAAAATAATTTTCAAGAATGTGAAGACTTACAATGCTGTTATCTCTAGGATTGAGTGAAATGCTTAAGAATCAAAATGGATGATTTAATTGGCTGGGTTTCTTAGAATATATGGAGAGAAAAAGACACTACAAATCGCACAGCCCGGGGCCCAGAAGACAAAAATATATATACCTGAGAAAAAACTCAATCAAAGACCCTTGGTTCAAAAATTAAACTTTCTAAATTAGGAAAAATACATTTGCCAATAATTTTACAATAATGAAAAATCAGTATTTAAAAGAGATCATGGAACAGTAAATTTTTTTATTCAGAATCTCTGCTTTTTCTGTGTGAAATTAATTTCTGTGCAGGTTGTAGTTAAAATGGGATAATATCTTCCTCTTAAAATGGTGTTATTTCACGGAATATTCTGGGTTGGAAGGGTCCCATAAGGATGATCAAGTCCAACTCTTAAGTAAATAACCTGCATGGGGCTTGAACCCACAACCATCATGTTATTAGCATCCTGCTGTAGCCGACTGAGCTGCTTATATGGATAGCAGTGATGAAGATAACTGAAATATAAACCAAAGTATTCAGGAATGAATGATAGTGCTATCTTTCTGCATTGTGTTAGATAAAGGAAACTGAAAATCTTGCCACTATAATACAAAGCTACAAAGGGTCGTTTTAAAATTCAGTTTCAAAAGGATATGCCTTTTCAATACATTTTTCTTGTGGGTGGAAAATTGCCACATTTGGCCTCTGAGATTGTGACATTATTTCGCACTTGAGAAATATACCAAGAACTTTAACTTTTTTAGGCAAAAGAAAGCCTTGACCTTTCTTTGGATGTAGTACCTCAAAAATATGGTGATGAAGACCACATAAAAAACCATAATGCAAATCTTCACTTTCCCTACGGGGAGAACCTGATCTCACAGGTTACTTGTTCCAGATCAGAAGACAAAGTAAGATAAAGTCTTTTCCCTTTATACATGTACTTAGCTCTCTTCTCTCTAGTTCATTCTGTTAAATATAACTTTTTAACCTGAACCTTTATCTTGAGACTTTAGGTACTATTTCAGATTCCATCTAGCAGAATATTTAATGGAAGTGTACATCAAAATTTTAACCCATTTTTTAAACTTAATTTTTTATGGGACTTAGCTAAAGAATTTAGCTCATATTTTCATAAGTATGCAATGAAAGAACCTGTATTAAATAAAGGCTCCCTAACTACTGATATTATAGTTTGGATATATGTAAATTTATTACTTTCATAGGGTCATTCACTGGAAGTGAGTTGAAATAAATTTAATGCATTTAATCCTTCCCCTGACTAGAGGAAAATAGTATGGTAATATTTATATTTTACTTTTCAGTAATGCTTTTCAAAAAACAGTTAGATTGTTTAATATTTGGTCACCTGCACACATTAGAGATATAGTATATTTTACTACTCAGACTAAAAATAAGACATTTACTCATATATAACATCAATGAATTTCTGGTCACGAGGTTTATAGTTAAATTTGCAATGCCTTTTCAGTTTCACTTTCTAAATTTTTTTAGATGGCTACATTTTTAATTGATTTTTTTTCTTTCTAAATTTCACTTATACCCTCTACTTTATTTCCATTTTATGTAGCTTATGATAAAATAATGACTAATTAGTAGGAATTTTGTCAGTGTCGTGGGTCAAAAATGGCTACAGACTTCCTAGAAAACTTTGTGTGATAATAATAGGCAATAATTGCGGCAATGTTTTGGGTTCTACGACACTCTGCAGCTACTGATCAGAGATTATATCACATAGAAGTTATTTCTTATTTATCACCTACGTCTGAATATCCCTTTAATATGATCCGGGACAATCTGTAAAATATTTTATTATTTAGTATTAACTAGTCTTCCCCAGTTTCCAGAAATCTGGTTCTTAGGGCCTTATCTTCCCTGCAATCTATGGTGGAGTTAATTTCAAGGGCTCCGAAGCAATGCACATCAGATTTTGCTGTGGTGTCAGGCACTACCACAGCTCTCAGTGCCAGCTGGGCGGTCTCACACTGGGGTTTCTTCCTGCAGAATAAGCATTGTATTACCAAAGCCTCCTGTGCTGCTCTCAGTGATTCAAAAACCTCCAAGTGACAATTAATGCCAAAAGAAAAAGCAGTTAAAGCCCTTGTACCACTCTACTCACAGAAGGGAAATTTGATTCATTAAAAGGTATAACAGCAATTCCATTGGTATGCCTGAATTTTGTTTAAGGTCATTTCAAAGTCTCATTATCTTCATTAGATCATAGCATAGGAAAAAAAAAGAAAATTTAAAAGAAGGTGAAATTATACTTAAGTTAAAATTTGATTTTACCTGTTTCACCTGGGAGTAAATTACCAAAAATTAAACCAAAGAATTTATTTTCTGAGAGAGAGACACATAGAAAAATCAGCATTTGCATCAAGTATTTTTTAGGCTTCTTTCTGCATTTGTTAATCCAACATGATCAGTTTGCTTTTTTTTTTTTTAAATCTTTCACTAATAGGCCATGGCTCCATAATGTATATACATATATATATATATATAAAGTAGGAAATAGTATTGATATATATTTATATATTGCAAACACATATTTTATAATAAATCGATCTACCTTTATGAAGTCATAGATGAATGCAGACAAAATTAACGAAAGCTTTTGCTTTGTGTGGTAGCCTGTATTTGAAATGTAGAAAAAAGGTTTCTGACTCATTTTCAGGGGTAGCAGCAAAGATCTGCAGTATGAGATGGGCAGAAAAAAACCCAAACCAACCACAAAGCCACATGTACTAAATTGCCATAACAAAGGGATGAGTGCATCACTAAAGTAACAGAACTATCAAAAATAATTTCCAGTGATTATAAGATATTGCATTCTTGGTCCTGTAGATATGTGGATGTACATTCCCCTCACCCAAGTGCAGGGATCCTGTTAGTTCTTAAGTCTGTGTTACTGTTCTAGTGTCTTTGAACAGTGTAGTAGGAGGCAGAGATCAGAAAGACTTGTACTGTCTTTTCCCTTTACACTTTCCTGGAACAGTTTATCATGGCTGAGTCATAAAGGGAACAGATTGTAATATTGTCTTGCAAAAATCCATTGACCTTGGTAGGAATGCCTTCTGAAAGAGAACTCAGCTTAGTGGAAGACATAAAAGTGGGGGCACTGAATGAGTTTCCTGCACAGAAGGAAGGGATCAAAAGGTGACCTTTTTTTCCTACAAAAGAGCAACCAACCAGTAACTTCAAATAATTTTACTATTCTGAACTTGATCCTAAAAATAATATAATAAAAAAAATTAACTCTTTTTTGTTCTCAGGCCGGAAAATATGCTATTTTTGGAGAACAATCTATCAGATAACTATGAAACTTGTAGCCTGGAAATAGTTGTTTATTCAAATTTTACTCTAAATGAACATAAGAAAAATAATTCCCATACCAAGCATAAAGTAGGAGAAAATAAAAAGTCTTTATTCAACTCAATAGTTGTGATTAAGGAGCATGTTAATCCTGATCTTCAATCAGTCATTTCAAAATTAAACCTAAAGCAAAGTAACCCAAAAACTGCCCTGCAAATTTCTCATTACAGTGCCATTTAGAAATGAGATTTCCAGCTGAACTGCAATTGTGTTTAGTTAAACAAGCTGTCAGATTGCAATTGGTATGTGCAATATGGAAGTTATTCAAGGGTAACATTCTGAACATATGCGTAATTATCAGAAGAAAAGATATGAGATATATTAATTTAGTTTCCATTAGAGAAAAAAACAAACATGAACTGCTCACTGCAGTAAATAAAGGAGTTGGATTTGTCTGTATCTGGGAATTTCTTATCTGAAGAAATGAAAGGAATACACTGTGTACTCTTGATCTTTCTTTAAAGTCACCAGTCATCAGTGTAAAAGACTGCCTTTAGGAATCTGCTGCAGGAGAACATCAAACAACATATATTATGACTCTCACTGGAAAAAAAATATCTGTTTTACTGCAACAGCAACTATGTAACTGTTGGAATCGCTATCTTTTCTTAGGTATGCAAAAACACTGGAATTTTTAATATGCTATTTCTTTGAGTCTTATCAGAATTGTAAAGCATGTCTAGAATGCAACCTGAATAATTTATACCAAAACAATTCCAGTTATCTAAATACCAGCATTCTGAAAGCTGGGAGTAAAAAAGCAAACCAAAATGCAAAACTAAACCGAGAAACACAAGCAAAAAACTCCCAAACTTTCGATAAATAAGCCTTCAGTAAATAGGCATATGACTCCTTTTTCTTAGTGGTTAAGCTCAAAAATGGAATAATGGTCTTGAGAAAACTTTTATTCATACAGTTGCAGAAAAGAAGGAGTTTCTCTGATTCTTTTTCATTTACCAGTGGAGGTTGGGGAGTGTGGTCGATGTTCTGAGGCAGGGCTGCATGCACTCACTGTCTGCCTGGGCACGGCTGCCACGGTGGTGGACACAAGGTGAGGGGCACTCAGGAAGGAGGTCCAGGAACCTGGACAGTGGGATGGTGGGCTGCCTTGGGGCAGGAGGGTGGCTGGATCACAGGGAGCTCAGGCAGGGGCACAGAGATGGAGCAGGAAGAGCGGTGGTCAGGGATACATGGAGGCAGGACAGACACAAAGGCGAGCAAGAGCCAGGGAGAGCAGCAGGGCCAGAAGGCAGGACTCAAAAGCAAGTTCAAAAAGGCTGCAAGGAGTCAAAAAGTGAGGGTCAGAACAGCCCCCAGAGCTTGGGGTGAAGTTACTTCTTATGCCCCTGGCTCCCCCCCCAAAACCTGCCTGCCTGCAGGAGACCACTGGCCCTGTCCAGTGGGCATCAGTAGGGACCTTTTTGCCAGTCCCACTGCAGTCCATTGGTAGAGACCTTCTGCCATCTGACTGGAGAGTGTCTCTGGGGTACAGTGACCTCAGTGTTCCCCTGCTGGCTGCCTGTCCCATGTAAGACATGAACTGGTGGCCAGGCAAAGTCTCCCTAGAGACAAGGCTTTGCTCCATCTTCTCCTGGCTGCTTCCTGGGCATGGCACAGGTGCAACCCCTCCCACACATGCCTCTGACAACTGTTGTTGAGGCATAGCAAAACTCATTGGTTCCTCACAACATTATCATTTATAAATAGTTTATGAACAGGAAGTAAGGATGTTTTCAGATTGTATCCTTTGTCTGGTATCTTATGTAAAGTAATAACCTTAATAATAAATATATTTAATATTATATGTCCCTATAGTTTGCATGTGATAGTTTTATAGTAATTTCTCTTTGTGGAGAAAGTGCTTACAATGTTGTTATGTTCTTGCTGTGACAGGATAAATTTACTTTGAGGCTTCTTATTTTATTAGCATGTCCTTTGTTATGGAAATTACTAGTTTAGACTATTCCAGCTTTGTTTTCCTATAGTGGTATTATTTATTTTTATTTGAATAACAGTTACAATGTTTTATATGAAGCTTTCATTTGAGTCAATTTTATCATTTAGACTTTAACAACTAGTATTGGTTTGGTTTTTTTTCCATACCAATGATTACTTTGACTCCAGAAAGGCTGGAAATAAATCCCCACAGACCAATGTCTACAGAGCAGGCATTTGTTTATTGCAGTGCTGGTGGTGAGGGGGATAGCTCCACCTAACTCACTCACATTTGTCAAGTACTGTGGTATATTTATACAGTAAGTATTGCTTAGTATCACTCTGTCACTACAACATCATCACATATGCGCAGAAAAAATTTACATGGTATGATCTCCTGGTTATTGGATAGTTATTTTGCACTCTGCTTGCATCTCCTCAGTTCAGGGGTCATGGGGGTCTTTGATGAAGGCTTCCAAGGTCTTCTTCTCATCTGAACTTTACAACTTTCTCTTTAGAGCATGCACAGTTAATGGTGTTCCTTGGTCTGTCTGATCTTAACAGGCCTAAATTCTTTGTTTTGTGGATAATTTGCTTTGCACTTTCCAATTTTTCATTAGTACTATAGTTATCTATCTCTAAAGCTGTCCACCTGGCAGGTTTTTCTTCTTTTTTTTTTTTTTTTTTCTACTCAATATTAAGTAACCAGTTAACCATAACAGCCATTACATTGTATAAAAAGTTATTTATATCAGGTTATATAGGTACAAAAGTTATGATTCAGGTTATGTAGGTATAAAAAGCTATGATTTAGGTTATATAGATATATAAAAGTCATTATTTAGGTTACGTTGATATCAGGTTATGCAGATATATCAGGTTATATTGATATCTTATGACTCAAGCCATATAAGCACCCTGAACTTTGATCTAGATAATATAGGCATCAATTTTCACAAGTCTTTAACTGCTTCTGAGGAAAGGAGATCATTTGCTTCTGTATAATTAGACCAAGAAGTTTTCCACAACTCATATGGGTTTTTTTTTCCTATCTGTTAATAAATCAGTAATAAAAAAAATTTAAAAAAATAAAAAAAATTAATCAAGCATAATGGGCTATTCCATGCATGCTTTAAAGACTCTCTGTGATAGTTTTTTTGGGGTTCAGTAAACACATTTCTTTGTATTTAGTAGTTACATGGCTGATGACAGGTTCACTTTTGCATTTTTCCCTAAATAAAGTTGATTATTCATAGCACTATAAGCCTGAGTCTGACAGTCTTTACTTGTTTGAGTAAACAAAACACTAATATTAATAGCTAAGTGAAAATAAATATTTGGTTGTTTTTTTCAAATTGTTTTTTCCTTCATGGAAAAAAAATTACATTTATACATTTTATACATTTCTACATTTTATACATTTATACATTTTATACATTTTTACATTTTTTACATTTCTACATTTTTTACATTTTATATATTTTCACCAAATTTCAAAAATAAATGTTTCATAATTCCATCAAATATACCCACCAGATGGAAGTCCTCCTTCTAGGGACTATCTCCTTTGTGTCTTAGTATGCATGTATATATGCAGTGTGGAATACAGGTCTTTATTGAAGCTTTTTTAACCTGTTAATCCAGTGTCTGATACATTACCTGAATTTGTGAACTTGGGAATTCACTTTGGAAGAAAGTGAAATACACACAGTGGGTACAGTTTTCTAGGGGAAGGATATATATGCTGTCACATAAGCTGTGTGGGAAAAATAGTTTGTAAAAGCACACACCACTTTATTAATAAAAGCTATTTCAATAGGTGTTCATCCCTTAGACTACAACTTTTAGGCTTCTGGCTATAAGATATGATGTAATTTTTCTTATCTTTTAATATTTTGTGGTGCTATTTTTTCTCTAGAGAATCTGTTTAGTATTATTTTAATATCTCATATTTTCATTGAATCTTAATGATTCACTTAGGAAAATATCAGGGCACCAATGTCCATAACTGCTACTTGTCCCAGTAATTATGAGATTCAAATAGATATATCTACCTTACCTACTTTATGAAAATGGATGATCACCAGAAACTGCTTCCTTAGATATAAAATCCATGTCCTACTACACATACTTATACCTTTAAGAAATTTTAGAAAGAAGAAAATACATATTTTTTATATCAGCAGAAAGAAACACTATCATTTAGGATAATGATTAATCTGACAAAATGAGATGAGGACCCTTACTTTAATGTGTTCTTGCACAAAATCTCACTGGACTCATCAATCCTGACAGTGTTAGTAGGCTTCATTAAGGATTAGTTAAATTAGCCATTACTTCTTAACATTATTGGCTAATTGCTTTGTGAATCTCAGGCAGCTCCAGAGTATACTAAAGCTCCATATCAATACAGTAAACTTTCACTTCTCACTACGAAATCACACTATTTAAAACTTGATTGATGGTTGATCTTCAAAAGCTGGAATGGGTTTTTTTAAATTCTTAAGTAGGAAAAACAGAAAAGTAGACTGAAGTTTGATTGCCTGGTGCAAAGGTAATTTTTGATATGCTGAAAATATTGGTGAAGATGACCAGCTAAAATTTGCAGCTGAAAAAAAAAATCCCACAAATTCTAAAGATAACACCACCTTATACCATTTCTTGATTAGAATATTGTAGTCTACTTTCAACATAAAACTGGCATGAATTTCAAATCAACATTAAAAGCAGTAAAATATGTTAGTTCTTTCTGGAAAAATGTACTGTACCATGTCCAAATGTGATCTTTAAAGATCATCTAGTTCTACTGCCTTTTTGTGGGCTGGGATTCCTTTCACTACATCACATGGCTCAAAGTCCATTCAACCTAGCCCTGAACGTTTGCAGTGATGGGATATCCACAACTTTCCTGGGCAACCTGTTCCAGTGTCTCATCACCCTCATATTCAACACTTTCTTCTTAATATCTCTTCTAATATCTGGTCAAAATCTACTTTCTTTCAGTTTAAGAGCATTATTTCTTTTCCTATCCCTACAAGCCCTGGTTAAATGAGTCTCCCCATTTTTCTTATAGGTGCCTCTTAAGTATCAATAAGGTCTCTCCACTTGCCCAGGCCAAACAATCTCAACTCTCTCAGCCTCTCTTTATGAAAATGGTCTCTCTGACCATTTTTGTGGTCCTCCTTCGGACCTTCTCTAACAGGTCCATGTCATGCTAGGACATATGTGGTGTGTCATGCAGGGTCTCACAAGAATGGCATTTGGAGGAATCACTCCCTTGATCTGCTGGTCATGTGTATGCAGTCCTGGATACATTTGGCTTTCAGGACTGTGAATGCACTTTTTCAGCTCATGTCTAATTTTTCACCCACAGATATACCCGAAGCTCTTTCCTATAGGGTTGCTCTCAATCCATTCTTAATGCAATCTGTACTAAAGAAATATGAAGTGCCTGGTTGATTTTTCCATACCTTATTGTCCTTTATGAAAATAACTCAGGACTGCAAAATTTATGCCAGTCTATATGCTGGTCTTTTTCTCAAAACAGGCACCTATCAGTGCTTCTAAATATTAATAGAGCCACTTGAGGAACACAAGGCTCAAATCCACAGCTTGAAGCCTATTACTCTAAGAAGAATACATTAATCAATAATACAAATCATGAAAATGCCCTTTTACTTCACTGTTGAAACTGTCAGGATTTAGCAGAGAATTAAAGCTTTGTGACCTGCATCTAAAAAAAAAACCCTCTTTCTATTGCTTAGCATTGTGCAATGTGCATTTGGAAAGGAATAATCTTTGATTTCAGTCCTTGATTCTAGAGTACTAATGCATGTTATGAACATTTTATCAGGATACAACTGCAGCTGGGAAAGAGAAGTTTCATTGCTTGTTGCTCTTTTGCTCAGGAACAGAAAATCCTGACTTCTACAGCTGCAGCACTGCAAACGCTGGAGGACAAATCCAAGGAAAGAAGAGCACAAAGAAAGCTGTACCTCCTGTAACTTCTGGTGAATTGCACTTTGGCCTAAGGTGTCCTCTGGTACCTGGATTCCTCTATTCTTGAAACAAGCTGACAGTATACTTAATACATAGGGGAGGTTTTTTCTGTATAGTTGAGAGTGTTCTGAATTCTCATCCTCATCATTGTATCTGGATAGCAGAGGGATTTCAGATAGCTAAATAACTCCTGCCAGGACTCTGGGCTAAGGAATCAGCTTCCCACAAGGGATCAGAGAGCTTATTCTGACTACCCACAAGTCAGAGAGCAAAGAAGGGATAGGAGGAATGTCCCTGCATTGGTGATCGTCTTTATATTCAGGGAACTCAAGAAGACAGGTCTCACATGAAGATAAATGGTCTCCTAGAAATAAAGGCTAATTACCCTGCTGGGAAATGAAGAGTGGAGAGATAAGAGTGTCAAAAAGAAAGTTGAAAAATTTCTCTGCTGTTTTTTTATTCTGTAGGTTGGCACCTGAGTTTTAAGCACTTCCCAGTGAATATTCTCACATGGCAGATCTAAGTGAATGACACTGTCTCATGTTAAAATACAAATGAGATTAAACAATTTTATTAGAGAAATCTGAATCAAGAACTGTAAAACATAACAGAAAAATAAAGAAAACCAAATAAAAAACAGAACTCTGTCTTCAGAAATAAGATACATCTCATCAGAGGTCTTGTGCAGGGAATTGTTCTTAAAATGAAAGTTGCATAACTGGAGTCTGTGAGCAAATGGATTGGGAGGTAAGCCTGTGAAACTTCTGTCTGGGAGATATGCCATGTAGGTGAGTTAGCTAGCACACATCTGTTACACCAGGGCCTGGCTTCAGAGATAAAATACATGGAATAAAGCTTTGGAGCTAGAATCCTGATAGTTTTACATGACAGATGGGAAATTCTGTAGTTTGGGAAAAACAAATTGAGGTTTCTGACTGTGACAAATACTGTCTGATTTGGTCCCACAACACTGGTCCATAGATACGTATTTCACATACAGGATACATTTTCCTGTGCATGTGAACTTGCACCCTGTTATTTTAGTACCATGCTGACATCCCATGTCTGAGTCCAAAGCAGTCAAGTTTTTCAAAGTTTTACATCCTATAAAAGTTAAATATATGACTTTTTATTAGGTTGACCTTAGTTGGGTGCCAGACTCTCACAAACTTCTCTTTCTAAAAAGAACGCGGGGAGAAAGTATGATGAAAAAGCTTTTGTATGGGTCAAGATGAAGACTGGGAGATCACTTAAGAATTACTACCATGGAAAAAATATGCTTGACTTGTAGAATTTTAATTAAGCTATTAATGAAATAATATATATCAGGTCATATATTAGGACAAAATTAGAAAACTTTCTCCTGCACCCCTCTCTTCTTTCCAGGCTTCCTGTGACATTAAAAGTGTTGTTGGCATTAGGCAAGAAGGCAAAGCTGTCTAGGTGATAGCATGTTAGCTATAGTATAAGAATACTAAGATTTCATCCTCAAAATTCATTACAAAGTCAAAATTAAGTAAAAGAGATCTGAAGCTGTGACACTGATGGGTAATTGGGGAAGTGTCTGGGCATTGTTGTGAATGAAAGGAATATTACTAGTGAGAGATACACTACGTTTCAATTTACTTTCCCAGTGAAATAATTGTGTTTGAATGGTTCATTTTCAGAGACAGAAAACAAGAGCTGACAAGCCCTCCTACCTCTATTGAATAAACATGGTTAACTTGATTCAAATGTGGTAGATCAAATTTGTGTTATCCTTTCTCAGTATTTCATTATCACAATTAATGTGGGCAGAGGGAAATCTGGTCAGTCTGTCCAATGGTGCTGTCACAGGCAGAATCTCTCATGTTTCTTTTTCAATCCAACCTTGAATAATTGCAAATGTTTCTTCTTTGAAGCAATAATGAAAAATAGGTTTTGACGTTATAATTGCCAACACACTTTTTTTTCCCCCTCTTTAGGTGTGAATGCAGAATGAATTTAATACATGCCTTCAATACATGTTACAGCATTTAAAAGTGGAGTTTGGGTTTTTTTTCCCCCTAGATGACCAATAATTCAGCAAAGTATCTGGGCCAGCAAGTGTGTATTATGTCAGTAAATGCATCTTTTAAGTTACACACAAAACATGTTACATATATAGCCAATCCTACACATAATTCCAGTTCTTTTCACAGGCTATTGTTCAGAGTTCTTTTTCTATTGATATATTTTCTGACTGTTATTATTGTGCATCCACATTCTCTCTAAGTGAAAATTCACATAAATATGTGCAGATTCCTAAAAATATAATGAGGCTTTTTATATGTTTCTCTATGTCACCACAACTCTTATTAGCTACTGCTAACAACAGGGAGTTCTGAAGAATGTTTCTGAATGTTGATGTCAAAGGTGCACATTCATAGATAAAGATAACCAGTATATTTATCTATGGAAGAGAATGTGGCATTGTTCTTATGCATTTTCCGGTAGTGTACTGAGAAGGCCACAGATACTTATTCATTTAGAATGAAAAATGAAAAAGAAGTTGAAAGAAGTGAAAGTTTGGGACATTCAAACCACTAATTGGAAAGTTTTTATAACTAGTGCTGACATTGGCCACCTGGGCCACGTGGGCAAACACTGGCTCATGCTCAGCAGCTGTTGACCAGCACCCCTAGGTGCTTTTCCACCAGGCAGTTTTCCAATGACTCTGTCCCCAGCCTATAACTCTGCACAGGGTTTTTGTGACCCAGTTTCAGGACCTGGCACTGTTGTTGATCCTCATAACATTGGCCTTGGCTCATTTTTCCAGTTTGTCCAGATCGCTATGCAGAGTCTTCTAAGTGGTATAGCAGGTCACTGTCACCCCTTGGATTATGAGGTCTTCATTCTTCTCCCTGCACCTGCCTTCCAGCTCAGGAGACTGGTTTTACTATTAAAGACTGGCACAAAGAAGGCATTAAGTTCCTCAGCCACTTCCTCATTCTTAGTCACTATTTCCTCCCCACAATGTATCACTACCTGGACTTCACTGATGTCACAGTCTTTCCAATAGATCTTCAGTCTGGGCTTGTAGATAATAGATTTTCAATAATTTATTAGACTAGGAGGATTAGTGGATTAGTGCACAAGTTTTTGGACACCAAAGAACTAGGTTAAGAGATCTGCTTTGGGTCAGAAGAGAAATGAGTTTGATAATCTCTGCTTAGTCCCTGGAAAACATTTGTACAAATCACAGAATGACCTTTAAACATTTCCTGCTATTGAAATTCTTTACTTACAAAGGTCAAATCTGGCGCTACATGCAAAGAAAATCACCCAGCAAGGCCATATCTTTCTCATTGAAACTGAGCTATAAATCCAAAACATAATGAGACTCTCACCACTTAGAAGTCATACTCAGATGGGCTATAATGACTCATATGATTCAAATATCTCCAGTTAAATATTCACATTCTTTTTTCTTTTTTAAGCCGTTCATTTTACTCTCACCGTTTTTCCGTTCATATAGTGGAGTTCCCTCAGGCTGTAATCCAATGAAGAACATGGACATTTCTATTTTTCAGTGTAGACTAAAACGAACCCAAGAAAAGCTAGCTCCCTGTACAGGGTGCTGATGGGCAAGTCTGGCAGCAGCAGTGGCTGCAGTGAGGGTCTGTGAGCAGTGGCTGGGACGGCATCATGCTGGACATGGCCACTGACAGCTGGCTCCAGCCCATCTGCCACAGGGCACAGCTGAGACCCATCAGCTGAGCTGAGGGAACCTCTGAGAAAATGTGTTAAATAAAGGGGAAATGCCACAAAAGCAGTGTGAAGAGTGAAGGTGGGAGAAAGTGAGGTCATCCTGAGGACATCAAGGCCGCAGAAGAAGGAGGAAAGGAGATGTTCTAGGCACCAGAGCAGGTTTTCCTGCAGCCCATGGAGGACTGTGGGGTCCACTTGCTGGAATGGATGGCTGTTTGCAGAAACTGGCTCAGGATAGACCCTTGAAAGAGCAGGGCTAGAGGACTAGAGCCTGTGGAGAGGTCTCTTGCAGGAGTAGGGAAAAGTGTGAGGAGGCCAGAGCACAGCTCCTGGACTACATAGAGTGAGGAGGCCGAGGGTTGTGGAGTGAAGTACTGAAGCTTAGATTGGGAAGAAGAGAGGACAGGAAAAGGTGATATTGTATTCATTTATAACCACCTTACTCTATTTTAATTAGCAATACCTTAAATTTATTTCTCCAATCCTATTTTGCCCATGATGAAAATTGTTAAGTGATCTCGCTGTCTTTACCTCATCCCAGGAGGTTTTTCGTTCTTTTTTCTCCTGTCCAGTTGCAGAGAGGGAGAGAACAGCTGAGCAGGGGTCAGGCAGCCAGTCAAGGTCAGCCCATCACAACCTATTTCTGAACTTCGTAAGTCCAGCTGAAAACATTTTAATACCATGGCTATGAACATAAGCCCTATCCAATAGGTTGTCCTCAGCCCACTGTGAACTTATTCAAATGTTCTTTTATGATGGAATCCCTGGATTGCAGATAAAGATCAATTACATTAAATTGTAACCTGCCTAAATTTGGAAAACTTTCATATCTGCACATGAAATCTCTTTAAAAGTAAATACATTAGGATGAAATTGTATTTTTGAATAACTATTGCTATGTCAATAAATTTGACAGCTTTAGAAAAATTCTAATCAGGCCTACAAAAGACAATATTTCTGGAATGAATCCTTTAATCAGTAATGAAGAAAGTGAATGCATTCAATAAAATTTGAATTTGGAGTATAGTAAGGCAGAACCATTTGCACCAGAACAGCATTAGTACCAAAACTGCAGTTTTTATCTTGACTTCAAGTTTAGTGACATATGCAGGCGATGTTTTAAGTGCAGCAAATGCATCATGCCATAACCTCAAAAGTTTCTGGAGGCATTGCCTTGTTGTTGATTTTACTGGACACTAAAAACAAGTGATTCTTTCACTGTTACAAATGTTTATTGCAGAGGGTAGCATTCATTAACACTAGAAACAGTTTAAACCTGTTTTATCTTAACAGTGAGGCATCAGATACCATATTATTATTTTTCTTTAGAGATGATTTATTTTCTAGCTGTGTTTATATTTGGAATTCAGTATGACATGAAATACAAATACAAAGTTATTAAAGGCCTAAGAAAAATATTCTGGTACTCTGAGCTCTCTGTTGCACCATTGTGGGCTAGATAACAGCTTCAGTTTTGAATCCAAATAAGTGCTAAACTACTGTAGAAATGGAACTTAAAAAAAAAAAAGAAAAAGAAACCTTACTTGTGTGAAAAAAGACCTGCTTAGCTATCAAAAAAAGGCTTGTGTGTAATATGGTTATGAGGTCAGATTGATTGTGTATAAAATAAGGCATTCTGGATCTGAGTAATAAATTGTTCAATCTGCTGTCAAATTTTCACTGAATATATGGGATGTTTGAAGGAATGAAAACATCAGAAGTAAATTCTACATAATGTTAAAGTCAGTCCCACTCAGAGTGTTACTAAGTTATTTGTGTTTATGTGTAAATACAACAAATACAGTACTTTAATTATCTTGAGAAAGACTGAAGTATTGAAGTGAACTATGGTGCTTTTAAGAAATTAAAGTTAATTGTAATCACAGATTTTATTCCTACAGACAGTAGATTTAGTCATGTTTTCAGGAAAGAATGCCCATAAGAATTACCTGATTCAGGACATACTTACTTTTGTGAAACAATACTAAATTAGTAAATAACATCTACTATTCAAAAAAAAATTTGGTCTTAAAAAAGTAAGACTTAGCAAAATCACTTATGTTCTGACAACAAATTTAGAATTATTTTATGAGAAGAAATCATGTCACTAGTTTCTGTACTGTATGTTTTCTGTCTGATTTTTTTTCTTTGTATAACTTCGTTACTATACTGTTAGGTTAATTAGGCTCTTCTCAGTTTTCTATTTTCACTTAAAAATAATTTTTTAAACATCTTTTTTACCAAATTGCAAAGGGCAATCAGCCATTTAAGACAATCAGCCATTAAAAAAAAAAAATCATAACATCACAAGTAATAATGAAGTTGTTTTTAAACAATATCAAAATTTTCAAATATTACTGACAAAATAATGTGTAACAACGCAATATTACAGTAGGGAATCTCTTCAAAGAAACAGAAGAAAATCATAACAATTGACTTTTCATCATCACAGTGGGATGTGCTGAAATTGAACTGTGCTCTGCAAAAAGCTAGAAAACAATAGATACATTAGCAATACATCAAAGAAATTGTGATATCTTTCATAGGAACATGAAAATTATAGTGGTCTTTGAGGTCATATATACTGGTCCCTGTATGTGGCAAATCTAATGGAAACACCGAAACACTAGCTTTGTAAAAGATTGTTCCCAGATCATTCTTATAACTATAAAAAAGTCTTACCCTAATAAGGTCTATTTTCCAAACTGAATTAATTCATGCTTATGTTATAGGCATTTCCCTCATGATGTCATTTGTCCATCAGATTAGATATCTTTTCTTCTCTGGTATATCTTCTCTTTCTGGTATTTGTTTCCTTAATGATTTAGGGACAGTCATCATATGTGTCTGATTCTTTTTCTTTTCTGAGAAAGAAAAGAACACAGTCCAGGTTTATTTTAGACTGATCTACTAACAGTCTTCAGACCTGTTTAGAACTGAACTTTAACTGATTATTTGCTATACTAGAATATTTTTCTAAAATATTTCTGTTTCAGTATTATCAGAACCTTGTAAAAAGGGATGGTATTTCTGCTTTTTCTTGCATTTAGTAGCATCCTAATATTGTTAATAATTTGCATTATTTGTGACAAGGGTGTAGTCAGGGCATAAGTAAATGATAACACTGATAGCGTGCCAAGATTTTATTTTTTTTTAAATGCGTGTGTGTGGCTGGATTGGGTCTGGCTGAGAAGGAGTTCATTTTTCCCACAGCAGGGCAGTGCTTGGCGCTGGCTGGAAAGGTGTTGGTACCACACCGGTGTTTTGGGCACTGCTGAGCAGTCCTGGCACAGCATCAGCACTGTCCAACATTTCTCTGTAGGCTGTGGGTGGGCAAGATCTTGGGACGTGGCACAGTTAAAACTGCTGACCCAAACTGACTAAAGAGTAATTCCATACCATATGATATCGACTTTGATATAAAAGCTAAGAGGAGGAGGAGGAGGAAGAGAGGGAATTCATCATTAACATTTGTCTTCCAGAGCAGCTGCTTCATGTGCCAAAACCCTGCTTCCAAGGAAGTGACTCGACATCACTTGCTGATGGGACAAGTAGAAAATAAAATCTTTGAGGCTTAAATTTTCTTCAGCCTTTTCAGGCAACCTTTTGTTTTTGCTTAAGTAACCTGCTTTATCCAACCTATGAGTTATTTTCCGTCTTATTTTCTCTCTCCTATCCAGATGAGAAGGGGGAGTGATTGAGCAGCTTGGTGGGTGTCTGGCATCCATTCAGGGAAACCCACCACCATTGTAGCTCAATGTGTGAATCCCCCACTCATTTAAACCATGGTGCTCAGAGCCACATGTTATAGTTTTCAGCCTCATTTCCTTGCCCGAATATGGTACAGTTTCCTTCCTGAAAGTAATATTACTCCCTAGTTTTCTGCAATTCTTGAACTTCATTACACAATTGCAGATATTTTGCAAAGTGAGTCAATGAAAATATTAAGTTAAAGAGATGCTCCACAGGGAAAGAACACTCTCTTTACTGAGGGAGCAAGCATTTGTAAATTATTGTCATCTCTTCATTTCTGTTAATTATACTTATCCTTGCTTCTCTAGGGAACTGTAATTACTGATCTTTACTGAGATATATTACACTAGTCATATCTAGTCATTAGAAAAAGATTTTAAATTTATCAGACACACAATACTAGATACACTAAAACTCCTATTTTCCTCTGTTCTATTTTCATTTAGGTTACAGTGTGAAATCATAAGTGACTCATGCATATCTCATTTGTTTGAAATATATTGCTGGAGAAATTATGTGTTCCAAGATCTTTTAAATACAGAAATGTTGATTTCTTACATATATTTGTTGCCAATACAGATATTTAATAAATCAACAGTTTACCATACTAAGACTAGGATTATAAACACAAAAAACCCCATAGGTATCAATGATTAAGATCTCAACCTCCAAAGTTTTTGGAATAATGTTTCCATAAATAATCTTGTTAAAACTTCTGTCATCGTTCACATTTACAATTCTTCGAGACACTTAATACATACATAATTTCAAGCATTCATTAGCCTCACTCAAGTTAAAATGATTATATCAATTTAAAATTAACCATTTGTGCTAAAAATTTTGCTAGAAAGTTGTTCCCTCTTGTTTTGGGTTTATAGAGAGGTCTTGTGAAATTCGGACAAATTTTCAAACCTGTGAGTTAAATAGTTCTTAAAATGCAGTACCCAATCACTGCTTTGATGTTTTGACTTGATCTAGCTAGCTCATCTGCTTGGATTTTTGACTAATTTCTTGTTGGATTTTCTCTTCCCAGTGTGTGGAAACCTTTAGCTGGCTATATGAAAGAGAATGTTGCCAACCCATCCCAGTGGAAACTTCCTTCCTGGTAAGATAATAAGAATTTCATGCAATTCAGTAAAGGCAAAACCACTGTCTTACAATGAGTCCAGAATAAGTCTATGTACCAGCATAGGATGGGCTTGCAGAGAGCACCCTGCAGGTCAAACACTTCAGCATATGCCAGTATTCTGCTCCAGCATCACTCAAGGACAAAGGCATCCTCACCTGCACTGGAAAGAACTTTGCCAGCATGTTGAGGTAGGTCTTTCCACTGTTAGATGCTGGTGACACATGTGGAGTGCTAAGTCCAGTGCTCAGCTCCCTGATAAAAGAGAGGCTGTCAAATTGAAGCAAAGCCTCTGAGAAACCACCATAATGGTTAGGCATCTGAAGCCCATGATGTGTCAAGACAGACTGAGACAATTGGGATTGTTCAAAATGAAGAACAAAAGGCTGAGGCACTCTAATTTGTCATGAAGCATGTTGTGAGAGGACACAGATGAGAAATAGTTGAGCTTTTCTCAGTACTGTACAGAAAAGGAGAGAGTGAGCGTAAGTTGTAACAAGAAAACACCAAATCAACATGAATAGCCAGTATTTTACGGTCAAATTGGTTAAGCACTGGATAGGATGCTCAGATTGCCTGTCAAATGTCCATCTAGATGAAATCTTCTTTACCTTCTTCAAAATATTATCCTTTAGAAGCTTAATTAGACATATGTGCTACTACTGCCTCTACAGAGTCATCTGTGAAAATAAGATTTGTGTTGATTCTAGAAGTGAGATATGAGTTTCACTGAGTAGTTGGGAAAAAATTCCTGTGTAGTCCCATTATTTGGTCTGAGCTGCTAATAACAATCAGCTTTATGTAAGTTAATGTATCACTAAAGCCCCTTATAGTGGGGGGAAAAAGTGATGCAGTCAATTGTCATTATACAAAAGAGCCTAAATAGGACATCACATGCATAGCAAGTAATTTTTTCAAAATCTGTGTGAATGTCTTATTCACTTTGGGATTAATTTCACAGTTCAGAAATTAACTTTCAAAATATTAATAGTATTTTTAAGTTATTTCAAAATACCTTCTGCAGTAGAACAGTGAACTTTGGCTGATCTGCTTCTGGTTTGACAACTTTAGTCCAATACAATATAAAAGGAAGCCTTGGCTCATTGACTTTAGGAGGCTTTTGATAAGTTTTATTAAAACAAATAGGAACTGGATACAAAGAGAGAGGAGAAAGAGAGATCTATCTATTTTCATTTGCCTAGATTGGAGTTAAATGAAAATTTAAATTTGTATGTCTTGAATGACAATCATCAGCAAATTTCTGATTTTAGTATCCTGAAGTAAGAGTATTACTATATTATTCATTGTTCCTAACAGGTGGTGGTGTTCAATTAGAAAAATAATAGAATATAGCATATAATTTTTTTTATGGGAATAGCCATCATTAAACCCATGTAACTGGGCACAAAATATTTAAGTAAAATTTACCTTTGGACCTTCCATTTGCAATATTCAGATGCAGAACAAAACAGATGGTTGAATTATTTAAATATAATAGAATGTGATTTATTTATAATTTATTCTTTGAATTTACTGCCAAAATGTTAAGAAACAAAAAATATCAGAAAGGGAACTTTCATTCTATGGAGCTTTAAAAAAAAAATTCTTCTATATTAGATACCATTAATTTCTTTAGAAAGTAAGCATTCCAAATTAATGAATGGATATAGAAATATAGTGCGATTATAAATTAAATCGTTAACAACTTTGACCCATATGTATGAAGTTTTTTCTCATCAAATCAGTATTCTCACAGGAAAAATATTTTTCTGCACAGTAGTAAAAAACTACACAATAGTATCATTATCTGAAAAGACACCGGCTACATTGGAGATAGTATCTGGTGACTATGGTTTTCTATGTACCCTCCTTCAAACCAAGCTAGAGCACAGCTGCCAAGAATGTTGGCTACTGCAGCATTGGTTCATATCTATAACCATAAATAATACATTTAATCCAGTGTATCCTAATATAAACCCAAAATTAAACATTGAGTATTCCATATTAATTTTGGATTGTGGCACACAACTACCTTGTACATGCTCTTTTGGCATTCTGCACAATCAAGGATATAATATCAAATGCTTGTAAAATATATGCCTTCAGTTTCATTCTTAAAATTGCACATATCAACATGAAACCATAACAAAGGCATATTCTTTTTGGCAGAAGTTTGGTGTTTTCTCCTGAACAGCATGAAGAAATTGATTGTTTTGTACTCCCAGTGTTAAATTTTATTGACTGTTAATGTTAACTGCATTGAAATATTGAAATTTACTTGAAAGCTATATAAGGTTTTAATATTTTACTGTTTCTAGTATCTTTGTTTGTCCTTTAATATGATAGCTGAACTTCTATCCCTTCTTTCTTTGGTATTGTGTTGGAGTTTTTTCCAAACTTAGATGTTGATGAAAATTCTTCACTTTTAGGTTTTTCTTTATTAAACACATATTAGATAAATCACTCACTCTGTCACTGATCTTAAAATATTTGTTAGTGCATGGAAGATGTAGCACTGGCTTGAATGAATATCAAATCAGCTTCTTTTTTCCTCCAGTAAAGCAGAAATCTGAACTGAACTCGGAAGTTCACACCCTTAGTCTCTTCTGCTATCTGTTTTGTTTGAACAGCTTCTACTGTCTTCCTCAGTTAATTCTGTAAAATAAGGGTAATTCTATAAAGCCTTGCACACATGAGGTATTTGCTTCATATTTTCAGACACAGTAAGACAGGGAATGAAGAAAAAGTTCCAAATTTATTATAGACATATTTCTTCATGACAGAGTCCACAGCCTCAGTTCTGTAGAGAAGACTATAAGCCGTCAAATTCCATTCACACAGTGATTTATAGCCCTGTTTATCTTTTTTTCTAGGGAGTCATTTTATGAAACTGGTACTAAAATTGGAACATCAAACGATATTTTTCTCCTGGTGAAATCCTTTTTTCTTCAATAAACTTTTCGGAGATTAAAACAATGTATACATTATCTTGAGATAGCCCATAAAAATAAGCTTTTTTCATTTTTAAACAGTATGAAGTACTGTACATAAGTTGTGTAAGCAAAATTTAAAAGGTTTATTGGACTGGTGAGATCAATATATGTTATTTCTCCATATCTCCTCTGAAATAGAAGGATTCCATCAAGACCATCATAGTAGCTAGATTAACAATCAATTGCACAGGAGTAACTAGCTTCTATGTCTTTCTTCATCTGAAATCTATGACTGAATAATTTCACAGAAAAAAAAAATTGTATAAACAGTAAGAAAGCCTCCTTTCTGGAACTAATACAAGCAAATAATAGAATATGCTCTATAAAGTAGGATTAATTAGTGCAAACCTTACCATCAACAGGTAGAAGAGGCAGGGCGGGAAGAGTTCATTAACATCGAATTTCAAATAAAGTTTTGCAATATTTAAACATGACGAGTAAAGTTATCAAAGGTAATCGTCTTTTTTATCTTTAGATATTCTAGTGTTAAATTTTATCTGATTAATAACAGATATATATAAAATAACCTGCTTGTTTTGGAGATAAATTGATATCAAAAATAAAACAAAGTTGTTTTGAATTTTTGTTTGCTCATTTGCAGAAGCTGGTTCCTGAGGTAGAACATGACAATAACAGAAAAGAGAAAATAATTTAACTTTATTCCCTTTATAAGTTCTACCCACATTTTTTACTGTGAAAAGTTGCAATTTTTCTATAAACATTTTTTCCATTTATTCATTTCATAGCAAGAGGGCAGCTGTAAAGTGATCTGGAAAAGATGACCTGCTTCTGTAAAGCCTTAAATGATGTTATGTAACTTGTATGCCCCTGTTACATACACTCACATCTGATGTCATCCTAAGGGGATAATAATTTAGCAAGAGAAGATTAGATTTATTCCAATTTTCCTTTTGAAAGTCAGTTAGTTTCATAGGCTATGGTTTAATTAATTATTTAGCAAAGTGATGGAAAAATATCATATTTATTCGGAGAACATGCATTTACCTAGGAATAGGGTGCGTGGTTTTTTTGCATTTTGGAATGAAAGAAGGTTGACACTGTGATGCATTTATGAAATTTCTAAAATCAAAGAATCTAGTTTTGATGCCCAAATAGAAGATGCTGAGGGGCTGCAGTTGCCATGTCTCCACCAAATTTTTCTCCCCCAAATGGAGTTTTTAGTGTAAGGTTAATTACTTCCTCTCTACTGAGTAGTTACTTTTTAAAAGAAATTGAGAAAACATATTTTCAATTTATTTTGGACAAGAAAGAAATGTCTGAATACTTTGAATACCTTGACATGCTGTTTAATTAGTAAAATAATGCTTATACTTGTTTTCCAAAGAATCATTATCAATTTCTCTATAACTGAGCATGAAAAATGGTTCAATGACAAACATCTTCTAGGAATTTGAGTTTTGGAATGGGAACATTTACTTACTTTCAGTGTGTTTCTGAAAAAACTGCTGTGTGTCTAATTGTCAGTGAACAATATATGGGAAGATTTTGAGAAATTACCTGCTAAATATTACTTGTTCATATGCATCCATTCATAAAAAAAGTGTGATAAGGGACATTTTAGAGAAGTTGAAGGACCTGCAGGGGGAATCTCAAAAGCAATGGTCTCATACACACATACATAATTTACCTACTACACCTGAAAATATAAAATGTGTAAGTTGTGCCTCTGATAAATTACAAAGCTCTTTGCAAGTAATGAAGAATCAAAAGAAGACAGTTTCTAAAGAATAAAATTGCAATGAAGGTTAGATTTAGAAAGAGGAAAAGTATTATGTCAGAAAAAGAAGTTTCATTTCTTAATTAAGTGATACTCATTTCACTTAGTACAGAGTTAATAATACTTTACTCTTGTGACATTATTAGTTGAAATTTCTTAGGTGTAAATGTTAAAAGATTAGAAATAAGAAATAATTTATAACTATGAGGTATTATATGAAAAAGTCAAAGATTCATTATTTCTTTTTTTCAAAGTATGCTTCTTTAATCACAGAAAACCATAGTTACATGTTTCAATACCACTGTGCATCCTGAGTAAATACCAAGAGGCATTCTTCTGCCACATGGAACTTTGCCATATATTCCTAATTTCAGTGAAAGTTTTTTTTATTTATGTTCTACAACCTTAAGACATTCCATTGTACCAGCCTTTGTTTCAAAATATTGAAAAACTTTTCAGCAGACCTAGTAGTTCAGTTAGTTTCTGAAGACATTATAAGTAAACCAAACAGCTAGAACACTTAAAATAATAAAACTACCGAGACATAATCATTTCAATAAGAATCTTTCTGTTTTCTTTTTCTCCGTTGCTTGTTTCTTACTTTTGTTGATAACATTACAGTAAATCTAAGGTGACTTTATTTTATGTTTGTTTCAAGCACATTTTATAGAATGCTTAGAACAAAAAGATATTATTCAAATATATGTGCATAAGAACAGAATAGATCAACCCTTGAACTGTCAAAGGTAATATGAATCAAGGCTGAACTAACACCCTGAGTTTTCCAACAATTTACACATGTATTTACACACACTTTTGCCTTCTGTGATTTAGTAAAAATATTTTTGCTGAATGAAGCTCAGTTCAGGAGTAAGAACTATTTCAGACCCTCCAAATCCTCCCCATATTGCAGTTGTTAAATTCTATCTTTACCACTCTATCAGGGAATTAGGCTGCTGAGCATAGGACCCAAAGTTAAATCTACTTCATGATATCACAAAGTACTTCTATAGTAGCAGTATAGCAACATGAAGCATAAGTTGGGTCTTTAGTATTTTAGTAATGAGAAAATCGATATAAGATTTTTCAAATATCTTTCAATTTCTGCCATGACAACCAAAAATTAGTGTTTGGCTAATGCTGTTTAAGCATCACAGACAGAAATCCGAATGACACTGAGAAAATGCAAGTTCATGTGCATACATATCTAAATGTGAAATGTTTTATATAGTACAAAACAATATCTTCATGTGATCTGAGTATAGCTGGGTTGATAACATACAGCTAAAATAATAATTTAATAATTTGTGTTTTTATTATATGATGGTGTTGAAAAAAATACCTTACTAACATAAATATTAACATTTCAAATAAATTTAAGTCTCAAGAAAGAAAGTCTTGGAATGTCACCCAAGTTTACATTAAAGCTATGTTCTCTTTTATAGTACAGCTAATATTGGATAACTATTAAATTGTCAAAAGTTTCAGATGTGCCATTTTTATCCCTGATGTGCATAGATTGCCATTCAATGATGGCTTGATGCATAATTCACAATTGTTTCTAATTTAAAGTATTGTAAAATAAATCAGTCAATAAGGGTGCGATCATTAGTCTGTTTTTTTGAACATCTTGACATTTTTGTCTTTCACTTCTGCTTAATTCTACGGAAGGACCTAGCATTGATTTGACAACAAAATTCTCTAGGAAACCTGCTGCTGATTTGACTTCCAGCTTCTTCAGAGAATTTTGGAAAGAGATGTGGCATATTTTTTGTTTTTATTTAAAATTATATTGTTGTTTGAAATTTAGAAAAATTATCCTGGCACAAGAACTTAATGAGTAAAAATTCTGGAATTCCGGGGAATTATCACTACAGGCTTAGCTTGCTATATTAGGTTAAAATTCCCTTACCTTGAATAAGGGGAATCTTTTGTGACTGGAAGTCTGTGAGGGATATAATCTAAAACTACAGAGGGGAAGCATTTGGGATGACGGAATTGTTGAAAGTGGATGCATATGAAAGTGGAAAAATGTTTAGAGAAAGAGAACCATGAGGAAAAAGATCTATGATATAGAGCAAGACAAGAAACAAGTTTAGAATGAGGAGGAAACTGGCTAAAAAAGAAGTTAGAAAAGTAATTTGAAATATGAACTTTAACAGGACTAGAAAAAAGCTGACAAGATGAATATATCTCAGAAAGAATACCCAGTGCATATATCAATAAGTTATTAGATGGGATCCCCAGAGAAGAAAACAGCTGAAGAAAAAATAAGTAAGAATGCATATGTAACATCTGAGATTTGTTAAAGACTGAAGACTATAAAGCTTAAACATTTAAAGTAAGTTAGAGAATCATATTTCCATGACATGCTAAAGGTGAGTGAAAGTCAAGAGTGGAACAAGAATTTCTTTATCCAAGGAAAAGCACACCTTAAACTTAAACATTTCTGATTAGATGGTTACTTTTCTTTTCATAAATATGTTTGAATTCAAAATTGTTCTGCCTTCATCTAAAGGGTATTCCATACCCTCTTTTACTGATAATGCTTACTGTTTTCAGTTGAGTTGTTCTGTGTTCTCAAGATTTCAACCCTGTTGATGAAACCTACCTGGAACTAAAAAGACATGGATCCAGAGATCAGTTTTGTCTCAGTGGAAGCTAAAATTACTCTCAAATCTACTAATCAATTAGTCTAGGATAAAAATAAGTCAACAAAATGATTCACACCGGTTACTTTATCCACATGACCTTCTCTGTAAGTTGCAAAATAAGATAACCTAGATTGAATCAAGACTTAAAACTAGATTTCAAATATTTTCAAGTAGATAAGAAAACTACATTAAAAGAAATTAGTTCTTATGTCCTACTATTTTGGCAAGGCACAGAACCACTGTTTCACTTGATATATATTTGAATAAAATAGTTAATCATTTTCAAAAGAAATAAGAGATCTGTTTGGAAGATATTTGTATCTGCAGAACTGCTAAGGTAATAGAGAAATTATTCTTCTATATAGTTAAAAAAAATTATCCTGAAATGCACTTTTTCTTAATTCCAATTCATAGAGTGTTTTTTGTGAATCATATTTTGAAATACATATTTGTCCAAGAAGTTTAGAAAGAGGGCATACATTTAGGTATTATAATGAATTCTAGTACAAGGACCAGATTCTTAAGACTGTCTTTGAAGTAGTATAATGAGATATAAAACCCATGTCATTCTTAACTGCTGCCAAATTTTCCACAGTTTTCTTGTTTTCAGGGTGTTTTATTTGAGGAATTTTGTCCTAATGTGTTTTTAAAATCTGTACTCAACTATAAATCAATAAAACAAGCCATAGATTTGCATTAATATATCCTAATCCACTACCCCCCCACACAAAGAGTTCCTAGACTATGAAAACTGAACACTTTTTAATGCCAAAATTCTGCTGCTTTTACAAAATTAAATTATACATGTTTAAAAGGGTTATATCATCTTTCATGCTGAAGAAAATGAGAAAATAAGAATGGGGATTTGGTCACTGAATGTGTCTCCTTCAGTTGTGAGCACATAGACATTAAACATTGAACTAGTCATCCCCAGAATCCCACAAGTATATTGTAGTTCACAGGACAGACCAACAAACCAGCACAAAAGCTTTCTGAAGAGATCAAAAGCTCAAGCAGTGTTTTAAACCCCTCAAAAAAAGAGTGAAATATGCCCAGATGATCTTTGGAAGAAAGAATTCTTCACACTACAGATAAAGGCACAAAATTCCTAACAACTCTGCTAGTTTCAAGTGGAAGAAAATTCTTTCTTCCACAGTCTCTCGTGATCATTTTAACAAAGTGCTGAGAATAACATATCGTCTCTTAGGATGGTTAATCTTTGATCTCATAGTCTTAATTTATGAAAAATACGAGCTTTCTTTTCTGTCACCGGGGTGCAGCTTTAGTAACTTTTAAGAATAAGATTAACTAATTCATAGAAAATAAATATGAATCAGCAAGTACCACAAACTGAGAAGTGGTGAATGTTTTAATACTGATATTTATGAAGTACAGACTAAATGTCTATAAACTAGGTCATGAAAAAAACCAAACAAACTGATTTTAGATCAAACAGTGTTTGTACAGTAAGACCTCATGCTGCATTTTAAATAATGTTCCATCCCTGGAAGTGTTCAAGGCCTGGTTGGATGGGGTTCTGAGAAACCTGCTTTAGTAGAAGGTTCCCTGTCCATGGCTAGGCTGTTGCAACTAGGTGATCTCTTGGAGGGTCTCTTCCAACACAAACCATTCTATGACTCTATGATTAATACACACAAACACAAAAGGGTTAATATTCAAGTGCTGACCTTTAAATTTGCCATCATATATTTAAAGTTTGTATGATACAATATTTATACTTCTGGATGGGTTTCATTTTATAAGACAAAACACTACTGGGTATGTCAAGACAAATGGATTTGGCACAATCTATTAAATAATCTTCTGTACCTTATGTTACGATTCACTGAAATGCAGAGATCATCATACATTTGATATAAATGTATATGTGTAAGAATATTCAGAACCTTAATAGAATGTCTTAATTCTATGTAATCATAGTCTTTAAAGGAATCCAGTTTCTGCTGTCCATTTCTAGAAGTACAAATGTTGAAGTGTTTTCTACCCAGGTAAAGGATCTTTTGATTTTTTTCTGATAACTGGACTTGTTAAAATGTTTTAACTACTTGAAAAGATGGATTTTCCTCAATTAGGTAATTTCCTTGATCTATTGCAAATCCGTATACTCTCTGATATGCCAATATATGGCTGGAAAACAGCCTTCCAGAAGATGACCTTGGGGTCCTGGCAGAGACTGACTTGAACATGAACCAGTAATGTGCCCTTGTGGCAAAGATGACAAATGGTATCCTGGGATGCATTAGGAGTATTGCCAGCAGATTGAGGGAGGTAAAGTGATTCTTCTACTTAATGCCAGTGATGCAGCACCTGACAGATTATTTCCAGCTTTGGGCTCCCTAGTACAAGAGAGACATGGACACACATTCCAGGAAAGGACCATGAAAATGATTAAGGGTCTGGAGCAGATCTCCTATGACAAAAGGCTGAGGCTGCTCAGCCTAGAGACAAGAAGTCTCAGGGGGGATCTCATAAAAATATACCTGAAATGAAGGAACAAAGAAGGTGTGGCCAGGCTCTTTCCAATGGTGACCAGTGACAGGAGCAGAGGCAGCGGATACAGTGAATCCTATCTGTGGGAGTGAGGCCCTATCTGAACAACAGGAAGCGCTTTTTCAGTGTGAGGAGGGCGACTAAGCACTGACAGATCTTGTTCAGAGAGGTTCTATTCCCAACTGACTGGCATGGTTAGGAGCTTGGGTAGAACACAGCCATTTCTCCTTCTCTTTTGCTGCTTTTCTCTCACACCTTTCACCTGCTCCAGTGTTGGCACTCTACACTAGCTGCAGTGCATTCAGGAAAAAAAACTCTACTCCAGTGTGAGCTCATCATGGGTTACAATTCTTTTAGAAAATGCAAACTTGATCTTGGCATGGGATTCTTCATGTCCTGTGTTGTGGATATCTACTCTGCCATGGAGAGCTGGTCGCTCTCCTGCTTGTCCTTGATGTTCTTCAAATGCTTCTCACTTTTTGATCCTTCTTCTGTTGTTCCTGTGCATCAGCTTTGCCATTAAAAAATTTAACTTTAGATTTAACATTAAAGAATGCACTAAACATTTTATCAACAGTACTTTCAAGGTTTGAGCTTATTTTGGAAATGTTTTCTTTCTTTATATTTCACTTTGTCCAAAGCAAAACCAGCAAAATAAAATTATATAATCTGTTGGAAAAAATTCTTATTGTAAACTTAATTATTAGACTAAGAAAATAAAAGGATTATTTAATTTCATTTTATTCATCCATCTGGACTATTGTTCTAAACTATTTTATTAAAATGTGGAGTTATTTTGTAGCAAATAAGAGATGGAGAAATCACTAAGAAGAAGAATCTTCTCCAATGGTAACAGGGTTTCATTTCAGTAGCTTCAGGTTCAAACTTTAAGAATATTCTGGTACTCACAAATTTGGGTAATGTTTCTGCAGTATTTCAAATTGTTTGCTATGTACTTTTGTAATGTTCCATCCTGGCAGGCATTAAAAAAAAAGTAAATTCTTTCTTTTAAAACAATTAAAGTCTTTCTGACTAAGATTTTATTTTCCTATACACTATTAAGCTGAACAAGAGTCTGAATTTTAGCACCAGGTCTTTATTCCAGAGATCATCAGTACGACTGCTGGAGCACTCCTATTCAGAAGCACAACAATTTTGAAAAGAAGCATAATGTGTCATAAAGTATGCTACTCATAAAGTTGATTTAAAATCTTTTGGGCTCAGGTCTAACCAATAATGACTTTTGCCAAAAATGACAGGTAAACACTTGACTACCCTCTTGGGCTCTCAGGGCTTTTTTACTTACTCTTTGTGGTACATGAGCAAACACTGCAATTTGCTTATAAGAAATGATCAAGCAATCGTTTTTATTTATTACTTAAATTGTTATGCTCATCTTTGGGTTTGTTCTCAGTTGCCATTCAATTGAAAAACTACATATATAGTCCTTACAGGTGTTATCAAAATCATGAGTCATCAGTTCAAAAAGGCTTAGATAGACCTCCAACTTAACAGCAACCTAATCAAGTAAAGGCAGATGCTTAGAAACGTGACTCTCATATTTTGTGTAAAAAGCTAAACAGCGAGAAATTAGATTTCCTTTTTTCACTAGCTTGTTTCCAGGCTAGCAATTTCTACAACTAAGAATAAGGAGAGTTTGTAGGCAGCCCCAGAGAGACAAATTAAACCATGCCTGTTACAGCAAGGTCCGTTTTTCTCTTGTCTTTTTTTTTCTTTTCACTGAATACTATCTTTAAGTTAAAAAGAGATTGTGAGTCTAGGAAGACCTGGTAATAAGTGAGCCAAAATAAAGAAGATATTCCTTCCTGGTAAATAAAGAGGGATTTCTAGATACTAAATCAAGAAAACACAGGGAAATATGTGTTCAGAATCCTAATTTCTATTGTCTGCAGTCCACCCACATTGCCAGGGACAGTAAGAGCTGTCCAAATAAAAGGAGTAAATAATGAAAACATTGATGTCATATCAAGAGGAGATGGATAACAGAGAATTAGTCTAAAGAAATTCCCTATCTGAAAAAAATATCCAAAGGAGCTTGACAGAAAAGAAGGCTCAAAAGGTGTATTTATTTGAAAAATATTCATGTTAGGAAGCTTTTGACAAGTAGTATCAAAAGAGCTAAGGGAAGGAAAAGTTCCAAAACAAAGAGAATTGTTTATTTAGTGTGGTACATGCTTAATATACAGCATCTGGTCTTGCCAATCAGCACAGTCATTTCATAAAAGAAAGCATCAAAAAAGGTATCCTTTTTCTTGCTGTCATGAGTCTTTCTTCAGATCTTAATTAACTATAATGTTTTCAAGTTTTCAGTTTATTAACAAAAGATTTAAAGAGATCAAGGGAATGCGCCTGGGTTTCAACACTGTTATATCAATAACCTTGTGATTCCCGTGAGAGATGTGTTTGAATATTCTAATGGACTCCGTCTGATCACAGGCAATCAACAGTTTAAAGATAACACTTTCATCATACATTGATTGTGGGCCTATTCTATCTCACCTTATCATGTATAATATCCAGAGTGTTTAGAGATAAATATGCAATATGAGTGTATTGAAGTACATGCACTTACCTAAAACTAAAAGCTCTTGCTCTCTGTTTATGTGCTGAGGTAATTTTCTTCACAGTAGCTAGTATGGGCTATGTTTTGGATTTGTGCTGGAAAGTGTTGGAAACAAAGGGTTGTTTTAATAATTGCTGAGCAGCCCTTACACAGAGCCAAGGCCTTTTCTGTTCCCCACCCCAACCCACAAGTGACAAGGCTGGGGTTCACAGGGACCCTGCAGGGGACACAGCCAGGAAAGCTGATCCCCAGCTGAAAAATGGATATCCCAGACCATACAGTATCATGCCCAGGATATAAAGCTAGATGAAGAAGAAGGAAGGGACAGGAAGGGTGTTCACTGTGGTAGCATTGATTTTCCTCAGTAACTGTTAAGATGTAATGGAGCCCTTCTTTCCTGGGGATGGCTAAAAACCTGCCTGCTCATGGGACATAGTGAATAAATTCCTTGTTTTGCTTTGCTTGTGTATGCAGCTTATCTCAGCCGATGATTTTTCTCACTTTCACTCTTTCAATTCCCTACTCCATCTCACTGTGAAAGGAAAGAACCTGCTACTTGTGTTTAAAAATACAATTTATTTGTCACACATTCCTAGTATGATTTGCATAGCTTTTTACAAAACTACTGAATGTGTCTAATGCAATCTCAAAGAAGTGAATACTGTTACATTTCTCCCCTCAAATATCAGCAGAGCTTTGTGTCAATATGCAAATATATTAATTTTTCCAGCTCAAAAAAATTGTTCTCTGATGTTGTTACAAGGAAATACTGAAAGGTTTACGTTCTCTTCCCTTTAAAATATGTGAAGTATGAATGGAAGAAATGAAGTAGCACACACAAAATCTGTTTAATAATAATTAAAAAACGATGTGATTACTCTCTAAATGAATATTTAACTAACTACTTTTTCAATAATGCTGAGT
The DNA here is from genome assembly GCF_030490865.1 of Poecile atricapillus. NCBI lineage: Eukaryota > Metazoa > Chordata > Aves > Passeriformes > Paridae > Poecile > Poecile atricapillus. The sequence goes on from NC_081251.1 coordinate 27,913,331, forward strand.
TTAATTATATGATTTACAGTACTTAAATAACAAAGTATAGGTACAAAGAAAGGGCAGGGATGATGTTGCACCAGCATATAGCCTGCAAGTATTTTAAAATTATAATCTAAAATGTATGAAATAAATATTTAAAAGAGGAAAACAAAAAAAAAAACCAAAACAAAACAAACCAAAACAAACCAATACAAACAACCCTCAAAAATTATTTGGATTATTACTCTTATTTTCACAGATCTTTTCTTCTTTTTGAAACCTCCTTTTTATCATGCAAAACACAATGACAAAAAGCCTGAGTTCTTCTATTTAACTGAAGAAACTCAGAGTGCGTCCCGAGGCAGACTCATGAATCTTATTTTTACTTTAGAAATAAATCTTTTTTTAGGTAAGAACAATATTCTTTGTTCATTTAAGGGGAATTGTCATGGATCTGCATGGAAACTTGCAAACACTGAAAGAGGATGTATTCTTGCTGGTCAAAGAAGTAAATGGAAGCATTGCCATTTAATTTTTTTTCTATGCCAGAAATTAAGATGTCCAGTTTAGAATTGCATCCTGAAAGTCTGAATGCCCCCATGATAACTCATGTGCTTGATCATTCAGCTTTTAGGAATCACATGAACAGTGAGGAATGTTGACTTTTTTATACAAGTATAGGAATGCTTTTCTTCTGTAAATAAGATTTTGGGTACCACATCATTTTACATAGAAATGCACAAAGTACTGACTTTCAGTCCTTAGCAACTAGGAATGGTTTATCTACTGACCTAATTATATCCCCAGTTACCATTGTCATCTCTTTTGCAAAATAATCCCTCCTGAGTTGTTTATTCATGCATGGTTTTATTAAAAAAAAATAAAAATACTAAGGGTTCAGCTTTCCCTACCTCCCCTCTCCCCTCTCTCCCCTTATGTCTCTTATTAGTAATTGGCTTTTGTATGTGGGGGCTGCTTGTGGAGATAACTGATAATATAATAATACTAATAATAGTAGTGTGCCATATTATGCTATGGACATTTATTTTCTAAAGACCATGTAGCTGCCATTTTTTTGTGGGCCAAACATCAAGAGCTATAACCAATGAACTCTTTATTTTGCTGGACATTTAGTTGCTTTAGTGAGCAAATGGCTACAGCCAGATTAAGGTAATGAAGCTTTGGGCTCAGACATAGCAGTGAGCATGACTTTCTACAGAATGCTTACGGTTGCTTTTCGCCATTTGTTTTCCTATTTATTTAGTAGCTTCTTCTTGCATATTATAAAATTCCTTCCGGAATTCATCTAACAACTTCTGAACTGTAGCAGTTTGAATTCATCCTATCAGACGTCACAAAATTGATGCCAGCTTTAATACATTCACTTTTAAATTGCAGTGGAATGGTGCTTCTGCTACTTAAAATAGGTATATATAGTGGGAATAACAATTGCCAAGGAGTAGGACAGCTGAATATTAAAATTATTACATTTGTACATTTTCTGAATGTCTGGGGTGATGGATGTGGCATAGCTCAGAACAGCTGTGAGAGTTGAAAAAAGTTATTCATCCTGCAGTGTACCCTACCTCAGATGCATGATCTGTCCAAGTACTTTGACTTGCCTTTTTTAGGTATCCTGGGCTATAGTTTTGCAACACTCAACTTACCCAGCTTGTTATAGCTATGATCATATTTATTTATATCTTTCCATTATCCATAATATCAAGTATATGGGCAGGAGGGTTGTAAATATGTGAATGACTTACAAATAAAGCATGTAAATTCCATATTTGGGCTTAATTTAGCTGCCCCACATGGATATCTAAGAGCTTCTCTAATATTGTGGGGTGTCCAAAATTTCTGAAGAGGGTTGGCAGATGTGTCATGTAGCCAACTCTCTCAAGGTATGTCTGAATGACAGCTGGAGATCAACCAGGTACACTAGGACAATTTGAATGCAGCTATCTGCATATGGACAGCTAAATTGTATTTTGAACATTCAATATGAGTTCAAAATTCTTATACTTGATATAGGTGCTAAAGTTCCCACTACAATCACAATATCACAGTCATAACATATGCTGAGTCCAACTCCTGACCCTGCGCAGGACCATCCCCACAAGAGTCACCATGTGTCTGAGAGCATTGTCCAAACCCTTGAACTCTGTCAGGCTTGGGGCTGTGACCACTTCCCTGGGCAGCCTGTTCCTATGTGGATCTGGGACTGGACTTCATTAATCTTTCTCACCATAGGTAGGAGTATGTAATATCAAAAACATGAAGTGTACAAACATTATGCAAACAGTTTATTCTCAAATAGGCAGGCAAACTCTTCAGCTGAATCAAATTAAAGCAGAATACTATTGTAGATTAATATGCAAATATTATTGTGAAGACATCAGAAGTTAAAGTTATTTCTTGTGCACTGAAACATTCATAATTCTGTATTTCATCCCCAAATAGTGTAAAGGTAAGTAGAAAAAAAGTGAGGTATATCTCCCTTATGTTCACTACAACTACCAGCAGTACAGAAGTAGGAATTGCTGTACTGTCTGTAACTGTTAATATTCATAACTCTGGACATGATCAGAGAAGGAGATCACAATAAAGGCAGCAAATGAAGCTCAAGTGTAAACAAAATGGTAGTCTCCTGGAAAATCATAGAACTATTCCTTTATCCCCACTTAATTCATACAGGTTGCCTTTTACTGGATTAAGTACCTGTAGCATGTTCACACACCAGATATATACCTATTTACATTGCAACTACCATGAGTTACAGGGTACACTAAAAAGCTAGTATGGAGGTGGTTCTGTGTTCAGGTGTTTTACCTTTAGCTGTAGAAAAAATATTTTTTCTTCCTTCATGTTGAATAATGGTGAAGACAATGGATAAAGCTAAGTCAGTATTTATATAACATTTATTCATGTTCCTAGATAGCTAGACCAGATTGTATCTTGTCTTTATTTAGTAGTCAATATTGTCACTACTATAAAAGTCTAATTGCATTTACATACTATTCCCGCCTTTAAAAGAGTTTACTTTAAAAGCATGTTTACCATTCTAAAAACTGTTACAGTTTTCACTTACAGATAGTGTTTCTGTTCTCTGAAGACCAACAGGAATACTGAATCTAACTTATTTCAGTCGGTTAAAGTAAAATGAAACAGTCTTACATGGTTGAAATGCTTAAAAGGAACAAGGGAAAAAAACCCCAAACAAGCCCTAGGCCCTTCTTTAAATTTATTTAACTTGGCATCTATTAAAGTCTTTCATTTCCTTCCTGGTTTTTTATTAAGGTATTAAGTAAATTCTAAAGTACGGCTTAAAAAGTGACATATAGTGTATAAATACATGTTCTCTTCTGAAAGGATAAAAGCCATATAAAAAGGAATAAAATATGTCACAGCAAATACCAAACACTGTATATTTATTTTGTACTATCATCTGGAGAGACCACAGTTGTAGCTTTGAAAGAAATGAAATATTATTCCAATCCTTCGAAGAATTTTTCCTTCTCAGCATAAGAGATTCTGTGATTATGATTTTCTTTTATAGCTAAAAGGCACTGAATTCAGCCACTAAATGGCAGGGATGAGGTAAAAAAGAAAAACATAATAGGCAGACAGTAAGACAAAAAAAAACAAACAACAAAAAAACTAGAAGATTCATATGGACTAGAAAATTAGGACTGGGTTCTTAGAGTTTTTTCTTTGGTTGACTGACCTGAGTGACTAAGTGTAGTTTTCAGAGAAAAATTTTGTTACCACAGGAACAATGAAAAGAGCTCCCTCTCCTCTGCAAAAACAACTATTTTTCTGTGATTTGTGAATCTTGAGAATTCTGTTCTTTGTAATCATGTAATTGGTGACAGTACTGTATTTTCACAAGCCCTGTGCTGAACTTGAGGCCTCAGGCTGAGGTTCCTCAGGCTTGTTCTGTCAGGGCTTTTCTTACCCAGCCTGCAGCCTGAGAAGTTTCCTCAGCAAACCATGAAGGGATGGGATCAGTGTAGTTCTTCAGATGGACAGTATTAAATAGGATTCATCTTACACTTCATTTCTTAATTATTCTTTTGGGAATATTTTTACACTATGTAGTATATAAGGTTATCACTTTATCTTAATTCTTGGTTGGTCTTGAACTCACAACTCACCCATTCTACCCACAAATCTAGCAGGCTGAAGTAATCCCAGGAAAGGACTTCTGAGCTGAAGTCATAAATAAGCTTAGGAAAAAAAGTCCCTTATTAAAAAAGAACTTGGGAAAAAAAACCCAAATAAATACAAGGTTGAAAATAGACAAAAACCTCAGACATGATGAACAGTTGCATATGTGTTTTCAGAAGTCAAGAAATTCAGGAAAGGTAACAAGAAATCTGGAAAATATCAAGTTTAAATAGCTTATAAAGAATATATGATGCAGTTAAATAGTTTTTAGATGTATAAATGAAAAGAGGACAGAAATAGTTTATCAGAAAGGATAGAGAAAGGTGAAAGGTAAGAAATAAAGGTTTTCAGGAAGAGTAATAGTTATGGCTGGACACCAATGGATCTAAGTACATGGAAGCATAGCATGCTATATATAATGAGGAAAGTACTGGCACACCTCAGGTAAGCGATAAACTGATCTCCACATTAATAACTTGATTTTCAGAAATGAAGCTAATAATTTTATAGAAAACATTCTGTTAGAGTATGCATGCAGTGATGGGAAAATACATTGTGTTTTGTCTGTGAAATAGAAGACTGTGTTCTCAGTTAGCATGATATGTTAGCCTAATATTAACAGTATACTAAGATTTAAAACTATTTGGAAGGAAAAATAAATATATAGATGTTTAATTTGTATTGCTCAAAATGGACCATCATATGTAGAATTAATTTTAGTTACATATTTCTAAGTGTTTCTGAGGGGAAAAAAAGAAAGGAAAATCCAGATGGCAAACTATAGGTAAGAACTCCGCACACAATCTAAGAACTATGAAAATATCCTGAGAATGTTTCATAACATATCTGACTATTAGCATATATTTAGGCATAGATATAGTAATTTACCTCTTGGTATATCTACTTACCAATTTAATATATGTGGTAACATAACCTATACCCAGCCACTCATAGCCAAATTCATAATTTTTCTGTTGGAAACTGAAAGTATGGTGCAGTCAATGCACTGTAAAATATCTGCAATAAAAAAAGGATGAGCATGCATAAAGACACAAATCAAAGTAAGGTTATCCTCAGGATAGAAATGGCTCTACTCAGGATCTTTTCTCCTTTCACTCTTCGGGATTTATTATAATCATCCTGTATGGCAGCACCCAGCAGAGTTTCTATGCTGTACTTAAAGCTGACTTTCTGTTTCCACCATAGCACTTTTCTTTTTTATTGATTTTAGCTTCACTGTTATATTCATCTTTTTCTAAAATTAGGCCCATATATTTCCAGCTTTATGGTCTTCATCCTACACCTCATCCTTCCCACACCTCTTTCTAAATCACTTCACTAGTACTTAGCAGTAAAATGGATGTTTATCATAAATTGGCTTAGCATTTACTGTTGTTGGAGTTGTACATGGAGAGAAAGGAGGTAAAGTAGACTTTACCACAGCTATGATAGTGTTAAAAGCTACATTAGAAAGTATTTAAATATGCAGTATTTTCAGTTCTCTTCATTTGGAGCACAAGAATATAATTGAATCAAAGCTGTCATATTCTTAACACAATTCTGTTTATATGAAGATTTACTTACTTCCTCTCTAGGGAAATATAAAATAATCAAATATATTTTTTGATTAATTCCACAAGGATTATTAAAAATAACAATAAAAATTAATAAAAAGCATATACATAATAAAATCATCATTCAATTGCTTGCCCAAGAAATAAGATGCTTCAAAACTGATCTTTTTCTCAGTCTGGCACTCATTCCAGAAGTGTTTGCCTAACCATGAGGCTAAGTTATATGCAAGATCTGAGTGCTTCCATTCTTGTTCAAATTAAGCCCATTTCTAACCAGGAATGCCCAAATACTGGAATTAAAGAGAGGAAAACTGACTTCAACCTTTTAGATAGATGGAAGTATGGGAACAGGTAGGTTCTGATTGAAAGAACCTTCATGAATCAAGATAAAATAATAACCCAATATAGCAACAACAAGGCCCAAAAGAAAACATAATAAATAAAATCAAATAGAAGCCCTATTTAATATCTATAGAAAACTAAACACTCTGAAACATAACTTCCTGGTTTGTTCTGGAGACTTCTCAAGATTGTACCTGAATGATTATGCCTAAAACCAAAGTCTCAGGTTCCCTGTAAGAGATTTTGTGAGAAACCTAGAGCTATGCAAATTTATAAGTTAAAGTTATGACCTTAAGTCCACTAGGAGATCAACGCACATGCCACTTGCAGCTCACGATTCAGGAGCCCTGAAGTGCTGTATTGTTGCAATTCTTCTCCATTCGGGTTGTTAAACCCCTATTCTGGGCTGCCAGACAGCTAAATTTCTGAGATGGGTCACAATCAAGACTGACTTCTGACTGGTTTATCTCCCTCTCTCCAGGATTTTTAGGTATCCTAATTAAAAAAAACTCTGAACATACCTTTGCTTATAGTGTTGTTTAACACCAGCTAGCAACTAAGCATCACACAGCTGCTCCCTCACTCCCCTGCCCCAGCAGGATAGGTGGGAAGATAATTGGAAGAGTAAAATCACGAAAACTTGGAAACTGGGATAAGGAAAATTTAATAACACTAATACTAATATTTATGCTAATAATAATTTAAAATATAAATAACAAAGCAAATAAAGCCTCAGAAAGTGCATTAATGCAAATAAAAATAGTTGTTCACCACCAGCTGACTGATACTCAACCAGCTCATGAGCAGCAGGCCCTTGGACAACTCCCAAATTTATTTGCTGACCAAGGTGTCTTATGGTGTGGAATATTCCTTTGGTTAGTTGTTCCATCTGTGTTCCCTCCCAACTCCTTGCACACCCCCAGCCTGCTAAACAGAAAAGGCCTCAATACTATGTAAGGGTTATCCAGAAATAACTAGAAAATCCCATGTTATCAGCACTGTTTCCAGCACAAATCCAAAACATAGCCCAATACTGGCTGCAGTAAAGGAAACCAACTCCATCCCTGACAAAACAGCACAGTTCAAAAGATTCACATGCAAGGTAACACAGTGAAAGACCCACCAGAAAAATAAAACACTGGATTTTGGATGACATATTGTGTAGTATCAGTAAGGCCAACCTTTTATTTTGGAAGTTTGCTCATCTATATTACCCATTTATTTAAATTACAATTTCTGTGTGTATACCAGTAAATTTAACTAAGGTTTATGTTGCCACATGTGTTATGCTTAATTTGAGGATTTCAGGGGTATTATTTTTTTTTTACAACTTTTAATAATATTACACCTTAAAAACAATAACATGTTGAAGCAATAATGTTCTGATGTAATGAGTATCCTCAAGTGCCTCACTTCCAACCAAACATTTCAGACACCTGTTGCGCATTTTTGCCTACATTTTCCCTGCATCATCTAATCTTTACAGAAACTCACTGTTTATGGACAAACATCCTTTAACCTAATGCTTGGATGATTTTTTGCAATCTATGTATATTTATACATTAAATCTTTTAGACTAAGAAGATCATGACTGAGCAGCAAACCTCTACAATGAAAAAAACTCAGTGGACATTGGGCAGGAAAATGTACTCCTGAAGGTCAGGAAATACATAGTGTGTGACTGACCAGAGGGTCATGAAGGCTGATTTCACAACACAGAAAGCATCAGCAGGTGAATTTTGTTTTAGATAAAAAAAGCTTTGTAATTTGAGTATATCAGTCCGTGGGTTACATGTTTCTTTTTATGTTCATTAAGAATGGGAATGTATCCCTGAGTTAGTTGACCCGCAATGTGGAGAGACTCCACATGGTTCAGCCTAGCACCGAGTATAAAACCTGAAAAACTGACAAAAGAGACTTGAAGACAGCTAGGATATCAATTAATGTTTTTCTTCATAGCTAATAGGGACATACAGTGTTGGTAAGTATATTATAGACACTGGGAACTGGGATGACATGGGTTCTGTCATTGAACTGTGTATTGCCATCACTATGTTTTAAGTGTATCTTATAATTTTGCTGCGATTCAAGTATATTTTTTTTCATTCTGATAAATCAGAAGTACTGTGTAACTATCGTCAAATAAGTTAATTTTATGTTATACATTGCACTCTTCACACATGGAATATCTAAAAGACTCCAGTCAGAGGCTATTGGACTGTGACAAAGATCTAGAAACCTCAAATGCCACTATCTAACTGGATATTTTATGTCATGTAGTATTAAAACTTAGATTATTGGATTATTCTCTAACTTCAATTGCCTTTTTCCTTACTTTCTCAATTTTATTTTTTTTCTGACACTTTATTTTAAAAACAGAAGTGAGTACTTCTATTAATTCCAACTGTGGTTTGGCCTAAATTTGATTCTCTGTGGAGTCAGATATTAGCAACTCCAGAGAATCAATCTCTCATGGGAGTTATTTCTAACATTTAAACTACCTGTTAGAGGTGATAAGTGGCAGTATGAAAAAAACCAGAAGTTAACATATAACGCTGTAAAATTTCAGATGAATCAACAGGCTTTTCCTAGAAATATTAAATGATTTAGGCAAACAGTTTGGCTAAAGTAAGGTTTCCTGCTTTAGTCTTTTCATCTTAGAAACTTTCCCTTTGTCTTTGGTCTCTTTTAGACACCACCATGCTACTTAGGACTTCCCCCCAGTGCTCTAGGAATGTTTTATTCTTGTCACTATTTCCCTACACCGCCTCTTATGTTTTGTTTAGTTGTTTCTTTACCCAAGTATTATTCAGAGTCTCCATGAATGATTGAGATTTTTTGTCTTCCTAACATTACTACAACCCACCTAACTACCAGTTTAATTAAATAAATGTTATATGCTTCTTCAAGGAAAAAAAATCAACCTTTGTTGATTTGTCCTATAAAGGATAAGTCATAAAACTAAATATTCTAGAATAATATTTTTAATTAATATCCTATTTTACCATCAGAAAACTTAGAATTGTAAAAAAACACAGTATATGCATGTTTAAGATAAGAAAATGACCAGCAAATCTGCATGTCTCTATTTTATAATCAAGTTTAGGCATTTTTAAAGGAACTGATTTTGAAAATCCTTAAAAAGGACTTTTCTAAAGTCTTTTCACTTGTATAAATTTCATTAGGAATTTTAAAAAGGCACTTCATATTATTAGCTAAATATGTTGTCTCGTATTTTCAAAGGACATATTACATAGGAAAATATATACTTAGACCTGCAAAAGTTTTAAGTGATGTTTAACAAATCAGTTCAAGATGAGAACAAAAACCAATTTTAAAACTTTTCAGCTAGTTTTTCGTTCAGAAAGTCTTTTCCTTCTGGTTTCACATTTGAAAATAACATGACAATTAAGAGTTGAAGAAGACATATTTTGGTGGCTTCCGACTTGGGGATTTGGTGATGAAAATTCTCATATCAGAAATTTTAGTTACTTAAAAAAAACAATCTCTAACCTTGGGACTTCCAGTGCATTAGCTATTGAACAAGAACTTTTGGGAGGAATACATTTATTTGTGAAAATTTCTTAAGATCTCTTTCTTTTATGTTTACACTTTATCTACATCTCTGATATCATCACCTTTATCCCCACATATCTGGTATTACTTTAAATTTCTTCTATCTAGTAAATAAATAAATTAGCAATTATATAAGTTACCTACAGATAAATATTATTAATAGCTGAAAAAGATTTTTTTTTGAGATAAAGTATGAGTACTCAAATTCTGACATAATTTCATTTGAAATTAAACTTTCAAACATCTATGTTGGCTTTTTGTGCCTTAGGTACAAGTACTAGTTTGAACACCTGGAATTTTTTTTTCATTTTCAAGTGATAAGTACTAAAAACTAGGTCACTTGGAATACCTATTCATGATATGCACTCAAGCAGCATGAGAACATAAAACAACTATTTCACAACTGCTACATATAAAAATGCATCTTTATGCTGAATAAAAAAGAAGGAGTTTAAAACCCAATTTTATAGAGGAGTTTCAAACTTCAAATGCATGTCAAACTTGGAAAAATCAGAAACTTTCATTCCAAAATGTCTTTACTCAAGTTGCTCCCTCCACTTTTCAAAATTTATGTGGCCCAGGGAAAACTAGATTGTGTTTCTCTTTGCAAAATTTTGACTTGAACTCTGCAATTTTTCATCTGAATCCTATAGAGTGGAAATCAGTAATAACAATCTGCAATAGGGTGAAACCTGCCTGAAAGAACTGTTACATCATTAGATGATGCTGGCATGTGGTTGGAAAACATGGAAAATAACAGCAACTTAATTGCAGTGAGGCTAGCCCAAAAGATGTAGATTATGTCTTCTCTGTTCTAATGTTTTTTATATATGTAGTGTATATAAAACTAATATTTATGTCTAATAAATATTATATACTGATAATATATCTATATATAGTGTAGTTGGGGGAAGGGACAAAAACAGTCCCAACAATAAACCTACAGATGAATCCTAAACTCTACATCTGTATACCATACTTGGGGTAGGGGACAGAAGTTGATAACAACTTGTGTAACAATTGACTTTTGATATTGGGAAAGTCACAGAAATTTGTCGGGGGTGACGGGACCTGCAAGGATATGGTCAGCTTTTGTGACATTGGAAAGTAAAAGACAAGAAAAAAATAGTCTTGTGCAGAGAACGTATCCACAGATATCCAACCATTTCCTGAAGGCACAGAATCTACTAATAACTTTAAAAATGTCACCAGATAAAGACATCCCCAGTATGACTAAAAATTGTTATATGAAACATACACCTCAAAGATGCTTGCGTCTATCTATTACAAATTTTGATAGCAGCTTTGCCTTTCTTTATGAACTTCATGGTTAGAGAGTACCATCACAAAACCAAGGCTCTTGCCACAACTCTTAGCAATAAAGGTGATTCAAACCCATTTTCTGGGATGCAAGGCAGTACCCAAACACCTTTTATGGGAAAAAAATAATTATTAAATGCATTTAGAATAATGCTTGTTCAAGCAGGGCTACTCTACATAAAGTAACATGAGATTCAGTATGCCAAAGGAGAATGTCTACTGGCTGTACTGAGGATCAGAAGTATACAAATTACTTATCAGCAAGTTATTTAGGAAAAGGGAGGATGGGGCTGGGCTTTGAGATTTTTTTTATACTATTAATGTTTAAATCCCTAGATTTTAAAATAAAAGTAAACCCACTGTTTCAAAAAAGTATATTCCTTTCATTTGTGTGTATTACTCCAGCTTCACAGTCTTCTATTTATTTTTGAAATTTCAACTGAATATTAACTCCTTCACTTTAGTCTTTCTCACAAGGCAATTTAGAATTTAGTTTGTGTTCTTTTAGAGGTTAAATTTTACTTAAATTAACCTTTGAAGTCATGTGATGTATTCTAGCAACAGGGGGTACTTAGCATCATAATGCAATGTAATTTTGCAAAATAAGTGAATACTTTCAAAAAATATTTAATGATACCTGGCCCTTCCAGGAAGAATATGCTTGAAGTCCTGTTTCAGGCACTGAGGCCTTGGAAAGATCAACATTGGAGTTTAATGCACATCTTTTTACCTATCAAGCAGTTACAGATGGTGAATTTTATAGATCATCTTTTCAAAGCAGCTATTTCTTTCAGTGCATAGTAAGCTGATTCCAGTCCCTGGAATGGAATTATATGTTCCAAATCATGTTTTTGGGTTCAGTAACTTCACTCATAACTTCAAGACATCTAGTTTTGATTATAACATCTGTATTTTTCAATGGATTTTAATAGCTATGTATTGAAAAATCATGAATGAACTATACAATAAAACATGACATAATGAAAAGTTCTCTGCCTCAAAAATTTCAGCAGGAAAAAAAAGCACAATTTAGAATAAATCTACAGGGAATAATGGAAATTCAGTTGTGGTTGGCTAATAAGTGCTTTCTCCATTAGAGTTTAACAAATGTTTAATTAATTAAATGCTCTTGCATACAGATATCAAATTACATATTAGAATTCAGAGATATCTTAGTTTAGCCAAACTGTTCAAAGAACCCTGTTTCAAATAATAGCAGTAATTTTCAGCTCATTGGTGAGCACTGTGCTTTCAGAACTGCTGTACTTCTATAGTAATTTACTGCAGAGAGAGGCCAAAGTAAATCAAGGAGGGATATAATTAGAATTAGTAATTCATTCCGGTGTATAGAAATGATATTTTAATTATTTTGGACATTTTCAACACTGTATCCAGCCCCCATATCTTTGCGTAAGGATCTGAAATACCCAGATTCAATATCCTCAGCAGATGACCTGCATATTTTCCTACAGCTATAGAAATCAAGTTCACTCTCTTAACTACACTTGAAATTCCATTTCCTTTCTGGATGATACAGAATAATTTAGATTTGTAGTATCATTTTTTATTTACAGATTTTTTTTATCTGGTCTGAGGTCTCCTGAGAAAGCTCAGACCATGTGTACATAGCAAGGATAAAAAAATATGATAAAAGCTAATGTTCTAGTCCTGTGGATTATTTGGCTGCTGATTGAGGAAAGCACAGTCTTTTAACTCAAGAATCTGTTTGTGCTAGAAGCTTGGCTTGTCTTTGATTGACCAAGGTGACAAGAGGTGCTATGTTTCCTTTGCCTGCCTACTATGTGTGCAGTAGTGGAGACAATTCCCAAAATGACAGTGGATTTTTTGGTTTTATTTCAAGACTCTGGAATATCAATCACAAAGAAGGGTTATAATTGTTTCATTGGGCTAGATTAAATAACTAACTTATGCACCTAATTAGAGATTTAGGCACAAACTAAATCTGTCAGAAGATAATCAGATGCTTCAAGCCTAGATCTGAAGTTGTGAACTACCCAGGAACAATTTCTGGTTGTAATAAGTCTGATTTGGCCTGCTAAAGGCATAATGACAGTAACTGCACCTCCTCTTTCCCAGCTCTACACACACACACACACACACACACACACACATACACACATACACACATACATATATAAGCTATGACAATAAGGAGTAGCACATTAGAAATGCAAACTGTACTATGTTACAGAATAGCTGAGAGCCCTGGAGCAAATTTCATTACTTAACCAAGAAAGGATTTAATTATTCAACCATTTTCAGCATAATGTCATGAATGGGTGGCTTAGATTGCTTGAAGAACCACTGTCAATGGTATTAGCAAAAGTTGTATTATGATGATGTTGTAAAACTGCATTTTAGGGAAGTTTGATGGTAAGGTTCACTCCATTACAGCACAATCATTTGAACAATGATTTAAAGTTATCTGGGCACAAATTGAAGTTATCATACTACAGGGTTATCTGTGATATTGGTTGTTTTACCAAAGGTCTGACACTGGTACCCCAGCTCAAGGGGAGGTCACAGCCATGCACCCAACACTGCCTCACAGAGCGAGCTTGAAAAACGTTCAGTCAGGCTGTCATATTTATATTTATTTATGAGATAAAGCATTTGACTCACAGTGAAACTGCATGTGATAAGAGAAGTAGGCATGTGACCACTTGTATCCACAACTTTCTTTATTCTTAAATAAATGAGCCTTAGAAAAGCCACATTCTATTCATGTGCTAATGACATGATCAGTTTTAAAGCTCATACACATCTATCCTCACTGTATCTCTCAGGTCCTTTGTGGCTTTTCAGAGGAGGGGTTAAAACTGGAGGAGTTTTTGGTCTGGCTATGGCTCAGGCTTTTATTTTCTTTGGAATCTATACCAAATTATTGCTGGTTTGGTTAAGAAGCTGAATACATCTGTCTCAGATAACAATGCAATCAATTGAATTATGAATAAAATAAGAACTGATTCTACAAATTATAGAAGGATGAAAAGGATCAGTGTGTTGTTTGGTTAATTGAATTACCACTTGACATGAAAATTAAAGGACATAATTTCTATCTGACTCATGCCATTGGAAAAATTAAAAGAACAACTAAAAAAAAAATAAAAACCAAAACCAAAAACATTAATTTAGATTTGATTTTACTGCAAATGAGTGGTTTGTCCAAAAAAGGAACATTTAGGACATTGAAGGATTCAATCGTATTCTCTATAACTAATTGTAAATTTTATCCCTGTCAGGTATTCTGAGAAGCATTTAAGAGAAGACTTAGTTCCTCTTGTTTGTAAGTAGAAATGAGAGGAAGGAGCCCATCTGTGCAGCTTTCTCCTGCTATATCTTTTCAGATGTTCTGTGCCATATTATCAATCCACAACTAAAAGATGAATAAAAAAACATTTGAAATGACATTTTTAATTTTCAAAATGAAACTGCAAGTGCCTAAAACTCAGAGGTTTCCAATATATTTCATGATAACTTTTTGAACAAGTGCATGATTTTACAGAGAAAAAACCCACCTCAATTTCATTGAATCAACTTTGATTGGTAAGACAGTTCATTTGAAATTTATTGCAATAATCTCTGTCATATGCATACCTATCACCAGGTTATACTCACACCTGACAATACGCTTACCAGATTTGCCAATTGTCTGGCATGAAGTATGTTATTGTGTGTCTGCATCAATAATTCAGTGCACAAATATTCTTTTTCATTGTAAATTCACACACAATCTGTAATCAGTGTCCTGAAGAACACAGTTGGGAGCACTCCTGATGATACATACAGAGCAGTTTTACTCTCAGTGGATGCAGTAATGAATCTGTACACCTGGGCACCACCTACAGTGGCAATTTCTATGAAGACAAAAGGTCCTCCAGAAGGTCTTCCACCTCAGTACTTGCTTGATGAAAGAGAGCACCACTAATACAGATGCATTTTAGACTGGCTATGGTGTTTTCAAAGTTTACTTAACTAGAAACTACTTGATCTTTTATCCTGATATCAGTGCACTAATGTCTGTGCTATCTACTGTACTTAGGGGCAGTTTTTTGTGTCTCTCCATAGTTACTCTTGGCTTCTGATTTATCTATACCTTTACTGTAGACTCCCCAGGGGTTTGCCAGGGCAGAGTCTGGCAGCCAGGACTCATTCTAGCCAGGAGAGGATAGAATTCCAGGAGTGGGGCAACCAGACAGAGCTGGGTCTCTCCCAGCCTCATCATCATGTGTATACCTGGGGACAGGAATGGCTCAAGGATGGGCCAGGACATGAGTTCAGGTGGGGTTCAGGATCATGCCCAGTGAGTGGGCCCAGAGTAAGACACAGTCCCATAATGTCTGGGCAAAACCATGTGGAAAAGGAAGGGCAAAAGCCATGCAGGGATGTCAGCCCACAGGCCAGGGTCAACATGAGCCAGAGGTCACATTCTTTAAGCTGAATGATTTAAGATATTTACAGATGAAGATGAAATAGATAGCTACTATTTCATGTACTAACTCTTGGATCATTGACTATCTCCATAAAATTTGTTTACCCTGTGGAAAATTTACAGGTTTCTGAATAATAGTCACTGAATGTGGAAGCATAATTGACCATCTGTAGGTATCCATATACATCCTAAAATTAGTGTCTATGTAGTTTATGTTTAACTTCAATTTGCTATGTAGTGTCCATCTCCTTGAAATAAGTCACATGTTCCATACTGTGAGTAAGAGGTCATGGTAACTGTCACTTAATGTCTTCTGTCTTCTGGGAATCTTCTGTTTCAATCAGCTCTGGAGACTACAGACATCTGGCAAGCAGCAGAGCATGGTGTGTCTTACTGACAGCTTCTGGAAACATCCAGGCTTCTGTAATTTTTTAGTAGAATGGGGTTTGGGATTTTTTTAGCTATTTTAGTGCCAGGTTACCTAATGTTTTTATAAATCAGTATTGTTAGGATTCCTCATAGCTGGATTGAAGAGGAACTGAAATCAAGCAGGTCACTGATCTGTTCTTTTTGAGTTGTAGCTTGGTTGCAGATACAGCTGCTAACTGAGTTACAGCTGCCTTCTGCAAAGTACATTTGCTAACTGTGGGAGTGGATTGTGGCACAGTGGCAAATAGGTTTAGTATTTTAAATATTTCCATCCTGAAACTGTGAATATGTTTTGGTGTTTTCAGAGCCCTGAAATCTATGTCCATTTACTGAGTATTTTATTTTTATGTGACATTAATGGTTTTTTTCAGCATTTGTGAAACATTGGACCTAGCTTAACGGGTTTTGTCTTTTTCTGTGTTACTTTCAGCTTGCATATGCATCCTATAGTTTTTGCTGTTTTCATGATTTCCCAGGATAGTTCATTGGTTTGGGCATGGCTTTTTTGTATTTCTTTATAAAAGAAATAAATCACAGGCATCTCAAATTTATATCTTCAGTATTATGCAATATCTTCAGTATTTTAAATGTTACATGTGGTTGTGAACACTACTATAAGTGTTTTTTTCTTCTATTCACTTCTAGTGTCTTTGATGCCATTTTTAAGAACATACCATAAAAGCCCCCCAAAATTTGCCTGTAGTGTCTTTCTTGCATAAGTGATTTAACTTATCAAAATACTTTCATCAATGATTTCAGTGTCTGAAGGATAGATTTTTTGTAGGTGTCCCATGAAATTAAAGGAGTTTCTCCGTATCAGTCTCAAATCTCACAGCTTACAATATTCTACATAAAGTTATTTTTCTTTCCCTGACATATACTCTGAAACTGGCATGCAAGACTTGATCCTTTGAATGTAAAGAATATCCAGTTATGAAACCTTTATGAATCTGGAATATAGGTGCTTCCATATTTCTAGCTTTAAGAAGCTATCAACTCTCCCTGGAAATTCAGCTTTGTTCCCTTTCCTTTTGTCCTTCTCCTTTTTTTTCCCTCTCCATTTTTTTGTGTAAATAACAATAAAGTTTTACTTTTTTTCTCCCATGCATTAGTTTTCTGCTACAGAATTTTTCCCGATAGTGCTTCAAAGCTTAATCAAGTCTTTTTCATTTGTGGGTTTTTTTAATGGTAATGCAATATTTGTTGGACAAAGTTCTTTTATTTCTGCTTGTAGGAGGTGTTTTGTTTGCCTAGTATATGCTCTTGCACAGGATTACCTACACTGACAATTCCTACATTACTTTAAATAATGTTCACTGAGTAATAAGATAAAGGTTTTCTGGGTCTTAAAATCAAACAGGTTCTTTGTTAATTGTAGTCATTACACATATTACAGGCCTGTTACAGACTGTTTCAACCCACATATAAACTTGCTAACTTGCTGTTAAGCACAACAAATTTTCCTTTTTGTAGCCTACAGGCTTCTTCCAGTTTCCATATATTGTTTCAGATGAAACTTTAAAGAACCTGCCCTGAGCTTCTTACATCAGTAAGTCAGTAAATTGTTATTCAGTAAACCTGTGTCTCAGCAGCTCACCTATTCAGAACGGTCTTTCTGCTTATGATCAGTTCTCAGTTTCTACACATTCTTATGGGGAATGGAGGCTGAGCCCTTCTGAGACAACACAGGTTGTCTAGTTCAAAGTTCTCACTGAGAGCATTTTCCCCATTGGATGACTACAGGATATGTAGTAAAAGGTCACAGGAGATAATTCTTCGTAGGAAGCTCCTTAGCCTGATTACATTCAACATAATTTATATCTGGAATAAGAAACTGTGAAAACGAGGACAATAAAAATGATATATCAGCCTTCTGTCATGAATGTTTGCTACTTCCTGACCCCTTTTTGGTCTCTTGAACTGCACAGTTTCTGAGCTGGATGGTAATTACAGTATCTCACTATTTAATATCGCTTGCAAATGTCATTAATTCTTCAGCAGCTAGACATGTTAAGAAAGAAACATAATTTTCTGAGCTGCTGACCACTATTGAACCACAATTCACTGTGAGAATATAGTGAGTGTAGAAGTGATTGCAATCCGTCTTTTAAATGTTATAGAATTATGGTTAAAGAAATGAGAAAGTCAAATTTTGTTTTCTGTGAAAATATATGGAGATGAGTTTGAGAAATGGTGATGTGCATGTGAAGTTAAACTAGTAGGAAGAGTGTAAAGCACTTGTCAGAGCAGAAGCCAAGTACTCAGCACGGTTCAAACAGATGCCCCAAGGCTGCACCAAACCAAAGTTCATTGAAATCTGATCTTCAAAACGAAAGCATACTTGTGAATCTTCTCACACTTTTCACCTTTGGAATGAGGAATCAGCCACACAGTGTTTGGAAAGCTACAAAACTTTCTAGGGTGCTTTGAAATCTTGGACGTAGATGCATGCACACTGCTTTTCCATCTGCTAAATGTTTATCAGGAAAACTCTAACTCAATTCAACCTGTGGACACCTACATAATAGCTGAAGTCAGAGAGTGAGTGTGTGGTTGAAGACCATGCTGCTGGAGGCTGAGTCCTGCCTTCTCATATTTTGTCTTGTTTTAGCATTTTGTTGTTGTAGGTTTAGAAAATTATTTTGGTGATATTACAGTCTGTTGCCATGACATCCTTAATATTTGCACTGCAGAGGAACCATCAAAAAATAACATCCCCAAAACTATTGTTATTTCTATGTAGTACTCCTCCCATTGCCCTTACGCTAAAGCGAGGTAGAAATGTGAGCAGAGTCTTCAATGCTTTAATTTTAGACTACAGACCCATATTATGTTTTATATTGTGTGTTTGTCATTTCTAATTTGGCTCTGAACTAATTGCACAGCTGAGCCTCCACTCCCTGTACATTTTTGAACATCAATGTACTTTATACTTTATGCTGCTACTGACTACAGCTGATATCCCTTTTCCCTCCCAGCTGTGTATTCAGTGCTCAAAGAGCCTTTCGCTAAGCTTTACTTGAGCAGAGGAATAATAGACCAGATTTTTCAACATTTTCTCAAATTCTTAGTGCTTGTTGACAACTACCTGTAGTTTTTGCAGGTTGTGGTTAATAACTTAT
Source organism: Poecile atricapillus (assembly GCF_030490865.1). Lineage (NCBI taxonomy): Eukaryota > Metazoa > Chordata > Aves > Passeriformes > Paridae > Poecile > Poecile atricapillus. The sequence continues at coordinate 27,932,290 of NC_081251.1, forward strand.
TAAGAAAACCTTTATCACATAGATATTAAAAGTGAAAATCCCAAACACACAACTTGGTAATGCATAATGATTCAGGCATGGTGAGGAGATAGCAATAAACACCTGACATTCTCTATTGTTATCTCCTGCAAATTGTTGTGTGGCATGTTTTTCCACTGTATTTTATGATCTTTAACCACAATTGTTAGTGCAGCTGTGGAAATGTTCAGTTTTGTGGCTGAGTGCTAGATAAAGATGTACATGTGGGTTTCCAAAGCCAGGAACAAAACAAAGAACAGGGAGCTTTGCAAGGAACTGGCAGCTTGAGCTGGCAGCTTTCTGAACAAGGCTGACCCAGCTTGGTTTTTGCCAGTCAGAGTTGAAGTAATTACAAAAAATGCTGAAATGGCTATGAGTGCTTTCATCACTTCTGTTTTTAACATTGCTGTTGTGCCCCAGACCTTGGGAACTAAAATCCAGGTTGCTGCAAACATGGACCCACTGTCAGTGAGTATGTAAACTACTACAGGAGCTTGATTCCTACAAATTGAACAGTCCTGACTATACACATCCAAGAAAACTGTTAGAGCAGCCGACTGAAATTGTTGCAAGGCCATCCTCCATAATCTTTGAAAAGTCATTGGAAGAAGCCTAATGTTATACTCATCTAAGAAGGGGGTTCTGTAGGTTCCAGGAAATTTTAAACTCATCAGTCATACTTTAATCTCTGGAAAAGTTGTTGAATGAAGCCACCTAGGGGCTATCACAAGTCAAATGAAGCATGTGTTTGAGAAAAGCCAACACGGATTCATTAAGGGTAGATTTTCGTGACAAATATGATTGCCTTCTATGACAAAATAACCTGCTCAGTTGATGTGGTGTGAGCACAGGTCATTGTCTACCTGAATTTCTCCAAGGCTTTTGGTGTGGTCTGTAGAACTTGATGGTGGTCCAAGGACTTTCTAAAAAACACAGACAAGAGAAACATTAAGTTTTTCTGTTCAACAGACCATTCTTAGTGTTGATTTTTCTGTTTCTTTTTCTCAATTTTAAAAATATTCCAGTCTTTTCATAATCCAAAGTACACACATGCCTTCTTCAAAATATCTACAAATACTGGTTATTAAAGAATGAGAAATAGAGGAGTAAGTTTCTCTTTGGTTTACTTGGATATGATGGAATTGAAGAAAGCGAGCCTCCTATTTGCCATATATTTTCTATCTTCAGTCTAGTGTAGAACTAGATGGAATTATGCATGTCTTTATTGATGACACTGTTTCACTTGGTATGAATAATTAAATACCCAATACTTGCAAAAGAGTAGATTCAATAGCCTGGAAGTTTGAACAGTTAAGGAAAATTGAGGCTGACATCCTTATTTCAAGAAAAAATACAATCATTTGCTGGGGAAAAACAGCTCAAATACAAGAGGGTGAGATTAATCACTTAGAGCTGGCTCATGTTTATTGATTATTAGACACTAAGCCAGAATAACATCTACTTTAAGACAAGAACATGTGCTTTCTATATTCTTTATGAATATGTAGATGCTTGAATGTTTCCAAAAAGAATGAGGACTTTTTATTCCTCTGGGTTTTTTATTACAAATACTTTTTTGTTGTTGAGAAGAAAAATCCTAATTAAAATAATATTGAAACCAGATATTACAGAGTATCTTAGTAAAAATTTAGGAGGCCATCATATTAAATTCAATATCACTGCAAATGTTGGGTTATTATGATAATATTTCATGTCAATATCTGAGTTCCTTCTCTCACTTTGAAAGTTTTTTTTGACGACATCAAGGTAACAGATTATAAATAATTTTGTCTTCACACAATCATCTGAAAAATTAAAAAGAAAAAAAAACATACTGGAACAATGACAACCGAGCATATTCTGTTATTCCAAAGTTTTGTTAGGAGATAGTTTTCTGTTTGGTTAAACAGAACAACTCTGTTAGTCAGTTGGTTGGGTGTTGGTGGGTTTTGTTGGTGGTTTGTTTGAGGGGGACAGCTGACGGTTTGTGATGTTTGTGAATTTTTATTCCAAAGATAACACTAACACAATTTGAGAGGTGGCTTGCACTTCCAGGAGAGAAATTATGTTTATTAGTGAACACTGACAGATAAAGAGACTCTTTGGCACAAGGGCTTTGGGAGGGCATCCTAGCTCCCAGAGTTCTTGAAAAAGTGCTGACATATTCTCGTAGAACTTCTGAGTTTGAATAACTATAAAATTTAGAATTTCATTTAAAATAGAATATCTGGGATGTTCTGAACTTTACTAACAAGGAGTTTGTGTACAGGAAATCTGTTTGTCAGCAATGATAGTTTGTTTTTTTTTTTTAATTTACTTTAAAGGATTTTGAAGAAAAAAAAATGAGAGAAATGGTGCATACTATTTGTATGTAATGAGAATGATAAAAATGAAGACAGGAACATCTAAGAAAACATTTTCTTTGGGAAGCACCAAAGCCAGCTCTGTGTTAGGATCTGGTTATTAAAATTAAGAGAGTTGTTTCTGCCCAGATTAAGGTGCAAACAAGACCATATGCCATAGTCAATAGTGTGGATTATATTTAACAGTAAATGTGAGGAGGGGAGAGAGAGAGAGAAAGAATTAGAAAAAGGGGTGGTGGGAGAGAAAGAAGTGACAGAGATACACATTTTGAGGAAAACATTACCATTACATGGATCCTTGTGGTGTCCCATTGGTCTTTTTCTTCTTCTGATGTTCCCAGTGGTGAGGGTCCCTTGAAACAGATCAATATACATTTGGTAAGGTAGGAATACTCAGGTACCTCCCCTGTAGGGGACAAGTTTGACACTGTCTCTTGCAGCAGGCTCTGGATCTGTTGCATCACCTTGAGTCACATGCGGGGCCTCAGGAATCAGTCAGGGGTGTGTTGCATTTTGGGGTTCTCTGATGGTTCATGACACTTCTCAGCTGCCTCTCAGGTGAATGTCCTGTGTGTATGTGGTCTTCCCAGGGTGGAGGGTTTTACAACCGAGCCAGTTTGTGTAAGGGAGGATGGCTGTTCACTCCCTCTGAACAGAGGGTACACCACACACCAAAACTCTCCTCCTCCCCCTTTGACTGGGGGGCATGTGTGAAAACCTGGCCTCAGCAGATAAGCCTGTGGGCTACAGCCTCCCCCAACACAAACCCAGCCAGAGCTGATTTTCAGGACAGCTACTGGGTTTGGCTTTCCTGGTAGGTACATTCATCTTCTCAGCCATGTTTACTTCCTAGACATGAGATAATTGAAAAATAGTGTAATTTTAATCTGATATCAAATTCCCTTAGGAGGCTTAACTCACAGTCCAAAGTTCCAGGCAGGAGGCATATTCAGGGAAGGGTGGGTTTTGGGGGTCACAGTTTCTTTAAAAAGTTTTTTCATAAAGGACAAAACTCCTTCATAATAGTGTTTAAGCCATTAACCCTAACATTTCAGTCTCTTACACTCTGAGCTCAGGTGAATGAGACAGTTGCCTTGGGAACAACAGAGTGCTGGCGTAGTAAACCTGTTGAAACTGTTGCTTTCTTTCTCCTATCAGACACCAATTAAAGGATTTCTCTCTGTGTATCCCAAGGTCTGTGATAAACTGACATCTCCTGATGAAGGAAGTGGAGAGAGATGTGACCCTTCCTAATAGCGGTAGTCATTGCCCAATTCCCATAACTTCCCTCCAACAGCCACAGAGCAAGTCAAGTCTCCAAAGGATTTCTTCCTGTCTTTGACCTTCCTCTTCTCCAGGTAAGAGAAGGCTGATTCTTCAACGCCAGAGTAGCAATCATGGTTCTGTGCAAACTTCTGAGGAGCCTTGAGCTGGTTTTCAGAAACAGTAATTACAGAAAAAGAGAAAGAAATTCCAGTTGTTAAATGCTTAGTACTATAACCCCATACTTAACAAAATGAAATACTCTCATCCATGAAAATATAGGAGTACACTGAACTTCTCTACATAAGAAAAAGTTAAAGTAGCAGGTCCGACATTCATGGGGAAAACTTTATTAAAATTTCCAAAATAGTTTAAAATAAAACCATCTGCTGATTGCTATTTATTGTAGCACTTTTATATGTGTCAGAGAGTCTGCCAGAAGCAATTTGATCTTGAGAAGTCATAGCCAAATCCCAAAGGTTAGCATTCTGCAGGACAGGGTGACATTAAATGATGTTTCTACCAATTGCATACTTTTTCCTAAACATGAATTTGGAATGGTCAGCTGTGGCAACTACTGCAAAGGAGCCTAGAGATTCCTTTTGGATATCACCTTTTTCAGGCAGAAGGCAGATAAAATTATATTTCTGTATTTAATAAATATTTTACTGTGTAAAAATACTACATTTCTGACACTGACATAGTTCAAGAAACCTTACTGACACATTCTTGAATTATCACAAAATTGTTTTTTTCTAAAAATTGCCAGCCAATACAGTCAGAAAATAATGCAGCTTATTTTTTTTTTTTTGTTAAATTGCTGTGTCTGATACTCGTTCCACACTGGTTGCTATACATCACAAAATCATAGAATAATACAATATTCTTGGAAGGGATTCATGAGGATCATCAAAGCAGCAAAATGTAACTAAATTTTCCACATTGGTGTATGCATTGCCCAAATGTCATGCTAATGCTTTACCTTCTACAATGTTTGGAGAAAATGTCATCAAATATGGAGTACTGGTATTCACTATTATAAATAAGCAAAACAAGATATATAGATACACACACAGGCATAAATTAAGTGTACATGGTTGATAAGAATGACTCAGCACCCTGAATAGCAGAAATTGTTCCATAATATGACTGCTGCAGCTCAGTTACCTCATTTTATTTATATATATAAACAGGTCTTATTTCAGTAAATATGTTGTATTTCAAAATGAAATTAAATATGCTGTCTGCTGCATGTATTGTGTCAACAAAATTTTGTTAAGAATTTAAACATATTTTTGTATGTATTCTGATAAATATTCTGAACCAAGAATATAGGTAGGGATGACATTCCCTAATATCTTCAGAAAACTGTGACACTGTACCCAAGAGATATTTAACCTTAGATTTGTCCTTATGTTTTGTTCCAACAAAGTTTGTTTCTCTTGTGAAACCTGGATAGGACTTTATCAGTTTTAAATCATCATAAACAATTTAAGATATCTATCTCTGGGCTACATCTGACAGTTATGTAAGCAATGATGTATGTGTGCTAGCAGAACTAGATTAACCCAAAACTAGCTGGTGCTGACAGAGTCTTGTGAATCAGCCAGGCCTCCCTGGATGGTGTACAGCAGTGGCGGTTTCCTCATGACTGGAGGCAAAAGGAAAAGAAAAAGGAAAAAAAACCAAAAACAAACAAAGGTGCAGAAGTAAAGGCTCTAATCTTCCAGGGAGAAAATTATAGGAACAGTATGTCAGTTATCACAGAATTGAAGCTACATCTCTTGCATATCCAGGGTAGGGCCAGAACAGTACTTTGCTCAAGAAAAATGTCCCCAAGCCTAATAACCCAGGAAATTCTAGAATTAAGGTTGCATTTCAACAGTGCACCTACAATTGCATCCCTTCCTTCCAGCCACCTCCTTCCCCGCAGGATTGTGTCATGAAGTGTGTAAAATGGATGATCCTCATGAGGGTAAAAAAAAAGGAAAAAAAAAGATGATTCAATATTTTTTCTTATCTTTTTATTTTCCCTCTACAGCTGTATATTTTGTTTATTAGACTGTATTGAAACCATGTCCTCAAGACAGTTACTGCTTTTCTTGTAGCTTTTTCTATCATAGTCATCGCTATGGCAACAGAGTATTTCACAAGCATAGAGCAACTTATTTCACAAATTTCTGTAGAATTGAGTTTTGTAACTAAATTGTGTATTTAAAAATGGCAAAATCATAAATTAAATGAACTGACAAATTATGTTAGCTCTACAGAAAATTCTACTCAAATAAATATGATTTTGTATATTTCTTGTCAACTGCAATTTTACCTGATTGTACTTTTAAAAAATAAAATTTTATATATGTTACTTCAGTATACAAGAGTTACTTGAATATTTAGCATTCTAAAGAAGAATACCAAGAGTAGTCAGAAAAATTTTAGAATACTAGAAGTGGTCAGAAAAACAGAGCACATATCACAAATTATGAATAGATAGTAAAAATTCCCTAAAGTCATTCTGTCATTTTTTGAGAGGAAAATAAAGCACAGTAGAAACCATATGAACCACTGTAGTAATACAAATACAGTGGGAAAAGTATCAGAGCTGCTGTGTATGAAGTCAGTAAAGGTTAAAGTGATAGGAATATATTACTGACCATAGGATAGCATGGAAAATAAGGGAATGAGAGGTGAAAATATCAAATGTCATCACTAAATAAAACTCAGAATCAATTGCTTATATCAATTGCTGAATTCTGTCTAGGAAGAAATCAGAATGGAAAGATCTTATTACAGGGATTCTTCACAGATATTTGAGGAGCAAATTTCAATTGCTATTTTTGTTTATTAAATATAAAAAGTAGGAATGTCTGTCTGCAATTTAAAGACAGTGTAATCAATATGAAGTGCAAATTTGTTGCAATGTGGAAAGGAATGTTATCTTTTTAGGGTTAAAATATGAGATATAAGTTAAAACGTTATTATATGAAATAAAATATAAAGTTAGGCATTCAGAAAAAGAGTAAGAACTTTTCTTGGAAGCACTTAAAGAAAAACAGACAAGGAGGTAGATGAACCAGCTTATTAAAAAAACCCATAAAATTTTAGATTATCTATTTTTTGCAGAAGAAGGAAGTTCTAGTTCAAGAAAATGAAGTGGATTTTCAGTGTTTTGAAACCTTTTCGTTTAATTTCTCTCACTGAGCAGTTCTGAGTCTTCCCTGTGGAGAGTGGAAATTACCTATCTGCAGATATTAGACTGTGTTCTAAAAATATCTTACCTAGGAATTTGGAAACTATTCAGTATCTTTTGGTATGGTCACTTTCAGAAAAGTGAAACTTTCCACTTTGAGGATTAGTCTGATACCTGCTTATATGAAGGATAGGAACAGGTTTGTATTTAAAATGGAAAGTGGCAGAACTATGAATTGTTTATTTTGAATGAAAGCTTCCAAAAAAACATTGGATTAAACTGGCTGGTTCTTCCACTGTTTCATGTCATTTCAGTGAAAAAGAATCATTCAGCTGAAAAATGAAAGTTTCTTTTATTTTTAATCAAAATTTTCTTATATTTTGATATCTTCTGTTTAAAAAAAAAAAAAAATGGTTTCAAGGACCAATAGAATGATAGCACAAATCTTTAATTCCCACTAATCAGAGAGAATGAAAAAGCCTTGGGAATACCATTAAAAGAGTTCTAAGTCACTATGAAATGCTATATAATTCCTCTCAGAGCTAGTTTATGGCATGCCAGCAGCGCAGGCAGAATTGCATGTTGCAGCTAAGAAAGAGGAACTAGAGGTTCTGTACCTCAGGTGGGGGAGAGGAGGAAAGAGCTTACAAAAGGATTAAGGGGAGGAGAGATTCCAGCCAGTTTGGGAGCCACGGTGTTCCTGTTGGCCTCAAAGAAGGGATGAAGCTGACACACACTTAAAGGAAAGCTGATTTTCAGGTTCTAGTTCTCACTGCACAACAGTATCCTTCCTTCTTGTGATTCTGGTGGAGACAACCTAAGGGTTATTATGCCTTAATAACGACCTACGTTTCCTATGCCTGTTTGTCCTGATGCCACTATATGTAATTTTAAAAATAATTACGGTTATTTTTCACCTAACATTTTACACTGCAAGCAACATGACATGTGAGTATTATATTACATCATAATTATATTACTTATAACTGTATTTACTGGTAAATACATATAATGTTGCTCTGAATTTGCTATAACAAAAATAATCTATGTATGTCTTTGAGAGTTTCCTTTCCACAAAATTTGATTTAGACCATACTACTGCAAAAGTTTGTATTGTTCCACCATTAAACTAAAAATGAGTAGACAAATCTTAGTCTCTTAAACCTCACTTTGCTGTGCCACAGGTAAGTACCTAAGGACAAAAAACAGTATTAACATTATTTCTAAAAAAATGACCATATATTTTTCATGTTTCTGTTTAATAAATCAGTCTACTGACTTTGAGCATCTGTTGTAAAGAAGAGAATTCTGAAGTTGGAAAGTATAATCTTCTATTGATTTCATTATTAACTTCTTGTTTAGAATTAGACATCTCTCCCATTTTGGGGATCCAAGCATTAAAAGGCTATTAAATCTCATCCCAATTTTAGGATTAAATGGAGCTTTATCTCACTGAGATGATTTCAAGATGAAATACTATAAATATCTTAAATGATAATTGATTTCATTATTTAAATTATGATGGAAGGTATGTTTCATGGATATATACGTTAAAGAAAATTAGATTGTGTAATCTTTAACATAAACCACTGCACTAAATAAATTTAAAAGAATTATAAGATTAATAGGAAAAACAGAGAAATATGAGACTTAGTCTAGTCTTATTTTTATTGAAGAAAATAGCTTTTTTGTTCTGGTTTGACTTAGGAGGGGCATTGTTTGTTTATTAGAAGAGTTAATAAATATAATATTGGCATACAGGTTTTATGCATGCCAGAAAATATTTTCTTTTACAGCTTTCAGCAAATCTCTGTTCCTGATATTTTTTTATATAGGGAAAAAATATATATAAATTATTACATCAGAAGGATATTGAAGTGTCTGATAAAATAGTGCCTATTTTAGACTACTTTTTAGTGATTTCTTATTGTAGGTTTTTTTTCAAATTTTTAGAAAAATATTTTTCTTGATATAGATAGGTAGATAGATTGATACACATCCACCAAGAACCTTGATTCTCCCTTCAGTTTGGTTTTACACTGAGTCCACTGGGCCAACAAGGGAATAGTTTTTTTTCTCCCTTTGCTAGAAAATTCCTGAGCTTTAATCAACTTTCTGTCCTCTTAGAGACCATTCTCTCTTTACCTGCTTGACCCATTCCTAGCAAAATGAGGCTTTAAACTATCCTTTCACTGGAATTATACCGTTTTTCTCGTTTTTTATAATCTTTTTTTTTTTACTCTTCATTTTTCGTTTACCAGAGCTCTTCTTACTTGAGCTTTCATTCCTGATAAATAAAAATATCCATAGACATTATGACTGAAAGTTTGGCTTGCTCTCACATGTAGACTCTATGTGACTCACTGTCTTTAGCTCAAAAAACAAGAGCAAAAAATGGAAAAAAAAATGGAAAAAAAATCCTGGAATAAGGAAAATAAGTTTTGAGCCTTGTTCACAAGACACATTCATGTGTTTTGTTCACTAAGTGTAAATATAAAGTAAGCCCTTAAGCACTTAATGGAACCATGATCTCTCCTGAGTTGCTTTGTATCCTCTTATCTAGCTTACCTTAGATTATTTTTTTTATTCTTATCATGCCCATTCTTTAGACAGAGAATTGGAAATATCATTCCCAAAACCAGAACAGAACAGAATAATTTATTTCTGTTTCTCTCCTAAGAGATTAAAGTTGAAAACTTGAAATCCAAAAGGCTGAGGAAGATTTCAGCATTTGATCTTCTATGTTAGCCAGCCACATCCATTAATCACTTTTGCTTTAGATTATAGCTTTAGTAGTGCTGCTATTCCTTAGGTGTGTCACGAATCTAGGCTTGACATACCGCAGTTATGAGACTGAGTAATGTCTGAAACTTAAGGTTTTGGTACCTCTTGAGAAACAAATGTAAGGCAAATCTCATTAGAATCTGATTTCTTTTACTGCTTCTGGACTGCCTCTTGTACTGATGAAAGCAACCAGTGACTGAAACTTGTTAAGTTTAATATGTTTGGTTTTTTGTCAGAATATCAATTATGGCATATGTTCTGGCAGTTTTGAAGCATGAAAACCTGCATTTGAAAATACAGGATAATACATGTAAAACATAGGAAAAACACCGGATAAGCAAACACAGCAGATATTTTTGTCATGGCATGAATAACTTGCATTTACTTTATCACTCAATCCTGCTTAGGAAAAAGGTAGAAAATCTCTGATTGCACCAGTGCATGACAGAACTAATGAAGGAAGTACCACACATTGAAAACCTACTTATTACATGGTTGAGTGACCTTGGAAGCAAAGGAAAACAGCAAGTAGACAGAATAATACAACACAGAGAAGATTGACAGTCTACTGACTTGTGCTGTTTTTAATGTACTTGTCATTTTGACTAGCTCTTCTATTGCTGTGATGGCCACTTGAGAAGTCAATTCAGTTATGTATGCTTATGCCAGGTTTTAGCAGACCCTTCCAGACATACTTTTACTTGGCAAAAAATGGATCTGATCTGAAAAGGAACAAGGTCCTTAAGCAGTAGCTTCAGTGGAGAAAAAAGCAGATGTAAGTAGAAATAAATACTTTATATATTTATGTGATTGGGAATAATTCTGATCCACTTATCTACTGGAAACAACTCTAAATTCGGGTTTAAATGAGAAAATTAAAAACGCATCTCAGTAGGCAATAGTTTGCACTCCACTTCTGCCAAAGAAATAATACATACCATGATATCTTTCTCCAGTTTCTCCTTCAAAGAAAATAGAGGAATTCATTTCAGGCAGGAATTCCCTGATGCGGAACATGGAAGTTACACAGAAAATGAATTGAACCTGGTAAAAATGCAGAGTGGTTTTACAACTGTATTGATTTTTAAGGAAATGTGGTGAAAGAAGTGATGGTAACCATTTATTAGATAAACAGAAAGGACTAATCTCCCACTTTAAAAATATCAGTGTTCACTTTCCCAGATGGCATTATCATATAGGAAATCTTTAGGTACTCTGTTCTGTTCTGAAAGGTTATCGTTTGCTATTAAATTTTTTAAGTGGCTTAGAACAGGTTTTATACAGAAAAAAATGGAATTTATTACAACCCACATGATGAGTTTCCCTGAAAATGTGGCTGTTTTTTACAAAATGTCTTTGGAAGTTAGATTTATTGAAAAAAAAAAACCAAACAAAAAATGTCTAACTTGCAGCTGCTGGCCCTAGCTGAGTAGTTAGTACACTGCACAAACTATTCCATAGACGTGGAAAAAGGCTGCATGTTAGTTAATTTAGGAATTCATGAAAAAAGGGCAAGGTACATCTATCAGTTTTCCAGGCTGCAGGGATGTGAAGACTCACTATCAAAACCTTCTATTTTGGCTGCATAATTGATATCTCTAAAAAATGGCCCTGATAATTTTAAATGCAATTAATCTATTTTTCATTTCTTAACATCCACAATGCAACAGGTTTAGGCTTGCCTTGGCACTTCATTTCATACTAAATAGTTTAAAAACACATTCAGCACAGTAATTTCATTGTTTTTATCATTTTTCATCATTGTTCCTTTCCTCTAATTCAAGTAAAATAATAAAATTATATCTGTCTGTCATGAGATTATTTTTCTTTTTATTCAAATAGCTGAAACTAATGCAATTGCCAATAATTCATTTAAATTTAAATTCCATGCATTTGTTCTGAAATAGCTAATACACTGATATTTTTCAGGCCAAAGTATTATAGACACTACTCTTTTAGAAAAGATACAAGTAATACATTCAGTTATATACATTATCTATGCCATATCCAAATGTAATGTAAACCTCACTTGTTTCCTTGGTGCTATAACATATGTATGAACTATATACATGTACACACATATTCCTTAGAGAATTAATAACACTCTGATTTCCTAATGCATTTTTCTTGTTTAATTCATTTTTTATTTATAAGTATTTTCCTCTGATAAAATTTTTCTGTCACTGATGATTTTCTCCTGAAGCGTCTCAAGGCAAAAAGTTTGAGACTATAAATTTTCACATGTTCAGTGGTTTTCTCACTGCAATCTCCTTCTGATAGGATGTCTGTCTGTCATCAAAGCTTACCCCTTGTGCTGGTAGATCCCTTATGATGGATTGTACTGTAATTGATCCCAGGAAAAATAAACTTTACATACTGTGCTTGACATTTTCTAATTAGTGCTCTCATAAAGTAGAATAAAAAACTACACATTAATTACTTTATTAAAGATATACTATGGTTTTGAAAACACTGCTTTATTATAATTAGTGTTCTGGACCCTTACACTTCTTTCCTTGGGAATGAAATATTAAACTCAAAAACTTTCAAGTGAAGTTGAAATTTAAATGAAGCAACACCATTTCTGTATGGAATTCTAAACATAACATTTCCTCATTATATAGACAAGGCACTGAGGATGATGCACAATCTTTCCAAGATTCACATCTGTCTTGACTTGAAAACTGTCTCAAAGTGTTCTATGTACAAATTGCATCTATGTATTACATAAAAAAAAAATAAAGTGATTCCTTCTATATGCTAACTACATCCAATAGCTCTTTAATTCTTTATTACACTATAAAATGGTTCTGAGATGATCAGATTCAAATTCTTAGGTTACAGTATGGACTACAGTTTATTTCCACAATGAATTACATTTTAAAAACTGTCTTATTTTAAAAATAATAACTGCTTCTTTTTTAAACCTTCAAGTAGACACCATTGAGGACTCATGAAGACTTAATAGAAAATTGCCCACAGAGTACTTAAGTCAGCAATTAAATATTTTTAAGTTAATGCAATTTCTGCATACTTCATGCTGTAGGAATGTTTTCATTAGATTAATGTTTCTTTAATTGAAGAAGAACAATAGTGAATGAGATTTTTATGATAGTAGACTTGTTGTCTTTCCAAGTTTGAGTTGTTTCCCATAGAAATTGTAAAAGAACCAGCCAGTCTGCTGGCCTATCAAGCATAAAAGGTTTAATTGTCTCTTCTGGCTATGCTGGCATAGTGGATGGAAAACCTGCTGCTCTGGGAAAAGAGCCTGTGGCAAGGCAGGATACTGCTCCACTGAATTGTTTTTTGTTTTATCCTGCCTGATTCTTTTCTCTCTTCTCTTAAGACGCTGTGAAAAAAATAGGGAAAGGAAGAAGACAATCAAAACGAAGACATCAAGAGTTTAGCATTTCTCTATGAAAATGTCCCAGGTCTTCAGAGCTTGGTAGATTAGCTGACATCTGTCTTTATCTGGAAGCTTTACTTTTAACAGCAAGGTGATCAAGACAGGTGTCAGGTGTTTGTATTTTTTTCTGATGTACTAGTGCTTCATGGTACTTTACTGGGAATCTTTAACTGTGGAGAAAATGTCAAATAAGATTACCTTCAAGACACAAAAAATGGGTCTCAGCTACACTGAGGTAGGCTATGCTTGCAGATATTTTTATAGTATGATTTGATGATTGTAGGTAACATGAAGTACGGATTATGTCTTCAGTGGAAGACAAGTGATGTCCTACTTTTTTCAGAATAAATAGTCTTGAAATAAATAGGAAGAGAGCATACAAAGGGACTCAAGAAAAAGAGATTTAAAATTAGAATGCATTTTTATTACAGATCTATTTATTCCTTTGAACATGTTATATAAGACATGCCTTTCAAAGGCATGAAAAATGACAAGTTGCTTCTCAAAAAATCAGAAGTGCAAACAGAAAGTTGTTACCATAAAACAATAATAAAAAATGCAAAACCGAAACCAAACAAACAAAAATCCCAACAAAAATATATTCAAACTAAGTGCTATAGTTAAATTATTTTTTAAGAATTACTCAAAAAAAAAAAAAGAAAATCCTTTTTCCAAAGGAAAAAACTTTATAATTTTTACTAATTTTATCTGAAAATAAATACCCTATTAAGATAGATCACAATTACAAGATAAAAGGGAAGTTTTTAGGAAAATCCTTTCAAAAATATTGGCAGCATATCACTATCTTTTTTTATAAGCCCTGAATTTTTCTCCCAGGAAAGAAAGAGGAGAAAAAGATTGAGAGACAGAGATAAAAAAGAGTGCTGCATTAATATTTATTTCTGTTATTTCTTTGTACTTGATGAGAAAACTATGATAATTTACTTCATGAGTTTATCACTATATCAGAAATTCTTTATAATCTGTTTTGTATATGCAAAAGCAAAACTCATAGGACACAAGTTGTTTGAAGATAGAGTATGCTTTAAATATTCCATATAAATTTCACAAATTAAATGAGAAAGACAGTTCTGGGTATTTTGTTTTTCTTCAAGTATAGATTCCCTTTCACTTATCTTAAAAAGGAATTTACTTTTTAGAGACATTGAAATCTTTGAAACAAAGTAAAATATTCTGGAATGTTAAACACTAACACAATAGCCAGAATGCTATATACCCTATAATTTATTGTTATTGAGGAATTCTTGTTAAGAATTTCTCTCTCAATGGGAACATCACAGCAATCAAACCTTATATTTGCCATGGAAATGGCCTATATTCAAGCACTGCTCTTTAATGACTGGAGACCAAAGAAAGTTTGTACAGTCTAATGAAATAAAAGATAGTGAGATGCTACAATTTATAGAAGTAACTTAAAGAAGAAAACAGCATCCTGGAGATACTATACATTATATGGTATTAATTTTTAATGCCAGGAGATCTAACTGAGGTTACATACTCTCACCTTCTGTGTGACACATGCAAGTCACTGGAGATAAACACTATTTCCACACCATATTCTCATACTTTGCCTTCCAGTTGTTTTATAGAGTTCATTTAAAAGTGTATTTGTATCAACTAAGGACACCAAAGACTATGTAATGATGTGAGAAAGGGATGTGCAAATCACGGAGTGCAGAAAATGTCTCCGCAGAACCAGTGTTTCCTGCAGGTCAATAAAAGCAATTATTCCCTGCTATTTGGTGGCTGTGAGCTTGTTTTTGGAGTACTGTGTCCAGTTTTTATTCCCTAGTGAAAGAAATATAATGATGTGCTGGAATGAATATGTCAGAGGACCATCACAATGATTAGGAATATGGAGCACAAAATGTTTAAGAGACTGAGATACCTGAGTTTGTGCAGTGTTAAGAAGATCAGGCTTTGGAAAAAAATATTAATGAAGTTTTATGCAGAGAAGAGAGATAGACCCTTCTTGGAGATCGGTGGTGGTGCACAAGAAGCTCTGGAGGACAGAAATAGCAATGACAGAAACTGATATTAGAAAAAATAAATCAGATATTAGGATTAAGTTTTAATCACTAAAATAACAAAGCACCAGGACAGTTTCCCAGAGAGGCTAGGGATGGAATCTCCATTCCTGAGGATGACAGATTTTAAATTCAAACTTCTGAATACCTTGATCTATTTGATGCTGCTTGAAGTGAGGTCTTGGACTGAATGACTTTTAGAAATTCTTTCTAAATTATTCTATGATTGTGTGATACACTAACCTAAGTGTCTAAATTAGGAAAAAAGTGTCTCTGTATATTTTCCTAGATCTCTGGAGGGGTTAAGAGTATTGCAGTCTAGATGCTACAAATACAAATGCTTTCTGGAGAATTGTGTCTCCTGAGGAAATAAGGGAAGAAAGAGAAATGCATTGCCTTAAGCTGGGAGCAGAAAGAGTGTGAGAAGGATTTTTTAAATTAGTTTCCAGCTTTCAGTCTTTGTCTGTGTCCATTGTTTAAGAGATTTATTTGGTATGAATATAGCTACTGCATGGATGAGTCAGAAAATGAATGGAATATGGGAGTCATATACGGTATAGAACATATGATACAGAGGAAAGGAAACAGTCTGTAAGGGAGACATTTGGATTTCAGAATCTCCTTTTCTCTAGTTGCATAAGGTTTGGTATGGAAATTGTCAAATTCACAAAAAAGAATCAAATACTGCACACATATTTTTCCCTTACTGGGTGAGTAAATAACCAAATAACATCAGATTTTTGATTTTTCCATTCTATAAGGCTGTTATGGATCACAGATTATTGATTGTTCACTTTATTTTATATTTCAGGAAGAATATTCTATTGAGGTACTACAGGAATTTAGGAATGACAATCACAGAAACACAACAAAAATATAGTTTAAGTTCTGTCTGCATTCTGTTATGAAAAGAGTCCTGGCCATGTTTTTTCAAATGTATTTCAAACCATTGCAATAAATGTTATGTATACATAGTGTAATTAAGAGATTAAACTTCTTGATACACAATTAATTTTACCATAACAAATGATGCACGGATTTAAGAAATGAATGACCATAAAACAAAGAGACTATACAGAACCTCAGAGAGCTCCTCTCCTGTACTCTTGCATTTATTTTCCTTACATATATTGCAACTATGGACAGAGTAACTATAATCTCCTAAAGAGCATAAGACTGAACTATTGCTTGGCATAGTGCCACCTAATGAGAGAGAAAATTGCTAACCCTAAATAGGCTGAAATCTAACAGTTCATTGGCTGGGATTATATCATCATTTCATCCCTTAGAATCCAGCATTCCAAACGCCTTCCTATTCTCTGGACTTCCCCGGATCATTTATTTAAATTGAACTGAAGAAGTATTGTGATTTCAAATATTTCATATGCTTTGAGCCGTACAGCATATCTTATGCAGCAGAATCCCGGTCAGATATTATTTAATGAAACTTGGGTCATATCACAGTAGGGAGTCACATTTGTAAGCTATCAAAAGTAAAATGAGATGAACAAAGCAAACTAAAATTAGTAATAGCATGTTTCTTGCCTGTGAAAATACGTGTCATAAGCAATGGATGATGATGGACAATTCCTATTTTTTCCTCTTTCTTCAACTAATAAAACAATTAAAACATTTTGTCAGTAACACTGCACTCTCTCTGTGTCCATGTCTATGTGGGAAGGAAACAGAAGCTTTCAACCCACAGATTTTTTGGTTTTTTTTTTTGTTTGTTTGTTTGTTTTGTTGTTGTTGTTTGTTGTTGTTTTTTTTGTTTCCAAGGCATAGACGAAATGGCATTAGTGACAGAAGGGTACTGCTCCCTGGCAGAGCTTCATTGAGTTACAACAAAGAGTAGACTGTGGCCAGGGGCTGGGAACAGGCAGCTGGCTCAAAGGGGACAAGGAGATACTATATGCAATTCTCACAGGGAAATCTCTTCTAGAGGCATGAGACAATTTTATTCCAAAGCAAGAAGTCCAGTCTGAAACTTCACACATTTCGTGGCCTTTCACCCGTTAATCCTTTCACCACCACAATGAAAAAATTGAGATTATCAATTTGTTAAAAATCAGAAGGTATTGATGAAGGACTTTTTCATGCAATTGGTAATTTGAACTAAATGTACAACAAGATAATTTTTACTTTCTCTTATTGGTTTCAGTGGAAAGTAAATTCCAAACTGTTGCATATTGGTTAATGAGGAAACAAAAGCGAATCAGATCCCACCTATTGAGTGAAGCTCTTCCCAGACTAATCTGTACATACCTTGTTTTGGCTTTTATCTTAATAAATCTGTATGCTCAGAAATAACTTCTGTAAATTCATTGAGGCTATGCTTAAGAACCTGTAAGTTTTATCTAATACCTTGCTAGAGTATTTGCCTTTTTTTTCCCACATTTTCCTTTAATTTATGGTGGATACTAATTAAGACTAATTAAGATTATAAATAGCCAAGTATTTTGTTTGCTGATATTCATCAGTGATAAAATTGAAAATAAAAAAATGTACTTTGCAAGATGAGATTTCACTCTCATAAACTAAAATGTATCAGAGTGCATTTTCCTATAATAAAGATTTAGATTTTTTCAATTTGGCAACTTTTAAGTATTGTAGGTGTTCTACCATGGATTTCCCACCATTCTTTCCTGACACTTTCTGCCAAAGTTTTGGAGTTTCTTGAGGAAGTAAGCAAGACAATAAATTAAGAGATTATCAAGGAAAATAGTTTGATCACCTACTTGAAATTAGCAGAGACATATGCTATGCTCCATGGATGGCAGTCTTGCACTCATCAGAACCCAGGTATTTGATGCAACCAATCATTCTATGCTTTACTTTCCTTAAATATGTTGTATTAATAGATTAGTGATTTTTTTATATTATTATTTCTGATGCAATCTTCTTGGTTTATATTTATACCTCAGTTCATAAAGTTATACTCAAGTATGCCTCAGACTGTAAGATTTTTTTTGAGGGACTAGGATACATTTCTTGCCTTTTACTTTTTTGTCACATAGCTTTTTCTACCTCTGGAAGGACTGTAAAGCCAAAATGCAGCATTAAGAGTTAACCAGAAAAAATGTGTTTCATAAAAATCTCCACAACTATGGAGTCATCACCACAGTAAGAAGGGAAGTTCTGCTCCTTGATAGCATATATATGTACTTCCTTAATGAGTAAAGTTGGCTGCCTAATTCTCACCTAGCACAGGTATTACAAAGCCATATTGCTACTGCTGATTACGATAAATATCTTTGTAGTCGTAAAAGGCATAAAATACAGACCTGAACATTAACACAAAATTGTCTGTACAGTTTATTGTAAGGACAACCCTTTGGCTGTGGCCCAAATTAACAACATTATGCCAAAAAATTATCAGTTTTTAGTCTGGGTGTAATATTAGTACTGAAAACCTGTTTCTTACAGTCAGTTTACAGGCTGTCACTTAGTGAGGTTTTTTTTTGATAGCTCAGTAAGAAAGTGAACTGCATGAAAGAAATTGTTACTACTTTGGTAAGGGCTCAAAATGAATAGAAAAATCAAAAAGAAGGAAAAAACCTATTGTCTATAAGGTTGGATTAATTTTCTCATATTTATATATTTTGACTAACAAAGTAAAAAATGTCATTGATATGCCATTCATCAGGTTTTTGGCTGGGAAAATTAAATTCATGTTACTTCTTAGAAATTGAAGACATTAAAGTGATTTCTATTACATTATTAGTTTTCAACTGTTTCTATTGCACTTCACTGTCACTTTCTCCTACTCTCTGATCCTGTTCATATACTCTAGAAATTAGTACAAGACATTATTCTGTTTCCAGGATAAAAACATTTTCTTTTTGGCACACTAAATCTACCCTTCAGGCCAAGGAGGGAGTTAAATCTCAATCTCTCACTGGATGATTTAGCCACAAATCTGCTTTGTTTAAAACAGTGCACAATAGTGGCAACAGCTTTTCTTCTGCATTTGCTGTTTTCTAAAAAGCAGTTTCTACTGTAAGGAAATGCAAATTTTGACTTTCATTAGACATGCCTTCCACACCAAATAGGGTGCTTCAAAGCCCTCTGTACCGCAACCTCAACCACAAGTAGTTGTAAGGTAAGTGCTAGATTGCAGTAAATTTGAATGGCCTTAAATGTGCAACAAACGCATAGAAATTACAGAAATTAGAAATCTGATAAAATAGAGTCCTTTTAATATAACTTTATCTAAAATTTAGACAAGCAGTCTTAACTAAAATTGTTTATATTTTCTTTGGAGTCTTAGATACCCATTTTCAAAGAAATTCACTTGGTGAGTAGCTGAGAAAAATGTGCCAGTATTAGATGGTTGAATTAAATTACATCTGTCCCATTCCTTTGGAAAAAAAAAAAAAATAGAGAAATATCTAATAGCTCCAGATGTAGTGGGTTGTTCTTGGATCACAGTTTTGAGCTCAAGGTTTCAGTTCTGTCCAAGACCTTCTTTGTTTGTTTGTTTAATAGCACTGCCACTAAACGATAGACAGGCATCTAGAAGTGCTTACAGAATTAGATGTTTGAAGACTCCTCAACCTTTTTTTTGTGCAAAACCTAGTTGTTGGTACAGCAAGTCATATCCAGGAGTGACCTAAGAGAATTCAGAGCTACAGCTTTCGTGATGAAAGACTTGAGCTTCTTCACGGATCTATTGCTCTGTGCAGAAGGAAATGAGCAAGATGGAAGCTGAGACACAAATTAATATTTTCGATGGTTACAACACATAATATTCAACAATATTTGTTTAGTGACTGAATAATACAAATGTGTAAGCAGTTTAAACAATAGTAACCAGGGTCCTCTTATCTTGGTTGAGAGTTCTGCTGATAGAATTTATATTCTTTTCATTGCTTTCCCTAATCTTATGATACTTGCATAATAATTTTGACAGCAGTGTGACAGGAAAGATGGAGAATTCATCAGCCTGATGAGAGTAATTTACAAATTAGTGGTGAAAATTTCTATTCTTCATGAATTATGTTTTTTTTTTAATTCTCACAACAATCAGACTAGCAGCTTTTATCCTCTTATACAGCTCCAAGTATTCATTGGCTTAGAGGCAATTCATTATGATAATTGTATAAAACATTATTTGGGGTGTGTTAGGCATACTAAGAACACAGTAAAGGAACCAAAAGTTAGGAAAAGTTTACTGCTGCCTAACTTACAATACTTTAGGAGTCTTAGTAGCAATGGATTGGGTTCTGAGATGTTTATCTTTTCTCATATGGCAGCATCTTGGGCATGACCTGTGGCAGAAAATTAAGGCTTAAGGTGAAAATTATGCTCCTATGTACCAGAAAGGAATAGATGATAGGTTAATTTTGGTTACTGTGTTGCCCCCTTGGTTTTAAGTCTGTTAAGCCTGAATAAACTCTAGTGCAGGTATTGAGGTTAAATTAAAAAAAAAAAAAAATTTTAATTAACAATTTGGAAAATGGAAGGATTGGAAATTGTGGGCACTGTTTAATGAACAGCCATGGACTTAATTAATTTTTCTCTGTCATAATTCTGAAGAAAAATCTAGAACTTTTAAATTTTTTTTACATGGTGTTTTCAAAAAATTATATTATTTTTTTGAAAGCAGAACACAAAAGAGCCCACGAACATAAAGAATAAATAATCTTTCATGGAAAACAAAACAATAAGTTGCTATTTAGAAAAACACCTAGCTTTATGTGGTTTGATATACATAAAAAAGCCATAAACAAGAAACGTTTGTATAGCCATCTAGTCTATGGAATAAATGCATTTGTAAATCTGGGCAATCTAACTTTTTTTCATTAAACTTCAAGGCTTGAATGGGACTTTCAGCAAAGTCTAGTTTTGTCATCATGCAATTTACCTGTTTTAGAAATCTTCAGTTCTAATCATTGTGAAACTCAAATATTAAAAGTCTTAAGATGTCTTTGTGTGAAAGCACAGTATTTTTACTTAAGAGGTTTTTTTTTAAGTTTAGGATGCAATAGGTGTATTCATTTTAGACAGCAATTGAGACTGTAAACATAACAGTATACCTTCTCAGGGTTTCGAAAATTTGTTGTCTTTCTTCTCAAGATAGCTTTCATGGCAGACCTTCACTCTACTGGTTTCTGTACAACTGCTACTTCAGAGAAACATATATGTCATCACACTGAAGAAGGAACCATTTATCTTCTCCTACTCCTTTTTGATGGTGGTTTTGTAGACAGACCTGGAAACTGATGACAACCAAACTTTCATCCAAGCATTTGATCAATGCCTCATCTGCTGGTCTCAGTTTCTCTTTGCCTTTGTGGTTGCTACTTTGTCAGAGTAGGTGTATCCACCTGTAGTATTACCAAATGCTAACCTACCAATTTAGCACCATAATATTACCAATATGACATTGCACTTGAAATTTAAGATGTAAGTATAAGATTCTTCCAGTAACCGTGATTTTTTTTTTATTAACAAACTAGAAAAAAAATCTATTCCTTAGTATTTAAAGTAATTCATATGTTCTCAATAAATCTCTAAAACTGGGGAATTTAACTGCAGTTTTTATTCTGGAAACTTCAGGACTCAGGGTGTATTTTCAAGTTAAGTGTGTTTTGGCATCAAGGAATTTCTCTGCACTGTAACTTTTCAAATTTAATACAATCCGTACAATGTCTAAGTACTGAAGCAAGGTTATTTTTATGACTTCATAGCACAGAGCAGTATTAGGAGGAACATTAACATTTTTCAGATGATATTACTGTTATTACAGTAAACAAGAATGCCCTAAACTATTCTTATTTGTGAAACTCTTCTGTCTTTCAGCCTGCTTTGAATTTGGCTATAATGGAGGCCTCTGTCTACAGTGTGCCACACTAGGAATTCATATGACAGTGATGTGAGTTCCTGCTGTTGGATTGACTAAATAAATTTTAAGAATTTATATCCTCTTCTGATATTCCCAGCACTTACACAAATCCCTTCACAGGAAACTTTCATTAATAGCCAACCCAGGACGAGTCACTGATATGGGTCTCTATAGTGACTTACATTATATAGACTTACATTGCATATTACCTCCAAATTGCCAGAGACTGGCACTTCAGGAAAGGAGTGATCAAAATAGACATCATATGAGAAGTTAAGTAAACAAACCTATTTCAAAAAATTTATAATATGAAAAATATTTTTTGTAGAATTTTTCTACTTCCTTTCTAAAAACAAACGGAAAAAGAAGAGGAAAAATAGACAAATCTCCTTAAAAGCTGTTCTCTGGAGTAGTTTCATATCCATCTGTATAGATGTTCTACTTCTTCCTTTATCCTTTAATCTTTTTCTGTGAACAGCTGGACGTGTAAGTTTCTCCTGAATTTTTACCAAGGAACAACTTTCAGTGGTATTTTGGTATTTATTTAATAACTTCGCAAGGTTTTCTCAGTCCTTTCTGGAGCTGTACATTCCTGCTGGACTCTCAGACTACAATTTAATCGATAAAGGTAAAGTAAGTGTCTCTTTTATTATTTTCCTTCTCTGAGCACTACATCTCACCTTTTCAATGCTCAGCTCAAGAAGTATCAGCGATGGATAATGCTATGCCGTTCCCTGTTCTTTGGTGATCAAGTTGGTCAAACAAGATTGACCTTTAGTGAGTCCATGCCAGCTACTCCTCTAACCTTCTCATTCATGTGGATAAAGATGCCTTTCAGAATTAATATATTCTGTATGAGTAGATGAGATGGTTCATGTAATATTTTTAATAATTCTTCAAAGATTTGAAAGAGCTTTGAAGCTAGGAGCTCCTATTTTGGAGGTGGAGAGTCTTAATGATTTTAGACAAGAGTTGAGAGAGACCCTGTTTAGGAGAAAAAAATCCACAAGATTTTAGCTTTCAGAATGTACCTCTACTGTGTTAGTGGGACTTATATATTTGCTTTGGCATAAGAATTTTCAAGTGCTTTTTTTAAATTTAGTTTAAAGATGGCACCTAGAAAATCAAGATGGAAAAAGTAAAATTAGCATTCAGAGTCCTACCTATAGAATTACATGTTTAATGTAGAGTATATTGTATTTTTTCATTGAGCTCACAGTAAGCAGATAAAAAAGAAACATAGCTCTTCCAGTATATCAAGCTAAAATATGAAAATTGCCACTTGTTAAATAAAACTTTCTGATTTGTTTGAAATTACATTTGTTTGTATTTATAATGAGTAAAAAGGTATCAAAAGGAAAAGTCACACTAAACTGTGCCACATATCTGACACAACTAGTTTCCCCAACCCTTTATAGGAATAATGGAGCAGAATTGTATCAAAAAGATTTTGTCCACATGTCCTTGGAAGTTTAATTGTGTGGAAGATGAAAATTAAATTGACAGTAAATAGCAATAGCTTCTTGAAATTTCTTTTTTTTTTTTAAGGGATTTGCAGTAAAAGAGTTTAAAACAAACAAAATTCACAACATAGTTTATTTTATTATTTATTTCCTGCTGAAAAATAGGAGGAACTTTCACCTCCTCCTCCATATGAAAATTCCATGACAGATAACAAACTATTCAGTGTAAATTCACCACTAATATAAATACCATTTATTCAAGCTTCTTTTCTGAGAAATCCATAGAATCTACTACATAACCAAAAGTACCTGATGCCATTGCTTAGAAGTGTCTTGTATTAGGAAACTAAACAAACTGTAGTGGTAAAATACTTGGGACCTTAGTGTCATGTTTTGACAGAAATGACTGTTAACCCACATATGATTCCCATATGTTGCATGCTGTATGTTTAAATAGGAAAACAGGCAGACAGGAAGCTTTATGCTGTGCCAATGGTGCTCATTATCACAGTTATACCCCTGGAATACATGACAGTTTTTGTTCACCGTATCAATGGATGAGGTCATAAATCACAGCTTACAGTCAGTACTGTGTCTGCATGAATCTTTGGCTTGGAAGGCATGTTATAAGTAGTAAAAATAACATGACCTAAAATAATAGTAGATGGAAGACATATTTGCTAGAGTTTAATCAACTCACTCAATTTTCTACTATTTAAAATCTAATTAATGGAACTTATTGTAAACTCACTAAAGCTGCTAAATCATATGAAATAGATAAAACAGTGAGCCAGACAGCAAGCAGCAAGTAAAATGACAAAGGACTTCTTAGGTACAGTTTGTGATTTTGGAACCCAGCAATTCCATTACTAGCTTGAAATTGGGTGGAATGCTCTCTTTCAAAAAATTGTGGTCAATGGCTCAATGTCCAAGTGGAGAACCAGTGATGAGTGACATTTCTCAGGGGTCAGTACTGGGATTGGCAGTAATAAACATCTTTGCTGGTGACATTGACAGTGGGATTGAGTGCATGCTCAGCAAGTTTGCAAGACATCAAGCTGTGTGGTGCAGTCAATACGCTGAAGGGAAGGGATGACATGCAGAGGGACATTGCCAGGCTTGAGAGGTTGGCCTGTGCATATTTAAAGGCAAGTTAAAAGGAAGTTAAAAAAGGTAAGCAGAAATACAGACTGTGCAGAGAAAAGACTGAGAGCAGCCCTTAGGAGAAGGACTTGGGGGTGTTGGTGAATGAGAAGCTCAACATGAGCTGGCACTGTGCAGCTCATTTGCAGCCTGGGACTTGAGGTGGATTAAGAGAAGCTTGTCCATCAGGTTGAGAAAAGTGATTTTGCCCCTGTAGTCCACTCTCATGAGGTTCCCAACATAAGAAAGACATGAACCTGTTGGAGCATGTCCAGAGGAGGCCACAAACAAGATCAGAGAGCTGGGGCACCTCTCCTATGAAGACAGGCTGAGAGAGTTGGGGCTGTTCAGTGTGGAGAAGATAAGGTTTCAGGAAGACCTTAGAGCAGCCTTACGGTACTTGAAGGAGTCAGGCACAAAAGATGGAGAGGGACTTTACAATGATATGCACATGTAGGAGAAGGCTTCAAACTGAAAGAGTGTGGATTTAGACTAGATATTGGGAAAAAATTCTTTGTTCAATGTATTCAAGATCAGGTTGCATGGGGTGTTGAGCAAGCTGGTCCAGCGGGAAGTATCCATGTCTATGATGGGGAGTTAGAACTATATGACCTTCAAGGTCCCCTCCAACTCAAATTATTCTTTGATGAATCTCTGTTTGTACCTGTTCCAGCAATGACCATTTTGCAGAAGCATCTCTTAAGTTTACCTTGAAGTAGAGGCAGAAGGTGGGCGCAGTTTATAATATCAGCATATTTGTAACACTGATAAAAATTAATGTGGCAATATTAGATATTCATTGTGTGAAACTAAAAAAGGAGAATACATTAAAAACAAAGCAAATTATATTTGAATGCTAATTCTTCAAATCACCATTGAGTCCTGGGCTAGAATTCTTATATATCAGTTTTTATGCCATTAATTTTTTTGAGGTGACTTCTGTTAAACTTAAAAACTGTGAAGGAGGAAAACTAAGACAATGAAACAAAATGGCAGCAGAATAACTTTCAAGTAAGATTGCATAGCCCTTTGAGAAGAATCAGAATATTATGTTCCAATCTGTTTTACAGCATTTTTTTTTCTACTCATTGCAAGACTTGAAATATCACGGAGAAGTTCAACAGAATATATATCAGAGGTACAAAACATGAACTGGGCTTTGAAAAAATTATGTATCCTAGAGGAAGATGAATTATAAGACGCTTACAAAAATGTATTACTTTTGAAATTTGTATTATTTTTATAATTTATAAAATGTTCAGATAATAAATTATACCAAGTGTAACTGATATTTTTAAATTCCATGATGATGGAAAAGAGGATGTCATTCGAGTCTCATGAGGAATAAATCTCAAAACAGGATGTCTCTATCTATGTGCATGTATGAGTAATTCAAATAAAAGACTTATTAATTATTCCTACTTCATAGAAAGTAGTCTTATCATGATGTGAGTCTGTATTCCCGGCTCCAATGCACTTAGAATTATGTTTTATTTCTTTTCCTGTATCACAGAATCAGAGAATCACAGAATGGATCAGGTTAGAAGAGACCACAAAGTAGGTCAAGCTCTCTAACCTCCCTGCTCAAGCAGGGTCATGCTAGAGCACATGGCACAGGTTTGTATTCAGATGGTTCTTGAATATCTCCAGTGAGGGAGACTCCATGACCTCTACTGGTTCTCAATCCATCCATTCATCCAAGTCTCAATTCTTGAACTGACCTGTGAGCATTTCATGAAAGAATCTCACTCTGTTTTTTTTTTAAATGATTGAATGTTTTGCTGCTTAAGTTAAATTCGTAGTATATATGTAAAGTGATTTGACAAAGCAAAATAAATTGTAAAAATTACAATTATCATGACATTATGTTCTCCTAGGACAAGGAAGAAATGTTAAACAAGGAATGTTTTGTATGCAAAGAAGTTCTTTTGAAATTAAACAAAGCAAAATTTTTAATACTTTTCTTATTCAGTGTTTCAATGTATATAAAAATATTTCATAATAAAGCCACCTATCTTGTCTTTCATACAGTCCCTGCCTTTTGCCACTGCACTTTGAGGTTAGTAGATGTACCTTGCAATTACCATCTCATAGCTTCATGGGGTTTTGTGTCCTTTTTCTTTAAAAATAAAAAATATTGAATTCTAAAATTATGTTTTCATCCAAACTTATATCATCTTCCATTTAGCCTGTTCATATGAAATTCAAGGAATTTTAGAGTGAATTAGAAGGAAGGATTAGAAAGAAGGGATTAAAAAGAAGGATTCTA
The DNA here is from genome assembly GCF_030490865.1 of Poecile atricapillus. Lineage (NCBI taxonomy): Eukaryota > Metazoa > Chordata > Aves > Passeriformes > Paridae > Poecile > Poecile atricapillus. The sequence goes on from NC_081251.1 coordinate 27,959,084, forward strand.
GAAGGAATCATGGAGTGAATGGGACACACTAGAGTGCTAATGAACACTTCTGCTTTTTCCAGACAAGATTTTGCGAGTAGAAGATTCCTCAACTCATGGATAGTCTAAATTCTTTTTTAAGGGTTTTCAGTTTCATGAGATCTATAAACACAAGCACAAAAATTGAGACAATGTAAGTAAACTTCACAATTAACTGGAAACCTACTATAGGCTTTCCAGAGGTAAAGTACAAAGATAACCTGCTTGATAAGCAAATTCATGAAACTCTTAGACAAGGCTTCAGATTTCAGAACTGGAGGTTAAAAACAAAATGCAGAATGTTTAAATAAGCAAATTGCATTAATAGGATAGTTGTGTTAAATGAGTTGCTTTTATCTGGAAAAAAAAGGAATAGAACTGGGGAGCTGATTCAAATTTGTAGTGATAATTCAACAAGATTAATATTTTCTTTTGTATTTCAGAAGAAAGCTCTGAGAAGCATAATTGATGAAAGTGGTTTTGATTCAGATACCATAATGTGACTAGAAGCTAAATTATTTTTTAAAAGTACTTGTGTCTAGAAGACTTGTATCATAGTGTAAAATTTTCCTCACTTGATGTTTTCTGTCATAGGCCCAAGAACATTTCTCAATTTTATAGTTACAGTGATTTCCTGGATAATAGTTCCAATAGAAGAGAGATGACCCTAAAAGAGTTCCCCAGTGCATCCAAGGGAAATGAAGATCATGACTGTTTTGGGATGAGTGATCATATGAAAACCCTGAGGCTGTTCAGATTAGAACATCTGAAAATGAGTAATTATTCAAGATGACTAGTTGATAGTGTTCTTTTTCTTATTTTTTACATACAATTTTTTCAGTGCTTGGTTTCAGTTCAAGACTGATATCTCAATTGAGGTATGTGTTGGAGGCAAAGTATTTAAAATCACACTATGGTTAATGACAGCATAGCAAAGTAAATGGAGAAACTCAGACGACACGTAGTGGGCACCTTGGTTGTAGTCCTTCAACCTTAATATTTTCATTGTAAGGAGAATTTGCTTTGGCTAAAATTTTTTCAATTACCATGGCTAGAAAAAGCCCTTAACAGTCTAAATATATATACTACTGAAAAAAACCTTTCAGCGTTGTTACATCAAAAATCAACTGAGATTCAAGACCCTGCTAGCATGAAAAATAAATTGCAATTTGTAGATACAGTTGGGACATTTATGTATACTCTTTATGTCACAGTGTTAATGTAATTAACTTGTGGTGCCCATCATTGCAGCTATGGCACAGCACTAATTTACTGCAATTAGCTATGTTGACAAAAATCAGGATTCAGTAATCTAAACATAACATTTTAAAGATATTTGAGACACTCTACTGTTCCTTTTATCTCTCTAGTTGCTACAAAATAGTATGGTTTCTCTAAAAAGGTGTTATGCCAGATTTACCTATTCCAGAGCTCTAGTGCCAATGTGTCTGATTATAATCTAATCAATATACATACCATCAAGAGGATAAAGGTCCCCTTGCTTTAATCTGATTTCTTAAAAAAATTAGCATTTATTATCTGAGTCATATTAGCAATTTGAAAACAAGATATAAAGAATATATTCTGTATCTCTTGATTTCATTTTTCCTAATGAGAGTAAGACATGCTGTTCATTTGTCAGTGGTCAATCCATTAGTTGGATGACCTATGTAGCTTTACCTGCCAAGAGGTATTATGTAAATAGAAGGTATAAAAATAGCTTAAAGTTGTATATAGTTTTGTGGGAAAAAAATACAATGGTAACATAAAAAAAAAATTCAATCTTCTTACAAGGACAGTTTTCCACTAAAACCACTTCCAAATGTGCCTCATTACGTAGTTCCCTAATGGCATTTCAGACCCTCAAAAATGTCAGGAACTTCAACATGGAGTTCACATGAGTTTTGAACTCACGAGAAAGAGGTTTCTCACAGCTTGAGATTATTAATTTGCAAGCTATTTGTCAGTTGCATGGTAAGCAGATGGAATGCACTCATCAGGGCACAATTTAAATGTGAAACAAATTAAAAAGAAAGAAAATTTAAAATTATGTCACCAAGCTGGGAGGACATCCAAATACTTCTATGAGAATTAAAAAGATTAGAAGCTGATTAAAAAAAGAGCAAAAAAGAAAAAAAACCCAGTACACTAAATGAAATCACTTTTACAAAAAATTTGGCTTCAATCTTCATTTTGTGAGCTTTTCCATAGAAAGGTCTAACTGATGACTTAGTTCAGGACAAGAAAAGGCCTTCAGTCATGAAAAATAGCTTCAAGATATACTCCTTTAAGAAACAATACATAGTTTATCTTTTTTTCTTACTTTGGTGACTTTCTCAGCTTGATATTTTAAATCTGAATCAAGAGCACAGTTCACAGTATGCTCTTTATATTGGACAAAGGATAAAATAGCTCTATAAAATTGATTTAAATATATGCGACCCTGAAACTACTATGAAAGTTTTCCAGTCTTTTTCTGAATTGTTCTGATTAAAAACACAAGACAGTATCATGATCCAATACTCCTATGTAAACTGAATTATGATAAAGTCATGAGCATTAATCTTTTCAGTATTCAAGCTTTTTTTGTCAGCATTCAATACCCCTCAGGACTGATATGTCAAAGCTGCAGTTTTTCTGGTCATTTTTTTTTTGGCATTTTTTTGGTCAGGTTTTTTTTCTGTTTGCAGAAGATTTGTTGTCTTAGATAATAGTAGGGGTGGGTATAATGAAATACTGGAATACATAGTAACATTCCTATATGCAAGGATTTATCTTTTCTTTTCCTTGGTGCAATATGTAAGGTTATTTATATTCTGTATATTCCTGTGTATGCAAGTACATGCACATGTGACAGTGTGCCTGTCTCTGTGTGTTTAGATAGGAAACTCATACAGTCCTGAGGGTAGATTCAGTTCTTCTGTTATTTGTCCTGCAATGTATCTTTTTGAAAACAAAATATATATATATATGTATATATTAGACACAATTTCCAGTCTGCTTTGTCTCCTAAATTAAAATTTATAGTTGTGTGATTGAAAGGAAAAAAATCCTAATGATAAAATAAGGTTCTTTCATTTTTCTTGGTTACATTTTGCTCTGTTTTTCAAATCTGTATTACTCTTCACAACTCTAAATATCTGGTTGAACTGTAAAACAATGGCAGTTTTTCATTTCATTATGTCATTAAGCTATTACACCTGAATTTAGTCACTCATCACAGGTAAGAAATGTAATTTTTATTAAAGTCAAAATCAGCTTTGGGATTTAATCTTTCTTGATTGGTTGGAACTTTTACAAAGTTTATATGGGTGATGAAATTAGATCTAATTTATCCAGTTTGATGTATTTCCCCAGTCACATTTACAAAGATGGAAATATGTTAAATGAGTTACATAGATGAAGAAAAGAGATGTCCCTTAAGAAATTCCCCTTGATGTATATAATTAAGTGTCTTGTTAAAGACAACTCTAGTGATTTTCTTCTGCTAAAACAATATTTTCTCCTAATTTATTCTAATTAAGCATATTGTCATGAGGTCACTTATTTGGCTGTTCATCATTCTTTGAAGATCTTTCTATGAACCAAACACAAAGTGGCACAATTATTTGCATCAAAGCCTAGGCTTTCTACTTCAATATTGAATGTATTGAAACTATTCTTTTCTATTTCCTTTATTTCAGCAGAAAAATCACTGAACTAGTCATGTCAAGTGCTGACTAATTTAGAAAGTGAACTCCATGGCATGGACTGCAGAGGAGGGAATATCATGTGTAGCACAGAAAAGCCTCAGTAACAAAACAGAAGAAGCTGTTGCACAAAACGCCCCTTCCCAGGATGACCCCTTTTCTCTGGGCTACTCTCATGCCTCCATCCCTCAGCCCCAGGTCCACAAAAGAGGAAGGATTTTCAGGTGGTGACTGGGGGAGGAGGACAACCTCCAGAGCTGAAGCTGGAGCAGGCAGCAGTGGCTGGTCCCAGGGCAGTGGTCAGAGCAGAGATGGCCAGCCCAGGCCAGGAGAGGCTGAGGTGCCTCTCCAAGGGGTCAGCACCAGGACCAGACCACCCCATCCCACCCATAAAGACAGAAATAGTTTTTACCGGACTACAAATGATATGTTGTAGATGTCCCTGAAGACCTTAGGATACAAATTATGTGCACTTGAAGGTAGAAACTTAAATTTAGGGTCATTGCAGTGTGATAGACTGATTTCCTGTTACAAATTTGCTTAACTTGCAACTGAAGTGCTAGCAAAAGGAAAAGAAAAATCAATTTAATAAACCCCGACATTTTGTTACCTGAAAATTTTAAAATATTGAGAATCCTCAATCTAGTTTCATTGCTACTAATTCAAACTCCTTGTTTTCCTGTATGTATTTAATTTTCAAATTGAATAATTAATCTGATAAAAAGTAAAATATAAATAATGAACAAATGTGGAAAAAGACATTGCTGGAACTGTACAATTTTTACTATGTATGGGTAGGTCTACGTGCATGTATAAGTCTTTTTTTATTCAGCATTAACATTTTTTTGGTAAGGTGTGAAATTGTCAAAAGAAATATTGTGTCTCTATTGTGAATAAATTTTTATTCACAATCTACATTCACTCTTCATTGAAATTACGCTGGCATTGGTAAATAATAGCAGAAGAGCAGACTACATTTTTTAATATCAAATATTTTGTTGCTAGGTTTTGAAACAAAAAAACTTGTGCTTTATCTACCTTCTGACTGAGGAAGTAGATACATCAGCAATTTCCAAGAATCCTTCATGCTAACCTAATCAGATTATTTAAGTATTTTTGGATAGCAACATAACCAAATAGGTTACACAACTGTTCAAGGATTATTCGTTAGCAAATTTTTCATGATGAATCAGACCAAAGGTTCATCATGTTCATCTGTTGACTCCTAGAGTGGTCAAAGCTGCATATATGTAGGACAGTATTGGAAAAGAGCCAGCTTTACTTCTGGAAGTTTAATTCAACCTTCAATTATCTGCAGATCAGGCAGTTTCTGAGCCTGATGTAGTATCTGTGTGCTCAAAGTCACAAAAACCATGTCTTTTCTATGAGCTTCCCCGCCATCCCTGGAGCTCATACATACCATAACATTCCATAGCACTGAATTCTAAAACTTGTCTAGAAATTGTGAAAGGATTCCTCTGCCTTTGTTTTTTGGTTCTCCAGTCTCCATAAGGTTAGGTATGGTAGCAAATCCCTCCACTCTAGAGACTCTATTTGATGTCCCTGTTACTGATTAAAAGGTATTAAATAAGGTATTAAATATGAACAGCTCCCTGATTTTTACTAATATTACTTAGTGCCACTGATCAATCAGAGTTTGAACAACTCATTACACTGCAGAATGCAAAATCTGTAATCAAGGGAAAACAGAGCACAAATGAACTTTTAGTTAAAGGAAATTTACACTTGCAAACATTTATTCACACAAAAAACCACGTTCCAACAGGAGTAGTTTTGATTATATGAATTTTAGGTCATGAACCAAGTCTGTGCTCTGGTTGATAGAGGACTTGGAAAGATCATACTCGAAAAGGAACACCCAATTTTTAAAATATCCTGTATCCATTATTTTAGGAGATGCAGTAAAGAAGTTATGAAATAATTATTTCTTAAAGTGTCAGCTGTGTCACTAGTTCCTTATGATCTTCTAGTGTAAACATATCCATAAATGTATTATTCTTTTTCTTTCTGTGTTTATATATTTTTCCTTCTTGATTCAGTTAGATTCCTTATAAAATAATTTGTGGAGATGAACTTCAAAGGTGTAAACTCATTATTTGTTTCTGGTTGGTGTTTCCTGGTTCACATGGAAAAAAGATTTCAAAATTTTGTATGATATTTGTTAAAATCCTGAATTCAGAGTTTTGTTTTATTTCTAACTAAAGAGATTAAATCGGTGTTTTATTCTGGTTCCAGTACATCTTTTTTAAAAGACATAAAACATTCAAGGAGATCTGAACTGTCACAAAATCAGTGTTAGAGGCTATAGATGGAGAGACAGCAGTTTTTATAGTGCTTCAAAGTAAGAAAAAAAGCTATTTTTTGAAGTCAGTGCATTCCAGACTACTGGCTGCAATTTAGCAGTTCTTTCTAGACAGCTCTGCTGATCTGGGACTTGACCTAATACCCATAAAGGTTACTTGTAGTTTGTCAGTGTAGACATTAGATGAATTCTGTTAGGATCTTTTGCTGTGGAAGAAAGCCTTCAGATTTAAACTGCCCATCTCTGATAAACTGCTAAGCAAATACTGGTTACATTATATAGTAGGTGAAAAGAGAAAGATATGATCAAAGACAGCCGTAAAGAAAGGCTGGGTAGAAAGATAACTATAGAAAATCATGAAGGTATGCTGTAGGGCATAGGTGAATTGAGTCTATTGATTTTTATATGTTGCACTATAACTTCTGTTCACAGCCAGATGGTGTTTCCCAGTGCAGAGCAAGCTATTTGCTGTCACACGGTAGAGTGTAATTTCTTAGTCATTAATGTCTGCCGTATTTTGTTGAGTGAATTGGACACCAGAAACAAGATTGTCATTGTTTAAGTTGCACCAAAGTGCTCTATGAACTTTTTTAACTAAATGGCATTCTACCATCGTGGGTGGACTGTATTGACTGAGGCTTAGAACACAAACAGGTTTAGAACACACTCTGTGAATTTGTACTTTAACACAGCTTTGCTGAGGCCACTATCATTTTAATTTAAGCTACAAGATCAAGGTGTGAAAAAGAATATAGTAAAAATTAATGTTTTCCGCTTATTTAATTGAAAATTTTGATTTTTCCCACTTTTAGAAATAATTAAGATTATATAATAAGCCTTACTAGTAAATTCCTGGTTTGGATTAGTCTCCAGAGTGTTTTATTCCTGCCTCAGGTAAAATTTTTTTACATCCTCAGGTAACCCATTTGTAAATAATTAAAAAACACTGTTACTCTTACATTTTGTTTTGTTGGTTTTGGTTTGTTTCAAATTTTTCCATCATAAAGCACATCATCTTTGTTTCAACATTTGCTGTGGTTACGTGGCTTGACTGGTGCAACAGAAAAACATTACTATCTTCTACTTTGTATTTCCTGATGTTTGAGTAACTAAAACAATATGTACTTTCCAAATGTTTCCAAAGGCTGCCTTTTCAAAGATGGTTCATTAGATAATAACTTAATATACTATCGTTATTTTTATGGTATTATATATCTTTCACGATTGAAGAAAATTTTGACATTCTAGTAAGAAAGGATAAAATTCAGCAATTAAAGATGAATCATCAGGAGATGTTGATTCTCTGGAGTACCACAATCTATAGCAATGTGTCACCACCAAATGTAAGTGATGTCTAATGCCATACAAAGAAGTCATTATAACCACCCACTGTTGCCTCTAATGTACCACAAAGGTATTTATAAAATTGTTCTCTTAACCTTATGTCATTTACATTGAAATATACAATGACTACCACATTCAAATACATGCCTATAGTAATTAAGAAAAGACAAGAGAATACGACCCCTGGGGATATACTGAAATACAAAAATGAACTTACTTTTGTTAAAACAGGAAAAGACTAGTTCAAGTGTAAGATTGTTATTTCCCAAGGAACCAGGAAGAAAAATATACTGTGAAATAGATGAAATTTCTGCTATAAATATTTGCAACTTTTTAATATATAGAACTAGATAAAAAAAAAATCTTCAATATTATGTATTTATATATTTTTTACAAGTAATTGCATAGAGATATTTTTTAATATGAATATATAAATTCAGAAAGCACGGATGCTAGTGACATGGTCTGTGTCAAAAAGGAATTGCTAGAGAGGCCTATGGACTGCTATTAGCACTGCACACTAAAACTAAATAAAAAATATTATGGTCTGCTCAGGATTGTGAACATGCTGAAATGATATGTTTCTGGGTAAAAGAATATGCATTTGTTTAGAGGCCTTCCAAAATGTTTTCTTTTAAAATAACAACACTAACCCTCTTCAGTTATATAAAAGAAAAAATTCCATAATGAGGACAGAGAAAGATGTCTGGACACAAAAGAATTTTAAAAATAATGATAATGTTTAAACATCTCTCTTCATTAATATTTTCACTGTGATCCCACTGCTCTTCATTGAGGTTTTTAAAGACCTCTTTTTGTGCTAAAACCTTAGGCAGGGTCATATTACTTTTTGAAGAATCAGGTACCAAGCAGTTACTGCAGTGGCTAAGCTCAGTATCTAGGCTCTTTGCCAAATTCCACAACCATAATTTCATATATTAATTTGACTTTATGCTTTAGCCTGATATCTACAGGCATGGTAACTTCCTTATTAGTGTATTCATAGCTGAATAGAGATATTTATTTGGAATTAAAAATACTTCAAAATACCATGACACTGATTTTAAGTTGCAAAAATTTGAAATATATAGATCCTTTTACATGAAATTATCTAATTGCATGTCTTCCCATGCAGGGGTGATGTTTCTGCCACATGTAATTCCTTTGCCTTGCATTATTTGCCTTTCCCTCTCTTCCTGTATCTTCCCTGCCTTGCCTTCCCATGCCCTGCCACACAAAATATCATTTCATAATTAAATAAAATATCATTATGAGTCTGTATATGTGAGAAATTTCTGACCTTAATTTTGGCATTTTCTAAACTTAATTGTTGACTTCTTGACATTATTTTTTGGTTTTTTGTATTCATTCATATGTTGGTTACATAGGTTTATGGGTAATAAAGCTTCAGTTGTTAGGAATTAAGAGTTTCCAGAGCATTAAAGCCAAACAGAAAAGCAGAATAATCAATTTCATATATTATAAATAAATTATTTTAAACTTATTCTTAATTTAATCATGAAGGTTTCCTTAAAATGTCCATACAGAAGTATTTATTGTGTGACACTTTAAATTCACAGCTTTTAAATGGAAAATAAACACCATTCAAATAGTTTTGTTCATATTCACGCCTATTCCCATTTCTTTGTTTTTATCAACACTACAAGCTTTCTCATTTTTCATGGCTTCAGTTTCTTCATGGTACAATGAAAAGATGTTCCATGAAAATTATGTTAAAATAACAGAGCAATTCCATGAATATTCATAGGGCTAATTATTATTCCTGCTTCTTGATTGTGAGAAAACATGGGAAAGTTTGTACATGTAGAAAATAATGTTAAAATGGGGGTTTGAAGTAAGAGTTTGTGTATTTTAGCTGTAGTTCTCAACATTTAAATTTCTATTCAGGATGAGCTATTCACAAAACCAGTGCCAGTTACTTTGAAGAGGGCCAGGATGGGAGAGGAATAAAAAGCCCATCAATAAAAAAAATCTCCTGATACATCATTCATATACAATGAAATATTGTAGCTCTTTATAAATTAGATACCAGTATAGTAATATTATTTTTTTCCATGTTACATATGCTACAGTGGCTTTCAGAAATTGCTGAGGTCAGCTAAGAGGCTACAGGAAAAAACACAAAAACATAGAGTCAATCAAGTACTAAGATAATATCTGAAGTGAGCTCTGAGCTTCATGAGGAACAGAGTTGTGTTTAGCCTTACAAGCAGTCTTTCAATACCTTCCCATTTAGAAAATTTCTATGTACAGGACAGGTTCAACTTTTATCCCCATCTGCTGGGTCACCCAGGCTGTGTCCTAGCTGTCATTCAGGATGGGACCCGGCTGCAAGCTAAAATCTCACATATATTAACTTCCTTTGGAAGGCAAAACAAATATTCTGGTTTTCTGAATAAAGGGTGAGTGCTTTAGTATATGATGGGAGGAAAAACGCAGGGAGACTGTACACATTGTATAGCAGACTTGCCCTGTCCCATCAGACCCTCATTTTGTGCTGGACAGAGGTAATGAAGATGTTAAAGCTCCTTTGTTCCTCTGTACAACAAAGTACAAGGTACTTAGACAGTGCAAAAAAATAATTGATAACATTGCCAACATTGCCTGTCACCCATATATAATTGTGTGCATGCAAAAATATTTGTGTGTTTATGTACATACAGCTAATCTGCTTCCTGTATGGATTTTTACTGGCCATGGCTTAAAATATTTTCAATAAAACCATTGAGAAAAAAATTAAAAATATTCATAGGAGTTGATGAAGAAATTAAATTAAGAAAATCCACTGCCTAAAAAAGATCTATGCAGGTTTTAATTTCAGTGTGAAAAAAACCCCTTTGCCTCAAGTTAGTGATCACTAGGCTCTGATACATACTTTTTTTTAAGTGCTTCTGTATAATTTTGACTGTTGCCAGACTAGTGTTCCAAGTGATATTATCTCTGTAGTAATAAGAGCTTTTCTTAACTAGGTCATCTAATAGAAAGATGAATGATCTTTTAAGACAGTTTTTTTGCTATTGTGCTGAGACAGGTATTTGTTTATGATCCTGCAGAACGACATCACACAATCAGCATCACCCACTACCCAGTTCCTTAACTCTATCATAATATACTACTGGCATAATTTTCAGGCTCCTTGCCTGTTGTGTATCACTGACATCACACAAATGGACTGCAAAACGTTAATGGGTCAGAATTCTTGTGCAATTGTTTGATGCATTGAATAATGCTTTGTCTGCATCTGAGTTCATCACTGCAGGCTTCCTCTAGAGCCAGTGAAAGAAAAAAAGCTCTTTGAAAAAGAAATTATTTTAGTTTAGAATTAGGCTTCTGTATTTTTTCAGATGATTTTATTATAAAACTACACTTCCCCTGACTGTGCAGAGATGTACAGACTGTGTTAAATGACTAAATAATATATAGACACCAATAGTAATACTGGAAATTACTACAGCTAGATAAGGTGCAACCTATCTATCTAGATCCTCTTTATAATCAATGAAAAGGCATGACACTTCAAGGCAATGATTCATCTTTTCTCAAAGTAGGCATCCACAATGGGTGAATAGATGAATCACTGAATCACACTTCTGTTTTTCCACATGGTTTTATTTCACTGAATTGTAAAAATGTCCCTTAGATGTAAATTATTAAATTAATGTCCCATATGTCTAAGTAATGGTTAGAGTCGATTTCAGAAGAGCACACAAGCCCCTGTATGCAACCAGTTTTTTCTCAACCCCTCTAATTCAATTGCATTTAATTATTTGCAAAATATTTTGATTTATATGTAAAAAAACAATTCCTTCATGCATGAAGTTATCACTCTTCCAAGAAGATACTAGTAAATCTTTTTGTGTGTATTATCTGTTAATCAATACTACACTTAAGTTAGAAAAATTAACATTGTAACATTGATCAGAATTTGCTCAAATATATTTCTAGTATTAAAAATTTTGTGGATATTAATATTTAGCTTCAAGGGTCAGAGAGGACCTTGACCTGTATTTTACTGTAGTTCCTAACAAGTGTTTCTGACATTTATTTGCAATGTTAAATGTTATCTTTGTCAAAAATAGTCAATATCAGATTTGTCCTGGTACCACTGATATCAGAAGTTTCTATTATATTCTGATAAATGGCATGAACATAAAAATAATATATATCTTTTACTTGTTTTATGAATATTTCATTAGAAGTCTATCCAAGATGAAATTCTGTGAAATATTTAAAGTCTACTGAAACAGCAATATGTCTTTTATATTAATTGTTTTTAAGAATTCATTCAAATATTTCTGAATTTTTCCCCTAACAGCTGTTCCTCCCCTGAAAGAAGAAAGAGTAAGGCTTGTTTCATTTGAGATAGACAACTTCTTTCAACATGCTTTTCTTGTTGCTGACTGGTATGTGAGGGAGGTCCTTAAGACATATTCCAAAGAATGTCGACTTACTATTTTTCAAAGTTGTAAGAGTCTTCTATACTGACAACTTTTATTGAGAGCATGACAGCCGGAATTACTCCAAGAGATATAACCCTTAATCTTGGGGTACAATATTGATATTATATTGACAAAACCCCATGTTTTGCATTGAAATTCTTCCTTCTAGATCCTTAATGTTAGTTGATAATTGCCATTGAGTTTACTCTTTAGAGAAAGCTGTGAGCAGTAACTTGCTAAAAATTTATTTGCTCATGACGAGTAAAACAAGCGACACAGCTACTACCTCTCAATTCAATGTTTAATGAAAAGTTAAGTAGGCAAAATTACGAAGGAAAAGATGCAGTCCTTTATTTTCTGCAGCAAAAAGCAATGTAAATGAGTGATAATAATTGACACAAATAAACTGAACATACTTGAAAACTCTGAGGGAGATCACAATTTATTGAGCTACATCATTTAATGAGAAAGTTACAAATGAAAGCTGGTTATGTGTTTTATATGAAAAATACCATAGAACAGAGTTCTATCCAAGATAATAATATGCAATTATCTCTTTTTTGTTCATATTATGGGGAGAAATATAACAATATTGCTTAAATGTGAAACAGTGAAAAATGTTTTTCAATACCTCACCCACTATCTCATTTAATTTTCCATAACTGATTTCTCTACTTTCTTAAAATTTTTGAACACATGTTCTTTTCTCTTAATAATGTGGTGTCCTGACATGGTAGCATAACCTGCACAGCCATACATAAATTATAGGTTCATCAAATATAATTTGTTCACAAAAGCAAGCTTGAATAGTTGAGAAGGGTCAGAGAATGCAATTATGTCCAAAGCAAAGGCACTTTGGGCTGAAATGCCAAGACATGTTGCTTCACTATTGCAATGAAAGTGATAAATCTAATATAATTTGAGAGCTCTTTCTGAAAACCAAATAGATGAGAGCCTAATTCAAAGTTTGTCTTACAATCTTTTTCACCCCCATTTAGTGCTCATCAAGGATCCTGAAGGATAAAATTAAATTGATTCTGCACTAAAATTCTATGATCCTTTACAAAATTAATGTAATGATACCATATTGTTCAGATTTTGGGCACCATTAAAAAAGATAATGTGATTAAAGTACAAGTTACATATTTTCTAGTCTCTATTTTTAGCTGCAGGAAATCCTACTAAAACTGTATTCTAGGGAAGTGAAATATGATCATGCAGTTTTGCTGCAGAAAGTTTGTGGTCACTGTCCAAGTTACTGAGTCTTTTAACCCACAGATACAACATAAAGCAGAGGTTACATTGTCTTGCTTAGAGGTCTAAGAATATTTCTCCATTGACATTCCAAGAATCCATGAATGTGACTACATGATAAAGCCATCAGGAACAGCATTAGATCATTGGTTAGCATAACCAGAGAATTTTAGCCATGGTTCATGCATCAAATGTTTGCAATTTTCTCAGCTGTACATTGGTTCATGGTCAGAAACAAGGTATTTTACCTATGGGTAGTAATGCACGGATGCATAGAGGACGAGGTAGAACAAACTAAGTGCTTAATGTACCAGCAGCATTTTCACAGAAGAGCTACAATGCCAAAGACGGTAGAACACTGAATTAGACATTAATTTGAGAGAGAGAAAACAACAACAACAAAAAATACCCATCATTAACATAAACAGAATCTGGTTCAATAATTAAACTTGAAGAAATGGACAATGTGAAAATAAAATGATGACATTGCTCAATTAGCAAAGTGATCTCCTATGGAAACTTCAGGAAAAATGAAATTATTCTAAGGATCCTTTTCTACTCTGAAAATAATGGCAAAAGTCCAGCTGAAATCACTGTGAGCAAAACAAGCTCTAAACAATGAAAGAAGGAGACTGGCAATATTTCAGGACTCCATTAGTTTTAATGATTCATGCAGTGCCAAGTGTTTGGGTATGTGAGACTGAAAAATAAACAGTTTATTTTCTTACGTATTACTACTACAGGTATAGACATTTAGGAGAGATTGGAACACATTCACATGCATGCAGTAAATATTGTGATCATGCACGTTTTCCTGTTTGTAAAATAGGCTAATTAGGGTAGAAATATACTAAAGTGTGAAAAAAAAAAAATCGAAGCATAAAATCAAACCAAATTTTGAATAAATATTCTTCTAGAATTAATTGAGAGACTTTCATATTTTTGTTTGCTTTCACACCTGTGTCACAGTAATTTACAAAGATGTAACCTAAAGAAAAGAAAGTTTCCCTTCATAAATCAACAGAATCATAAACAGGAACCTCTTGAGAAGGTTGGCAAAACTTCTGACACGATGAGTGAGAAAAGAAATCTAATTGTAGAATTGTGATGACTGACGGCATGTTCTGGCATTGATGGGAAAAACTCCAAGTTCATTGAACTAGTGATTTCAGTGAAGTAATTTTCATACCTTTTGAATATATTATGTAACTATAATATATATATTTCTATAATTATTATATATATTAGATAATTAAATAATGTCCAAAATTAGTATCCACCAGTAGGAGAAAAAATATTTATCAGATAGGGAATTTATTCTTTTTTTTTTCTCAAGTAAATATTATTTAAACTTCCCTACAAAATATTTTTGTCTTCTAAAGAAGGAAAGATGAACAATGTGGTCAGGGTTCTTATTATTAGCCTGTTAAAATATTAATGAAAAATCACTTCTAAAAGATTTGTCTCTAAAACTAGTAGAAAGCTTTTACTGAATTAAGTCTAAACTCTGTCGCAGAAGTAATTAATATCTGCCAAAGATTATATTGTCATTTTGTTATGATACCTCATATACCCTAAAAGAAAAAACTGTGGTCCTGTAACTAGGCAAATGGAGCTTCCTGCCTGGTCAAAATAAAGGCAGAGTACATGAAAGATACTATTGGTTTACAGGTAATACTTCTAACATTGAGCTAATATTGAATTAAATAAACCTCTGCTCTGATTTTATTTATTTTAGACATTCTGAGGGAGTATTATAGAAATAATTTTTATAGATTGTATTGCTCACACAGGAAATATTTGATACGATTAGTTCAACTCCTTTTTATTTTTTTAAAAATATTGCAATAGATTGATAGATTCATCTTTTCCCTTATTGCTGCATCCTTCTTACAAGTTGTTCTGAGATGCAGTTTAAAGATGGAAGTCAGCCAAACTGGCATTTTCCTAATAATGAAATTCATTTATATCTGCCATTCATTTTAGATAATCAATAATAATGCCATTTTATGCATATTACCTACTTTACTTAAAAAAATGAATATAAGGTATTTCAAACTTTAAAGAATTGCCTTTTTTTTCTATTATATTTTTTGGCATTTGTATGGGTTTGGGATTTTTTTAATTTGCTGGTTTGTTGTTGATTTTTTTGAGGGTAGTTAGGACAGGACTAGACTGAGTGAAGTAAGTTACGGCCCCAATGACATGGGAGGGACTCAAAAGGCTGTTTTACCCTCATGCATAGTAATGCTGCTTTAGTATTTCACACAGTGATTTCGAGTGACAGTTTAGTCGGCAAAGCTGATATTCTGCCAGACTAAAGGTTTGGATTGTTAGGTGGAAACAGCAAAGCTTTGCAAATTCTGGGTAAGGTAAACTGAAACCAATGACATCATATGTTAGATTGTAAGACAGTTCAGATGCCACATCACAATTCAGTTTTCCATGCACCAGGAAGCCAGTGCACTTGCCAGAGTAAATCAATCCACCACCTCAAGACAAGCCATTTCTTGTCATAAATCCAGAGGTCCAATAGTACCCAAGGATGGAATTAAGGGGAATTCACAAAGTCCTGCTTATAATGAACTTAAGGTTTGACACTGAAGTAATCAGGTACCTAAAATTCTTGTTATGCTAACTGTGAGCATTACCTTCTCCCTTGACTCCATATTCAAGTAATCTTTGGGAAAAATGGTGTTTTGTTTGGATCAGCATTCTATGGTCTCAGTCTATCTCAACTATACCAGCTTTCTTCCCCTTCCAAGAAATTCTGCTCTGTGGTAATCCTAGACTGATACAATTGTCCTGACCCACTTATTTTTATTTTTTTTTCCTCAAAGTTTTGGGGTGTTTCAATTGTATCCATGTATGGATATATATATATATATATATATATATATATATATATATATATATATATATATATATATCCATTTATATATATATATATATCCATTTATATATCTATTCATATATCCATATATTTGTATATCTTTTTATATATAGCAAAAATTTAATCTGTTGTCACATTCTGTGAATCTCCTCCCGCTATTTATTGCTTAAGTGTTTTGCAAGCATGAAAATAAGTGAACTTAAAATAAAGCTTTGTATGCCTTTTCACCTTGTGTATACAGTGAAAATTCTGGGTTTTTCTTCCAGAGATTTTTAAAACTCTGGGAAAAAAAAAAGAGAGAGAAGGAACATAAAGGACTTTTTACTACATTTTCTGGGTTTGATTTTTTTTTAAATGAATGTTGAGACCTGTTGCCTTAATTATAATAGTTTTCTTAGAAATTGATCTATGTCTATATTAAAATTACCTTCAGTTCACTCATTTATAGGCAAAATATGTATTTTATGAGTAATTTATAAAAAATTCCCCAGCTCATGAATGTTGAATATAGTCTTTTCTATTCTGCAACTCTCACGCTCAGCAAACAAGGCTGGCTATATCAGTGAATAGGGTCATCAACCACCAAATGTGGGGTTGCTTTTTTTTCCTCAGGACACTAAAGCCTGTTTATGTCCTTGGCTTTGGTAGCTATAGAGTCTGCAGCATTATGTATGTGAGGCTTGAGTAGAATGTTAATGATATTAAGTATTTCAGACTAAATTACATCACAAAAATACAGAACAAGCTTCTGAGAAGTGGTGGTTGCACTGCCTGGTTTTAATACATATCTATCAAAACAGAGCATAAAAGACAAAGGCATAGTCTTGCTGTTTGTAATCATATACCAACGTCCACAGTAAATAAGTGACTGATTTCTTTGATTTGTTGCACAAAATGCAAATATATGCATAGATAGAAAGGTTAAACTGGGAGAGAGGGGAAATAAAACAAAGGAAAAAAGAAAGAAAAAAGCTGCTTTTCAACCTGGATTCCCCACCCCCACGAATTTAAATATGGTTTATAGTCTAAATTGATTGTGGGAATGTTTCTATAAAATTTTAATTCTTCCCCAAAGAATTATAATATTCTGATGCCTTTTCAGAGATACAAATTCTGCCATCGCTAAGATCATGATATCATTTCAGACAGATCTGTTCAAGGTTTCTGTCATGGACAGCAGCTTTCAATCACACTGATGAGTAGAGCACCTTGGTGAGTAGGTGACATGGTAGGTGAATTCACACTCTTAATTATCCTTTCCTGTACATGTATGGCTCTTTCTGGATTTAATGATGAGCTGCTCTTTAGTATTTTTAAACTCAATATTGTATTTTTCTTTCACTGGCACAATGAGTGTTTGACCATGCTGAAAATCTTATTATAAATGATGACAGGAGTGATGACTAAGATCTATAGAGAAGTCACAACAACACAACACCTTCTTCCAGCCTTATCAGTGTTAATGCTCAGAGCATAAATTAGAGGAAATAAATATGTATCAGTCAAGGAAGAAAACTATATACATTTAAAGGTATTTTAATGCAATTTTTTTTATACAATATGTAAATTATTTGACCGTGAAAAAAATATAATAAATGTTGGTTTGTTCATCAAATTTCAACAAAGGTGCTTACAAATTACAAAGCAAAGATAATTAATTTCTAATTAAATTTAAAAAAGCTATAAAGCACTTAAAAGATCTAAACAAACCCAAACCTGAATACCTTGTGATCTGCAGCTATTTTAGGTAGTTGACAGGAATTTATGACATATTGCCATGGCAACAATGGGCTATCTCAATAAGGTATTGCTTGTGAAGAGCATAAGTTCTTATGATTCATCATAATGCTTATAATTATTGCTCAAACGTCTACAAGGTGTGTACAAAGTAAATTTTTTTTCTTTTTCCCCCCTCTTCTTATTTGGTACAATAAGGTTATTTTTTTTCTTGACACTTCAAATGATTCTACCTGTGATAAATTTCAATTGTTCTCAATTAGTCCACTAGATGGAGCATCTAGCATTTCCAGGAAAAAAGGAAAAAAAAGGTATTTAGGAAGCTAATTTTCACAAATATGTGTTAAAGCCACTGAAACATTAGGAGTAGAAGAAAGTAAATAACAATCTATTTAAACTACTGTTTACAAGGCAGTCTTTGATTCAGCCTCATTTACCAAAATAACCCCATTTGAAGAATGATTTAAATATTAAAATAAAATAAAGTAAAATATCCACATACGAAAACAAAAGTGGGAGAAGGGGGGCAGAAGACGAGAAATGCTTTCAAAATGCTTTCTCCAGTAAGATTTCAGTGCTTTCCTTCATTCTTTGATATTTCATATGTTTCCATTTGTATAAGCAGCCTGCAGAAATCTTTGGAAGACAGTTTATATCAGTGCTGCAAAAGAGTAATTTCTGTGGAAAAGAAAAAGGAACTGTAATGAAGCCTGTGTAGACTACTGTGAGTGAGAAAAGGGGGGAAATATGAAAGATACACTTCAATGAAAGGGAAACAGCAGTGGATATTGTACTGCCATAGGAAGGCTGTGAAAATCAGGCAGGAGCTCCAAAGCGTTCTTTCAGTTCAGTGAGCACTGAGAAAGTGAAGCTGAGCAGCTGTGAGTTCAGAGGTAGTAGGTCAGCCCTGATCTGCTCAGTCTGCAGGCTTGGGCACACCAATGATGTGCATCATTTGAGAGGTTGAAATCAATAGGACGTTAAGGGTCTCCTTACTGCCCCTACCTTCTTTCCCTTACCCCTGGACACAAGGCACTTATTTCCAGCAGCTAATTAAGAATGGATTTCTTAAAAGCTGGCTTTTGGCCAGGTTAATTTATGTATACGCAAACTTATGCTTCACCAATTTACTAAAACCCATCATTTAAGGCTGTTGAAACGTGCAGCTGTTTAAATGAGGTTGGAAGCAATTTTACCACACGATGCTGATGTCAGTTAAAAGCTGAGTATTAGCAAAATGGGAAGGCATCAATGGAGTGTGTCTTCTACAGTGATCTGTGTTCCCCAGTGTCTCATGGATCAGGGAGACAGATATGCCTAGCTCATCGTCCTGTAAAGTTAAATTCAGATCTATTACCCATTACAGACATGTATGTATACCAGGGCAAGCATTTTAAGTGGAATGAGAATTGTTTTGGTTCTGGCAAACATCCAGGGTTAATCTGAATGGAGACTTTCAGGAAAAACAGGATGCAAAACTGCCAAGTGTGAAAATGGCTACAAATGATAGTTTATGTGGGGAAAAAAAAAAATTAAAAAAGCACTCAGAAATCTAGATATATCAGTCAGAGAGTGTAGGTAAGGAATGCATCTCCTAGGGTGTGATTCCATGGAAAGAGAATGTCATGTTATATAAAAGCTCTGGGTAAGATCTACATCAGTTCTGGATACTAATTATCAGCTTCATCTGCTGATGAAAATGTAAGTTTCTTTCAGATGAAACAGTGCTCAGAAATAATTGTAATCTGCTCTGAATTACACAGATAAATGGTTATTCCAGAAAAAAGTTTGTTCCTCTGCAAACGGGCCTACTTCATGCTGAATCATATAAAAAAAAATCTTCTTTTTATTTTTGGTTATATCTATGGCAGATTTTGATTTCTATTCCATATGTTTTAAGTATGGAGAGACATATACAAAGGCACAGGATTTTTTCTTTACAAAATATAAAGAAAAAACTCCATGAAGGATCTGTATTTAATTTTCCTTATGGGCAAAGAGACTAGAAGAGAACTGAAAAAATATAAATAAATATTGAACAAAAGCTGTTTATTACATGCTTTCAAATTTATAATAAAGGTTTGAAATTTGTTTTATACTATTAAAGTTGATTCTCTAGTAAAATTATGCAAGTTATCACTGATGTATCTGTCATGTGTATAGTGATTTTAATTTTTTAATGTTTAGCTGCTGTTTTTTTACAATCTTAAAAGAAGTAAGATGCAAAAAGATGGAAAGTTAAAGGATTTGCAAGAGGATGTAATGACAAGGGGGAATGGATTCAAACTGAAAGAGGGTAGGATTAGATTAGATTAGATTAGATTAGATTAGATTAGATTAGATTAGATTAGATTAGATAATAAAAAGAAATTTTTTAGCCCGAGAGTGATGAGGCAGTGGAAGAGGTTGCCCAGAGAAGTTGTGGATGCACGATCTCTGGAAGTGTTCAGGACCAGGGTTTTGAGCAACCTGGTCTTCTGAGAGGTGTCCCTGTCCACGGCAGTGGGAGATGGAACTAGGTTATCTTTAGGTGCTTTCCAATCCAAACAGTCCATGATTCCATGACTGTTTCTTATCAACAGTCCTGCTGAAACAGCATTTTTCAATTCTTGCTTTACAGTGTGACACTCCTACCTATGGAATTGTCTGAGTTTTCTTGAAATCCTTCTGTTCTCCAGCTTCCTTCGGGGTGTTGCAAAAAAAAAAAAAAAAAAAAAAGTAAAAGGTAAAAACTTCTACTTCTGATTGTCTTTTGTTTATATATGTATTTTTCTTTTCTACAGAAATTTATATTGTTCACATTGTGTTCAGTTTCAATAACATTTAGTTGGGATATTTTAGTTACCTTCAGCTTCAGCTGGGATGACACCCCTTGAATTTGACATGCTGCTGCACTTATTCAATGAGAGGTTAGTTTAAAAGAATGGTTAATTGAGAATAAAAATAGTTATTTTATAGAAACACAACATCTTAATTAACTGAGAAGAATGTAACAATTTCTGGACTTTTTAAACATGAGTTGTTAACTTCCTTGGTCACAATTGCTTCTTTGGAGATATTATATTCTCATGTATATACCTATTTAGAGGCATTTCAGAAATGAGATTATGGGCCTAGTAGACCATGGCTATACCAAAGGATTTACAGAACATACTGTAATAAAGCTGACAAAAGTCATATGTAAAGGCATCTAAGGCACTCTGCATATCTTAGATGCTTAATTTCTTCAATACAGCTATAGGCTGAGCAAGCACTGTGACTTTGAGAAAAAATATGTTTATCTTAATTATCAAAATAATTTTGTAAGCTTTAAACTCTGCCATTGTCCCATGTTCATAAGAACAGTAGCTAATTCTGAAAGCTACTTAACATCAGAAAAATTACATTGAGTGGAAGTAATGTAGTAGAAATAATCTCAATAGCCTTCTCCTGTCTTAGATAGTTTCTCTACAAGACTATGTTTGGAAATGGAGGAGTAAAACCAGACAAGTAGGTAGGGTCTTAATAGGACAAGTTTGTCTGCGAGAAGGGGGCTTAGTTCACAGTTAAGGTGCCTTACTGGGATTACACATAAACAATAAATCTGTATTTATTGTATTGTATTGTATTTATTGTACAATTTTTAGTATCTCAGAACTATATTACTATAAAAAAGTCACAGCATAACATAACACTGGTAATTTCAAACTTATTTTTCAATGGAAATTATAGTTAACACATTATAAAATAGTATACTATCTTGATCCAGACACAATTTACCAAATTAGAACACAGAACTTGACTCAACTGCTTAATAGTCTTTTTCACTCATGAACGGTTGTTTGATTTAAATGTGTTTCATATGAGCAATAAGGTTTACTTTCTTTTCCTGACTAGGATAAGTAGTTAAATCCCAAAACGAAATTATTTTTGTCAGAAAAAAAAGGTATTTTAGGAGACAATCCATTCACTGAGCACATGAATTGGTATTATGTAACTTGCAGAAAATTCATAAACTGACCTAGTGAATGCTAATAAAGATAGTAAAGAAAGTTTAATTGAAAAAAGAAAAAAAAAGGTTGATAAATAACACAAAGTCTCATGGACTGACTTTGGCTGGGAATCCACATGTAAGGGATGTATGTAAAGGATGATCTATAGTTTGTCTTAGCCATTGTTTTAAACAAATTGCATGTCTAATTCTAATCATAATTATAAATATGTCTAAATTCATTATATTTACAAAATAATTTATGGCTATAATGTGGTAGATAAACATCTTTTTGAGAACTACCGGAGGGAACAAGTGGTTAAGGCTTGCTGAAAATTTGCTGCATGATATGTGCTGCATACTTTAATGATCTCCTATACTGCAAATTGCTTAGGGTTGCATAATATGCTAAAAAGTACAAGGCAGACTGGAAGATGTAGAGAGTGATCATTTGCTAAAATTTTTTGGGCAGTTTGGCTGCCCTTTTTTAATTATCACTAATTTCTATGAAGATTGCATTAGGTAAAAACTAGAAAAAAAAATGATTATATAGGCTAACCAGAAATTTTTGTGGTTTTTTACTGAGTTCTTGTAAAATCTGGAAAGAATTTAATTTATGTTTTTCTAGTAACAGGAAAATTCAACTCTCTGATTTTCAAATTGTTTCATTTCAGTCAGTAAACAAATTAAAGAAGGTACTTTCTCTAAGCTCTTCTTACAGGGTGTCCAATACATAACTAAGTGCAATTAATTAATGCTTCTGATGTATATGTGGGTTGGCTGCTAGATGGAGACCAGGCAAGCAACGTCCCTCCTGTGTAAGAGAACATCAGGTTCATCACCATTTGAGGAAGCTAAACATAAATTAGTTTGTGGGACTTCATGAGATGCAGCCCAAAGTCCTGAAGGAATTGACTGAGGTGGTTGTCAAGCCACTCTCCATGATATTCGAAAAGCCAAGGCAGTCAGGTAAATCCCAGGTAATATTCCTGAATGAGTAATCAGCCCTGGAGCAGCTTTAGTACAGCTACATCCACAGGATAAAGAGATTTGGGCTGGAGAAGTGATGTGCTCCTTCTCCATGGAATATTTTTTATTTCAGAAAGTTAACTACCTATGCTATATTTTAGGAGGATTCTTTTTCTATATTCTCTGAGAATTATTCCTCTATATAGTCCCTTTAAAACCCAGATAAATTAACTTTCTAGGACTGAATTGTGTCCTACTGTTTCTTATCTTTATGTATTCTTATACTTAAAACATTTTTCTCTTACTGACAGCTTATCCTTTAATACTTGACTTTGAATATTTTAACAATTTAAGTTTTGCTCCTTACAAGTTTGTGGAAAAACACCATCAAAAATTACTTTTAGGGGAGATATACCTTCTGCTATCATGGTGCAGGATAAGGAAGTAGACTACAAGATCTTTTGAAAACTCATTTCTGTTTCATAATTAGGTGATTTCCTTCAAAAATTGGGTCATTTTCTAGCAGTATTTGAATTATTAAAAAAAAAAATAAAATCAAAAGTTGTAGTAACTCAAAATGAATTTCCATTGCATGAAATGTGCAAATTTTCCAAGAAGTTTTTACTCTTAGTCTTGAAATATGACATCTTGAAATTTCTCCCCAAATGACATTTTTATGTCATTATGTATTTAGTTACTTAAATAATTTTAGAAATGACACTCAACTTCTAAATTAGTTTGAAGCACTATTTTGTCATAAATTTTTTTCTTTGAAACTTTGAATTGAAGCACATTTTTTCTTGCATTCTCCAATTAAGAAATCGCAATGTTTCTCAAAATTATGTTTCCTATGACAAAACATGAATTTCAACAAAAAAAACACCCACAACAATTTTTCTCCTCCATTCCTCTCAGAATTCTAGTTTTTCAAAAATGTTAATGGATGTAATGATTAAGAACTGTTCAGTTCTTAATAATTCTTTATTTAATATTCCACTCTTTTGACCCAGAAATGTGAGATCACAGCATAGGATATAGTGAGACCCTAGGATCCATGTAAGTATATGTGCCATATATGTATAAATTAATTAATGGGGGAAATGGTTCATTTCAGCTAAAAAAGCACTTAATAATTATGCGTTTTATATCTGGAAAAAAAATTCTACTTAGAGGAATACTAAGCTTCATGCTGAAAACTGCAAAACACTTTTTAAACAGTGCTAGAGTAGGAAAGCTAAAAAGAAAACCAAAAAGAACCAATAAAAACAAAACCCACCCACAATCAAAAAATAAAGCTACTCAAACTGAAGCCCAAGGACATGATGAGAAAAGCCGGAGGAAAAAAAGAAGAGGTAATTTTGTGAGTGCTCAGCTAATGAATCCTGGTTTCCATGGATTTGATCCTTATGTCTTTGCCTAAGAGGAGTCCAGTTTAAAGCTTTCCCTTTATCTGAAGTGTTCATGATTTCTTTTCTGTGTGGATTATATGACATTGAATAAAGGTTGTGTTTATACTGCAGCTTTTCCTCTCAAGAGCAGTTCAGCTGGCTGAATATCCTTTATTTTGCTGTCATCTTTCACAAAAAGTACAGAAACTTAATAACCTTTTGAAGACCAGGAGTTTGCCAAATTTAAAGGAGAATGTGATTGAAATTGTCTAGTTGTGCAGCAGTTGTTTGAGGTGCTGTCAGACCACTAACTAGACAAACACACACCAGACTGTGATTATGTAGCACCCATACAAAAACATGCTTTAAAGATCCAAGTGGAAAGGCTGGTGAGATAAGGAAAGAGCAAGCTTTGACAAACTGCAGCTAAGAATAGCTTCAACAGCTTCTTCAGTACTGGCAGCAGCCAAGTCCAGGGACCAATTCTAGCCAGTTTTTAAGGGTCAAATCTATGAGTTCAAGTACACACTGTGTAAGTTCTACCTTCACATGAAACTACTGTCAAGGACAAGAGGAAATACTACTCTACCTCTGCAAAATAAAACAGAATTTATCTACTTCTGTCCAGACAGCATTTCTTATATCAAGATTGATAGGCAGCAGTATGAGAGAATTTCTGTTAAGTAATCTGCACTAATTAATCATTAACCAGCATGACATCTCGTGCTGCAAGTGCTTCCATCAGTAGAATTAGTGACCAAGATTACTATGAAAACAGAATAAACCTCTTTATTTTTGCCTGGGCTTACTTTGGCTTTTTGCAAATAAAACATTCATTTTATTTAGGTCTATGAAGGTTTTTTTACTCTTGTTGATGGACTAGAACCAAAAGAAATTTTGCATTAGTTAAAAGCCAAGCAACCACTCAAGTGGTGCATTTAAAATGTTCAGTTAAAAATATTGTCACGCTGCTTTTTCCTTCATTCATAGCAACTACAAAAACAAGAGGTGTTGAGATGCTAAGTTAGGTGAATAATCACCTGAATTCAAGCTGTCTATGAAGCAACTGAACTGAGGTGTTTTAAAATATTCCTGAAGCTAGCAATTTGCCCTTAC
This sequence comes from Poecile atricapillus, assembly GCF_030490865.1. NCBI lineage: Eukaryota > Metazoa > Chordata > Aves > Passeriformes > Paridae > Poecile > Poecile atricapillus. The sequence goes on from NC_081251.1 coordinate 27,984,245, forward strand.
TTTTGCTGTATTGTTCAACCAAACAGTGAAAATTTCATGAAAATTCAGTCATTATTTTCTAGGGAGTAAAAATGTATTTTACAAGCATCAGACTTTTTTTACAAAAGTTCTCCCACTATCAGTTCAATTTAAGTTTGCAGTCTTGCTTCAATTTGCACCATAACACAGTATTTCATTTTGTAGCATTGAGAATTAACCAGCCTGCATCTTCTATTTATCTGTTAAGCATCTGTGAAGCTATGAAAATCATGTATATTGTTTGCCCTGCTTCTGTTGTGTAATAAGGCAGACACTACCAGAAGGCAAATTATCCCTAAGGCTCTTATCCAAGAGGGGCTGCCCTCTGGGCATGAACATGTCTCTGCATTGATAGTGAATAAGTGTGGATGACTAGCTTAGTCCACATGATCATAAGGCAGCTAAAACTGCATGGTTGAATCTCATCTCTAGAGTCTGCACTTGGCATGTACAAAAAGGAAAAGATGGATTTGAGGAGAAAATGTCTAGAGCCTACAAACTCCACATATAATTAGATTAATAAGAATTCTCCAGAGTCTCCATCAAAGGAGGAAATTATTTGTCTAATCCAAATCTCACAGACAGCAAATGTAAGATTCTCAGTGCCTTCATTAGAATTTATAATATGCCACAGCTTTTTTCTCATTTATGTGAAAATATTTACACCAAAATGTAAAGTAAATAAATGAAAAAGGCATTGTAGATAGGGTTTATCTTACTTAAGCTTAAACATCAAACAATTAGTTATCTTAAGCTAAAATAATAACTCTGGGTACTTTCTGCAGCTTAGTGAAAATAAATAGACACCTGCGAAGGACAATCCATCTTACTAAGCTTAGATAGTCATCTTGAGCCGAGAAGAATCTCTCCTGGATCTATCTATCTTTCTGCACTGAACAAAATGGAGCAGGCAGTGATAGCTCAGAATTCAAAAATTTGCTGTTAGGAATCCAATTCAGGCAAACTGAACCCCAGAACAGACTGGATAATTTTCCTGCTTTTTTCATTAGCAGTTTCATTACTGGCGATTCAGTAAAATACCTGTAACTAGAGGAAACTTTGTAAACAAAAGGACATAAGCTTCAGAGGGAAGGCAAAGAATAGTCTATAAAAGCAAAATACAGGATTTCTTTCCCTCAACTTGCCCTCAACGTCCAAGGATTGAGGTTTTTCAGAGATAGGACAGTTTCCCAAAAAGCAGAATTCTTTTGTTGACATCTGCATAGCACAGATGGCATCACCTGTATTCTATTGAACAGATTCAGTCTATATTTAATGAAGATCTTTAATAGCTCACAAAAAACTAGCACACAAACACAAACTCACAAAAATACAAAGCACTTATGTGAATCCATTTAGGATTGCATACTTGCATTTTGTTAACACAAATAATATTCATTATAATTTACAAAGTTCAGATTTATAAGGCTGCACATCAGTCCATCCCTATGATCCAAAGAAGATTAATAATATATATCAGCTGTTCCAGATGCTCACTAAGTTGTAAAAGCCCTCAGTGAGAAGACAAACACTACTTTTGCTACATAGAATATAACTTTTTCAATTTTTTGGAAGAAGTTTCATTTATTGTACTCATTATATTTGAAAATGTATGTTTTAATTGTTGAAAATCAGGCCATTTTTTCTTGTTCTGCACTTTAACAAGTGTTTGTCATCAATTGATGGCTGCTGCTGCTCACTGATTTGTTGAGTAAATTCCCTTACTCAGCAGCTGGAGTAGCAGGTTCTCAGACGAAACTGAAATCCCTGCAAGAGGGATGAATAACTATTCTACTTCAAAATATGAATACAGTGGCACTCAAGGCCACCTGATGTGTAATTTCTTTGTCACTAACCCTATGTGTACTATAACTAAGCAGAGCTATGTCTAAGTTGGATTTTAAAGTATATGGCATGTCTTCACAGAGAGTCAAGGTATTTTATATTTTTTCTCATTCCTGGTGTTGTCTCTTGATGATAAGGCTATTGATCTGCTTTTTCACAGTTTTGTTGTTCTTCCATTCCCCATTTAGTCTTTGTAAGGTTTTTGGTGCTATGAAGAGCTGATTTCTTCAGTTAGTGTTTTTACCACACTCATTGCAGATATTTTCAACATTGTTCCTACTTCAAGTTGATATTAAAAGGCCACTTTATTTGCACAGATCATTGTCAGTGCACTTCAATACTGTGTGAGTAACAATGAGTCTAGATGATTAAGCCAAATGTTTTTTGTACCTCCAATGTGCTTCAAACTATTTAGTAATTTTTATTAGAATATGGATAAAAAAAGAAATTGTTATTGTTTTTTTATAAAAATATTTTGAGCTACAGATCACTGGGTTCCTCCTAAGTCTTAAACTTTTCTTATGAATTTGATAAGCAAACTGATAGATTTTGATGCTTTCTTCTCTGTGTATTCTAATTTGCCTTGAATTATCTTTATTTTTCTGTTATTTTCACTAAGCAGTTCAGGGAGATTTTTCTCCTTAATTGTTGCGTATTTTTTCTTGCTGATATATGTTAAGATAGAAGAAGAAATCGGATCTCATAGTCAATAAGGTTACATAGATAGCTGAACATCTCTTTGGGAGCCTCCTCAGCATTCCTGTTTTTACTATTTCCTAGAAAATAATTCATATTTTTAGTGATGGTTTGCAACAGGGCTTAATTTGTTCTCATGTTCCTTTATCAAAACTGTATCAGCACCATTCCACAACAAACATTTACTTCTGATCAGTTCTATGTTCCTTAAGAAATAGGAGGTGCACTTAATATTTTTACTTCTGTACAAACATTCTATGTTTTTCCTTATTTTAAAGGATAGATATACAATTTAATTTCAATTATGTGACTTTAAAACAATGAAAAAACTTTGACTCATGTAATAATTCAGGTTTGAAGTAAGCTGAGGACATCTTGAATTCATCCTCCTGCTCAAAGCTGTCAGTCATGGTTCAGACCAGGCTGTTCATGGCTTTAACCTCTTGGGTCTTCAACACTGTGAAGGACAGAGACTGCACAACCTTTCTGGGTAACTGGCACCACTGCTGGACTGTCTACAAGGTGAAAGAAGTGTTCCTTATATCCAGTCTGAAACTCTTTTCTTTTTCAATTTATGCTCATTGTCTTCCCTTACTGCACTGGATATTGACAAACTCTACTCCACCTCAGAGCTACAGTTTAAACATCTAATTTCCATAAAAAGGAAATTGAATAAATTTTTCTATCACAAAAACCTCCTTTACAACATCCCAGCAAATACAAAGAAAACTAACATCCGGGACAGAGTAGGAATAGTGTCACATATTATGACTATGCTTCAGAATATGGAACATATCTGAAAGAGTGTATTTTTCCCAGTATAATTATCAAGCTATATACATCAATCAGTAAAAAGGTCTAAATCTGTTAAAGAAAGGTGGGGTTTCAGGAATTGTTAGACTTCAGTGGAGCACACAGAACGTGAAGTAAGCCTTTATGGTGTTATTTATACTTCCCCGATTTGGAGTATATTCTAACATAGAGTCATGTCACAGAAATCCTATTCAAGATTGTAAGACCACTTTCTGCATAATAGAGATAATACCTACCTAGCAAAGATATTTTAATATTTAATATATGCAGTTTTGAACAACATCCTCAGATTCTACAATAACCTTAAGGGTACATTAGAAACAGAATATATAACACAAGTATCATTATATTAGCGTGTTTTGTAGACTAGAGAATTTGATCTTTTTGAAGCTTTTTTTAAAGGCTCAAAGATAAAATACATCTTCAAGATATGTTTGAATAAGGACAGACAAGTAAATTTGTCACACATGCCAGAGAGATGTGTGGAATAAGAAAGAAAAAAGGGAAATCTATTGGGTGATATAGATGAATGCCCACTTACAGCTGGTGTCACAAAACAACATGACAGGTGAAATGAGTTTTTGAACAGTTGAGCAGTATTTTTCTCACTGTTATTATTGCTTTTTTTTTATTTTTTTAGAGAACATTTTCGATATTTTTGAAAAATATCCATCAAATAAAGTATTGTTTGTTTTTGTTTGTTTCTTTGGGTTTTTTATTTGTTTCTTTTTTTTAACTGCTGAGGATCTCCATTAGTCACTTCCTTTTAAAGTTTATATAGGTGGTCTTGGGGCCTTGGCTTTCCTTTAACTTCTTTTACTTCAGTTCTGAGTAGAGGAAGAGCTTTATGGGTCTGCCATTTTTCATCCTATTATGTCCAAATACATTATAGCTAAGTACTGATAACTGTAATTCTTCAGTCAGTCCAGTCTCAGACACTTTCATTACAATTTCATCTGAGAAGATTCCTCTCTCAAACTCTGAAACTGCTCTGCAATGTGAACTGGTGCCGGGTAAATGGGAGAGATGGAGAGATTCACTTCAAAAACAGGCTTTTCATAGCATTTTTATTTTAAATTTAAATCTCACTCCAGCTGAGGGATTGGCAAAGAAAAATCCCATTTCTGCAGGGCATAATTTTTGCTGAGTGTTCCCCTTAGCAGATACTGGTGGGTTTTCCTTTTCTTAAAGAATTCAGGAATTCCTGAAACTAAGGATAAATCCTTGAGTTGCTCATCTCAGCAGTAAGTCCTAGATCTTCACTAAACACAGGATTTCTCTAAATATGAGGAAACGTTTAGCTTAGGCTAAACTGAAAAATGCGTTGAATGTCATCTAATGTGTTCCAGTTGTTTATGGTCATCTAGTCCACAGGAGCAGACTACAGCTAAACTGGAATAAAATTGTTCAAAAATATAGTGTGGATGTGTTGTCACCTTAAACATCTATTTCCCTCTATGGTATTGTGTCATGCTATTTGTTAATATAGACAGAATCATATCTGATTAAAGTATGATACTGTCTAATTTAAATGGTCAAAACTCACAGATGGTGATATGATTATCATTAGTGTTAAATCAATCATTTGATTTAACTAGAAAAGTTAGAGGTTTTCATGACATCCATTTTTACTATATCTAAATACATTCCATGTGGAATAAACTTCAAGCACTGAATTCCCTACTGATTTCAAAGATTTCCAAGACATATCAGGTTAAAGAAATACCTGTGTCTTGATTGTTTTTTTATATATACTTCATAGAAATGTATCTCTCTATATTTAGATAGATGCATTTAATTATAAATAAATGCCCACTCAAGACTTTCTCTTCCCTTTGCCTGCAGATGGAAGCAGGTCCAGCAGAACTGGTTGGTTGGTTGTTTGCTTGGTTGGATTTTTTATTTCTACTTATATTTCTTGGTGGTTCTTCCTGAAATAAACTTTAGTTACCTAGATTATTTTTCACTCAGTTCCACAACTTTCAAGCTGAGGAAAGAATGTGAGAATTGTATTATTTTCTAGTCCTGATCAGAAAAATATTTTTCAGTTCCATGAAAGAAAAAGATAGGATGTAGTTTCAAAATATTTTATTAGTTTTCTGCTGTAGAACCAAAATGACACTTTTGGAGAATGTGCTTGTGAAAAGGTTGTGATAGATACTCTCCCAGCCTACCCAATGCCCAGACAATAACCCACTGGCTAGAACATTTAACTTGGGTGTGGGAGTAAACAATCTGCTTGTTTATGACAGATTAGGCTCCCACAGACTTCATCCCACATAGCAGACAACATTCTTGCTCATCAAATTATAGCATCAGCCTCTTTTGAAATGTCAAATTCTTCTTTGGCATATCATCCTTTGTCTAAAAACTGCTAAGTGGAAGATTAATTCTACAGTATGGAGATTATGGTTGATTTTTAAGAAGAGGGACCATATTCCAATACCTGTTCTATCTGATTCAAAGCAGAAATTAGATTTCAGACTTTGTATGTCCCTTGAGTATTTTGTGAATTTTTATGCCTGAAAATGCTCTAGCCTGAAACAATGAATTGAAACATTTCAATGCAACTGTCTTACTTTATTTTTATTATCTTTTCCTGAAAGTTGATTACTGTAAAGCCAGCCCTCCCTTTTCATGAGGCAATGGGATTTCTATCTGACTCATCTCATTGTTTACCGACATGGAATCCATGGCCATTATGCTTGCATTATTTTGTAATATTACAACAATGGTAAGGTAATGCATGTGAATATACCAGTGCCATTCACTCCAGAAAATAAAGCAAAGCTGAGTTAATAAGGAGACTGGAATATTTATGAAAATGAATAAGTGATTATTCTAAACTTTATTTAGTATGGTATTTAAACCACAAGGTTTTATGTACTGGAATGTATATTAATAAATGGAAATGTGATTAAAATGTTTTTTTTAGTAAATTTCACTGTGTATTCTAGCAGAGGGGAACTCTATAACAAAATATGGATAAACAGGAAAGAGTGATTATAAGAGATGCTGAACAAGAGGTATTCAAAGGCAAAATATCTATCTTTTAAAAGAGTGTGAATCAATAAAAACATTTCTACAAAATATTGTGTTAACACTAATCAGAACACAGAACAGAAATCCAAGGAAATATCTTACAAATGCATAAATAAACACTGTTAAAAACGTCAATAGCTAGTACATAATAGGATAGTTAAATGCACTGAGGATATGGAGAACATATGGAATGAAGACAAATTGCTCAATCCTATAATTGTCATTTCCAGTTTCAGCACAGTAGTAATTGGCAGGAGAAAATTAAAAATTAACATGGAGTTATGATTAAGGAAAATAAAACTAGTATTAAAGAATACTGAAACTATACATAATTCTTTCCAAAACCCAGTGTATATCTTTTTCTTTTACTTGAAATGGCCTTGAGGGAGCTAGCTGAGGTATGCTTCAACTATAGTTCTGCAATGAAAAACACAGTGATAAATTGCCACCAATTTGGGTTCAAAAAAATATTAAGACAAGTCGTTTCTGAATTTAGCTAAATAGTTATAGGGAAAAGAAGATGAAAGAAATAACTGGTATGTTGCTTAGACTTTTGTCTCCTGACAAACACCAAAACCCATTTTCAGCCTATTTTAGCACTGGCTTTATGTAAGTCTGAAAACCCAGAAACCAGTTGTGTTTCCCTTCTTAGGGGAAATTTCTGTCTCCAGAACTCAAAGTGGCTCAAAGGGCTAAAGCTGCAAAGCAATGATGCCCGTTATGTGAGTTGCCTTGGCCAATATAAAAAGCTGTTTTCAGAAAAAAACCTGGGGTGCTGAACATATTTTGAAAATGCAGTCCAGGATGTCAGTGATTGTTAAGTGCATATTTATTTTTGAAGTATGTTTTAGTCATGCAATTTAGTTGCCTGCTACAATGAGGACTGCAAATATGGCAATTATTTTCTCTTAAAAAACAACAAAGCACAGCAGTGTGAGGGTTGAGTTCTTCAAAACACAAGGACTTGCAGTAATTTCTTTAATATTTAATTCATGCAGGGAACAACTGCTTGTCTCTGTACTTCAAAATCTTTAATTTACCCTTTTTTCCAACTGACATGTTTTTAAAACAGAAAATGCCTCTTTATGAACGAAGTGTGCATGGGAAATTTTCAGAGATGAAAAATCGTATCATTACCATCACTTTTATTCCCAGCTAGGAAAAACACACTGACATCTTCTTGGCTGCCCTCCTGGAATGGTCTTGTCACTTTCATTCTTTGCTTGCAGAGAAAAAAACCAAAATGAACATAAGCCTACAAGGCAGGGAGCCACACAGCCATAACCCACTTTGAGCAGAGGAAGCTGGAGGGAAGCCCTGTGCTGGCACTCAGGCCTCTGGCTTGGCACAAAAGCAGGGAGTGCTGGACCTGCCGCTCACCGCCTTGGGGGTGCTGCTCAGTGGCGTTCTCCCTCTGTCAGAATAAAAAGGCACTCAGTGCAGTCTTGGACATTGTCAAACCAGTGCTTCATTTCATTCTGCCCAGGAGTAAAACTCTGGAAATCTCTCTCTTAAGGGCAGTCTATTTTTTAAACTTTTCTCTTTTTTTGTTGTTTGTTTGTTTCTTTCTTTTTTTCCCCCATCTCTGTTTGATTTTAGTCTTCAGCTGGATTAGGAAGATAAGGCTTTGTCTTTATCTTTTTTTTTTTATTCTCTTTCTAATACATAGAAGTTCTTAAAACATCCAGAGTTTTATAATTTTTTAAATTTTATTTTGTTTTGGAAATTTCTTATTTGTGTGGGTTTATACATAATGTGAACATATTAAAATATATGTATGCATATAATAAAAATAGAATATTTATTTGTTTATTTATTTATAGAACTTGTGCATTGATGAAGGTTATTATATCCATACACAATATCATGCAGTATCTACATAGTTCTCATGGTGCAAGGCTTAGTCTGTCACAGTTTGTCAAATTTTTGCTATTGGTTTAACTGAGGGCAAGGTTTAAGAATTAAGGTTTCATACTAGATCTGAAGAAATAATGCTTTATTTTAATAAATAAAAGCTAAATTTAGGGAGAGGGTATTTGTTTATATTGAACAGAAACAGAATATACCATACATTACTTGACACAATTCAAACTACAAGAATATGATGAGAAAATTTTCTCCTGACAAAACATACTGGCAGCTCCAAATATTGTGGGTCATTTCACAGTTTTGGGAGGTTTAGATTGGATTCCTCGTGGAAAGGGTTGTTAAGCACTAAAATGGGCTGCCCAGGGACGTGGGCATCATCCCAGGTATGTTCAAGAAACAAACTGATTTGGCACTTTGTGTCATGTTCTAGATGACAAGATGGTGATTGGTCAAAGATGGGACTCAATGATCTGAGAGGCCTTTTCCCACCTAAATGATTCTGTGATTAAGGACTAATTTTAATACCAGTATTAATAATTGTAACTCTAAAAACAAAGAAACAGAAGACATGTTTCAAAATGCAAAATGAAATGTTTAAGTCTTACTAACAGGAAACATTTATTTAGAATCTGGGAAAACGGAAGAGTTTCAGATAAAAGTTTTTATAGAGTGCATCATGATTTTCTCTAAACTGTCAGTGTTAAAATTCAGATTGAGTGGAGAGGAAAGTTAGATTCAAACTGTGTCATTGTGAAGGCATGCTCATATTTAGCTGTTGACTGTACTAAATATTTATGCTCTATAGCGAAAAAGGATAGCTGTCATAATTATTTTTAGTTTCATTTTTTTGTATTGTTGATTTGGGCTTTTTATGTGGGCAGTTCATTTTGATTAGGAGTAATTTTATTCACATACATTATATGAGTAATTTCAGCTTATTTTTATCTTGATAAGCTAGAAGTGCTTCCGTATTTTACATGGAGTGTTAACATCTGAGGATCCTGTCCCTTTGTATAGCTCAGCAGTGGATAAGAAATATCTACCATCATCAAAGTAATAAAAATATATTCATTCTTACAAAATTCTGTCAATTTGGAAGTGACAGAACTGTTTCTACATTTAGGAAAAAGCTGATTTTTGTGCAACCAATCTTCAATATTTAATCTATTCAGAGAAAGTCTAAGATTAGATGGGTTATAAAGCATTTTCAATAAGGTATTGCAGTATAAGAAATAGCCCTTTTATGCAGTAAAGTGGTGGTAAAAAACAAATATACTTTTCTGCCTACCTTTGTTATATTGTTTGCTGCTTAGTGTATTAAGAGACTAATGTGGAAGTAGGGAAACTAAGTGGGCACTACATGTTGAACACAGTCTCAGCTCTTTGTTTCCAAATTACCTCTTATAGAAATGTATAGATGGTAGTCTGTGCTTCTTGAGATTATGGCATAATTTGACAGGATCATTATGGAAAATTGTATATTAGTTGAAAATAGCTAAGTGCTTGCTTGACATAAGTAGCTAGAAATGTTATGCAGCAAATTGAACTCTATTTGAACTGTATGGCTATGTTTAAGTCAAAGAGGGATCACAGTGAAACCCTGAGCTAACAATCTAATAATAGAATAGACTAAACTTTAGCTTAAATATTGCTTAAAAACTAATGGCTAGAGTGAGCAGCCAATAAACTGTAACAGCCCTGCTATAACATGGACTACAGAACTGATGGAAAGCCCTATTGAAAGCAGTCTAGGAGAAGATGACCACAGGATGACTCCTTGCTAATGAAAGAACAAACCAACAAAGAGTGAGAAGACCCCAGATCCTAATACTGCTATTAGTCCAGACTGTTGCATGAGGGACTGGCAGTTTAGATTGTAAGAGTATAATTGCCAAGGGATTTCTTTGTTCTGGGTCCCTCTTTTGAGGTATCTATCTTGAGCTGCCAGGTAACATAACTGATCAGTTCCAATCAATCTATCTGGTGGAGATTAGAACCCACTGTCAAAAAACTTTATAACAATCATAAATGGTGCATATGAACAACTATGGACCTACTGAGCACACTATGTCAAGCTCCATTACCATTTTATCATATCCCACTTACACTTGCAGTGAGGCCCAAGAAGGTATAGTGTCATGGCTAGAAGATTTACCATCTGTGGTTAGAATCCTGGTTAGAATGATTTACCATCTGTAGGCATCCTCTTAGAGCAAATTTGTATTTGCAATTTACAACATTTCTCTAGCAATCTGATTAGACCACATTAAAGTGTCAAGTAATTACAAACAAATAATTTGATTTATTGCTGGTACGTGACTCAGGTCCTATATTTCAGCACTGGCTGTAGGGCATTTAAACCATCAGAGTACAGTGGGCTTCAAGCTACTTCCCAGCCTGCCCTGGGTTCTCAGAAGTCCTTGGGACTGTTCTTTCCTTTGCTGAGTTGAGAGTGGAACACAATGCAAAATCTTAACTTTTATTGTGGGTTATACTTTTACTGTTATCACAAAAACACAAGAAAAAAAAAGAAAAAGTAAAGCAAAATTTTGCAGTAAAGCTGTTTTTATTTATGCATGCCATAGATACGGAGGCTGTAATAACCAGAAAGAAACAGGAGAATCTGAGAAATTGAGACTTCTTCAAACAGAACAATAAGTCATTGAAGTATCTAGTCTTTTTGGTTTTATTAATATTTTAAAAATTTCAGAATTTGACAGATGGATACATTGTGCAAGACCACAATGAACCGTTTCTTTAACATTTTTTGTTCAATTTTCTTTTTCCCTCAGGTAAGTTGAGGTACTTGGAAACAGTTTTTCTCAGAACACTACTGCATAGGAAAAAAAAATCAGAAGCTGAACAGCAGAAATAAAGTCTAACAAGCAAGGTTTATTATTTTCTTTAGAAAATAATATTTTTGCCTTTCAGAATTAGAAAATATTGACCAAACCCATATTTTTCTTATTGAGAAATACTTTCTCCGTGTGTATCTATGATCTATAAGGAAAACTTTTTTAACTGGTAAAAACCCAGAAGGATCGTAATGGAATTCATTCTTTGGGAAATAATTTACATTTTCAACATCCAAAAATTGCTAGAGATGTAAATTTTGCAAATGATGCAAAATGCAAGCTCTTTTGTTATTAAATATTATTAGTAGTACAAGGAAATAGATGAATGCTAACCTGTATAAATCATAAGGCATGGATGCCCATCTTTATTAATAGTCTGACCAAGGACTAAAAGCAACACAAAAAAAATTTCAAAGTGACATATCCAGAACCAAAATTTAATTACTTTACTTATATGTAAAAACCCCCCCAATGGATTGTAACATTTGTAATTCTGTACAATTTTAGAGGTTTGTTTTCTTCTTTGAAGAAGTCTCCCAAGAAGAAAGTATTTCCCCCTTCACCTAAAACAAACCCCTCTTGCTGATTAACATTGCAACAGAAAACAGAAGGCAGCGCTTCTAAACACAAGTCAAAGCATAAAGTACCAAGCCTTAGTTGGTAGGAAAAAGTGAAAATTGAAAATCAAATTACAGTCCCAGTTGTAGTTTAGAAGTTCTGGAAAACTCGCAGCACTCTCTGAAAGGGAGGTGTGTATGTGTGTAGAATCACTAGATTATATTTTCCCAAAGCCTAAATGAAATAAGGCATAATGTAAGAGGTTGTTATAAAGATTAGTAACATGCTGTTATATGTTACTTAGTAGTTAACTGTAAAGTTACTGCATGTATAGCATTTAATTGTATTTTCAGAATTACGGAATGTTTGCAGTTGGAAGGAGCTGGTGGATAGGGTCTGGTTCAATCCCTCTGTTCAAGTAGAGCTCTAGAATATCTTCAAGGATGGAGATTCCACAACCTTCCTGTCTAACCTGTGCCTGTTCTTGGCTACCCCTACAGTGCAGAAGTGTCTTCTGATGCTCAGATGTCAGATGTAATGTGTTGTACTTTGTGCCCTTTGCTTCTGATCCTGTCACTGGGAACCACTGAAAGAGCCTGGAAATATTTTTTTGCACCCTCCCTCCAAGTATTTGCACACATTGATGAGATACTTTCTGGGCCTTTTTATTTCCAGGATGAATAGTCCCAGCTGTCTCAGACATTCTTCATAGGAAAGATGCTCCAGACTCTTACATGGTCCTTGACAGACTGTCTCCTGTGTCTCTGTTCTACTGAGGATCCAGGCACACAACATTTTAGGTTGGGCTTAATCAGTGCTAAGGAAAGAGGAGGGATCACCTCCCTTGGCATGCTGACAATGCTTTTCCTAATGCAGTCAGGGGTAGTTAGCTGCCTTTGACAAAAGGGCACATTGGTGGCTTATGTCCAACTTTTTGCCCACCAGCGTTCCAAGGTCCTTCCAGCCTTGTCAGCTGTGCAGACCTCAGAATATACTGCTACCTGGGGGTGTTCCCAGGTGCAGGATTTTGCAATTCCATTTTTTGAACTTCATGATGTTCCCAAAAGCCCAAATCTGGTTTTTTTTTTGTTTAGTTTGGTTTTTTTTTGGTTTTTTTTTTTTTCTGGTGTATATATTTTATTATAGATTGGCTCAAAACCAAACCAACCAGAAAAACAATCAAAATTTGATCCAGTCTTCTTATTTCAGGTTATTCAAAGAGTTAGTGTATGCAGTTCCTTTTTCATGCAGCACATATGATGAAGTGAAAGTATGTTTTAAACATATTTTTGAATCTTTAAAATATAAATTTCCAGTCTAGTCTTTCTTATTGTTTCAAGATATTCACAGTGAATATCTTGACAGTGATATAGTTAATCATAGAGATTTTAAGAAAACTACATAGCTATAGTATAGGGGTCTTAAAATAGATTGTGCATAAAAGTGCCTCTATTGCAACTTCTGTGATCCTTATTTCCACAAAAAAATTTTCAATATATTGTACTAAGGTCTGGGAAAGCTACCCCAGTGATAAGTGAACAAACACATATGTTAAAAAAATAAAAGTCCCATTGAATGCAGTTCTTTGTTAGAGAAACAGATCTTAAATTATTTATAATTTTACTTCATAGTATATTAATAAATGTAAGATGTTATATTTTTTTGGAAGTGATGAAGCCATAATCATATCCAGACTCTTATCAGCACCATGCAATTAAATTATTACTGGGGATGATATTGTGTAGTCCAAGTCTTGGGCAAGAATTGTGCTTAAAGGTAAACAACAGAGAAGAAGCATTGTAAAATTTAATTTCAAAGACTTAGTCAATCAAACATTCTTTACCACTTTATAGGCTAAATAGAAATTCTAAGAAATCTTGTCATGAACAAATCTGGATGAGGTATCTTTAAAAATATGTTTAAAACTTTGCTATGACATAAATTATGTATCATATATTTGAGTAGTGTTAGTCAAGGTTTTTTTCTTTAATACTGATGACATAAATCTAAACTTTTCAAAAGAAGTAAAATATTTGGACTTCTATTAAAAACATGGTGGCTGATAGCAATTCACTTCAGCCACTAAAGAACAGTTACCTGTCAAAGAACACACTTCCTGTAATAAGAGTCTGTAATTTTTTAATATGCTTCATTCTTCTTTGAGACACTTTTAGCACTGAAATAATTTATTCAGATTTGAAAGATCCACTATGTTCCCAAACCCAGAGTTTGTGTGTTACAGTTACCTTGAAACAGTGGCATAGTTTGCAAATTTTTAGGTCGTCCTTCTGCAAACTTTTGCCCTTAAAAGTCTGCATAGGTTTTCAGTAAATATCCACCTGTTATTTACTATGATCACAGAATAAAAAATATTACAGAAAAAATTTCAACGGTGTACACAATCTACTATCCAAAAAACTTAAAATTTGTTGAGCTGAAAACCCTTAGAACTCACTCCAGGTCTCTATGCATTAGCAGTTGAACCCATTTTTAAATCAGAATTTATGTGACTGAGAAATAAAAAAACCACAAAATTCTGAACCTTAATACTTGGCAGACCTGAACTGCAATTTTTTTAACAGTATATATGTAAACAAGTTGAAGGCGAGAAAGACAAAAAAGGGAAAACTATAAAGAACTCATAACCCATGGAATAAGGGTACTGGGAAGAGCAGAAATAAATCTTTCATTTAGTAGTATCAAAGTCCAGAAGTGGGAATTAGGAATAATTTCTAAAAGTATGGTGGAAACAGAATAGGAGCAAGGCAGGTACTGTGTCAAGCTGAACTTGGGTGCATGGAAAATGGGTCTTGCAGTGAACAAAAGGATTTAGTTGAGGCATGGTTTGGCGATTCATAAACAGAACAAAAAGTATATATATTCAAGAGTGTGATCAACCATCCCTGGGTTGCAGTCGTTCAACCCAGCTGCAGCCATATATTTTTAGTCTGTATAAGGGTCATGAAATACTCACATCCGAAGATGACTAAGACAAATACATCAAAATCTGGTACTAAATTCTTGTCCCCAGCTTTCCATTGAAAGAGGAAATGATAAATATGAGGGGGAAAATGATTTGAGAAATGAATTATGTTAATAGAAAGCTGACTTAAGTAAATACGTTCCAGCATAAAGTCAATCCCAATGAAATAACCCTTGACTTAAGATGCTTGATCTTCTTTCTCTTCCATGGAGCTGAAGGCTTTTCCTTCTCTCAGACACTATGATAAATACCTTTGAAGTTTTGAAGTTTCTTCGTATTTTCAATTGATTTTTGGTTTTTTTTTTCTCTCAGATTTCTCTTTAGCAGAATAAAGGAAATACTATGTTTCATAAGTACAAAATTATGTTTTTATTTACTTGGTCTTCCAGTTAGACGCTTTAGACGCCTAATCATTTTACTACATCTGTAAAGATAAATTACATGTTTAGAAATCAGGCTGCAGATGTGTTTATGTGAATGCCACATCATTTTTTTTTTTTTTGAAGACTATCAGTCATTGATGTAAAGTGAAGCTGAAAAATTCTGCAGTGTGCTAGTTATGCCCTATGAGAACTTACAGAAAATGTTATAATGTCTTATCCAGTGTAGTTAGAAAATGAATTGATAATGAAATATTCAGCGTTCTGTTTTCTGCACACAGCATATGATCCACAATGTTATTTCAAAATCGAAACAAATTTAGTCAGAAATTGATATAAAAACAACATTCTCTGAACTGGTAAGGAAAGTAAATGTATTCCCTTAATAAATGGAAAATTAATTTTCTTCTTGTTTTATCCTTAAACATATATTTTAAATTTTTCATTTATAACTGTTTTTAATACAGATGTTGTATTCTTCTAAATTTTACTTGCATGGGATGGTTTAGCATATTTCCTGATACACATTTCCAGATCCAAAATTCAGACAAACACGGAAGAAAACTGTTTCAACTCGCAATCAATCTGTTACTGCTTACAGAGTAGTTAGACTGGGGTCACAAGTGCTTTTTTGGTTCACAAAAAATGCGAAATAGTAAATACTCAGTTTAATTGCCTTTCCTTCATTAATCAGAAATACAGCTATTTTATTTCACAGAAGGATAAAATTTGGGAAAATAAAGCCATGAGAAACTTCCACAGTTTTAAATATAATCCTGTTTGAAAAATACTAATATTATCTTTAGGAAATAAAATCTTAAAATGTGGAGAAAGAGTCAGAGATTAATAAAATAAGTTTTCCTTGAATGTGATGAATCCTGATTTAAAAACAAATCAGAAAATTGGTCTATTCTCCTGTGAAAACTTACACAAGAATCATTGAAGAGTTTGGTGTGTCATTCCTAAGAGGAGGAGAAGTTATAGAGTTCTAGTCCTAGGTAGAGTGTTTATTTCCATCAGATCTTTTCCCCTCAGTTTTCCTGTAAAGCCTAAAAATACTTTTTTAGGTTGACTTATCACTGAAGATTTAAAAAAGGCAGCTTGTTGGAATGACTATGTAACAGAATACATATATATTTGGGGAGTTGTGATCCTCAGTTCAAATTTTTTAAATAAGTGACTGTTTTTCCTGCACAGAATTTTTGCTTCTTGAATGGTGACGCTCTTGTTTTTATATAATTTTACGTAACAGCTGTTATACATCTCTGACTGCCAAAATGTACAGTGATACACACTTGGACCCAAATCAACTCAGACACCATTCAGGTTAGGAAACACCAACAGATAAACAACAAGCATATCTATTTTCTTATCATAAGTTTATAAATTGCAGCTTTTTTCAGCACCGTATTTCACTGAATAATATAAAACCTGCAATGACTGCACATATCATTACAGGATTCTCACACTTTGAATTCAAGAGCTTTAACATATATAAAGATATTTCTGAATTTCTTTAAAATGCCCCAAAATAACATTTTGTAAGTAACTTTTTTTTCTGAGAAAATGCAATTAAAGAGCACAGAATAACAGGGAAGTGCAATAGAAAATACTGTTCATATTATAAAATACTGAAAGCAATTTGAATAACTTGAATTCCAGAAAGGATTTGTTTTTTATTATGAAATATATCAGTGTAAAAAATTACATTGCTGTTTTGTGTTTCCATTGCTTGAGCTATGTTTTTTTGCCTAAGATAGCAGGATAGGGCTGATAAAAAAATAGGTTTTCACCAGTTTTGATTTTATTTTGTGTTTTGGAATATAAGAGATATATTTTTACCTTCCCAGTGTGTATTTAATTTTTATGGATGCATCTGAGATATACACTTAAAGTAATCAAACCTGCTTAAGTAGGGGTATTAAAAGTGGATTGAATTCTTCTGGCTAGTGAACTGATGTAAGGCTTACATAAATGTCACTTTCCACAGACCTGTGAGTGGGAAGTTAACTTTCAGCAGTGCATCTGAGATCAAGCTTGATTAGCAAAGCCATCACTTGTTTACAGACAGTTTCACATGTGGAATATTCATTGATTGATTTGTCTTATTTCCTTCTTTTTATGTACTCTATATTTTCAATCAGTCGCTACTGAGTGTGAACAAATTTTATCATGAAGATAGGACAGTACAACGTTGAACACTTGATGTCTTTCCAGTGATATTAATTATAATACACAACATTTTAATTAAAAAAAAAAAAAAAAAAATGGAAGCCAAGGAAAAACATTCTAGATACTCATGGTGTATAAGACCTGTTATTATCTCATTTGCAGAAATAGGACATGGATTATTTAAAAAGTTAGATGTGTTTTTGTCCTGGTTTAACTATATTGTTCTATATAGTGATAACAGTTATCACTACTGGGGTTGGTTTTCTTGGTGTGGGTTTGACAGGATTCTTTCATCCTGAAGCTCTTCATAACTTTGTGATTCAAACTATGCTTTGAATGTCACAAATAGGGGCCAAAGGCTACAGCTGGGACATTAGTATTTACTAGGATATAATAAGATGGCTAAAACTGCTATTACCACTATTACTACTACCACCACCAGTTCTAACAGTGCTAAATTACAAAATTGCCATACTTCATGAAAATCAGAAAATGTGATTTCCGTCTTAGCAAGGGAAATCCTGTTGGTTGCCTGAGGGAAGGATGGGAATGTGGTTAAAATATTACGAAAGTAAGGCGACATGGTCTCCAAATGGAAAAAATAAATCATGACCAGAGAAATACCACTTCTCCTTTGGAGTGATGCCCAGGGTGGCTGAGGGCACTTCCTACCCTGTCCTCAACAACCTCCCAGGCCAGACCTTACCAGAGACAGCTCATGCTTCAGGGACCATGGCAGGCTGAGGCTCTTGATGGGAGAAAGGGTTGGGAACCAGCACCAGTATGTAGGTGTTTTTGTATAAAAATGTGAGCTGTAAAGTTATGTTTAATAAAGTTATGTTTATAAAGTTATGAAACTGTTCTGTTTTAATGTGTAATTTGGACTACTCAAATATTAAAATATTAATTGGGCTAGATATAAATCCTCAGCTCACTGTGTTTGCCACATTCATTTTTTTGAAGGTAACTAGCTTTTAAGTCTTAGAATGGTGTCCCTGGAGAAACAGGTAAAGCAGGGGAGAGAGACCAGCAAAATGTTAAAGCAAGCTGAAACCTGCTCAGACCTTGGCACATCCTGAGAACCTGCAGGACCAATGCAGAGCTCTCTGCCATTCACTAAAACAAGAATCAGAACTAATGAACTAAAGAACTAAAGAAAAAATAAATTATGGTCTCCACTCCAAAGAGTATTCTTATTGTCTAAGAAAAGAAAAAATGATAGATAAATAGACAAATGGGAGACAAACAGGGAAATGGTCAAACTCTCATTCAGCAGGGTAGTAAGTGGTCCCAGTGCACCATCTGTCTATCTGTTGTCTACTCAGTTTTTGTTTTGTTTTGTCTTATTCTCTGTATGAAGTGAGATATGGGTCATACAAACATATATTTTGAAATGAGATATGACAAAGAACTTAGAACAAGTCCTGGTTTAGTCCCAGGTGCTGTAGGGAACAAAGAAACAGCATGCTTCCTTGAAAATCTAACAGGTGGATGGGGGAGACTGGCATCAATAAAGGATTAGGGGCACAAAGTAACATGTTAAAGGTCAACGTGTTTAAATAGTATAAGTTTATGAGTGGAAGATAAGTGTTGAAGGACCTTGAGAGAGGAGAGAAATAATTTGTTGAATGCAACAGAAAATGGTGAGTCAGAAGTGAAATGAGGAAGGTGACATGAAATCAGGTGCTAAGTTTACAGTGGAAGTGTGATTAAATAACAACAGGTTTAACTTGCATTTTTCAAGGGATGGAATAAAAGACATAATAAAATCTGATCCTAATGATGCCCATTCATGTTAGTTTTATCAAAAATCATGTACTGTAGAGACTGTATTTCTACCTACTCTCCCAGAGAAATACCAGAGATGTTTACATTATATATATATATATATGTATGTATAACCTAGATAGGAAAATTGACACAGAGGTTCAAATGGAATAATTAGCTAGAGTCTGCCCAACAGTACTTACACTTCACCAAAATTAGGAGAATAGAAGAGAAACATGTTTGAGAAAAAGTATGGCATCTCTTGTTTAAGGAAGGAGTATAATTGTGCTTATTGTTAAAGCTATGTCACAGTATCCAGAACTGCAAATTCTTTTTCCTCAGCTCTTCCTCCATTGCATTGA
Organism: Poecile atricapillus; assembly: GCF_030490865.1. Lineage (NCBI taxonomy): Eukaryota > Metazoa > Chordata > Aves > Passeriformes > Paridae > Poecile > Poecile atricapillus. The sequence goes on from NC_081251.1 coordinate 28,003,605, forward strand.
GCCAACATACTTTGAAAATTCAACTCTGTAACTCAAATCAAAATATTAAAAATGACATTACATTTTAAAATGCACATACAAATGAAATGTTTCTTTAGTATACTATCACTTGGTACTGTAGATCATACATGTAATATTTAATTTCTCCATGCAGATGGCAGAAATATTTTCTTACCTTTAAAATCAGAGGATAAATATGGCCATTTTATATTCATAAGAAAAAAGTTGAAAGAAATGTCTGATTAAGGCATTTTAGATATTTGAATATACAGAATATAGATAATATAGAATAACGTTTTTAGAATTAAAATAATATTTGAACTTGTTTATTATATTATTCCACTAGAAGTGATTGCCTGAAAATTATTCTTAATGATATAGTTAATATTTTTGACTGTAATTTCTCTTTTCCTTGTAAATTATTATTTCTCACCAGTACCTAATGCTTTCAGTTTTGCATGCAATATAAAAAAATACTAAGATGGAAGGATGGTTGGACTATTCATTGCAAACTTCTTTCTTACCTATATGATTCTGATCCTAACAGTTGTTACAAGCAAATTTTGCCAAACTGTTTTTTTGAAAAGAGTCCCAGCTGGTCAATAGTTTAAGAATTATTCCTTTCTCCCTTTTTCCCTAATAAATGTAAAACAAACAACATCAAACCAGTGAACTGAAAACAGACTTTTGAGTTCAGATTTTTCAACTGTTGAATTATCCTTCAGACCATTTCTTGAAAATCCTGTTACAATTGAAAAAAAAAAAAAATAGGAGTAGTTTTAGTACTCACAACCCCATTGTTACTGAATTGTTTTATTGGACAGAATGATCTTTTCAACCATTACTTCAGGGTATAGCAGGAAGAATTCCATCATGTAAATATTTAAAGGTGAGATTTAGGGCTTTTCTCCCTAAAGAAGTATTGCAATTCAATTACAAAATATGCAGACACATTGGCAACACAACAACATTGCTAGGTACAATATTTTCATATAAATGTTTTATTTATTTATCATTAAATGAATTGCTTTATAGCTTTTGGGTATTTAGTTTTGTGCTTTTAAATCACCAGGTGATATTTATAACTACCTGGGATGACAAATCACTGAACTATTTTTTTTTTTCATATCTATATCTTTTGTATCTATATCTATTTATATAGTCTTGTGTTTGAAAGAAAAATATTTTTTTCTGATCACTGTAGTGATTACTAAATTTCCCTAAGCATGAGATGTCATTATCTGCTTTTGAAAACATTCATTAGTATAGAAAATAAAAATTACACCAAATAAATGCTTAAGTTTTCAAAAGAAACCCTTAAATTTGTATATCTAACATCACAGATCCTGCAGTATGATTTGGAAAGATAAAATAAATTCTCACTGAATATTAAATATGGGCATTGCTCCAGGAATCTTATTGTTTCCTGCATTTGTTCCTACTTAAATAGCCATGTCAACAGCTCAGTCTTATTGAGGAGTCCTTCCTCTTCCTTGCATTTTTGAACCCTGGTATCCCTACAGCATTTATTTTCAGGTTGAAAGGAAAAAACATAACTGGAGTTTGTAAGATGGTGTGCACATATGGAGAATAAAAATTGTGAAAGAGTATGGCTGGTTGACCTTCAATTATTGCCAGATGTCCATCAAGCCACTCTGGTACTCTCCCAACAGTAGGACAGGGGGAGAAAATACAATGATAAACCAAAGGATTATGTTAAGAACAGGCACATCACTTACTAATTACTATCACAGGCAAAACAGACTCAACTTAGACAAATTAATCTAATTTATTGTAAAAATGAATGTCTCAAGCCTGTCAGAGTAAAGAGGCATGTAGACAAAATAACATGCTTTAACATTTGGTCATCCATGAGTTGGTCAGGCAAGTGGACAAGATGGTCACTAAAGGTCTCTTCCAACTGAAATTATTCTGTTTAATATATTCTATTCTTTCTATTCTATAGATTCCTTCATGAAGGACTGCTCCTGTGTGGGTCCTTCATAGGCTCAAAGGTCCTGCCAAGACCATGGTTTGATGTGGCTTCCTCACAGCCTGCAGTATTTGAAAAGAGTTTTAAAAAAAGACAGGACAAGTGTAATTATTTGAAGTTGGAATATTTCAGTTATGTGGAAGAATTACCTACTTCTTAACAATAGTAGGATAGTAGAGAAAGTGGTGCACTCACATTGTGTACTACTAGATGCATTATCTTTTATTGTGAGCAAATTTAGTTATATACCTCAAAATCATTATACTATATACATTCTGATGACAGTTAAGAATATGCTGTACCCTTTCCTCCAGTGTGTAAAGGTGGGACTTTCTTTTTGTTAAGTGTCCAGTTATTTTCACAAAAACAAAAAACCAAACCAAAAACAAATAGACAAAACTCCACTAAAAATCCAAAACAAAACCAAAACAACAGCATTAAAAATCCAAAACAACAACATTCCTCTTTCCCACCCCATACCTTCTCCAAAAACTCAGAGAATGAGAGAATGAAATAACTATAAATGTTCTTCTTTCACATTTAGCTGTAAATGATCATTTGATTTAGAAGTTATTTGGAATATCATAAAGATACATTCATAGGTTGGACCACTGGGACTCCATTAACAAAGCAGCTTGTTATTTGCACTTTTGGACTTTTACAGTACCAAAAAGACATTGAAATATTGTAGAGACTTCAGCAGAAGTCATTAAGACAATTGGAGGCCGTAGCACTTCCCTGTGAGGAGAGGCTCATGGAGCAGGCCTTGTTCAGGCTGGAAAAGACACAGCTTTGGGAGGGAATTGTAAACTTGTCTGACAATACAAGATAGTGCCTAACTCCCTCAGAGGTGTGCAGCAACTAGATAAGAAGAAAGAGTCACATATTACACTGGTAATTTATAGAATCTAAGTGGATTTTTTTCACTTTGACAGTAATCAGGCACTGGAGCAGCTTGCTGTAGAAGCTCTGGAATCCCATTCTCCAACACTGAACTGGAAAAGACTTTGAACATCTTGTTTTGGGTAGGCACTGCTTCCAGGAAAGGACTGAACTACACAGCTTCTAAAGGTCCCTCTTGTCTAAGTCACTAATTTTTTAATATAATCCCTTTGCTGTCAGGAAATAGCTAAGAAGAGCAGTTAAATGTATTTATTTTATTTTATCAATTTAGTTTTGCTGTCTCCAACTCTGCATTATTTAACACCCACAGAAGCACTTTCAAGCATCAGTGTTGATGCTAACTTCATAACTTCATAAGTACAGTTATGAAGACAGTTGTAACTGCTTTTGTAATTTTTATGACATTTGTGGATTTATAGAACATCTAGAAAAATACATTATCTCTTTGCCTGTGTAGGAAGATATGTGGGCTAAAATATAATGATATTTCTTTGAAAACTAAATCTAATTTATCAGAAAAAAAGTACAAGATTTTCAACACTGTTTTTTTTCATTCTGAGGTGCTTTTCTCCACCACTGATTTCAACAGACATGCAATACAAAATGTGCAGGGGAAGAAGATTAAATCAGAGAGAAACTTGACCTATATTCCTGAAGGAATTTTAATATCCATAATCTTTTAAGTGCTCCTCGTGCAGAGACCATATCCTTTCTTTAGTGCCACTTGTTACAAAGTTGAATTTAATGATTCAAATTTTCACTGCCATTTTTGCATTTGAATTTTGAAAATTAATTCATGTCTACTTTGTAAAAAAATCCCCAAATCACTCTTATAAATATCATATGCTAAATTTTTGCTTTCTATTAAGAGAAAAATCAAAAATTCTAAAGTTATAAATAATTTTGTTCTCTCTTAAAGAAAATGCTTTTGCACTTATTTTCTTCCTTTTTTCCACTGTTGATAATGTTTACTATCAGTCTTTTTTTCCAGTGCATTGTAGTGTATATACTGTGAAAATTTTAGTGATTAAACAAATAAATACATTTTTCTAATAAAATATAAATAAATATTTAAAGGATGAGGTAGCTAAATATCTAGCAGCTTTAATTCAAAGTCTAAAAGAATAGTATAGAAATTGCACCTGACATTATGGCTTTACCCAATAGAATATTCTTTTCTTTTGTATCTTCCATTTTTTCAGTGTTCCGATATTTCTCATGGTTTTTGTTTATGCTAGCATAGTTCTAAACCATAAACATTTTGATTTGAGATAGTCAGTGGTGTGATTCTTGGAATGGTCCTCTGCAGAGTCAGGATGTGGGGTTTGATGATCCTTGTGGATCCTTTCTAATTCAGGATATTCTATGATTGCATGAATTCCCTCAGTCTTCTTTTGCTGCGAAAAGGAAGAAACAGATCTGCTCCCACTGGTCAGACGTCAGCATGTACTTCAGGATGAATGAGGTGAAAAACTGTATTATTTCTTTCTGCTGTTGACTGTAATGTGGTAGGTCAAATGTAAATATATAAACAATAAGCACATATATGATCAGATGAACAAGCAACATAAATTAATAAAATTTCAAATTTGATTAAAATTTGATTTTTCATCACCAGAAATGAAAAGTTTATAAATCAACTCAGCCAAAATCACCCAAAAGCCCAAATCATACCACTTCTTAATTTTGAACTTATAATAAGAACTACAGTTGAAGACTTTAGGTAATATTAACCAGAAAATTTCCAGATCTTTATGTCTTTTCAAATATTCATTGATTCAAAACTGCTTTAGATTGAGCTGAATAGTTCTCTATGCCCTGCTAATCATGTGGAATTCTCCACTGATTAATGACAGTTTAGATACCTAGGTTTTTTCTGTAGACATGTTATTATGCAAAATGGATCCAAGCTGTGAGCCTTTACTTTGCAAATGCCTCTGTGAAGGCATGAGTTCCATAAGTTCCTTATGTGCCACCAGTGTAAAATTAAAAAAAAAAAAAAATAAAAAAGACAGGAAAAAATAAAAAGCCTTGAACAATTTGTCATAGCTGAAAGAAGGAATTTAAAGAATCTTTTGCATTAGTTGTGCCTGTGCCCACTTATTAATTTTATCTAGCCTCTATTTTAAGGATAGATTAAGTTCTACTATATTTCTTTCTCTCCTTTTTGTCTGTGGTTAGATAAACTTGTTAATAACATCTTTTTCAGGTCTTCCATTATTGTTCTTCATAGAAGTTTTTCCTTTTACATTAGAATTTAGAAAATAAATGCCTATCTAACTTACTGTATATTCTAAAATTATATATATATATCTAGGTTTAGCTCTTTTTTCTCTTCAGCATTTGATGTCAGCTTTACCCATGGCCAGGGAGCAGAATATTTGGGTTGATGGCAATCTTGTTCACCTTAAACCTATACACCACTGTTAAATGGAAAAAAAAAGGAAAATAAAAAGAAGAAACAACAATCTGAGCCTGACTACACAGTAAATAAACTAATGTGAGTGAGTTCTTGCACACCTGATTAATTCTATTTTTGCATGCTTGTAAGAGTTTCTAAGTTCTTAAGTGTTCTCAGAGCTGATATTGATTTTTCTGGCACAATTTTCTAAATAATAGTTGTTTCATTTTTATTTAAATGTCAAAATTTTTTCTCATTTTCTTCTTTATGTTCCTCTTCTTTTTGCTTAGTCAGAAACATGCTCCCAGTTTTGATGACTGGGTGTCAAGGTCCCTTCTTAACTGAGTCACTCCTTTTAAAGTGATAGCCTATCACCTCTTGTATGCTATTTGTTGGTGTTTTGGTGAGATGTGTAAAGAAAGGGTTTATGCACTAAAGCAGACAATGCTGGGAAAGAGTCTAATTTCTTAAATAAGAGGGAGACATAATCCATTAACAGGAAAGTCTTACTGAGCTGGGAGACTAATTGAAAGCTTCTGTTAGGAAATGTGTCCTTTGCAGCAGAGATACAATTAATACACAGTTTCTTTACTTGCTCCTAAGAAAATATTTTAGTGCAACACCAGTTTTCCAACTTTAATTTGCTTTTTAGCAATTCCCTTTCATTCAGAGAAATGAATTCAATAGTTTGTCTGTCAGGTCTGGGTTTTGACCTACATACATTTTAAGGGAAGCTCTTAAAATTTGGACTAGGACATTTACTAAAGTTGCTATTGGAACACTGCCCAGGAAAACTCATGACTGGCAAGTCTGGGTGGTGTAATAGTGGTAATTTTTGCTTCTGTAGGATATCTTCTACCTGATACTCTTTTTGTTACCTAATATTGCATTATCTGAGCCTGATGAATTCTATTTCATTAACTCCTTTATTAGAGACTGGATTTGCTCATGTTGTTAAACACAATCTTTTGTTGAACAGTCCTTACAAATATATTTTGTTTATTGGTCTTGGGACATTTTTTTTCCCTCAGAGGTGTTAGAATTGAAAGTAAGAGGAAAAGGGAGGTCTCCTCAGTTTCATCTTATGGTGTGGCAATAGGAAAACTCCCTTAGTGAAGATCTTCATGTGTAAGCAACTGTAAAGCAGTTTCACTTTGAACAAATCCCTACATTTTCTCCAAAAAATCTAACAGCAGCTAATAATGAAGTACTCCTTCTACAGTTTGCATCACTTCATAAAATTGTCCTAGAGATTCTTCATTGTTGCATGTCTTCCAAAAGTCTGAGCCTCTCTTACATAGTGTTTGTGCTAAGAGAAACTTACACTGAGACAAACATTTTGGACAGTACAAATGTCCAATACCCGTCTAGGCACGATTCTGGAGAAAGGATGAGGATCAAATGCTGAACAGAGATTCCTCTGGTTTTCATGTACTCATTCATCCATGAATATGCACACCTGTTGGTTTTGAATTTATCTCCAGTTATTACCCAAGGACAATGCAAGAGGTAAGTTTATAATGTGAAATGGATTTGCTCTCCTCTTGTAGATTTGTCTGGCATTCATAGTTAGGCTTATTGAAAGAAAAACAAGTAAAGTCCCTATCCAGAATCACGAAGCTGAGTAACTCAGAATATATGTTTGTTGGTATTTTTGATTCTAGCTTGCAAAGTAATTATGGAAATGCATTTAACATTTGGCATTTAAAAATATGCCTACTTCATCTGAAATGCTAATATGTTTCAGTTTACTATTTCAAATGCAGTTTCAATATTAGAAGCAATGGGGAAAGACAAAGTGTAGAAAATACTTTGTAGTAACTTTTATATTTTTACTTTATGTTTTTTATATTTATTTTTGTAATAACTTTTGTAGTAAGTATACTGAGATCTGATTATCCAATCTCTTTTCCACTGCAGTTAAATATAATCTGGCAATACAGGTCCAAAAGATCTTTCTTTTACTGTTAGTTTGTTGTGGGGCTGGGGGTTGGTTTTACTTATTTTTGGAAACACTTTTTCACCCTGAGATTTATGGACCTACTAGTGATGGTTATGTTTGTGATTAAAATTTTGGTATCCATATAGATAATACCTTGAGGAATATCATAAATGCATCTTTTCTTGAAAAAACTATATATGTTAGATACAAACTCAGTGTATTTTAGATTCATTTAATCTCCTTTTTATCTAACATTATTAATTCTTTCAACATGGTGACAGCTAGACATATCTTTTAAGTAATTTGATTATTTTTTTCTTGAAACAGTCCTATCCCTACTAGTACTTTTAAAACTCCTTCTTGAACTTAGCGTAGAGAGGTTAAATTCTTGCTTCATTAATATTTAAGGCAGACTAAATGGAAAGAAATGCTTATGAAGTCCAGACATCTTTGTCACTGATATAATAGTACAGAGAGACAATTTTCTTCACAAGAACAGGAAGATAGTTCTGTCTGTTCCATTTTGGATCATTTATCTCTGTTACACTGATGAATTCAGTTTAGTGACAATGCTTTGCCTGAGTAATGAAAAGCTGGATAAGATAGTCTGATGGTCAAGATGGAATACTTAAATTTTCTTCAATTACAGGAAAGCTTATTTTTAAGATTCACTGTTCAGGTAATTCATCTCATTTTTCTTTCTATTTCTTTCTTTTTCTCCATACATTCTCTCTTTTTCACCATGATCCTAGAGAATCCATTATCATAATGTTTATAGGCATGGGTTTATTATTTTCTTAAATGAGCTCTCCTCACTCTCATCAAGTACTTTTTTACCTATGTTATCAGAAATTCTTGAAAATCTGGTATAGCTTTGGTACATATTATTTTGTCAGTGCTACCAAGTTTATCAGTACACTACAGAGTAGAATTTGATGACTTCTTTTTCCTGAAGTTAACACTTCAGCAGAAGTGCTAACCATTTGATTTAATGGGATGATAAATAGATTTATATAGTCAATGAGTGTTTAATTCTAGAAGACACAATTGGGTTATCTAATTTGACTTGCTGATTAACATAAACTGTAGAATTGGATACTTTTAGGCCTGTATTAGATACATGATTTATGTATAAGTGAAGCGTTTCCTAAGGACATCTATTCATAAATTTAAGGTGTCAAGAGATTTGACCATAACTTGAGTAAATGCCAAATTAGCAGCTCAATTACAAAGCTTCCTTCTAAGTGAATTTGCCTGCCTTTTACTTTGCTATGTTTTTCTCACAAACTCCAGACCCTTCCTCAGATTTGTCTCACTGTTAAGGTACTTAGTGCTATGTTATTTTTCCTTAAACCAAATTATTTGAATCACTAAAACTGAAGACACAGAATAAAACAGACCAGATAAGGATATTAGGATAAAAAAATCATGATTTATCACACCTCTATATTTCTATTTATTTTCTGCTTTTGGGAAATAATTTTCATAGTTAAAAAAAAGTTTTCTTTCTCAGTTTTTAAATCCCTTGTGTTCTTGTGGGTATTAATGGTTTACTTTGTAAGCCTTGTAGAATTTTTCTGTGTACCTTTACATAGTCTTAGCCTGCTCAGTAATGACAGTAAGAGACTGTCTCTCCTGATGTGCTAGTTTTTCTCCCTTGAACTAAATTTTCCATAATTGTAATTAAAATATTTCATGGATCTAATGAAAAATCCGTTAATGTATGTAAAGGAGACATCCTTAACTGAAGACTTTCATATGAAAGAGAAACTATTTGCAGACAGAGTAAGAAGACAGAAAGAAGGGTGATTTACAGTTCTTTATATTCTTCCTGCAGTGTTGAAACAATAGTGCTGCTAGTGGGATTGAAGTGTCTAAACTGAAAGATTTCACAAATCCTAGAACAAATTGCAGTTGGCAGGAACTGCCTAACTAAATGAAATCATCTGTAGAAAATCAGTGACATAGTTGTTTTTGTAAACAAATAAAAAATATATTCATTCAACCCAACCACCTTAAACAAAATGTATTTTGTATAGGATTATCACCATCCTTTCAGTTGTAAATTGAAGTATTTTTGCAAAATAAAATAAAACTTCTTTTGAATTTAACAAACACATAGATATTATCAACTTTTGCTTACTTCAACCTGTTGATTTTTTCTTGTGTCTGTATCAAAAAAAATGTATTTAGTTCATATAGAATGTGAGTTATTATTAGGATGACATCCTGAAAAAAGAATCTTCCATTAAAATCTGGATTTAGGAAACTAGAGCTAAACTATGGCTCTTGCTCTAGGCTACTGCAGAGGGCTCATGGGGTCAGCAGGATGATTCAGATCCTCAGAGGGATCTGTGCTCTGGCACACGTGACCCTAACAGTAATTTTGTGTTGAATAATTTTGTTTTGGTATAACTGGTGTTCTCTCTCACTGCTGACACTTATTGAGAAAGGAATTTGAACGTATGATTGGCTGTAAGCAACCTGCTGAGCAACCTTTAGTTTAATTGACTGAGCAGTGACAGCTTGTGCTTGATAGGCTTTTTAGGGTATACCAACCTCTAGGAAACTGATTATCATAAGCATTTTAAACAACATATCAACAAAATTCCATGTTTTCCCTGTTTAAGAAGATAAATGTTTTCCAGATATTTTTCAAATATCATTGCACAAAGATAAAATTTTCCATTGTAGAATGGTTGCATAAATTGCTTTGAACAGTAATTTTTTCTTAAGCAGTTAATAAAAGATTCAGACAGACTTCTAGAAAGCTGTCATTAAAGTTTCAGTGTAATTACAGATAGATGTTCAAAATTCTCTTCTGGCTTCATCTTCCCTTCTCATCTCAGGAAAAAGTCCACTTATAGCCTGAGATTTTAAAAGCTAGTATTTCTCTTCTCTAGCCTAATTTACTTAGATGAACCAGTTCGGCAGGAATAGCATAGGTTGTTTAAAAGCCTATTTCACTGGGTAATGTAAAGCAATCTCTACCCTTTTTCTAGTGTGTAATATAGTTCTAAAATTGAAATTCATCATTCATCATTTGTATCTTCAGCTTCCTGATGCTGTGTGGTATAACCACTGGCTTCATCCACGTCATCCTTGGAAGCCATCCCCTAACTGTCTTTCAAGACAGCAGCATCAACCCCCAGGCTGGGTTGTAGCCATTTGTGTAAATCATGTGTCTGTAACCTCCGCCTATGAATTTTAAGTAATCTTTCTTCCACCATTCCTTTTTTGGGCTGTAATCACAATCTCTATTACAAGCTTATGTCTTTTTGGCACCACTAAAACCTACACATAGAACTCAGCCTTCGTAAGAAAAGTTTCAATAAATATTATTTATTTCTATTATATATTTTCTTTAAATGGAATTTTCTTATTCTCATAAAAATAAAAAGTACAACTAATAACATTAAAGGAAACAGTGGTTTTATCTTTCCCAGGCATATCCTACACATATTTTATTTGCATAATTTGAATTAGTGTTATTCATGGAATAAGCATTATTACTATCATTCAGAAGATGGTTTTAGCAACTTTTGGACTGAAAATATTTTCAGACTGTCTTCTTAGAACCAAAAAAGTTTGTTCTCAAACTATTAAAAACATATAGAATACTGAATAGAGCCTCATTTGCCGTGATAAATTGCTCTCTTGTTTTTCTTACAGAAAATTTCTGATGATTTAAGCAGTTGAGGGGAAAATAAGATAGGTGATAACATAATGGTGGTTATATACTTTTAGCTTTTAAAAATAGTTCAAAATTTTCCTCACATATTAAAATACATACAAACCCAGTGATGTCTACAAGAAATCTTAGGAAAGTACCCAGAGTGTAACTCAGGCAAGGGCAAACTGGAAGTACAAAAGCAGAACTTGGATGCTTTACCTTGTGAACAAGTGAACAGCTTGTTCAGCTGCAAATCAATGTATATTGATTTTGATAAGGTTTGAGTGTAGCATAGCTCATACATAGCACTGTACCCTGATCCCTGAATTGATCATGCCCTCATGCTCATCTGTATAAAGTCTACTCTGCTGTTTGCCATAAGTTTAATTTTCCTATTCATGCACCCTGCAGCAAATAATCTCATTCTGTTCCTCAGAGAGACTGATTTGAGTATAGGATATTATGGATTCAAGCCTCAAAATGCTTCTGTCTTCACCAGAAAGATATGGAGTGGGGGTTTTTGCTTGCTGTTGTTTTGGGGTTTTTTTCTGGGCACTTTTTTTATTATTTCTTTCCAGCTGAACCATCATTCATCACCTCTGACATCACTGACAGGCATTTTCCTTGTCAGTCTCAACAAATTAAATACACTGTCTCTGTCTGACAATGTGCATTTACAAAAGGTCAGTATGGAAAATTATATCAGTTCCTTAGATATCCCTTCTAGGATTGTCATAATAAAAACAACTCTCAACTTATTGATATCTTATGCTTAATAATCATATTTTAAAATAATTTTATTATACGCCTCATCAAGATGCTGCTTCATTTCTTACTGCATAATTTTGACATAACTACTTGGAAAATCAATGCCTCAGAGCTGTGTTTGGGTTTACTGCTGAATCCAATTACAGTGTATTATCATAAAAAGCATCAAAGTGAAATTTATTGATGGTGCTTGTTTAGTGAACGTGCAACTGTTAACTCTAAATATAAATATTTTAATGACATGATTTCTCACCATAACAAAAGAGCAAAGACAAATAAACTCTGTATTCTGGCACAACAAACAACATACTTTCAGATATAAACAAAGACTTTAGAAGCACTGAGTTATACATAGGTCTACTCTGACCTGACTACAAGTACAGGCAGAAGTACAAGCCTTTAAAATGTTATCTTTTTCTCTTTTCTTTCTTTATTTCTGTTACTGATGTTACCTAAATAATAGACATCAAGTATATGCTATTATTTATACCACTGTAAAATTACTAGTGGATATTTATGGGTTCAAGAGCACTTGAAGCAATGTAGTTTTCCTGTCCAATGTCCCACATGAGACTGATACGTTTCTGCCTCAGACAGCCATCAATCTGATATTCCAAATTAAAAACTGGCGTAAGAGGATCGTTCATTTTGTACATTAAGAAATTTGGCTAGTGAATATCTTTTAATCTATTTCTGAGCTGCCTCAGATAGGCTACCTTTGATTCTGTGGATATTTGCAAAATGACAAATAATCATCTCTTCGTAAGGTTACACAAAAAGAAACCTTGTAGAGTTTCCCTGTCATCTTTATAGGGAATTAAGATACTTGCACACTTGGGCATTAAAATAATCTGAGACTTTAGAAAATAAGGGCAAACAGGAAAAGGAAAAAAACAAAAATAAAATACAAAATTTAAATTGCAGAATAATGTTTCATCTCTTTTAGCATCTATATGAGGTATTTCTCTGTAGGAGTCTTATAATTAGTGGTTTGGGTTTTTTTTAATTTCTCATAGAAAGAACACCAGTATGTTATACCATACTTTCAAATGAAAATCTAAAATATATGAATTTATATTCAAAAACACCACAAACAATTTATGGTGATTTTTTATTGTTCATACCTCTTTGTAAACCAAATTGATTTGATATGTTATCTAATTAACAGAGTTTAATAAATCCTTTGATGATTATATTGTTTCTTAATTCTATTCAAATGTATGTTCATTTCAAAGTTACAGTTTCTACTTCTTTTTTTAACTTGTTAAGATATTTTTGACTTTGCTGTTCTGTTTCTTAGCTGCTGTATTTATTACCTGGGGTCACTTTTCAAGATTCCTCGCACTTTCAGTTTCTTTAGATGGAGATGAGAAATAAATTTCTACTGAAAAATCTTTTGAACTGACTAAAAAAATTAAAATTATATATATGCAGCTATATAAAGCAATAAATGGAAGAGTCAGAAGAGAAAATTTAAAGCAAAAACCAGTAACTCAGGATGTGATTACAAACTCCTAAAAATAGGCATGAATTTGGATTAAATTGTTTCTAGTCCTGAAAGATTTTTTTTCTTTAAGAGTCACTTTTTTACTACAAAAATGGAGAGTTTCCCCAAGTATTGAGGTAGAGCAACCATGTCATTCAAAGTTTAGGGTTATAAATCTCCTGCTGAACGGTGCAGTCCATATATAAGAATATTTTTCTGGCTTAAATCTTACAGTTTAAAGGTCCAAATTTGCATAAAACTAGTAATTTTCAAAAGTTAATGCATTTTACAATGTTTTTGAATGATTTATACTAGCAATGTTTGCCTATTTGTTCAAGAATTCTTGAATTCAAGCATAGCTTGCCCACTGTCTGCCTTTGGCTATTAAAGTATGAAACTAAACCTTCCCTTATGTGCAACAGCTTTAATTTGCTACATGTCATTTCTCCTAGGAAAATGTATTGATTAATGAGCAAAAGCCAAATATTGAAAATCAAGAATGGAATTGCACTTGAACTTCTCAATGTACTTTCTACTTTCTGTAGGAGTCTAAATCTCCATCTATAGCAAATAAACAGAACCTTTTGTTCAGTCATCTGCTGAGATTTAGCAAATTAAAATAATGCCCACCAAGCAGTATTCATTCCTTAAAACTACACTTGGAAACAATTGCTCATTACAAACATTATTACTTCCTTTGCAGTGTCACACCACAAAAACCAGTCAATGCACATACCACTGATCAAAAACCTTTATCCTCTCCTTAGTTATCCAAAACATGTTCATAAATCTCAGTCCTGATGTCAGTAAATACTAATTCTTAGCTATAATTAGTGGCAGATCAGACCTGATAATTCATAAAAATTCTATTTAAAGGTACCAAAGTGAAAGAGGTACAGAGTTATACAAGCATGGCAGCTCAAATTTTGAATAATGGACCCTGAAAACACTCACCACCTTTTCACAAAAGGCTCTGCTTTTGTGAAATGAAAGCAGAGGAAGCTGCTTTAATTTTAAAGTACTAAGGTCCATGACCTTTCTTTCTCTTTTTTCTCCCCAAAGTTCATCTATTTATAGATGGTTCTAGTGATTAGAAAAAATAATATGTGTACAGTTGCAGGCTGTGATAAGTGCTATTAAAGTATTCCCATGTTGAAGGAAAGACAGAAAGTGCAGCAGAAGGTTTCAAGGGCAAAATTTTATATGAATTAATCATTAGAGGAGAAATGAGATATATAGGAAGGACTAGATAACAACTAAAAATGTGGTATTAAATTAAATGTTATAAAGTGTAGGAAGATGCATTTCAGGGATAATAATGAAAATTCAACTGACAGCTTGGAGTGTTGTGTTCTTATAAAAGTGGGTTTTGGACAGTTTCAATACTCAGTACAATAAATAAGTCTTTGGGGCATAATATTAAACCTAACTAATATTTAAGAAAGATTTCAACAAGGTAGGAGTTATTTCTACTGACCTTGTCACTTCAAAGGTCAGCATGTTCCTGAAAACCCACCAATCTATTCTACTAGAAATTTTGTGAAGATGCCAAATTTCTGTACTAAGGAACATTATCTCTTTGTAAAAGCTTAGAAAGACCTCGGCATAGTAACCAATGAGTAAGTTCAAGTAACTCCAAGGCCCAATCTTAACATGTCTGTGGAAAAGGCAAATGTGGGCCAATGTTCTATCACTGGTAGTATTACTACAGAGAAAATTACAAAGTCATGTCAATAAGTTCAGGGAGATCTCATCTTCCAGAAAGATTGAAATTCTACATCTACAGAGGATGAGTTGGAAAATATAAGAATGGTTGATTTTTTTTTTTTCATTTCAATTAAATGCTTTTCTGAAAATGTTTCCAAACTGAAAATTTAATGGGAAAATTTCCAATTTATGCATATTTTTCAATTGATGGAAAACCAGAAACAAGTTTAATAATGTATTTTCTATACCAGTTTATTTTTACAAATATTACCTAGACTAGTCTAATTACATTTTTTGTATTGATACGAAAATAATTGAGCTTTATTCCTTCATCACAAAACCCCAAAGTAGACTTCAAAGTACACTGCACTTTATATAGTCCATTACATATATGTAGTGTATGTATAGCATGCTATAAGACATAAAAAAGCTATTGTAGAGGTGCAGAGCTAAGACTTTTTCATCCTGTGGTGTGTGCTACAGCTAAAGTGTGTGAACTGGGAGGTGTGGTGGTGTGATAGACAAACTGCCTCTGTACAAGTCACTTCAGGAAAAGCAAAAATGTGCCCATAATGATCTTTGTGTCTGTTCTGATGTGGAGGGAAATGTTTATTAGTCAAACTGTATGTAATAGTACAGGAAAAGGCAAAAATAAGTACTCATATTTTGCACGTTATCAGTGAAAGGGCTGTGTCAGAAAGCTATTCACTCAGGTACTTCTCATGAAGAACAATATTGAAGTGTTTGCAGAAATATTTGCTGTCTTGATAATGCTGCACAGATCCTGAGGTTTGTGTGTAGCCATAGAAGACCTCCTTGAAAAAATAAACATATTTATTCTTATATGCAGATTTTTTGAATTGTTAAGTGTCTGTTCTTAGACAGGAACAACAAGATATCACTAGAAACTTGTACAATTTTATGCTACACTACTTGTTAAAATGTGACTCTTTATGTCTATCCTGTCACTAACAATGATTAAGTTCAGTATTTTTTAATATGTAGGGAGAAAATATAAAATGAAATAAAATTTTAACTATTAAATGTTCTCAGCAACCTCTTTATCACTTTGCATGATTGAAATACAAAGTATTTACTGCATTCTGCAGGCCCAGTAAGGTATAGGAGACCAGAGAAGGTACCGAAACAGGAATCTCCCATATAAGGATATACACCTTGGGTTCCATCTATTTTTAGCAAATAGAATAAAGCTGAAAATATTTTGCATTATGAGAAACATGTGCTTCAGAAATTTGTGTCTTTAACATTTTAGCCAAACACCACTGGATGCTGCCTGGAATTTTTCACTATATACCAGTCAACAGGTAGCAACAGGTACCCCCAAAAAAATGTGGTTGTGACTGATTTCACAAGAGACTAAATGACAGTTCTGATAAATTCAGGGGTGCCTTAGTAATGTCCAGAACACATGACGATGTGAGTTTAGAACACATTTTGTCTAACTTCAAATGATCAAGAGAGACATCCCCCAGGAGCTTGTATATTAGGGTTGTTTATTACATTGTGGTAACAAAGTCTCAGGCAGTAGATATTGAGCTTGAAACACAGATAAATGTGTTAGTGCTATTTCAGTAACAAATATATTTACTACTCATCTTTGATGACGCAATTTCAAAACTGAACATGACAACTGAAAACTCTACAGAGTAGAAATTAGCAGATAGGTTCTGTCTCAAACTACCTTATTCTAAATTGTGGTAAGAGGCCATATCTGAGAATTGCCTGTCAACAGGAACACCAGTTTTAAAAACGTTTTGGTGTGACTTAATATTTGCTTCTTTCACTAGCTTAATAAAACCATGTCTGTTTTGTTTTTACAAAAACTCCTACAAAGGGAGTTTTTACAAATCAAATACCGCAGGAGTGTTTCAATGAATAACTTTTCCATCTCTGCAAGTGTTGGATGGGACTTCCAGCAACCTGGCCTAGTGGGAGATGCAGTTGCTCATGGCAGGGGATTTGGAACTCAATGATCTTTAAGGTTTCTTCCAACACAAACCTATGTGGTTCTATGATTCTATGTTTTATAAACTTGAGTTCAGTAAAAAAAAAAGCAATGGGAAAATCTAAATATTTTCTGAAAGAGCCTTTTTTTTTTTAATTTGGTGAGTCTATTAACTGAACCACTTTCATTTAACTTGAAGCATACGCAAGAACTGATGCATTTGCAATGAAAGAGTTAAAAGACATTCTGAAAACAATGACTAATGAGGAATACTCCATTGATATACCAAAAAAGCACCTCAATTGTTAACTGTTAATGACATTAACAGTTCTAAAATCCTGGTTTATTTTAATTTTAATTTAATTCCACAACTGTTTGTGCATAATACTATATTTCTATTATTTATTTTATTGAAGTATTTTTTATCTATAAGGAAACTTAATAGATATTAAGTTTAAATGTTTCTTTAAAAGGGAAAGCTGTACATTTAAAGGAGTCCTTACTTGTCAAAAATGTATTTAAGTCTCACTTGAACATACCTTCAAACACTCCTGGTTAGCAATACATTAAAATAAATAAACTGAGAGTTTTACAAAGCATGCCAATAAAATGTGCCCGTAAAAAAACCAATTTATTTATCTCACAATTTTACTCCAATTCTTTGCCTGTGTAGACCCGAAAGGTTCTTGGTAGGTCTTCCAATTTGCTCCTGGTTTGTTTTGACATGCATATTATTAGTAAATCAAGGTATGTATAAATAAATAAAGGGGTTTATGCTGCAATATTTATGATACAACAGAAAACTTCCTCAGCACCTAAGCCATCATTTCAATTCTTTTCAATACTGCTATCTAGATATATGTTTGAGAAGCTTTAGAACAGAGATACATCAAATTGCTCAGGGCATGCGTAGCTAGGTCAAGGACCAAAGTTCTGAGCTAAATAAGTGTCATGATCAGTTTTTAACCCAAGGTCTGTTTATGTCTCAGTTGGTCTGTGTTTAAACAGAGGAATTGCAAGCAAGTTGCAAACTATTGCTGTTATTGTCAGTACTGTAGAAAGAGCTGCCAAATATTTCAGTACACTCTTGCACAGTAATTGGTATTCAACTGTCATTCTTCACCTAACGGGACTGAATAAACTCTAGATGTCATTCAAACGATGAGCTTTGATGATGAAGACAGCTATATGGGCTAAGACTAATGTGGAATGAAACTGAAAAGAAAGGAAGCTGATGTAAGTAACAAAATTTTCATCTAACCTTTGTTTGATAAACTTTAATTTTCAATTCCATCTCAAGGCCAAAGGAAGCTAGTTTTCAGAGGACTCCTACCATTATTTTAAAGCTCCACAGATGCCATGATTTTACACAGCTTGAGTAATCTTTCAACAGTTTTTTGAAGTGATATTGTAGCTTAGGAATGGTATTCCCCAGTTTAGTGTTCCTACTGGAACACTCTGTGCTGCTTGTTCATTCCTCACTCCTCCTCCTCCTCCTCCTCCTCCTCCCCTGGTGTAGGGCTGGAGAGAATGGGAGGCACAAAAGATAAAGATCATGGGTTGAGGTAACAATTTACTGGAAACAGCAACAAAATCAGAAAATTAACAGTAACAGAAACAATACTAATAAGAATACAAGAAACAAACAATTCACAGTTGTGTAGTCACCCCCAAAAATACCCCACTGCACGTCATGCTATGACACCTGGAAGAGACCCCTGTCCATGTCCTCACAAAATTATGTGAGTTGGCATAGAATAACCTCTGGGTCGGAGCCGTGTCCCCTTCTGGCTACTGCAAAAATTAGCCCTGTCCTGGCCAGGACATACATGAACACTGGAAAGAGTTAGCTAGCAGATATCCAAGGGTAAGTGAAAAGCAGAGGAATGAGAAGTACTACTTCCCATGAGTGGGAAGCAAAAGCAAACCAAATCACTGGTTTGGGTTAGTATATTCCAATTGTAATATAAAGAGCTTTATACAAGTTAGCCAAGTCTGGCATGTTCCTCACTCTCAAGAAGCAGAAAGCTTTGAAATCTATCATCATGACTGACTCAAGACCTAGACTCTGAGCAGGGCATACAGCCCTAACAGGATGAGTCTGACTATGGCAACCGCTTCCTTTAATATATCTATGTTGCACTTTACTATTTCTTTGCTTAAATGAGTGAAATAGCCTGGAAACAGAGTATATACACTGTAAGCTAACTATGAAGCATGTAGAAATGAAAGAGGAACAACAGGTTAATGTTAAACCATTTATCAGGTAAAATATATTTTATTCCTAAATGTCAATTTTTCACGTTACTTTTTGTTCTTTATAACTATGGCAGGTAGATCAAAAGATGATAATCCTGTCATAAAATCCATATTTATTTATTAATTTACATTACACTAAGTCAGACACTTGTAAAATAGCTTAGATGTCTTGGATATTTTACCTTAACATGTTCATTGTTGTAAAGCCTGTATGTAAAACTACATTGATGGATAGAGAAGCATCTGAACTCTGAAAACCAAAAGGATACATGTGGATAGAAACATAAATGACTATGAAACTTTGTGCCTATCATGGTTTAACCCTAGCCATTAACTAAGCACTATGCAACCACTTCCTGACTCACTAAAGGGAAGGGGGAGAGAATCAGAAATGCAAAAAGTGAGAAAACCCATGGGTTGCAACGAAGACAGCTTAATAAGGAAAGCAAAGGCCATATTTGCATGCAAAGCAAGACAAGGAATTAATTCACAGTCTCCAACTGACAGACAGGTGTTCAGCCATCACCAGTAAAGCAGGGCTCCATCACACGAAACAAATTCTTGGAAAGAAAAACACCATCACCATGCGTACCAACTTCCTTCTTCCCCCAGCTCTATATCATCATTATCATCATACCCTATAATGTGGAATTGGGGGAGAATAATATGCTGGTTTTGGCTGGGGTAGAGCTAATTTTGTTCACTATAGCTGCTATGGGCTGTGTTTTGGATTTGTACCAAAAACAAGATTGACAATATAGAGATGCTTTTGTTTTTGCTGAGCAGTTCTTACACAGAGCCAATGTCCTTTCTTCTTCTCCTAGTGCTATGTTGGCAAAGAATCTGGGGGTGAAAAAAGAGTTATGGGGAAACAGTGCCATAACAGTTGACTCCAAGTGGGTAGAGATATCCCATAACACATAGTGTCATGCTTACTTTGTAACACTGGGGGAAGCAGGAAAGGGAAGACACTCCAAATGAGGGCTTTGTCTTCCAAAAAACTGTGTGATGAAGGCCTGTTTTCCTGGAGATGGCTGAATACCTGCTTTCCCATGGGAAGATTTCTTTGTCTTGTTTGTGTGCACAGCTTTTGCTTTACCTATTAAAATGTCTTTATCTCAACCCACCAGTTTTCTCATTTTTACTCTTCCAATTCTCTTCCCATCCTGTTAATGGTGGAATGAGTGAGCAGTTACAAGGTGCCTATTTACTAGTTGAGATTAAATCATGACAGTACCTAAATAAAAAAGCTAGGATTTGTTCTATTATTTGCTTTGTATTACTATTTTACCCTTTATGTATTCTCCCTGCATAGATGTCCTCTGAGAATGCATAAAGGCATGAACAACCACACAGGTACAGATGCCCTATGTATTAAATAACCATGGTCAAATCTCACAAATTTACAAGCCAAAATAAGAAAACTTGAAAGCAGAATGAAGAACATTAAGTGGTACACATTTTTTATTAGTCCAAATTTGTATGTCCAGTAACTCAAATCTTTATGACCACACTCACAGTGAGATTCAAAACCAATAATAGGCAGAGAAGTTATGAGGTGAGCAGAGCTGAACATGATGACATCACCAGAGCCTGGCCATCCATATTTTGATTCTTGTTTGTTTTAATTGTTTCTTGAAATTTTACCTGGTTCCCCATAACATTGGTCTCACTGATAAAGAAATAATGAAAAAAATAATGAAAAAAACATAATCGCTGTCTGAGGACACATTAATACAATAGAGTTTTCCTAGGGCTCCAGTCCAATTAATTATATTCTAATATAATCCCAATCTTGCAATGAATCATTAAGCTGGGATATTAATGTAAAATCAAATTCTCTACAAGATCAGGGCTATAAATTTTGAAACCACCATTTAAATTTTGAAATACCCTTAAAATATAGGAAATTTCTTTTATTTTATTCTGTGCTTTGTACAATGAAGCAAAACTGCTTCCTAGAGAGAAAGAGATTGTTTTTAAGAGAGTATCATCAAATTCATAATTTTTTTTTTCATATAATCTCACCAACCTTGCCTTTCTGAATTATGTTGGTAGACAATTTTTGCTGTGAACAGAATCACTTCACAAATATGAGTGGGGCAGCCCTGGATATATGGATGGACTGGGGAATGAGATGCTAGAAAGAAGTGCCACACAAAGGGACTGGGGGATACAGGCTGATGGCAAGTTAAACATGAGTCAGCAGTGCCCTGGCAGCCAGGAGGACCAACCCTGTCCTGGGGGGCATCAGCAAGGCCAGCTGGGCAAGTTAGTTGTCTTGGGGGGATTGTCCTGCTCTGCTCCGCTCTGGGGCAGCCTCACCTCAAGTGCTGGGGGCAGTTTTGGGTGCCAGAAAACAGCGGAGGTTTTAAACCACTGGAGATCATCCAAAGGAGGGCAACAAAGATGGTGAACAGCCTTGAGGCGAAGCCATGCTGAGGTTGCTTGGTCTGTTCAGCCTGAAGAAGGAGGGAGATAATTGCCATTACAACTTCCTTGTGAGGGAAAGGGAAATGGAAAGGGAAAGGGGCAGACACTGATCTCTTCTCTCTGGTGACCAGTGACAGAACCTGAGGGAATGGCCTGACCTTGTGGTTTAGGGTGGATATCAGGAAAAGGTTCCAGAGCTTGTTTGACGCTGGAAGAAGCTCCCAGGGAAGTGGTCGTAGCACCAATGTGACAGAGTTCAAGAAGCACTTGGTGTGACTCTTTGGGGTAGACTTGTGCAGGGCAGGTGTCATGGGGTTACTTTACCTTTAAGAAAGTTAAAGTTGCTGGGGACTGCCGAGAGTCTTTTTCTCATGACCAATTATCGGTCATTGCTGAGAATTGACAGCAGTTTTAGCCATTGAAAAGTGAGATCAACTTGTGAACCCCACCTTAAAGTGTACAACCAGAACTCTGTGGTTCTCTTTGTTTTCTGGCTGTGAAAGGTAGCAGAGCTTCGGCCTCTCAGTCTCTGCTCGGCCACGTGGCCGGGCGGGGGCCGGGCTGGGCCTGCCGTTCTCTCGGCTGGGAGATGGGGCCTGCGGGAGCTTGCTCCGAGCCAAGCCGGGCCAGGCCGGTTCCTGGCTTGGCTGCAGGTTTTGCCGTGATGGAATTTACCAGAAAACTGTCGAGTAAAGAAGAAGAAGAAGAGCTCTAAGCCTGCAGCAAGCAGAGACACCAACTACACTCTCTACAGCAGCTATGAAGAACTTTCCATCGCAGACAGCTCTAGCTCCTGTTCAGCAGAGATCACCGAACCATTTATAAAAGCTTGGGCAGGATTTTAACTCTTTCTTATCCAGATGAGACTTGCGGATTAATCTTTTTATTCAGAGAGAGAAAAGGAGAGTGATCAACATGAAAAGAGACTTTATAAACTATTAGTGGCAAGAAAAAAAAGAGAAGTGTCAAGAAAGGTAGAGAATTAAGAAGATGCTTTAATTAAGCTGAAATATCTTTCTGTTAAAACTATGGGGATGGACAATGAAGTCCTGAAAAGAACTCCTTTAATTCATGATGGAGTATGGGGAGGAATAGAGTGTTCAAAGTGTAAATTTGAGTAAAAAGTAGAGTAATTGTGGTATAGTGAAGTGCTGGGAGATTTGAAGCCTTGAGAGGCAATGAGAAAACTGTTTTCTAGTGAAGCTCACAAAAACAGATGAAGAATACTTTTTGCCTTTGACTAACTTATCCTTAAAAATACTATCCCTAAACATCATGACCCATAACACATTTCAGAGTGATGTGGAATGGGAGGGGTGGGCTCTGATAACAGCAGCTCTGGGCAGCTGATATCAAGGAAACAGAAAACTATAACAAAAATAGCTTTCTTGTAAGAAACTCCATAAATTAACAGAAAGGAACTTCTGTTTCTTTACAGAAACTGATGGAAAGACTGTAGAAAGAATTGAGATTGTTTAAACCATCAAAATTATAAAGTTTTTGTCTCTGTTGTCATGTGAACAAAAGAATGGTGGGCAGTGAGAAATGAAAAGGTTTTTCTAAAAGTTTATTCTGGTGTTCTTATTCTTGTAGTTTGTCAATAAACTTTCTTTATTCCTTTTAAGTTTTATGCCTAGTTTGCTCTTGTTTTAATCCATATCTCACAGCAAGAAATAAATAATTCTTTTTTCCCCTTTTTGTTAATTACTGGTTCAAAACCACGACAGCAGGGAATTGGCCTTGATGATCCTTGTGAGTTCCTTCCAACTCAGAATATTCTGTGATATGCCATTTTAAAGACCAAAACAATTACATATAGACTAACACAAACATTAGATAATGAGGATCAACAGGTTATGCGTTAATAAATTCACTGTTCATGGTAGGACACCTAATAAGTCTCTGTTGTTCATTCCTTCACCAAGAAGATGAATACAGGATGACTGCTGTTACTTAAGAAATTGTAGTGCTCCTTTTACTTTGCCAAGTTGCTATTTTTCAATTCCCTGTTTTTTTCACTAGGATTTTTACCCTTTCACATGAATGTTTTCCGCCCTGAATCCTTGGTCTACTAACTACCAAGCTCAATTGTCTCCTCTGTGTCTGAAATTTTACCTTTCTTACCTTGAATGGCTTACAACTTTCTGATGGCTCCTTCCTACTGCTTAACAGTTTTCTCAGAAATCTAAGCCAAGGTAGCACAGCTGTTCTCTGTCAAAACCAGGCTTTGTATCACAGCCAAGTGAATCCCTGGGAGGAGGGTTATATACAGGTTACACCTATGCTGGTTTATTTGACTGGGTCAGGGACCATTACAAGGTACTGGAAGACAAAAAACTGTGTCATTAAATTACTGTCAGATTTAGCAATTTGGTCAGGGACAACTAGTACTCCCCAGGTCGTGACTGGGCATGCTTTGAGAGATAGTATTGCACAGTAACTCTTACACCACATAGTTTTGACATGGCTTCCCAGTAGTGGAGTGTGAGAGAGTTTAATAATGCAAATTCCAAGACCAAAAAGGAAATACAGGCATATATAATTTATTTATATAAATATATATAAATATTTATTATATTTAATAAATATAATATAATATAATATAATATAATATAATATAATATAATATAATATAATATAATATAATATAATATAATATAATATAATATAATATAATATAATATAATATAATATATATAACGAGCAGTGTTCCCAGGTGGACAGGAAGGCCAATGGCATCGTGGGCTGTATCAGGAATAATGTGGCCAGCAAGAAATCATCCTTCCCCTGTACTCAGCACTGGTGAGGCTGCACCTTGAGTGCTGTGTCCAGTTCTGGGCCCCTCAGTTTAAGAAAGGTTTGAGATGCTCGGACACATCCAGAAAAAGGCAACAAGGCTGGTGAAGGGTCTAAAACACAAGACCTATGAAGAGTGGCTGAAGGAGCTGACGGTGTTCAGCCTGGAGAAAAGGAGACTCAGGGGAAACCTTTTTCCTGTCTACACCTGCCTGAAAGGAGGCTGCAGCCAAGTGGGGATTGGTCTCTTCTCCCAGGCAGCCAGTGGCATGACGAGAGGACACAGTCCTAAGCTGCACCAGGGGAAGTTTGGAAGGCTAGGCATTAGAAAAATAATTAATCACAGGAAGTGTGGCTGGGCACTGGAATGGGCTAGCCAGGGAAATGGTGGAGTCACTGCCCCTGAAGGTGTTTAAAAACAGACTGGATGTGGCACTCAGTGGTTTAGTGGTTTAGTTGATAAGCTGGTGCTAGGTAACAGGTCAGACTCAATGATCTCCAAGGTCTTTTCCAACATATTTGATTCTGCGATTCTGTGATTAATGCAGACTTAGCCTATCATATCACCAATCTGACATCAGCAACAATGTGAAAGAGGAAAGAGGCATAAAAACTAAAATGAGAATTAATATATTACCATGAAGGCAGCAATAGAGAATATATTTCTATTATAATGAGACACTTTGAGGAGATTTGGGGAGTGAGAATACTTGATTGTCCAAAATAACCAATCTCACTACAATTCAATAACAAAATCCACAAAGCTGGGGAAAAAAAATGTTTGCCAAATGAGGACAAGTTTATTTTAAACCATATATGATTTTTTTTCCTGAACAATTATGCATGAACATGAATGCATGCACGCATGAAACAGAATACGTTTCAGTGAAGGTTGCTAACACATTCCTCCCAAAATAACTTCAAAGAATTAACATAATGAATGTGTAAATTGAAGCAGAAACATGTTACATTTTTACTGCCCTACAAGCTGAAAGCAGTTTGGCTGATTTGCTTTGAACTTTCAAAATATTCCTCTTTTGTAGTTTCAAACTAGGCAAAAGAATTTTCAGGACAGATAGTATAGCTTTAAATAATAACAGAGGTACTGAAAAGTAGGCCAACCATTCTTTCAAGTTCTGCAAATTCATTCCATAGTCTGTGGAAACATGCAAAATTCAAGTTTTTCTGTAGGTTTGCTTAGCATTGACACAAAGCAAAATTGAAACATTCTTTTTGATTTTCAATGTATTTTACACAGCTCCTCTCCAGACACCAGAAATTCTGCGTTGTTACTGTTGAAAGATTTGAGGAAAAAGAAAAGGAAAAGTCAAGAAAAAAAAAAGAAGAAAAGAAAGAAAAGGAAAGGAAAGGAAAGGAAAGGAAAGGAAAGGAAAGGAAAGGAAAGGAAAGGAAAGGAAAGGAAAGGAAAGGAAAGGAAAGGAAAGGAAAGGAAAGGAAAGGAAAGGAAAGGAAAGGAAAAGAAAAGAAAAGAAAAGAAAAGAAAAGAAAAGAAAAGAAAAGAAAAGAAAAGAAAAGAAAAGAAAAGAAAAGAAAAGAAAAGAAAAGAAAAGAAAAGAAAAGAAAAGAACATGTTTTGTAACTACTCCATGATGACTCAAAGGGAAACCAGTTAATGTATATCACAGTGCAGTTTACAGAAAAGGGAACAGAAGTAAATTAAAGCCAAAGAGTAGAAACTCCATATGCCACAGACTGTTGAACACCTGTTTTTCCCCAACACCCTGGAATCTATTAGGAGGACAATGTTAGACCGGTGGAAGGGGAGCTTGTGATGTTAAAACCATAAGCTATATTTCATAAAAATTTTGTTTGTGAAGCTAGAACTGGCACATTGTATTATGAGACAAAAGAGCAGAGAGGTTGAAGTTTCTCAGCTCTGTGATGCCTGTTATTATTGTTGTTGGTCTTATTGTTTTTATTGTGGTTTTATGCATTTTCTTATTTTGCTTCCAGGCAGTTTTTCCACTGCTTGCTTTATTGTGCTTTTGTACATAGCAATCAATGATCTTGTTTCCTTATCTAGCCCTACAGGAGACCTATGTTCTCTCACTCCATCTGCCATCAGCCTCTCAGGTAATAAATGAGGGAGATGATAAGCACTCTGCTTGCCTCCCTCAGGTGCTCTGACTCACCCTCCTGGAAGTGCTTTTTGCTTGAGGGATCCTGGCTGCTAGTACTTTCCTCCTTTTTTCTCTCTCCTGCACCAATGAATAGCCAAAAGCAGACCATGGCACCATAACTGCTAGCCATCTGTTTTCTCTGCAAACTAGAAAAAGCATCAAAAAATTTGAAATAGTTCACTCATTGTGAATTGATTTATTAAAAGTGCTATACTCCATGAACAAAGAAAAAGAAGCAGGAGAGAATTAGGAACAAGAGATAGTTATTGTTTATCACGAAAGTTTTCCAGCCATAAAAGAATCAGAAAGCAGAAAGAAGAATTAAGTAAATCAAGTCAATTCTCTATGAGTTATGCATCACTGATATTTTAGCATCATTTTACACATATATATGCATGCATCTTTTAAAAGGTACAAAAGACACAGGAAAGGTACTAGCAGAGGATTTTTTTTTTTTTTTGTCATGGACACTTCACATTCAGAGAGTTTTGCAATGTCATGAACAATACAACAAAAATTAGAAGGTGAATATTTTGCTCACAAGATGTCAGTGAAATACACGTTGGTGACTAACCTTCATGAGGGGCAATGCATGCTTTTTGTTTCATGCCTTAGCCTCATCTGAGCCACTCATTTGGATCCATTAGTAGATAAAATTGGCTGAAGAACCTTCTCTGCACTTAAAACCAATTTCAAAATATTATCTGTTTGAAAGAAAAGTTAAAAAAATGGACCAAACAGTATAATTTCTAGTCCAAAATTAAAACTGTCATAGTATTTTGAATCAGATTTATTAATAAGGAATACAAATGGAAATTTCAAGCTTATTTTCTATAAAGAAATGCAGTAGCTGTAGGTATGCTTTCTAATTTAAAAAAATATTCTCAAAAACAAAAGCTGAGCTAACATGTGGAAGTGGCTGTTGAAACACAGGAGAACTATCAATATCATGTTATAGACACAGTCTTTTTATGCACAGAGAACAAAATCTAATTCTTCAAGGAAGACTGGAGGAATTTTTTGTTTCCAACAGAAATAATTTCCATTCCAACATTTAGGATGCTCTCACAAGTATATGTGAGCAGGTATTTACAATGGTTTAAATGATTTTTCAGTGTCTTGGAGTGTTATAAAAGACCTCCAAAGAACAACCTTAGTCTGTCACTACCCCTTCTCCACACAGCTAACACATGCTTGTCTGGAGCCCAGAAAGCAGGTGGAAGCTGCAGTAGGAAAGAGTAGAAGGGGGTGAAACTTTTAAAATAGGAATTGTGGTGTTGGTGCTTGCCAGATGATGAAAAAAGTCTTTATTTCAAGAAAAAAACCCAAAAGTATAATTTAAAACACATTTCGTCTTTACAATATTTTAAAGGAAGATAATTTCTTGTATCATTTATTTCTAGCTCTACCTAGGAAAAATGTCTGTGTTTTAATGCTTAAGTATTTCACTGACATTCTTCAAAGTAAATAAAGATGCAGAAATAAAATTCATAAACTGTTAGTAATGACTGTTTGTGCTTGTTCTATTTATATAGTCAAAAGCTAATCTTAGAAAATGATGGAGCAGTTGACAAATGGTATAAATAATTCAGAATATACATTTATTGAAGGGGATTAATAAAAAAGGTCTTTGAAGAATTTACAGAAACCTAGTCAACCAAATTATTTATCAATACAGCATTTCTAAATCTCTAATTTTCTTTACTTTTTTACATGCTGTTCCAAGAAAGAAGAGTTTGTTCAGTTGCTCATAGACTTTGAACCCTTTCAGTTAGGGTCTGCAACAGAAAAAAAAAAATTACTCTAATTAATTATATTATTTTTTGATCATGATCTTTCTTGTACAGCATAACTTTCAAAACACAGAGATAATGTTTAAAAAACTTGAAAAATATAGCTTGAAAAAAAATTAAGAACTGTAAAAGTTTCACTATTATAGGGTAAGATTTCAAGTAAGAATTACAGAAAAAGCAAATTTAGTAAAAAATGTTAAAAAGGAAGAAATCTCACACAATTAGATAATGAGATGTGCTATCTGTCAGGTGATGGAAATTTTATCAGGGACATTAGTGGACTAAATGTCTTGGTCAAAATATCTTCAATGGAAAAATAAAGTTTCTGAGTAAAACTGATTAAATATGATGTCAAATTATTATGATTATGATCAAGAAAACCAGTCATTTCATTATTTTTCTTCAGTTTTAGCTAAGGAAAACAAGTATTTTTGTCAGCACTTCTCCCCCTCCAATCTTTTTGCCATGTTGAACAAATTGCGTGTTTGGGCTTAAAAGTAAATTTGGTGTTTATTTCAATAAAGAATCCAGATTTTTTTTTTTTCCCCAACCTAAAATTGTTATTTGTATTAATATTGTTCATTTACTGCAAATAAATATTATTCCACTATCTCCAGATGCCCACATAGGAAAATCTGCTGCTCACATGGATAAAATCACACACACAGGTGTCTGGAAAATTTTCAAAGATCCTTTGAAGCTCAGCAAATCTCAAGCCAATGAAAGCTCATAAGTATGATATAGTTGTGTCTTTCACAAAAATCTGCTCAAGTCTTTGAGAGGCAGGACTAAGAGAGCGTGACTAACAGTTACTTATTGAAGATTAGACCAAGCTATTATTGGGTGAGCATTAACCTCCAAAATTCTTCTTGTTATTTCATTGGGAAAAAAAGGTGCTGATTTGTACCTTTGGCTGCCAGAGGAACAACACTCTAGTAATAGCCTATTAGTCAGAGTGTGAGAACCTCTTTGAGGTAATTCTGATGACATGAGGAAAAAGCTCCAGAATACCGTGTCTCTCATCAGCAGGAAAAAAGCTGAATTACCTTTTCCAGTTTATGGTTTCATTGATTATACAAGTGTGTTCAAAAATGCCTTATACTCTGGAAAAAAACAACTCTGGTTTTGTTTATGGGTCGTCACTTGTTTGTGTGATAATATTTGAAATAAGAAGGATTTTATCTCCCATTCTTTTGAGGAAACACTGAAAGTTAAGATGTCTGATTTTGTTAAAAATTACAGAGAGACATATAAAACATACTACAGTGGAATGACCAGTTAAGCTGAACATGTTTGCTTGTTTTAATATAGTCGTCTGAAAATAAGCATTGCTGCTATGTAACTAAATCGATTTTGTAATATTACATGCTCCAAGAGTTTAATTTCTCTTTATTCTCTTCTGCGTTTTCCAAATTGCACGTAATGCTTTTGGGGTGCTACAAATAGTTTCTCAAACATTTGAAGTTTATCAGCTTTGAATCATTTTTACTACCCAATGAATTTACCCCTGTGCACAGATGTACATGCACAGATACAACTCTCCACGCACCTTTCAACTTAGTGCTCTAATAACAGAGGAGACAATAAAATGAAAAGAAAAAAAAAAAAAAGCACAATTAGTGTAATGATATATGTTGTTTGTGCAGCAACCGATATACTATGTACTAAAGGCACAACCTTGAAAAAACGGCAGGTTTCAAAGAGTATATAAGTGTGTTGAAATGAGAGAGCAATTAATTTATTTATTTATTTATTTATTATGCTAATTTATGCAGTGTTTAATTTAGTCATAGATTGATAAAATAAAAAAGCCTAAGGTCATAAGAAATTTATTAGAACATCCAGTCTGACCAGTATATTACAAGGAACTATATTTTTCTTCACTAATTTTATATCAAACCCAGCAATTTTTCTGAAATATATCTTTTATGAGTAGCTTTCTTGCATCTAATCAAGATAATTTAAATATCTTCCTATTTTCATTATTTTCATTTCTTTCATTTGTGAAATTTAGACCTTCAGCCATCTTGGTCACTCATTCTAGTAGAACATTATCCTTTTATTCTTTACTGCTTTCTCTGCTTATGAAATATTACATCAAAAGTCAGTGTCTGGATTAAAAATGTAGATCTATATGAGTAAAACAATATCAGAGCATTAATCTGACCACAAGTGTCTGGACAAAGAGGTGTCTGGAAAATTTAACTTCCCCATTCTGTTGCTCTTAACATACTGTCTGGGAGGCTTTCAACTGAGCACAGCCAATACTGTCTGATGCAATGCCTGAGTACAGTCCAAGGATTTCAGGCATCAACAAGGGGATCAGTTCTAGTGCTCAGTCTGTATGGAGCTACCCATTTTCTAATGGGACAGCATGATTGTATGATCCATAACTTGCTGAGTGAGATGGATTATCAATAACCTACTTGAAATGCACTTCTGTGGGTATGAAATCAGTTTGTAAAAACGATGAGGAAATAGTATAATTGGATTTAAAACAGCTGGGAAAGTGAATTTGAAATGTTTTTCTCAAACTTAAAGAATCACTTTTTTTCATTTTAGTTGCACTTAGCGTATAATGAGATACTGTGTGGTTAATTTCTCCTCCATATGACATATGATTTACAAGGATTTGTGCAAACTGTAACACTTAAGTCTCACTGATGGCCCAGTAGGACACCACTGTTTAGAAGCCAAGAAACAATATTAATAGTAAAGGATTCAGGAGGGAATGCTTTTGAGTGAAGTCATGTTGAATAAGTATATGAAGAGAAGGGGCTCCAGATGTAGCACACAGAAGAATTATACTGAAATTCAAGGTAGCAAGTGTCAAAAACAAAACAAAACCAACAACAAATAAACAGGCATAACTACATGAAAATAATTTCTGGCAAAGAATGAAAGGGAGTATTTTAAGCCACATAAATTCTAGCTCCAACCACAGGCCAAAATCTAAAAAGATTCCTACATCCACTCAATCTTGCTTTAAGCATCAGGATTACTGCAGAAAATTAAAAACTGCAGTAATAGAACTTAATGAAAATTCAGGAGTTCTCATCCCTCAAGGAGTCTTCCCTAGCTACACAGTGATGCTACACAAAAACACATAGGAAATCTGATGCAGTGAAAATGGACAAAAAATTAAATTTACGGAGTTTCAAAGACTAAAGGTTATGCCATAGCTCAGTGGGGTTTTTTCCTTTACATGGTTCATAAGAGAAGTCAGCTACATTCTGCTTCAGCTACCTACTTTTTCTAAGCTGGAAGAAGTCCTTGAATTGTTTCCACCAAAAAATTTCCATTGCAGAAGGAAAGTCCTCAGTTTTTAAGTTATTTGATTTAAGTCTCTGACGGGGGATAGGAGAATGGAAAGACTGTTCTGTTGTCACAAAAAAATAAACAATCTCTCATTTCTTTCTCAAACTGTGTAGGATATAGGGGATAAATAAGTATGTGAACACTGTAGAGAAAGTTCCCCTCTCTCAGGGAGTCTTCCCTAGCCACACAGTGATGCTACACAAAAATACATGGGAAAGCTGAGGCTGTGAAAACGGACATAAAATTCTCAAACTATGCAGGATATTTGGGATAAATATGTATGTGAGCACTGTAGAGAAAGTTCTCAGTAACTGAATACTGCAAATCCAGCCACCTATGTGTGTGTTTTAGTACAAACAATTTTCTAGAAAGAAGAAAGCTCATCAGAATCATAAAATCATAGAAAACTATGAATTGGAAGAGACTGTGAAGACCATCTAGTTTTAACCTCTGTCATGGTCAGGGATATCTTCCACTTAGATCTCTCTGCTCCAAGTCCTATCCAACCTGAACTTGAATACTTCCAGGAATGGGGCATGCACAACTTCTCTTGGCAATGCTACAGGGCCTCACTATCCTCATGGTAAAAAATTTCTTCCTTCTATCTAATCTAAACCTATACTCTTTCTGTTTAAAACCATTGCCCCTTGTCCTGTCACTGCAGGCTTTAGTTAAATCTCTACTTTTAGAGCCCCCTTTAAGTACTGATACAGTAAGGTCTTCAGAGAATGCTCCAAAAGTGAATTACACCTCTGAGTGCTTAACATTGATTGCTACCAGGCAAAGTAATTTTTTTCACTGTCTTGATGTGGCTTTTTATCTTGATAATGGTATTTATTTTTTTTGTTAAATCTTGAGTTCATGTTAAACAACTCTGTAAGTAAAAATTTCTCCAGCAAGCTATTAAATGTTCTGTAAGCATAACTACGTAGTTTCAAAAAAAGAGTATTCACAAGCATGATTATCTCAAATTATCCAAGAAACATGTGGAGAATAAAATGAGGAAAAAATGTGGTCACTGAAGGCAAAAAGGTGTCTTTGGTATTGACTAGAATATTTTCACATGCATCTTTACATTTATAAAATATAAATTTAACGGAAAATTTCAGAGTTCATAAAAGAGCAAATTTTTATGCTTTAATAGCAAGTGAAATGTTTTGTAAAGTCTAATGAGAATTTCACCTCTTTAATATCAAACCAGGAATGGGAGATAGAGTAAATGTAAAGGGTAAGGGCTTGCTAGGCTAAATGACCATATGTTTTCCAAAGCTTTTAAATTTCCTTCTAAAATAGATTTTTTTTTTGTTTTGTTTATATAATTTCAGCAAAAAATACACTGGAAGATCTCCTAAAATTAAAACATAGGTGGCATTTCCCTGAGAACAGCTAGCAGGCTTGACAGCTAAATGACACATGTTGTAATCAGAAAAAAAATATAGACCCCCTACTACAAAAAATATTTTTCTTCAGTTTAAATCTGTGAGACCTTTAAGTATACAACTGTAAATTTCCTCTTATTGAATATATTAACATAATTGACAGTAAAAAAAATATATGTATGGAACCTTTGAAGTAAAAATAAAATTGAAAATACAATTTAATTCACTCCAAAACCATAAATATATGTATGTAAAAACATATATGTATATTTATATGTATGCATATATTTATATATGTGTTAAAGAAAATATCTTTCAGATATCTTTTTAATAATGTGCCTCATCATTTGCTATTGGAATGTGGCAAATTTCCATTAAAATCTAAACATTTTTTGTCAACCTTTCACTAAATTCTAAAAATATGCTTATTATTTATTCAGATTGTATGCAGCTAAATGATTTGAAATAAACATATATATGTGTATATATATACATCTATATAAAGAAAATCCAAACCAAAATGTAAAACCCCTCATAAGTCTTTGATGTTAGGGCTTTTTTAAATGCATACATTTTTTTAAAAGATTGATCTACCTCGCATGTTGTTTTTTAATAAAGAAATCTAAAAAACTGACACATGCTGTTAACAACTTTGTAGTCTCAGTTCTTTATAAACTGTTCTTATAAATGTTTAGGAAAAAAGCCACAGATTGCTGCACAATTTTTACCCAATTGTTTTCTTTTACAGATTTATTTGGTTAAAAATTAGATCAATAGTCAATCTGTTAACCATTTTACAGAATGTTTTGAATATTAAATATTCTTTGGACTAATGTAGTCTACTTTTTTTAAAAATATTTGCAAAATGTTTTCTATTTTCCTTAAGATTAACAGAATTCAGTCTTAAGGCTTGATAGGGTTAAGATACATAGAAGCAATTTGACTTTGAACTTTATTACAGTGGTTGGGGAAGACCAGAATATGAACTATGACACTCAGCCTGAAGTTTCTATTTCCAGCCCTGTGAATTGCAATGATTTAAAAGTTACTATTGGTCATATTTTGGCCAAGCTCTTCCAAGACCATATTTTAAAGTGTCTTCATAAACACATTAGATTATCGAGAGAGCCAGGAAATGGAATTTTTGATATTGTGAAAAAAATAGGTGTAATACATAGAGTTTGACAACAATGTTACTTATCAAATTATATATCTGCACAATTTTTCTACATCCTTATAGCCATAAATAAACTCTTTGTAAAAGCAGAAACCTAGTTCAATTTGCAAATATAATAATTCATTTATTATCCTGTAATTTCTGACCAAACCCAGAGTCATTTATATAAATTCATTGTTATTTTATTTCCCCCTGAAAAGATAAATGATTACTGTGTCTTATTTGATATTTTTATGAAAATTACATAATTTCTTTTTAGCAAAATCTGCCCTTCAAAAGAAAAATTTTGTCCTAAAGAACTGTAAAAACTTCAGCTTCCTGAGTTTAATATATTAGCATTTTGTCCTCTGACTTGTATATTATTTATAACAGGTGGATGTCTTCTAGAAACTAAAGTTTCAAAATGTAATATTCTATTACTTGTGGAAAACAAACAAAAATAAAACATGGTCACATTCCAAAGCCTAGAGACAGAGAAGCACATACTTGATTTTGTATGAGAGGATGACCTCATTTAATGACCTCATTTATTCTCTTTCACAGATTGTTTTTTTCTTGTGTGAGATCATAGACACCATTTCATGTGCAGGAATATCACCATTATTCTTCCTTGTAGTCAATGCTTCTTCCTTTCCACACTTCTTTTATACTTTGTCTGCTCACCAATCTCCTTTTTGCCTCTTCCCTGTGGGATCTCAGTTATAAAAAAGTGTATAAGAAGGAATAGGCAATAAGAAAAGTTCAGAAGATTTTTTTGGTTATAAGTTCCAAATGGTCAGCAATGCCAGTCC
The DNA here is from genome assembly GCF_030490865.1 of Poecile atricapillus. Lineage (NCBI taxonomy): Eukaryota > Metazoa > Chordata > Aves > Passeriformes > Paridae > Poecile > Poecile atricapillus. The sequence continues at coordinate 28,038,531 of NC_081251.1, forward strand.
TTAGGAAGTCAGTCTCCACCCTTTTCTGCTGGAAGAATATGAGACCTTTTTTTACAGGTAACTTGTCTGACAGTTGTCTGACAGATATGGTAGCAAACAGAAAACCAATGTTGAAAACACGATGGAAGATATATATAATATTATAACTATTTAAAGGGCATATATATTCTCTTCCACATAGTTCTTTCCTACATCATTCATAAATGTATATCAATGACAATTGGTGTCCCTCAGGGATTTGTGTAACAATGGAACGACTGTTATTTAATATCGTCATTAATGACATATGTGAAGGGATCAAGTGTTCCTTCAGCAAATGTGAAATGACTCCAAGCTGAGAGGCGCATTTTGCACAACCAAAGGATGGCATGCCATCCAGAGGGACCTGGTCAAGCTCCAGCAGTGGGCCCATGGTAATCTCATGAGGTTTAACGCCACCAAGTACAAGGTGCTGCACTTGGATCAGAGAAACACTGGTATCAATGTAGGCTGGGGTATGAACAGATCCAGAGCAGCCCTGTCAAAAAGAACTTGCTGGTGCTGATGGATGAGAGGCTGGACAAGACCTGGCAACATATCCTTGCACCCCAGAAAGCCGGACTTATCCTGGACTGTATCCAAAACAGCGTGACCAGCAGGGTGAGGGAGGGGATTCTGCCCTTGTGAGACCCCACCCTGAGAGCTGCTTCCAGTTCTGAGGTCCCCAGCACCTAGACCTGTATTATCAAGTCCAGAGGAGGGCCAGCAAAATGGTTAAAGGGATGGAGTTTATTACTTTTCTTATAAGGAAAGGCTGATAGAATTGTGTTTGTTCAGCTTGGAAAAGTGAAAACTTTGGGATGACTAAATTGCAGCCTTTCAGTACTGTAAGAAAATCTACAAAGAAAATGGAAGGGGACTTTTTACAAGACCATGTAGTGACAGGACAAGGGGGAATGGATTCAAACTGAAAGAGAATAGATTTAGATTAGATAATAAAATTCCTTTACTGTGACACTAGTGAGGTACTGGAACAGGTTGCCTAGTAAAGTTGTGGACGTCCCATCCTTGGAAATGTTCAAGTCCAAGTTGGATGGAGCTCTGAGGAAGCTGATCTAGTGGGAGATGTCCCTGCCCCTGATGGGAGTTGGATGATCTTTAAGGTCCCTTCCAACCCAGGGAATTCTATGATTCAATGATTCTTAGTTCCTATGGAGAATTTTTTAAAAGAAAAATCCTTCTTTCTAGTCAATATTACTCAAAATATAGATGATATGTCACTTTCAGCATAATGAAGTGATCTTTTGGAGAATGCCAAGAGGTTTTTAATAATAACATTAATGGAGAAAGTTGATTCAATTTCTTTCTTATTAAATTAGACTACTAGTCTCAGACTGAAATCTTACAATTTTCTGAAGCTACATGAAATTGTCTGTATACAGTAGTAGAACTGCAAAATGGATATATTTCTATTTATCTGGTTTTGCAACTAATCCATGCTGTCCCACTATCTCTTTCCAAAAAAAAAAAAAAAAAAAATATATATATATATATATATATGAAGACCATCAGTGTATGGTGGTGAGGTTACAGAGAATTAAAGTGAGGGAAAATGGAAGGACACAAAAAAGCAGTAAGGAGAACCTTGGGTTTGACCCTGTTCTTTCACTGACAGAGAAAAATCCTGTAGGATTGCTCAGGGACACTCTAACAATCCAGAATGATTTCTCTCTTTATTAAGTCAGGTGTCTATGAGCAAAGTACTTACAATGCCTGGAAAACATATTTTAAATGGCCTGAAAATCAGTGTCTTGTCAAATTTTCCTATTTATAAATGCTCTTTTCTTTAAGGATACTTTTGAATTTTCTCCTTATGGAACTGAAATGAATTTCAATGTTTCTTTTGTATCAAAGAGGGAAAACTGAACTAAGGAACAGAAGTCAAAGTAAGAAGAAAGTACTCACTGGGTATAAAAAATTCTCATTTTTAAGAAAGTATTGGTTAGAGCATGTCTCCAAGACTAGATCAAGAACTGCATGTAAATTCTATCATGATTACTAAAGTCTATAAACAATGATAGAGAATGTTTATGCAGGAGCTAGTGGAATATATATTATATTTAATAGACTAAAAATTTTCCACTTAAAAATTACTGAATCTTTGGCATTAAGGAAAGCTTTGCAGCAAGTCATATATCTCAGTGTTTTATGGGGTTTTGTAAAGCTACTTCAGAATAAGTTGTAAGGACCCCTTTTATATTAGTCTAAACTCCTTAGAGGTAAAAAAAAAAAAAAACAAAAAACAACCATCATAAGATAGAAAGATTCCTTAAGTCCTTTATTCTGCCTATTCTTTTTGGGGTGATGTAAAGTATTGTTTTACTTTCTCCAAACATTCTGTTATGTTATTGAATTATAATAGTTAAGAACTTATTTTTCAAGCCTGAGTGCAAAAAACATTTAATCAGTTTTCTTATTTTGTCTAAAGAAGGGTCAAAAATGAATGGTGGACATTTGATTATGGAATAAAAATAATCACCTTAACATAGACTCAGTTAGTTGAGGCTGTAAAGAATGATAAAAGATTAGCTAGTAAAATGGGGATATGGATGTTTGAGAATGCACACAACATTGCAGTTTTGTTTTCATTTTTCTATTAGAACCAAAGACATTATGAAAGACATTGTGTGAACTGGAATTTATTGAGAAATTTAGTTAAGGTTTTTAACTATAATTTCCTTCATGCAAATTTATTCCTAGATTTTAATAAATAATTTACATATCAGGACTTGAATTTCACTGAAGCATAGCCAATGCCAAAATTGCTTTTGGTGTTTTAATTTGTGATTCTTTTCTTCTCTCATTGAATGTTACCATGTTTATGGAATATTTGCCTCATATTCCTACATAGAGACATTCAGTTCCTGCAATTGTTTCTGGGGTTTACAACTTTATTTTCTTTATCTTAATATTTTACTGTGGCAAATTGCATTGGGTTTTGTTGTTTGGGTTTTTTTTTCTCACTAGCTCTATCTTTCCAAATATTTTCATGAAGAATTGTTCAGCAATTTCAAATTATCAGTAGAAGAATTTGTGTGTGTGTGTGTGTGTGTGTGTTGTTTTTGGGAGGCTATTTTTCAAGCTTAACATTAAGATAAGGTTTTATGTTAGAAAGGTCTCTGTTTTTCTTTTAAATTCTGTTGCTTTGTTCTTTTTCTCTAGTAGTCTTCCTTTTGTAGCCACTGTCATGAGTTAGCTTCACCTTTAAGACCTAGTGAAAAAAAGAGGAAGTTGAAGCTACTGGTGACTGATGGGAGTTTTTCTTCCTGACCAATTATCAGCCATTTCCAAGAATTGACAGCAGATCTGACCATTAAAAAGTGAATTCAACTTGTAAACACCCCCTTAAGAAGTATACTCAAAGCTTTCTCCCTCTCTTTCTGGTTTCCGGCGTTTGAGAGGTAACAAGCTCTGTGTTGGTTTCCCCCCCCCTCCCAGGCCCGGGACAAGGCCGCAGGGATGGGGGGGGAGGAGGAGAGAAAAAGCCGAGCTTAACACTTTTGTTTAGTTTTCAAGGTCTGCTGTTAGACTGAAACCTGACACTATGAACTTTTGCAGCTTTCTTAAAACTTTTAATTCTTTTACTACCTGAATAAACAAACAGATTACTCCTTTTTCTTAGAAAAGACAGAGAGAGACAATTAACATGTAAGACATCATAAAACCACCAAAACCAGTGAAGACAAGAGTTAAGTTTAAATAAGAAAGAGAGAAAAGGAGATGCTTGTTGCTGAAAAGTCTTTCTGTTACAGCTATGGAGATGGACAGTAGTTTAAAGACTCCTTTAATTCATGACTAGAGTATGGGAGGAATAGAGTATTCAAAGTGTGGACTTTAGAAAAAGTAGTTGTGATAACTGTGAGTTGCTGGAACTTAGGAGTGAAGTGAAGATTTTGAAGCTTTGAAAGAGCCAGAGAGATGGCTGTTTTTCCAGGAGGGCTCACAGAGAGAAATGAAGAAGATTTCTACCTTTGAATTACTTATCCTTAAAAATGGCATCCCAGGACTTAAAATGACCCCTGCACACCTCGGAAGAGTGTACAATGGGAGGAGTAGACTCTAGAAACTCCATGGATTAGCAGAAAGAGACTTCTGTTTCTCTGCGGAGACTGATGAAAAGACTCTAGAAATTGAGACTGTTTTTGACCACCAAGATTCTAAATTTTTTTGTCTCTATGTTGTTATGTGTACAAAAAAATGATCAAGTAGTGAAAAGTAAAAAGGTTCTCTGAAAGTTTATTTTGGTATTCTTATTCTAGTAGTTTGTTAATAAACTGTCTTTATTCCTTTTAAGTTTTAAGCCTGTTTTGCTCTTATTTTAATCCATATCTCTAGCAAGAAATAAGTAGTTTTTTGTTACTAGCTTAAAACCATGACAGCCACTCAGTTGGACCTACTTTTAGCTGATTTGTGCTGCAATATATTCTTGTATTACTAGACTACAAGAATTTCTGTAATGAATCTTTCTCTAGTCTGATACCTAAACATGCAAAATTGAAACAAAGTGACATAGGATGAAGAAAAGGCTGGAGTACTTATTGTCCTCTTTGCATGTCTTTAATAGTGAGAGCACCTGTTCTCCAGGTGTTGATCCCACTGAGTTAGAAGAGAGGGACAGGTGGCAGAATAAATCACCCATAATCCAAGGGAAAATGGCCAGTGACAGGCATTTTGCTGAAGATACCAAGGAGGTGGGAGAGTTGATCTTCTGGAGGGCAGGAAGGCTCTGCAGAGGGATCTGGACAGGCTGGATTGATGGGCCAAGGCCAAAAAAATGAAGTTCAAAAAGGCCAAGTACCAGGTCCTAGCACTTGGTCACAGCAAGCACTGCAGCACTACAGGTTGGGAGAAGAGTGTCTGGAAGGTTGTCTGGTGGAAAAGGAGCTGGGGTTGCTGGTCAACAGCCTGCTGAACATGATCCAGAGTGTGCCCATTGGCCAAGAAGACAAATGGCATCCTGTCCTGTATCAAAAAAGAGTGGGGGCAGCAGGACTGGAGAAGTTTTTGTCCCTCTGTATTTGGCACTGGTGAGGGCACACCTTAAATCCTGTGTTCAGTTCCCTCACTACCACAAGGACATTGAGGTACTGGAGTGTGTTCAGAGAAAGGCAACAAAGCTGATGAAGGCTCTAGAGAGTAAGTTCTATGAGGAGTGGCTGAGGAAGCTGGGTTTGTTTAGCCTGGAGAGGAGGCATCTCAGAGAAGACTTTATCACTCTCTCCAGATAACCTGAAAGGAGGTTGTAGTGAGCTGGGTGCCAGTCTTGCCTCCCAGGTAACAAGCAACAGGACAAGAGGTAATGGCTTCAAGTTGTACCAGGGCTTTGGATATTAGGAAAAATTTCTTCACTGGAAGGGTTGTCAAATATTGGGAAAGGCTTCCTAAGGAAGTGGTTGAGTCACTATGACTGAAGGTATTTAAAAGACATGTAGACACGGCCTTTAGAGGTGTGGTCTATTGGTGGGCTTGATGGTGCTGGGTTCATGGTCGAACTTCATGACCTTGAAGGTCTTTTCTGACCTAAATGATTCTATGAGTCTATAAGTTTGAATGTTTGTTAGTGTGACAGCCAGGAATATTATTTGCCTAGAGTAAATAATGGGAAAATGGTAAAATCTTCTTCTAGCCTAATCTTATATGTTATAAAAAGTAACTAGAATAAACAGGACAAATATATTGACTTCTGTGTAAAGATTAAAAAAACTAATTTTAAGAGATAGATGATGACAAAGTAGGTCATGACATTCTAAAAATATTTGAATGTCGTTATGATGTACAGGGACTGATTATTCTGTGGAATAGTGAAATAACTAATAAAAAATAAAGAAACATTTGTAGTTAACCTCAGGAAACACTTGGCAGTAGGGAGATAGTAATATCTTATGGAGACCTTTAAAGGTAGATTTTGCACAGGGTTAGAAAATATTCAGTAGATAAAAGTCCAAATGGCCAGTCTATAAATCTTTTCCGTATCTCTTTTGTAATCCCCTGCAATTCATATTTGATTAATAGGGTAAGATCTGAAATAACTTTCCAAAGTCAATAGCTGAGATCACTATATGCCAACACTTGAGAACACCTGGATAGATCTTAGAAAGTTCTGGTATTCTGTCTGATCCTAATGCATCTGTGTTGATTGAATCCTCATCATCCTTTCCTGCTTTTCTCTGTGTATCCCAAAAGAATTCTGTAAGCTGTCAGCCAGATATGTGTATTACTAGGGATTTGAAAGATAACGAAGAGCTGAAGCAGTACAAATTCCAAAGAAATGCTCATTTGAATCAGTAATTGTTTAATTCTCATCTGGGTATGAAAACAATGAATTTAGAAAGACCAACACTTGTGACACAGACAAATCTGGGTCTTAGGCATATCTGGAGTGAAGAATACCACTAAATAATTGTCTGTGATGTAGTAATCTCTTATTTATTTTATTCTGATTGTTTATTAACATATTATGTCTCGTCTAGTTATGATGGTCCATTACAAAAGTAAGAGCCTTATGCAGAGAAAAAGCATTTTCTTAAATACAAATTGCAGCTCAGGGAAGAAATGGAAAATTGAAAGGGACTTAGTAGATCTTCTCCAATATCTGAAAACCATGACAAACAAGAACCAGAACTTTTGTCTTAACTGGAGAAAACAGGTTTGTTTCATTGTAGCAATTTCTAATACAGTTGTCAGCTTCCTCTATATAAAAAAATAATCTGCTAATCAGGCCCTCAAGAATGCTAAAACAATATATTCAAACAAATACTTTCTCTAATCTATAGTTTCTAAAACTCAGATTTCTTCTATTTAAATCTAGTCTATGGTATTTTATCAATTTTAATTTTTGTGTTCACCCAACATTTGTTTGCTTGGAGTTTTTGTTGTTGTTGTTGTTTTGTGTTTTTTGTTTGTTTGTTTGTTTTGCTTTTGTTTTGTTTCTATTTTTGTTTTTGCTTGTCTGTTATTTTGCTTCTAAAAACCCATAAAATATTAAAATATATTTTATTTCTATTTCTCCATAAAATTAAGATGCATAGTTTATGTTATTTTTCAGTCCTACTAATTGTTTTGTTTGGCTGTTTGTTTGCACTATATTCTTTTACTGTGGGTTCATATAAAGAGCAGAGAATAAAATAGGTTTTCCATAAGATGTAGTTTCAAAAATTGTCCTTACCCTTCCTAAAGAAGTTCACTATATTTTTTGGCAACTTCCAACAATGTTTTCTTCTTTTGACCTATCTTAAACTAGTAAAGTTCCAATGCATTTAAATGATGGTGCTAAAAGTCATCCAAGATTTTATGAAATCCTCAGATTTAGAAATTGTGAAAACTTGCCTGGTTAAGTGTCTGAGAAACTCAATGTATCATTGAAGTCAGCATTGAGCACAAAGTTGTACTGGGTGAACTTCAGAGATGCCTTCCAATATTTCCAATATTATTAAGGTACAAAATTTAGTATTTTGTGAAAACAGCAGTCAGGAGGATACTGACGGTTGTTCTCACATGAAAACTCAAGCATTTCACTGTCAAAGCTCAGAGCCAAGGCCCGGGTGCTGGGTTCTGAAGGCAGAGAGCAACCAAACAGGTATGGTGTGTGTAGAAAGTGGTGGTTTATCAACCTGGAGAGTGTTACTCTGAGGTGTCTTTAAACAGTAGGTGAGGAGCATCTGGGTCATTACACATATACAGGGCTGAGGACTGGCCCTCCAACTTTTCCAGAGTGATAGAAAAGGTTAGTTATGATCCTTGTGGTGTGAGGTCAGCCAGAAGCTTCAGCACATATTGAAACTGTTGCCAGCATTTATCAGCTCTGTATGCAAATTTAGACAGTTGTTAGAAAGCTGCATCCATTGTGGAAAGCCTGGTAAGATGAAGTTGAAAATGATTCATGTGCCATTTAGAAGGATTTTTGTGTGTAGTTTCGATTCAAGAATACAACTGTTATCACAATTTTTTCAGTTTTTGGGTCAAGTGTTTATGAGTGTTCAAGTTTATTTATTGCTCTTATATGAATTTAAAGCAAGCAGTTTTGTTTCATTTTGTCTTGTTTTGGCTTTTTTTGGTAATTTTTTTTTTTTTTAATATTTTTTCAGCTAAATATGCTAGAAGAATGAGAGTATTCTACCTCTGAAATTTGAATTTCTAGTGATTTCGACTTCCATGTTCAGACCTCTTGATTGTTTTTAAGAATTAAAAATTAGATCCAAACAAAAGGAGGCTATGGCACATCTCAATTTGCCAGTTTGTTTTGTTAGTAATGTGTGTTGAAAATACTTTTATTAATAAACAAATCCAAGGCAAATTGTTCCTATCAAATGCAACAAACTCTCAAACTTCTCTGTCACACAATGAATGCAGAATCATGCAGAAAGACATTAGCACAAAAGCTCAGAATGGTATTAGGTTAGCTAGCCTTAGTCTTTAACTGTAGGCATGTATATTTAGCCATATCATATTAAACACAAAATCATATCCATTGAACTATGTTGTGTCTTGTTCTGTGTGAGTTCTGCTATATTTCATTTATATTCCCTGTGATCTGTAGCTATAGGAGTTAAGAACACTAAATACCCTGTTTTGTAGGGTAACATACCTGCAATGTTGAATGTCTGACTGACATGTAATAGTGACTAAATGCTGTTTTACTACATTAATCAGTTACCAATGAAAGAATAAGCCTCTCACTGCTTCTGATCAGGAATTCACCCTGAACCTGACAAATATGCTAGCTAAAGGTCTTCCAGAGAAGTTACTCCTTGACAAAGCTTCTTCCCCTCACTTCAAACCCTCTACCCCTTATTACAATAGAATTTTCTCAAGGAAAAAAGTTAACTGCTGTTAACATGTCATAGGAGTAGGAAGTAATTAGAAAGTTTCTGGGAAAAGCTCCTTGAAGATTGTTTCCTTGTGAATGTTTGATTTGAAGAATTAATTCCTTCATGTTGTTGAAGACTCTTAAGGAAACCATGTAAAAAGAATTTGGGGAAAAGAGCAGGACTGTAGTAATGAGAATATTTTCTTGCTGTCTTGCAAAAAGAAATACTGAACTATATAAAGATGAAGAACTTAGTAAACATTTCTCACTACTGATGTTTTTATTGCTCCTTTAAACTTGCTTACAAAATCCTACAAACTTTCCATTTGCTTTTTCTGTGTTCTCAATACCTATGTAAAGATTACAAATCCTTAAAATACATGTAAATTTTATTAGATATACTATGAAGAAAAAAGCATTGAATACTTTTGATGCAGTCTTTTGTAAGAACACAGTGTCATCCCTGGATGTTCCTTTCAAATGAAACAAAAAGCAAACAAAATATTTTTTTATTCTAATGCTTTCTGTTTTCATGCCTTTCAAGAATTCACAAATCTATCTCATTAGTTTGTGCCTTGGTTTCTAACTATGATCCTAATACAGCTTCTAAATGAAGGTAAAGTTTAGATCTAACAGTTTTGAAGTAACATATCCTGTGTAAACACAACTTACGTACAGTTTTTGCTAAAAATTCAGGGCTAAGTTGGAATTCCATTAAATTATGTGGGGATAATATCAGTGAATTTAACAAGAATTAGATTGGGTTGCCTGCAACTCACTGCAGAAACCCCCCTGACAGTTTAGTAGAAGATTGTTGTGGTTTTAAAGCAGCAACTAAAAAAATCACTAGAAAATTTACTTATTTCTTGCTGTGAGATATGGATTAGAACAAGAGTAAAACAGGCTTAAAACTTAAAAGGAACAAAGGAAGTTTATTAATAAAACTACAAGAATAAGAAAACCAGAATAAAACCTCCAGAAAACCTTTTTATCCCCCACTACTCAACCATTTTCTTGTTCACATGACAACATAGAGACAAAAAAACTTTGGTGTTTACAACAGTCCCAATTCCTGATAGAGTCTTTCCATCAGTTTTTGTAGAGAAACAGAAGTCTTCTTCTGCTAATCTATTGAGTTTTTCACAAGAAAACTATTTCTTTTATAGCTTTCTATTTCTCTGATGCCAGCTGCCCGGAAAAAAAAATCTGCCATCAGTTGTCTCCTCTCATTTCACATCATTCTGAGATGTGTTATGGGTCAAATGAGTCTAGAGATGTCATTTTTAAGGATGACTTATTCAAAGGCAAAAGTTCTCTTCACCTGTCTCTGTGAGCCTCTTTGGAAACAGAAGTTTTCTCTTTGCCTCTACAAAGCTACAAATCTTCAACTATTACTTCTCCCCCTCTGTTCCAGCACCTCACTGTATCACAATCACTTCACTTTTTGCTCAAAATCCACACATTGAATTACTCTATTCCTCCCAATATACTCTGTCATGAATTAAAGGAGTTTTTTTTTCAGAACACTGACTCGATCTTCTCGAGTGTGGCCCAGCTAGCTCAGTGATGAGGTTTCTCTTCACTCGGGTTTCAAGCCAGCATATGTTTGTGGGGTTCACTGATTTTTTTCAAGAATTCAAGTCTATAGCGCAAGTAAAGAAATCAGGGGGGGACTCTCTCTCTCTGGTTTGCATTCCACAGTTTATTTCTGTGAAGGGGAATTCAAAGGACGAGAGACCAAGGATTTGGGGTCTGGGGGGGTTTCTTTTAACAGGGTTTCTCGGAGGGAGGGAACATCAGAGAAAGAACCAATTATTTTTCTCAGTTAGTACATCTTACAAACTTTCTACAAATCAAGGTTACACATACCAAGATAAGAAATAACAGACACCAACTTCTTCAAATGCCCACAAAGGTGTAGGAGTATTCTCCACAGAGGGGCAGAGGGGGAGAGAGGGGGGGCTTGGTTTCCTGGCAACACAGGGGGGAAAGAAAGGGAAGGCAAGGTAAGCATGCCCTCTCAGCTTCCATAGCTCAGAGGCATTCTGGGACAGGAAAAACAGAGTTAGAAACTTCCGTGTTGGAAAGAAGGGTCTCTCTTCTCCCAACCCCGTGCTTTCCTGGGCTAAAGAAACTTCAAGCAGCTGGAAATGCCAGCAGGGTCCTCTCTTTACTCTATCCGGCCTCTCGCTGTGGGGCTGAGGAGAGAAACTTCAATAACCATGGTAACTTGACGCCAGGTAAACAATTAGGAGAAAGAGAAGCTGGGGGAAAATCACAACTAAAAGACGGGAAAAGATACATTTCAAGCTATCCACTACTAACATAAACTAACTTAACAACATTCTAACAACTCTACCACAACAGAACACTATTGTCCATCTCCATAATTTTAACAGAAAAATATTTCAACTTAATTAAAGCATCTCCTTATTTTCTACCTCTTCTGAAGCTTAATTATTTTCTTTATTGTCTCTGATAGTTTATAAAGTCTCTTTACATGTTGATTACTCTCTCTTTCACTCTCTGGAAAAAAGGATTAATTTGCAAGTCTCATCTGGGTAATGAAAGGGTTAAAATCTTGCCCAGGTTTTGTAGATGCTTCTGGGATCTCTGCTGGAGCAGCAGCTGGAGCTGTCTGCGATGGAAGATTCTTCATGGCTGCTCTGGAGAGTGTGGTCGCTGTCTCAGCCTGCCGCAGGTCCAGAGCTTTTTCTTTCCTTACTCGACAGTTTCTGGTGAATTCAGTCACAGCAAAAACTGCAGCCCAGCCAGGGACCGGCCTGGCCCGGCCAGAGCCCGGGACAAGCCCCGCAGGCCCCATCTCCCGGCCGGATATGACCACAGTCACAGCAGCCTAGTTGAACCAGTTATGGCCCAACAGAAAGGACGACCATTTTCAGGCCAACATGTGAATGTCCCGATACTTTCCCTGGGGGAAAGGGGAGTTTTACACCTGAGCCAATTGTGTAAGGGAGAATATTAGCATAGTAAAAGTCATTATCCCATCTCTGCAGGATCTGCTTCTTATCAGCCTTCTCATCCCTCTGACTCAAAACTCAGCTTGCTGCTAAGCAAAGCATTGTTTGTTGTCATCCTCTGGTGGTGGGTGTGCAGCTCTTCTGCACCAGGGCTGTTCTTATGAGGTAAGAGGTTTTCTCATCATACACCTAAGAACTCTCCTTCCCTCCTTTGGTTGGAGGGTACAAACCTGACCTCAGCAAAGCACATGCTGCTTTTGCAATTGGCCAATTGTTTGAGACATTAATCTTTCATATTTCCACGTGGTGAAGCAGCTGTGCCCCTGCAGCTCATGGAGGTCCATGCTGGAGCAGAGATGCACCTGCAGCCCATAGATGACCACACACCAGAGGAGATGGTTCCTGAAGGAGGCTGTGGCTGTGAGAAGGCTGCACTTGAGCAGGCCCAAAGCAGAACCTTTGGACCTCTGGGGAGCAGAGCTCATGCTGAAGCAGGTTTGCTGGAAGGACCCGCAACCCCACAGGGGACCCATGCTGGACCAATCTGTTCCTGAAGGACTGAACCCTGTGGAAAGGTCCCATGCTGAATCAGTTTGTGAAGAACTGCATCCCATGGAGAAGTTAATGGAGGATTATCTCCAATGGAAGAGACCCTACAGGGGAGCAGGGGAAGAATCTGAGGAATCCTCCCTCTAAGGAGGGGCAGAAACAATATATGACAAACTGATGCCAACTCCAGTACCTCTGCATTGCTGGGTGGGTAGGAGGTAGAGAAAATTGTGAGTGAATTTAAGGCCAAGAACTAAGCAGGAGTTGGGGGAAGGTGTTTTGACACTTGCCAAATGCCAGGTAACACCAAAAAAGCAAAACTGGTGATGACTGTGTGTACAAAGGCAGGCAATAAACTGTCCATGAGCCAGCAGTGTCCTTGTGGCCAAGAACATCAATGTTATCCTGGGATGTTTTAAGAACAGCATTACCAGCAAGTCCAGGGATGTGATCCTGCCCCTCTACTCAGCCGTGGTGAGGCCACATCTGGAGCACTGTGTCCAGTTCTGGGCTCCTCAGTACAAGTGAGACATGGAGCTCCTGGAACAGGTCCAGTGGAGAGCAACAAAGATGATTAAGGGCTTGGAGCATCTATCTTACAAGGACAGGCTGAGGGAGCCTGTTCAGCCTTGAGAAGAGACAACTGGGAGGGAACCTCATCAACGTGTGTGAGTATCTAATGGGAGACTTTCAGAAGGATGAAGCCAAACCGTTCTTGGTGGTGCCAAGCAATAGGTAGAAACTGTTGCACATGAAGTTCCACCTGAACATGAGGAAGAACTTTACTGTGTGGGTGATTGAGCACTGGAACAGATTTCCCAGGGAGGTTGTGAAGTCTCCCTCACTGGAGATACTCAAGAACCCTCTGGACACATAGGTGCCATGTGCTCTATGATGAAGCTCTGCCTGAGAAGCAAGGTTGGACCAGATGACCCCCTGTGGTCCCTTTTAACTTTGCTCCTTTTGAAACATGGACACCTAGTTTTACATCAAGCAATCAGAATAAATCTTTATTCCTTCAGACTGCCAGTGAATATACATGTATTCACTCCTCACTGCAAAGGTTTTCATGGCCCATCAGATTAGGCTTTGCTTTCTTTTTAGCTAGAAACATTGGGTACTGTTTTGATTTGATATAGGGCTATCCCTTAAAACAGAAATAAAGAGCCATGTGACTGAACTGTAATAAATCCAGACTTAAAAAAAAACTTGGAAATGTATGTTTCTTCTTGTTTTTCTACCAAACAGATAGGTTTAAGGCAAATCTCAGGGCTGTTAGTGAAGTGAATCAAATAGATTTAAAGAATTTGATTTTAAACAGCTTAACCAAGTTCTGTTTCTTTAGTATTTTTGTATATTTCTTCTTTTAAAAATCTCCTACTGTAAGGCAAGAGAAACCTTAATATATATGCAAGGGTGTTTAAGTGCGTGTGGGTGTATGACTACACACAATATCCGTTGATTTCGTAGTAAGAGCCAACTGCAAATGCCTTACGGCTTTTTGTACTAGATTTTGTCTTTCCATTTTTATTTAATTTTTTAGAAATATGGTTTCCTTCTCTTGCTTTTTTCTCCAGGCTATTGTTTATCCCAATGGAAAAATTCCTTATAACCAGGATTTGTATCTTAAACATAAACACTGACAACTTGCCTATAGCTATATTGCCTATAGAAGCAATTACAGAATGACTGGATTGCACATGAGCAGACCAGAATCAACTTTTTACTGCAAATGTCTTTTAAATAGAAATACATTACCATTAGAAAATGTTGGTTTTGGCTGCAAAGTTAAAGGCAGAACATCAACAAATATAAAATGCTTTCATCCCTGAGGGAAGAAAATATTCCATTTCATGAAATAAGAGTGTGCAAGTATAAAAAAGCAGCTCATAAAAATCACTGACTAACCATGTCTCTTTTCCCATATCTAGCAACATCCCCCACTTCCCTCTGAACAGACACAATGCTTTCCCTTTATTTTTTCTACTTTAAGCAATCATTTTATTAACCCATTTTATTCCTCTAAAACTGTTTGGTCCTGTTATAGTTCTCTTCAAAATTGTTTAGAACAAAATTTTGTTTCTACTGTACACTTTCACACTCCCTTTATGCCAAAGATCTCCCTTATGCCTTTGTAAGATAAAAACCAATGACTTACTTTCATCATATTACAAGAATAGCAGTGATTAATATTATAGAGAAAATGCTTCAAAGGACAAGCCTTTTCTAGAAGATACTGCAAAGTCTGATCTTCCATCATTCCAAGAATTCCCCCCCCCAGCCCCCCCATTGGCTTAGGAGGTGCTATTTAGGCTGGTGAAAAGTTATAACTAAAGAAACAAAATTTTAAAAATTATTAAATTTTATTACAAATGTATATCTAGTTATATTTGTTTAAGATAGAGAAATTGTCCTTCTATTTTTAGATGAATGTAATATTTTGAATCTCTATTTTATTTTAAATTAACTTTCTTATGACTCTGCCAAAATAGACAACCTTGCTTATACATAGCATGAATGATTTCAATTCACTGCTGTGTAGAAATTGCTAATATATGCATAAAGTTGCAGAAGGAGGAGGACCTTTAGACTAGATAGAACTAGCAAACAGATGCTTCTTCTATTTAAGTAATTTATACTTTCTCTATTAGGTAGCTTGATTTCTCATGCAAACACCTGTATATATTCAAGTATGTGCATCTGTTTCTGGTCAGATGAACAAGTAAGGAGCAAAAGAGAATTTATAAATTACTTTGGGGATAAAACTGTAACAGAAAACCATTAGATTCAACCATCTGTTTGATCTATACCTGAGTGGCAAGGAAATTAATTTATTAATAATAAATCCAGTAAATGCTCAATAGTTGTTATTTTATTTTTTGACATTACTTTAGATAAATTCCCTAAATCAAGTAAATCAACTATAAAGCTATTATTAAAATATTTCTGATAATAACAACCCAGGCCGATTAGATCTTGTCAGTCAGATCTGAACAGAAGTCACATGCCTGCATTATAAAGAACCTTCTTGTGAGTCCAAGAATTCAGCATTCCAAAAGAAAATGCGAAACAGAATCCTTTTAAAGAAAGATGAAGTCCTAAAGGACTTCAATTATTTGTGACTTCTTAAACATTTATATCCTTCATTTCAGATCTGTGTCTCTAATTTATAATTAATATGTACAACAGATCTAAAAAAAATCCCAAAATAAATAAAGCACCCTGAGCTTTTTTTATCTTTATTTCACTGAGTTTGTTTTCAATGATACATTTTAGAGAGTCAAGCCAGGGTTTTTAAGTTTCCCTCTATTAATACCTCTATTGACTCTATGTTTAATATTTAAATGTAGAGAGCTTCATCTGTGGTTAGTTTGGATACTATTCATAATTCCCTGAAAAGATTTTGCACGATATTTAAAAAAAAAAGTTTACATGATATTTAAAATCTTCATTATTTTCCATTTAAATAAAAACTTTGTTTTATTACAGAAAGTATAAAATCAAAATCACATTGTCACTTTAAACAGTCCTGGATTTGCCCAAGCTTGTTGGTGGTATCAACTAAAAGTTAAAGAAAAGTGCATTTCCCAGACTAAATAATAGGGACTTCAAACATTAAAACCACTGCATATGCAAGAATCTGGTACTAGAGATAGAAATGAAAATCCTATACTTTTCATAGTTAATTGACATTCTTATACAGCATTCAACGCAGTAGAATGTCATCTTTTAGCTGGCTTTTTTATATCCTTTGAAATAATAAAACCACAAGTGGTTGGTATCAATATTCTGAGCATCACAGCATTTCAGCATTTGTCACCAGAGAAAAAAATATTTCCCCTTGTTAAATGTATTATTAATATAATACCTTCTAGAGTAGCCCTGCCTGGAAATGAGAATAGGATTTAAAGAAAAGTACCACTGACATATCAAAACAAACTGTCCATTAATAAATATGACACTTGGCGGTGTATAGTAATTAATTTTGGTTGACTAATTAGAATTAATTTTTTTAAGAAATTACGTAATTACATTCTACTCAGAAATTTTGAGAGGATCAAAACACAGAGCTGGTTCCCCGAATACATTTTACTGACACCCCAAAACACTGCTGTCTTAAAAATTTCATTTTCCCCTTACTGCAGCATTTCTAAAGACATGGAGTTTCTAGAAATTATGTTTAACTGCTGTCTACAATGTGTTGGGAGGTAGGACGCTGTCATGCTCAGATGATAGATAAGGACTTGGATCTCTTTGGACACTAGAGAAAATTAATCTTTGGTCTGAGCTATCTTCAATTTAGCTAAATTAATCTTTTCCTGACTTATTGAGATATTTTTTAAAGGGGACATCATATCTACCTTGTGTTTGATGGGAAAGTTTAAATATCAAAAAAAACATGGACTGTCTAATGTTGTAAAAACTGAAGTCTTTCAAGCATATCAGGATACAAAGTTTTGGAAAAAGAAAATGACATCTATTTATCTCAGGAGCTTTCAGGAACAGGTGGCAACTTAGCTATGGCTGTGAAGAGCTACAGCTTGAATTTAGTTATCAACCTTTAGACATTCTTTTGTGGTTAAAGTTCTGGGTGCAGTGGTTCATTAACTGACCAATATTTAAATAAAATATCAGATATATCGCCTTTATAAGAACTACACTTATTTTGATATCTGAGTTGTAGTCTTTTATAGGCCTGCTGTCAAAAGTGAAGACCTCATGCAGCTTTCAACATTTTTTTAAAGTCCATCAAAACATGTAGTTGTGCCTAAATTGAGAAGTATTTCCCCATGTATTGTCTTCTAAAAAAAGATGATATCAAGTTTCCCACAGTAAAAAAAAATGTCACCAATTTTCCAGAAAAACAGAAGGACATCTCAAGCCTAAGCTATTTTTTTTTAAAGCTACAGTATTTTACAAATGACCATTCAGTTATTCTTAAGTCACTACCAAAATGAATAAAATTATCACATCTTAGTTGCCATTGTACCATTGTACCATTGTGCCATTGAGGAAAGGCAGGATTTGATTTCAGATCTCAGAGATGCCACTGAAAAACAGAATACCAATAACCTATCCTGAGCCTTAAATGTTAATTTTGAGAGTAATCATTTCCACTCTCTCAATAATGAGTGGGTTTAGCCTAGAGGCACCTTAAACTAATCGTAATTTAACATGAACTTTGGATTTTGCCACATTATCATCTATGATTTCTTTACTAAAATTTGCTGTGAGATAGAAAGGGAAAAGGGGAGGAGATTTAATACTGTTGATTAAAAAACAAACTGCATTATTATTTGACATTGTATTCCAAAGGCTTATTCAGTGTTCAGAATGTGAAACTTTAAACAGTGAGTTCCACAACTCTGATATAAACTAGTAGCATTCATAAATTTATATATATTATCTATGCATTAACAGATTTATGGTTTATCCAAAGTAGTACAGATATCAATTTTCAAAGAGACTTGGTGCATACAAAAAATACTTTTTCTTTAGTGATAAACCAAATGAGCAAATTAAAAAAATGATCTCGCATTTTCACTTTATTGTTACTTATTATTTAAGTATCTTTTTGTGTGAGTACATTTTATTTCATTACATGTGTCAGATAATTGTTGACTAAGTTTCTTTTAAATACAAAACTGTTGTGAACCTTGGATAATAATAATAGTAATAATATGTTAAAAAGATTTTTAAACCACAGTTTTTGATAACATTTAAGTAAATAAACACGTATTTTGCAACAAAAAGAATCATTTTGAGGGGAGACTGTCACCCTGTCATGGGGTGACTTTACCTTTAAGATAGCTTTGGGAGCTAAGGAAGTTGAAGATGTGGTGACTTATGGGAGTCTTTTCTCATGACCAATTATCGGTCATTTCTAAGAATTGACAGCAGTTTTAACCATTAAAAAGTGAAGTCAACTTGTAAACACCTCCTTAAGATGTAAAGTCAGAGCACTCTTGTTCTCTTTGTTTCCTGGCTGTGAAAGGTAACAGAGCTCCAGCTGGCCTCCCGTTCCCTGCCCAGCCCATGCGGCCTGGGCAGGGGCTGGGCTGGGCCCAGCGGCTCCGGGCCGGGAGATGGAGCCTGCGGGGCTTGCCCCGGGCTCTGGCCGGGCCAGGCCGGTCCCTGGCTCGGCTGCAGTTTTTGCTGTGACTGAATTCACCAGAAACTGCTGAGTAAAGAAAGGAAAAAAGTTCTGGACGTGTGGCAGGCAGAGACAGTGACCGCACTCTGCAGAGCAGCCATGAAGAATCTTCCATCGCAGACAGCTCCAGCTGCTGCTCCTGCAGAGATCACAGAAGCATCTTCAAAAGCCTGGGCAAGATTTTAACCTTTTCATTACCTAGATAAGACTTGCAGATTAATCCTTTTATCCAGAGAGAGAAAAAGAGAGTAATCAACATGTAAAGAGACTTTATAAAACTATCAAAGACAGTAAAGAAGCTTCAGAAAAGGTAGAGAATAAGGAGATGCTTTATAAGCTGAAATATTTTTCTGTTAAAGCTATGGAGATGGACAATAAGGTCCTGAAAAAACTCCTTTAATTCATGATAGAGTATATAGGGAGGAATAGAGTGTTCAAAGTGTGGATTTTGAGTAAAAAGTAGAGTAATTGTAATACAGTGGAGTGCTGGAACAGTGAAGCGAAAATTTGAAGCCTTGGGGGGGCAATGAGAAAAACTGTTTTCCAGTGGAGCTCACAGAGACAGATGAAGAGAACTTTTGCCTTTTAATAACTCATCCTTAAAATGACATCCCTAGACTCATTGGCCCATAACACACCTCAGAGTGATGTGAAATGGGAGGAGTGAGCTCTGATGACAGCATTTTCTGGGCAGCTGACATCAGGGAAATAGAAAACTATAACAGAAATAGTTTTCCTTGTGAGAAACTCCATAAATTAGCAGAAAGAGACTTCTATTTCTCTACAAAGACTGATGAAAGGACACTAGCAAGAATTGGGACTGTTTTAAACACCAAAGTTCCAAAGTTTTTGTCTCTGTTGTCATGTGAACAAGGGAATGGTGGGTAGTAGGGGATAAAAAGGGTTTTCTGGAGGTTTATTCTGGTGTTCTTATTCTTGTCGTTTGTTAATAAACTTTCTTTATTCCTTTTTAAGTTTTAAGCCTGTTTTGCTCTTGCTCTAATCCATATCTCACAACAAGAAATAAGTAATTTTTTTTAGTTACTGGTTTAAAACCACGACACACCCAGAGAACCCAATCAGCTAAATTATTTTTCATGTTTACAAACTGAAAGAAGAAATAGAATTCGCTATGGAACAATCTATCAGTACTTGTATCAAATTGCAAAATTCCCATTTCTGAAAATTATTGTAGATCTATTTTCTAGGGAAAAAAAATAGAAGAAAATAAATTCTACTGAATAAAAAAATTAAAGCCCCATAAATCCCTAGTTCAGGTTTATTGCCTGTGGAGGGATTGTTCAGTGTTACTGACTTCATCAGAGCAACTGTTGTCTCAGTAATAAAATGGATTGGAAACCGTTTCCATTTCAGTTTTAATGTAAATCATTGACCAATCTTGCTTGTCTTGTGGCATAAAATGCTTATAAAAGAAAGATTTTTTTGCTTCTCGTGTTGAATTTTGCTGATGCTGCTGAAATTTTTCTGTACAAAAGTTGACCAAAATATTCCAACAGATCAGAAGCTTCTTATTCTCATCCTGAACAACAGGCAAACAGAAAGTAAGTTTAATTTTTGAAAGGGCTGCATGATTCTTGATCAATGTCGCAGTGATTTTCAATGAATTTGGCTCTGAAATTTTCAAATTTCTGAAATTTGTGAGCATTGTGCAGAGATATTAGCTTGCATTGACCTCATTTGAAACAGCTTTGGGACTGTTAGGAGTACAGCTCTGTTAAGCTTAACCTAACTCATGAATGAAGCTGAAAAACAGGTTTAATGTGAGTAAAGCATGATGACACACCCTGTGGCAGATATGTCTGAGAGGGCAGAGTGACTGCAGTTAGCATGGTTCTTGCAGCATTACTGGGTAAGTTTAGTTTACTTTGTGCAAGCCCCATAAACATTTTAGAGACACCAGTGAGAACTTGACAGCTTTGTGAATACTCAAATCCTATCCGTATGTGCTTGCATTAAATTCATAAAATGTACTCTAAAGAGACCTCAAAGGCCAGGAAGAATGTTATCTATCAAGAAATCTGCCTTCTGGATAAAGATTTTGGACAGACCATTGATTCAGACCTTCAGATTTAGCAGGCAGTGGCAGGGTGAGCAGGTCACTTGGTAAGGGGTAGAGGTAGCCTGTTTATTATTCATGTATTTCCCAGTTATCAATAATTTCACAGATCCTCACATCAAATGTTCCTTTGGCACTGGCAAGTGTCTCCTCAGAACACTAAAAATGGCAACAGTGGCTCACTTGTCGTCATGAGAATATATCAACTCTAGGGTAAGAAATTCACCTAGACGAACTCTAACCTCAGATATATTCCAAATGCCCAACACATTGCTCATCAGATTATCAATATTTATGAATTTCCTGTGTTTTATTTTCTGAAAATATACTGAAAAACTTGAATATATTTGAGTAAGACAGAGCAAAAATGGTTTAGTGTAGATTTACATGTGTGATATATGAGATCATACAGAATGTACAGCTTTAGTGAATATTTCTAAATATATATAATTCTGAGCAACACTTCTTTCTCCTCTTCATAACATTGTTGGGTATTTTAGAAAGAAAATTTTAGAAAATATTTTAGAGAGAAAATGAAAGAAAATTTTAATTTCAGCAGTAGAATATAGAATTTTGAAAAAAAAAAAACCACCAAAAAAACTTCCTTAATTAAATCTTTCTGTATTCTTAATTTATGATAAATTAAATTAATTTTCCATAAGTTGAGTCTGTTTTGTCCATGATGGTAGTCAATAAGTCAAACTCAGGGGCCTAGTTTCTCCCTGTGGATCTGGAGCTGTTCTGTGGCTGATCATCTTCAGAGTATTCCATTGCCAAAAAACGCGACTGCAGTTTTTCTTTCCACACAATATTTAGGAGAAATTTCTCCACTCTAATGGTGTTCAAACATTAGAAGAGACTGCTCAGGGAAGTGGTTGAGTCATCCTGCCTGGATGTACAGGCAGCTAAAAGTTGTGCAGCCATGACATTTAATGGCATGGTTTATTGGTGGACTTGGCAGTGCAGGGTTAATGGTTGGACTCCATGACCTTAAGAGGCTTTTTCTAACCTAAATGATTCTATGAATCCATGATTTAGGGTTTATAAAAAACTAGTCCATCTTAAGCTCTAAAGCAAGACAAGGAAACAGCATGTATATTTTTCTTTTTTAGGTTTTTAAAAGAAAGAATTTAGTACATTTTTTTCTGAGACAAAACATCTCAAATTGTAGACGAAAAAATAGCACCAAAATTAGTTCTGAAAGATAAACAAAATGATGACATTAAAAGACATTATAAACAACAACCTAAACTTCAGAGCTATAGCTCTTTAATGTGCTACATACTATTTGAGAAATTATGCAATATTAATTTAATTAATTTGCTGTGTTGCTTGTAGAAAAAGCTGCCAGCTATTTTATAAAACTTGTAAGAGTATAGCTTACTCCTGTGATTTTTCTAATTGAATACCATCATACTACAGTTGTACACGAGTAATTATATGCATCACTAATCCCCATCTTGCTCTCAATAAGTCTGTTCAGATGAATAATGTTTACACATTTTGCTACTAAATAGGAAATCAGACAATAAAAAAAGGCTGTGAAGTAAAATTTTCATAATTAGAGAAACAAAATAAAAGACATTATAAAGAGCAGAAAACCTAAACCCAAAACCTTGCTCCAGGATTTGAGTTCGTATTTTTAAATATTGCTTTTCCATTCCTTAATATTTTACCTTTCATCTTTCCTGCATGTATTTATCAACTACTTTTTATGAATCCTTGACCCTGAAAATGCTTTGAAATATGAATAGAGATTTGGAGAAATAGATTACCAAGAAAAATAAAACATGAATGTTTATATGAAGAGTTGGAAATGCTTCAGTTTGTGGTTCTATTTACAGTAAAGTTTTTATGAAGACCTACTAGAAATAATTTTAAAAATCACCTGATAAAATAAATATTCATAAAATTCTTTAAGAATAACTATGCTTATGATCTACTATCAGGCACTTTCTTTTCCCCCAAAATTATAATTTTAACAAAATTTAAATAATAGGCATTTTTCTGTTAAGGATTTATCTATTAGAGCTGTGTGACAGGTCATGTCTCTGTTAAAAGATTTAGTAGCTGCATTTGATATAACATAAATTTTAAGATGTTCAGTCTCAAGGATAAATAAAGATATTGTTTTTCAATACTAAAAATTACAAGAAAAGATTTCACATTATGTAATGATGGCAGATTTGAAGGAAAGATAATCCCACTCTTCAAAAAAACCCCAAAACACCCCCCAACATAAACATCACAAATTACAAAAAGAAAACTAAAAAGGTATTTTCTACCAACATCACCAAATTTATATTTTTAGCAACAAAAAACCCTTGGAAAATTAATTCTTTATTTTGTTTGTTATTTTGTATTTTTTTTTTTTAAAGATTATTACAAAGATTCACATTTTCACCTCAAGTATATTGTTAAAAAGAACATTCATATGTTATACTGGTGTCTTTTTATCAGCTTGTCCTTTGGTCAAAATCAGTTCATGTAATCAAACTGAAATTGTAATCAACTGATACTCGGTATTGTATCTTTGTAATCCTTTACCATAACTGAATTATTTTGAACTGTAGTGAAGTGATTAAACTAACGGTACAAAACAAAGACATTCATGAAATTATGCCACTATATAATTTGACAAAATTTTGTCTTTCAGTAATGTGCAAAAAATTCTGTCCTTAAAGGTCTCTGAATTATCTTAGAGTCTACTGGTGATTTTCAATGTTGACATAGATTTCCCAGACTTATTTAACACTAGGGGAAAGAACATAATTTTTCTTTTCCTTGTACCTTTCAGTCTTTCAGATTTCAGTTTCACAAAACCACTAAAATACTGTGGCCTTTCCACTGAGTGAAAGTAAATTATGTCAGTTTTCTCAAAAGCTTGTAAGTGGTTTGACTTTTTCATATTATGTAGCCCAAAGCTATATCAAAATATGAAAAATATTTGTACAGATCAGTATTAATGTGTACACCAAAACAGTTTTAGTTGACAAAACAAAACTGCAGTATTATGCCAATTTTCTTACATTCACTGTTGTCCTATCCATTTCATCTACTACGCAAGTTGCAGGACAACTTAATAACAACAATAACTTCAGTTATTCTACTGGCAATAACTGAAGACATTTCTTTCCATTTTAAATGTTTTAACTGTTCAAACCATGCCCTCTCACATCCTTGCAGTAATTATTTACTGTTCTCTGTGTCCATAATTTTTATTTTTTTTTCTAGTAATTGTTGCCCTCAGAGATTTCAAGGAAGAATATTGATATTTTTTTGAGACAGTGGCAGTTCAGTGTTTGGCTTGCATTACAGGGTCTCACATATTTGGCAATGTAAGTTCTTGATTTGTGCCAGATACGTTAATTAGTTGGACAAACCATAGGACTGTAGAATAGCACAGAATACACAATTCTTACCCATATTGATTAATGCCACACGCAGAATGCTTCACAGATATATGCAATGTATTGTTTGAAGGACAAAATAAATTCTTTCACTAGACTAACTGATATTTTGTGAAAAAAACTTTTGAGCCCAGAATTTTCCTCAGGTTCGAAAGAACTGTTTTCCTAAAAAAGCATATAAGCATCTCATTTGAAAATATTGATATTGGTATCAATTTTATATATTATATTGATATCAATATTGATATCAGTAGGTATAAAATTCCCATGGAAATGATATATCTAAACAACACTAAACTTTAAAATGTTGGAAAATTTCAGAATTAAATTAATGATCACATTTCATTCCAGCTATCTTCTTTCATCTTTTGATAGCCATGTATTGATTAAGAAAGGGAGACAGAATAAAAAGTCCTTTGTGTTGCAAATGTATCCTATTTGAAAGCAATGAATGCTAGCTATAACTACCCTTTTGAAACAGGAGGAGCTTAGGCTTCAGTTGCTTTGTGTCTTCTTATATCCTTAATTTAAACTTGTTCCTTTTTTTAATTGCCATATTCTTGAGAAATATTCCTCAGCAGTGAGGGGTGGATCTCAGACTGCTTTTTGGGGATACAGAGAGCACTAAGCCAATGAAAGATCTGTGGGTTATAAAGCATCAGATAAAATATTTATATTTCCATAAGAAGTAAAAGTGAACTGCAATTTCAGTCAGTTTTGTTCTGTCACTTATGAATGAGTAAATATCCTGGGCTGACTTGTGCATGTTTAACTTGGCCAAAATCAGATTTACTGATTCATTTTTGACCTCTATTACTTTTAGCAGTTCCATTTTCTTTTTTTTTCCCATCCTACAAGGCTATTAAGGCTGCTTTGGCCATCTCTTTTGCTACCTTTCTTCAAAGGTCAATAGAAAGATTAGTGAAAATGTAGACAAGACAGCTCTGCTCTGGTACCAGTGCCAGGGGGAAAAAAGTTACGATTTAGATTACATGGCCCTTGACTGAGGTTTGCTTTCAAAAGACAGGAACTGTGAAATGTGTATTAGCAATTCTTTAATCTTGTATCTAAATACTTTTTCAAAAGACTAAGGAAAGATAAATAGATTAACAATAACAACAAAAATATCATAGTTTCGCAGTTTCTCAGTAGGGAAATCTGATTTAGTGTGCATTTCATAGTGTCAGCTACTTTTACTATGACAAAGTTAGGAGTAAGGATAAGCAGGTCCTTTCAGTGGAATTTGTTAGGCTCAACATGTGGTTTAAGCTTTGCCTATTTAATAGACAGAAAACTGGGTTAAAATTTTTGCTAGTGGGAAACTTGAATCTGTAGTCATGAACTTCAAAGAAAATTTCAGGAAACAACTTATTCTATGTTTTATAATTAAAAAAAAAAAAACCAAAACAGTGAAACGGTTGTATCTTTTGTTTAAGACCCCAGAGATGGATGCAGCAGTCCAAGTGGTGTCTTACAAGATTGGGGTACAGGGGCAAATCACCTCTCTCAGTGAGAACAGATTAAGAGAACTGGGATTGCTCAGCCTGGAAAAGAGGAAGTTTTGGGGTGATCTAATTGCAGCCTTCCACCAACTGAAGGGAATTTATAGGAATGATGGGGTAAGAGTATTTTGAAGAGCACGTAGTAATAGGACAAGTACGTTTCCATTTTTTCTTTTATTTGCACCTCTCATTCTGAGATATAAGCTGTCAGAAAGAGAAGTTGAAGTCCTTTGTTCAAATATGAGTATAAACTTTCACAGTTATTTAACACTCATGAGACTAATGTTCACCATTCAGAGACTTTTGCAACCGAATAATGCAGTCACTAATATTTTTTGCCTTTCAGATGTACAAAATCTAAGAATGCTATCAAGGCATGAAAATTTCTCAAATTTTAAAAAATGATAGAAAAAACAATTACCTACTGTTTTCTAATACAAAAACCATAGGAAGGGCTTCTATGGCATTATCAGATTCTGCGTGTGGCCCCTTAGTGTTAAAAGAAAGGTAATCATACCTTTAACTACCTATCTCTTTGTCACTATTCATCAGTAAGGTAAGAGGAAATAAGTTTTTCTCTTATGCCTTTATACAATTGCTAAAGTGAAAACACAAAAGCAAAATCATTTTGCCAAGGGACATACTATTTGTAAAAAGAGCAAAATGCTCTGTGTATTCTGGAAGTGTTCAGTATTGAAACCAGCTGCATTCCATTAGTAACATCATTACTTTATATTTCCTAATGTTCAGGTGAAATTTCCTGAGACTTATGCAAAGGATCTTGAAACTGGTTAGCTGCTCCAGCGTCTTCCTTTGAAGCTGACTGCACAGGCTATTTACTCATTCTCTCCTTTTCTTTCTTTTGCAGTCTAATGGAAAGAAATTGGATTCCTTGGCTCTTTCTTTGCAGAAGGTGGTTGCTCTGAGTACGTGCTTCAAGACATCGACATTTTCCTATATTTTGTTCAGGATGGAAATCACTGCCTAAGTTAAAATACCTCACCATAATTATGTTCTGAGGCAAAGTTTGTAGGAAGGGATAGCAGCTGACAAGTTGGTAGAATTGAAAATAAGTTTTCAGAAACAGCCTTTGTTTAGATCTTGAACAGAAAAAACAATCTCACAATCTAACATGTCAAGAACAGCTTTTCTGTGTTTAACTTGATTCTGCTCCTCAATTAGACAGTTTGATCAGGGACCATTTTAGAATGGGAAAAATGACAATGCTACTAGTTTCTGTATGATGAGATCATATGTCCTGAGGAAGAAATGAGAAATGCGGAAATTCCAAAATTATGAAACAAGCATTTCTAATTGCTTGATTTTTTTTTTCGCACTTAAAATTCAACTGAGCTATGAATTTCAACTACCAGGACCTTAAGGCATTTCACTGAAATTCAGTCAAGATCAGTACTGAGAAGTCAAAGCATAGATTTTTAGTGAAAGGTATTCTCCCACTGGTAACTAGGCATTGATACCCTTTATTACTTCTTTTTATCCCAGTTCATTTGGATACGTAATAGTTATATAGTTCAACAAAATTATTCAACATACTACATTCCATTTTTTTTTTCTTCATGTATATTGATTCTGAAAATGATTTTGTTAAGATCAGGGATTGTTTGAGTGCTAGCAGAAAGCCTTGTTCCAAGACATTCTCCTTTCATGAACACAATCTCTGATTTCATTGTGAGGAAATAAATTTCAACATGTAGCATACAACGACTTAGGTCTAGAAAAAACAGTTTTCTTTTGTACTTCTGTCAGTTTACAGGAGAAATATAATTTCTTTTCAGATCTTATAATAAAGAGAGACCTCCTATGAACAAAACTACTTTTTGAACTTGTGAGAGAAAATGGAAAAAAATTTCTAATATATAGCTAGAGTCTTAGATACCAATACCTTCCATTTGAGGATAATACCAAAGAAAATAGCACCTTTAAGCATGTTTTATTAGTAGATGAAACCAAGTTCCTATCCTTGATAGCAATGTGGTGACTTTGATACTTGCAAAATGCATCCAATATCAACTTTTCATAACTAGATTAGTCCTTAAATTTTAAGTGTAATCATTATTTGTTGTAGTGCATCTAAAAATCTTGGTACCTCCCAAGGGTAAAACTCACCTCTGGGTTGTGTAATGTTAGTTCCTACCTGAGAACCTTCTTTCCCTTCCCCCTTCCCATTGGCTGTGACCTCCCTGCATCCCCTAATCACCCCTGCACCCTGGTATAAGAGATAAGACCCAGAGCATTTTGGGCTCTCTCTTGCCCCGGATGGAGCACAGACAATAAACCCGGGATTATTCCAGCAAGTTTGAGCCTCCTGTGCCTAGATACTTTGAGTCCGTGTTGTATCCACTCCAGGACCCCCTCCACCCGTGTTCTGAGACGATTGGGGCTCTCACCACAGGGGGTGGGACAGAGGGGTCCCCTGGGAGGAAGGATTGCAACAATTATTGAATTTATTTAATGATTTAGAGAAGAGCATTTTCATTTGGATATAGTGACATTAGTAAGATTTTTTAAAATTAATTTTGCTTCTCCTGTCGACTGATTATATTTCAGCAAGATAAAATGAAGGCCTGTGCTCCTGAAAAGAGTAAATAAAGAACTTACACTGATGTTTTAGTTTAGATCAAGAATACAATTTTGAAGTCAGTCTCCTAGTTATTCTCACACTTCACACACACACACATTCATACCATAGAGTGGTTTCAGCATGTCAGCTGCTTCCATTCTGGATGAAAATGAAGCCAAACACATAAAAGAAACAGTTCTAGCATTCTCTAACAGCTAAAATTACTTAAATCCAGGGCTTCAGTCCAGCACTAGCAAGAGCAAAGCCTCATATGGTGTGGGCACTGCATCTTCAGTATTTATTGTTTGTGTCTGAAGGCCAGCATCCACTGAGATGCATGGGTTACTACACACTATAAATACTTCAGATAGGCAGCTGTCAGGGAAAGAACAGAATGTTCACACAGTGTTATTAGCTAAAAAGGAAGTAAATTTAAAATAATAAGTAAAATTAATAACTAAAAATAAATTAAAATCCTATTCAATTTCTATTAGGATTTAGTATTTCAATGCAAGCAAAATGAATGGAATTATAATGGGGGGCTTTTAAAAGGATGTGGGACTACTATATTCTGTCACCTTGAAAGAGTTTGGAATCATATTTTTCAAAGACAAGTTTGCCTATTCTGTCCTGTATTATTATTCAGTCTTGAATTTTATTCAAGAAATTCAAGTTCCTGCGTCTCTTTCATGGTGGAATCATGTGGTTCAACAACACTGGAGAATTACTTACTATTTCTTAGGTCTTACTATTCTTTTTTTTTTCCTCTTCATACAGGCTACTAATATATTTAGTACTCTTCATTGATTGTATTCTGTTTGAAATACAAAACAATAAACAGAATTCAAGATCAGTTTTAACTCTAAAAAACCCCAAGCAATATTCCCCAAAAGTACATTATGTGGGGAAATGATAAGCAAAGAAAAACTGTATGTAATCTAGGCTTAAACTGTTCAAATTTTTGTAAGTTACAGACATCCTAGGTATTGATATTTCCCGAGGTAAAGAAAAGAGAAACAGATTATATTTCAGAGATATACTTTCTCTGTTTGTCTGCTTGAGATTCATATCCATCTCTTGTTATCAGCCTGAACAATATTTTTTCTTTCTGAAGTGGCCTGTATTGGTTTTAGCATTACTCTCTTACGGGCTTGCTCAGAACTGGGACTTCCAAATAAGGAGGCTCTCTTCTTTTATAAATGTCTTATCCTATAAGTATTATTATTGCTGTTTTCTCTTTGTTTGCCTTGTATTTCAGTTAGTTATACCTTTTGTTTATGTGTGTGCAGACAATCTGCATAATAATAATAATTATGTAACTTGCGGGTGATGTGTATTGAAACAGAATGCCTCCTCCCCTCTTTTTGGCATAATGTCTTTGCTTGCACTGGGTCTGAATAGCAATTTCAATAATTGGAAAAGTGTTCTACTGTTATATAATATGAGTGACGCATGAAAAAGTCCTTAAAGTGATGCTGTGAAGGATATAAAGCACATTTAAATATTCAAACCTGCAGAAGAATACCAGAAATCAGCAGGTAAAGGATAGCCAGGGCAATATGTTGCAAACTAAGGGTTGACATATCCCCTTTTCTGGCCCTTGGGTACTGTTGTAGCAACAGTGTGGCAGTGTAAGTACAACTAAGTATTTTCTTTCAATATTGTTCCCTGTTTTCACCAACTTCATGTGCTCTTTTCCTTCCAAGGAGCACAACATAGTGTTGTGCTTCAGTAAGACAATTCAGCAATTGCCCACACGAAAATATTTGAGTTACCCCTTGAAGACATCTTGCTGAAGAAAAGTGTTGAATTAGGATTTGAGTGATTGAACATTCAAATTGTAATTGGTTTCAACAGCAATGATAAGAATCTCTCTAGGTAGCCATCTGTTTTGTCAGTGAATGAGATCTCCTGATTATTATACATTTTATAAATGCAGGCAAGGATATGATAACAAAATTTTAAGTAAGAAACACTAATTCCAAAATTCTTGTGTCCTAAATTCCTATTTTTAAAAATACATAAATCAGTATAACTTTTAATACAAAAATAAATTACAAGTCCTGGGCTTCAACAAAATAAGTTATAGTATGTATCAAATGAAATATTATTGCCACAAAACAAAGGGTCTAAACTCTAAGACCTTTTGAAGAGATTTCGATGACTTAGTTGAATCAGAAAAGATTCATAGAGGAACATCTAAACTGGCAAACAAAATGCTTGCAATTAAGGAGTTTTAGAAGAAAGCACCTGAAAAACTCATCTCTACTCCAAAAAATTACATATTTCATGCTGTTACCTCGCTGAGATGAGGAATATCTGGATGGTACACTGAGGTAGGAGGTACGGAACAATTTACAAACACATGCTGCTTTCATATTACAACACTCTCCTTCTAAGTAATTGTTTGGTGTCTCTGTCAGTATTGATTACATTAAATATGTTATTAAAAGATGGTATTTTCTGGGAAGGAGAAGAACATGGCTTAGTGGATAGAAATTTCATCTCTAGAAATAGATATTAATTGAGTCAACATTTAAAAATTAATATTAATTTTTTTGGAGTTAAGTTATAACTTAACTATAGTGTAAACTCCCTACATGATTAAAATTATTGGCTAGCAGGTTTTTGCAACGACTATGTTATGACTTAAGTAAGAAGTACAGAAATACATGGCACAGAGATTAACTATGAGTTTCTGAGAGATTAAAAAACAGGAAGACAGTGTTTCACAAAACTAGTGACCTGTAAACTCCAGTTTTAAGCATGCAGTTTTATTTTCTGTGCAATTATTTGTCCCTAACTTAACATCTGACATGAATGCTCAGCTCTTTTCCCTATTAACACACTAAACTTATCCTAAGTTATTTTACTGAATTCGATAAAGTTAAAATTTGATCTCTAGGAAATTAGAAGCTATTTATTCAAGATGCCCATCAGGATAGTAGTAATTAGGTGTCTTTTAGTTTTCAAAAAGAAGAATAAAATTCTCCAGTTGTCTTCATCTAGCCAGTGACCCTTGTTTTCAACATGAAACAAAGTAGATTTTGAAGGCCATTATTTTGGTCATTGGGATCAAATAATCTACTGAGCTTGTAAAGCTCCTGAATGAATGAAAATTTGGGACTGCTCTTGTGCATTGCATATAGGAAGTACCTCACATTACATATAGTTAATACTCCACCAAAACAAAAAAGTATGAACACATTGTTTCCTATAAATAATATTCTTCCAATGTTCAGAAAAGTAAACCACATCCTTAGAAGCCCATTATTTTTTTAAAAAGTTCATTGATGTGAACTTAGGTGTCATTCATCTAGAAAAGTGCTCATTTTTTGCTAATTTTAGTGATACTAAGTAGTCACTGGTAGTGATACTACTAATATCACTTAATGGCACTTATACTGTGTGGTGAATCTGGTTATCTGAATGCTAAGCATGTAGTTTGTCCCTGGGCATAAACCCAAGCCTGTGCTGGCACCTGAATGGAACCCACCCACCTGTGTGCCTGTTGCTTCTAAAGAAGGTTCTTGGTTATACCAAAAAGTTTTGATGGGTCACTTGACAGGTTCTAGGCTGGTAAGAAAATGTACCTTAAAATGTAGACATTGCCATAAAATTCAGAAATTCTTGAAATTCCTATAAGTGCACTTTAACTCATGTGAAAGATGTATTTAATATTATGTGGGACATGGTCTTTTGCCCTCGAAAATCTGCACTTTTAGGAGAGGCAGACATTATAAATGTGCTTCAACCAATGCTTCTTTTGGGCTTCCCACTCACTTAAATTACATTAGTTCAAAGTTATTTTTTTAACTTCTTCGGAGGGAATAATTCCTTGAAATTGTCCTGTATGATTGAACAATTGCAGCTCAAAAATACCCTAGAAACAAAGTTGATTAGACAAACACCAATGAATGTCAGAAAAAGACAAATATTTGAAAGTGAAATCTTTCCAAGAAACAGACTATTAGGTACTTCCAGAAACAAAATGCTGCATTGTGTGATAGAACTCATCTATTTGCTGATTTTAAATACTCTTATATGAATTAGAAATTAAAATCCAAATTATTTATTCAACTTCTTGGTAATTTATGATTTAAATCAGCAGTTATTTTAAGCTACATTTTACATGGAATTTTCACTTTTATTCTGTTCTTGTTCTGTGCTAATTAAAGAAAAAAAAAAACAGCTGCTGACCTGTTATTAGAAATAAACATGAAGATGAAGAATAAAGGATGTATCATCCTTTTTGAAGATGGAAAAATTATATTTTGCTATGGTTATCTCAATTTACATTATTTCTTGCTAACCCTCAGTAATACACAAGTATTGGCAAGTTAGAATTTAATGATAAATACATATTTACAGCTGAACACTTGTTAAATGTAGCACCATTTCTTAATAATTCCTCAACACATATTTAATATTTATTGTTAATCAATATTTGGTAAGTAATTCAATTTTCTTAATTAATATGACTCCTATTACACAAAAGGAACCAACATGCATGTGATAGAATAAAATAAATCTGTTTTAAAGTTGTTGCCCAATAGCAATTCACAAGAAATGTATTAAATTCCTCTTTCATGTGTTTTCTTTTGATGAACAAAATGGATTGAACAGCTTGGGAAATGACCTGATTCTGAGTTGATTAACAATTTAATCGCATATATATTGTCTGGTCTCATTTATAAGACAGGTAATAGTCAAAGTGACCTACCTCTAACCTTTATGTCTTCTTGATTATAAATACCAAGTCTCTCTCAACACTTGGGTATCTGACTGTGACAGAAACAAATACTGTAGGTGCATGTACTTGATCAAAACTGAAATCTCACCTAAAGACATGTCAACCGCTTCTGAATTGATTAGAAGTGATATGTGGCACATCCTCAAGAGATCTTTATGGTGTCTTATTTTTCTTGACGAAAACCTGGAGAGTGAAACAAAAATTTTCAGTTTCGTTGCCTGGTCATACCTATTCTTCCAGAATAAAATTTTGTACCATTTCCAAATGTTGCCAAGATATAGTAAAATTTTCATTCTGCACACATAAAGCCTGATCTTCCCAATGTTTCTTTCTAAAAGCTTCAAATTTTCATCAGTTTCTGTGAACATAGCACATTTTCTTCTATATTTTGATTACTAATATTAAGACACACTTATTTCTTTATTGCTATTGTCAGGATCTTCAAAAGTGTCTCTACCAATCAGCTTCAGCTGAAAAAAATACGTTATTATTTTAAAGTCCCACTGACGTGACTAGCCTACCTACATGACTTACCACCAGGAATGACTATCATGGTGTTAATCTCATAAAAACTAAGTGCTTGAGTGTCTCACTTTGATAAAATGTAGAGCTAATTCTACCCACACTAAATGAAATTCAAAATATCTTTGATAATTTGTGGCACAGATGATAAGAAGGCTAAAAAGCACTAAACCTACATTATTACATATTATTAATATGCATTAATATCTGTGTTAGTTGTATTTAACTGTGATTGCTTTTATGATAGAAGTCTAGAGACAATATGTGATTAAAATATAAGATAAAAATGTCATGCAGTATAAAAAGTCTGTTTACCTTGATATACGTGAATCTGATGGCAGTGAGTAACACTAATAAAAGATTAGATGTACATCACAAATACATAGTAGTGGTTTTTTGGGGGGTTTTCTTATTTGCTCTTTCAGTTTGCAGCAATTTGGGGTTTTGGGTTTTTTTGGGTTTTTTTCCCTCAAAACTTGCAATTTTAATGTTTAACACCTTTCAGCAAACTTGTATTTCCTAAAATTGTCTAGTAACTTTTTGAATTCAAGATTGTTGTGGCAACCATAAGGCTCTGCAACAATGTTTTATATGACTGAGTTACACACATAATTCCATTTGATTTATTTAAATTTGTTACAATTTTTTTAAGTAGTTCTCTCTTTTCATTTAAATTTGTTCAATTTTTTGCCTGTTCTTTTTATCACTGAGTTAGTATTTTCAACTACATCACCTTAGAAATTCTAAGATCTTTTTCCTGGAGAAGTAATAGATAATTTAAAGGGTATCATTTTATACAGATTTCTGGGGTTGCTTGTTTACATATGAATCATTTTACAGCTATTCATACTGAATTTTATCCTCCATCATGAGACGCTCCTTTTCGCTTTTTTGTTTCACTATCCTGTAATACCTTGCATACATGTCAAAGTCTGTCACCTCATTAATTTTGCCTTTTTCTAAGCAACTAATGAATACGTTGAATGTCAGTTCTGTTAGTAGATCCTACATTTTCATCAGTTCTTTAAATTTCTTATAATGCTCTTGCAGGCCTAATGGCAGGCAAGAATGATGTTTGTTAAACATTTAGAACATCAATTTATCTGCAGCAAGAACAAAACAAATAATTCCTCATTCCAGGAAATACATGTATCATGGAGTTTAGCTAAAATGGTGGCAGTATGTACCTTGCATGCATAATCAAAGTGTAGTTCAGTGTCTAAATTATCTATTTTGAAAGCTCAAAAAATCCTGTAGAAGTATCAAATAACTTACAAAATATTCTAAGGTATACATGTCTCAATAAATTACAAAAAGAATTGTTTAATGTCAAACTTTAGAATGTTTCTATAGTCAGTGGAATACCGTAAGTTGCTCTTTTTTTTACCATTTATCTTCTCCTATTATCTATCTTAAAATAAAGTGAAACTCCTGCTCGATTGGCTAGTTCTCATTAGTTATACTGAGAATACATGTTCTTCAGCTTGGAAAAGTATGTAGCTTGCAGATGGCTGAAGGTAGAATTCTGTCATTCTTATTTCAATTAAAATTAATGGTGAAGACTTGTTACTCAGTGAATTGCCTACAATTGTTACAAAGAACATATACCCACAAGTCAGAGAGTAAGAACTCTTTTGGTCTACAAGGAATAAAAGACTAAAAGACTTCGGGACATGATACAAGCAGAGCAAGGTTTTGTACAAACCCAGATGGATGAAACTAGTCTAGATGAAGACAATTGTGAAACTGGGAAAGAAAGAGAGCATATTTTTTTCTTCTTCTTTTTTATTTTCTTTTTTATTTTTTTTTATTTATGTTTGTGTGTGTGTGTGTGTGTGTGTGTGTGTGATGTAGTCGATGAAATATGTATGGAATGGAAGAAATCTCAGAAATCTGTTTTAATATTGAACTGTACAAATTTCTCATGGTGACTGTATCATTAACTTCCACTAATAGGCCATTTAGAGAACCAGTTGTAACTCCTTTGTTTGTGAAACATAAGAGAAATATAGAAAAGGAAACCTGCTTTCAAAATATGTAGTACAATGAAATATGAAATAGAAGAATTTAATTTACTATGGAAAAGGTGATTGTATTTAGACAATATTTGCACTGTCTTGGTTTCTCATGTCTGTAGAATAATGACGTTATATTTGCATGGAATAGGAAGTAAAAAACAAATTAGTATTTACAAGTCTCTCTTGCTTTTCATATTTATGTTAATATCTGTGACAGATAAAGTCTTACCACTACAAACACTTCAACCCTGAGATTTGATATTTATGTACAAAATCAAATCTTTGATATCCGGACCACATCTCTCTTTAACAGTCATGACTACAGATGGAATTTTTAAAATAAACCACACTGAAAATATTTGGTGCTGTTAACTATTAATTATTTAACTAGTCCTGATTATGATCTGTGGATGTTGTGAAAAATTGTGATGTCTTTTCTGCAAACAAGAAGAGTTAATACGCGTCCTTTTTTAGAAAGGATCCAGAATGGAATAATTAATTTAGCCATATAACCCCCTTGCCATATAACTTTGAGGAAAATTAATGGAAATACTAATCTGAAGTGAGTAACTTCTGGAGGTATATTTACTTCTGTTTGTCTTCTTTATGGAGATGAGGGTTATTTTTACTGCATGTTTGTCCATACAATGAAAGGTTTCCTATTAAGTTAATAAAGACTAGTCTCCACACTCCCTATAAAGAACCCACTGGCAAACAGGAGCACCCTGATACTCCAGTTAGAAACATGAGTCCCCTCTCTGAACTGCCAGAGTTGTCCCAGGGGGCTCTCAGGCCCAGGAGCAGGGAAAACCCTGCCCCAGAAGTTAGTAAGGGATGTTCCCCATGGCATCTCAAAAAGCAAGGGGAGACATTGTCCATTGCTCTGTAGCTTATCAGGGGAAGAGAATTCTGGAAATGGAGATAGGAATGGATAGTATCTATTCTGCATACACATTTTTGTTGGGAGATCTAGAAACTAGACTGTTGCTTGGGACTATGGGGTACGGGGTCCCTTGTGTCTGGGTAAGAGCAGCTGGAGAGAAACTGGAATGCATACATCCTGTGTGGGGAGATGCCAGTGGCCTATCTGGCAAGTAAAATGACAGTCCTGGGAAGCAGATATCAGAGGCAACCAGCAATTCTTGGCTACTGGAGAGACCAGACATGTATGTATATTATACATATACGTACACATTTCCATTAATGGACATTCATCCCAAAGAGCCAAAAAAGTGAACAAGGTCAGGCCATTACTGCTGTTTGCATTTGTCTTGATGCTGTGTGCTCCATCTGTGGTGATCTGTGTGGCCAGATGTGTACAAGTACTTTGAGTACATGTGCATGTGTGTCTGCTAGGGCTGCATTCATTAGGTATTAATAGCAGCATCTGCAGGCTTTTGTTTATTGAGCTACTGCATTCTTCAACTCCTAGTAGTACACATGACAGAAAAAAAAAAAAAAAGGTAAATTTGATTAACTATATGCACCATTTAAATGGTAAATAAAGGCATATAAAATAGTAATAGATTCTGACTACAATTTCTGTTCTAATACTCTTCACAGTCTGTTGCTTTGGCTGTGCATCAGTGAGTGCTACATATTGTCCTTCCTCATATCTGGCTGTGGCCTTCTGCAGGGTAATTTGTGTTATTGCAGAAGTAAATTATGCAACTTGAAGCACACCATTAACACTGTACAAGGTTTTCCAGATGTCCAGATATCAAATGATTAGTATATAGTCTGTGGACATTACAAGCCAAATGTTATTAATTGGCTGTAAAGGAGACAGAGATGGAAAGACCAGGTTCTCAGGAAATATTTGGCCTTCCATGTGAGAATGTATGTCCATCCTGTCTATCACAGATGTAAATGCACTTAAAACTGACTGTATTTATAGTTTCCTCAAGCAAAGGTCTGATGAATTCATGTTTCTAACAGAGATGGAAGATGTACACTTATTAAATGGAACTGAAATGCTTGCCTGGTAACAGCAAGAGTCTGTATTCGGCATATAGCAATGTGGGTTTTTTTCTGTTTTAGTTACTTATATTCATATATTATAGAAGGTAAAAATAATGCTTGTGAGCATAAGATGAAGCAGGAACTTGCAGAGTACAAGAAGGAGAAACCAAATACCATTTTACCCCAAAGTGTAAAATGGAAAACATCATGCTAACAACAGAGAAACAGTAGGCAAAGAGCAGATATGTGAATAGATGTGCTAACAAATGTCAGTAGGAGACGCCAGTTATGTTGTTATTTCTCTTTTAGACCAGGTGTGTTTTTATTTCTCTTTATTTTTATAAAAACATGCAAATATTACCCAGATGGTATGATTAGGAATGATGAAAATTAAAAATCTTCATATTAAATGCTATCATTAGAACTAAAAAAGAGTGGGGTTTGACTTCCAATATAGTTATAGATAAAACGCAGTGCTGTCTAACAAGGTGATTCAACCCACCTGAGATCTGAGCCATTCTTCAGGGATGTCTATCAATGTGCATTAACAATGCAAGAATTCTAACATGATAATGTTCTGACCCAGAAGCCTCATTTTGATGTCATATTTAGATGAGATGCATCCTGAACTCTTCACTGAATTCTTCTCTAGAGGGAGCTGATGACAAAGCCCTTAATGTCTTTTCTGATGACAGAGCTATTATTGTTTACATCCTAGGATCTTCAGATATATCCTACTCATTCTCTGCAGTCTGCACTTGTAGTGCTGTAATTAAGATGTCATCTTTGAAATATATGAAATCTCACCTATTCTGTGGAACACAGCTTACACATTCTCTATTGTCCTTTACAACTTCATGTTTTTTTTTTTGAAAATGCTGAACGGAATAAGGTGTTTTGGATTATTTGGTTAATTTGCACATACTAATTGCAAAGAACACGTAAGATCAAGTGATAGATAAAGCCCTCTCACTTTTGGACAATAAATCAGTAAGCATGACATATCAAAATAAAGTGGAATAAATCATGGTTTAAAAAAATGAAACTAATTAAAAGTAACTTATTTTTTTAAATAAATCAGTGGGGAATAAAGAAAATATATTGTTACATTCTTTTACATATCAGGTCCACTAAATATATTGCTCATATGAAATAGAACTATTTATGAATATTGCCTGGGAACAGATTTTCAAAGTGTCACATGCCAATTAACACAGTACATGTGAACAGAAGCATAATGAATTTGAGATGATAATATTCCCACATGCAGAAAATGTCAACAAGAACATAATTGGCAGCTACAGCATATGGTATATTGAGCTCAAAAACTTGTTTATACCATCTTGAATCTCCCACTAATAAGATCTGTCTTTATTAACAAAATATGAAGGACTATATCTGAAGTGCCATTCAGACGTGTCACTTCGTTTTTGAGATTCAGGCCTGAAAATTGATTGATATGCTTTCTAATGTCAGGCTTGATGTTATATAACCCAGTGGGGTTTGTAGCACTAATATTACGGAGTTTAATACATATTCACCAAGGTTGCACAAAACTGCTTACTAGCTAGAAGTGATATTGACCATTTTTGTGTGTCTGTGCATATGGGTGTATATTTCTGAACTTCTAGTATCTGAAATCACAACAGTCAGTATTTTCAAGGACAAATATGCAGGTCTGATTTCTAAACTTTTGTGGAATCTGCTCTAGTCATAGTTTCTTCACACTAAATCTAATTGACCAATAGAAGATTTCTTCAGTGTTCTAGGCAGGATGTTTCAGCTACCAAATCAAACTTATTTTCTTCATTTACATCTGACTGGCTAGGGCATATAGATCTTTTGGAAATGAAGTATCAGTGTTACGGTGGATGATGTCTCTTTGGCTTCCCTGATGCCTTATATATGTTCTATGAAAAGAGAAGCTGAGCATACTAGGAGTGTCTTAAAACTCCCAAACATATGCACGAAGAAAATAAGTACAAATTAGATGGACGTGAGATTAGAACTATAAATCAGACTGGTGATAATTTCTTCTGCATTTCTGACTCTTTCAAAAATTCTTATGATACATGAGCTCTAATTCAAGTAGCTTCATAATTACAATAATTTTCAAATTTTACATAGCTGGAAAGAAATAAAAGCTTTTAACAAAATTGTGGGATGCTTCCCTCAAAATTTCCCATGAAGTTTCATCAATCCTTTCATTTCCTGTTCTACCTTTTCCAATGTACCTATTAATACTATTAGTGAAATGTAGTTATTGGTTATTATTAAAGCCTTGAAAACATCACTGGAAATCATGTGGTTACTTTTCAAAGTTTCCTCATCCCAGTGTCAGGCAAGGTGCATTTGCATATAATCCAAGAATTACTTTCCACAAAAGTGAATCCCAGCTAGGCTCAGATGCCCCTTATAAGGCTTTAAATACCACTAAAACACAAGTATCCTACCTGTTAAATTTGATATGAAGAGTCTGATGCTGCAAGAAGATAATGTAGACATTTATCTACATCAAAGGCTTAATTATGGTGCTATTTTCTGAGTTGGAAAGGAATGTTCAGAAAGCAATCAGATCTTAGAGGATCATGAATTTTCCTCTAGAAATTTTTTTAGCATTGATAAAAACAGTCATTTACCACTGAAATTAAATACTCATTATATTTGGGAGGGCTTATGTTTTCTTTTAACTTCTTAGCTACATTATTCTATATATTGCAGAAGCTTGTTGTAGTTGATAGCTTGAAATGTATTTTTCCCCTCTTTTAGTTGTGATTTCCCCCCAGCTTCTCTTTCTCCTAATTGTTTACCTGGCGTCAAGTTACCATGGTTACTGAAGTTTCTCTCCTCAGCTCCACGGCGAGAGGCCGGATAGAGTAAAGAGAAGACCCTGCTGGCATTTCCAGCTGCTTGAAGTTTCTTTAGCCCAGGAAAGCACGGGGTTGGGAGAAGAGAGGCCCTTCTTTCCAACACGGAAGTTTCTAACTTTGTTTTTCCTGTCCCAGAATGCCTCTGAGCTATGGAAGCTGGGAGGGCATGCTTACCTTGCCTTCCCTTTCTTTCCCCCCTGTGTTGCCAGGAAACCAAGCCCCCCCCCTCTCCCCCTCTGCCCCTCTGTGGAGAATACTCCTACACCTTTGTGGGCATTTGAAGAAGTTGGTGTCGGTTATTTCTTATCTTGGTGTGTGTAACCTTGATTTGTAGAAAGTTTGTAAGATGTACTAACTGAGAAAATAATTGGTTCTTTCTCTGATGTTCCCTCCCTCCGAGAAACCCTGTTAAAAGAAACCCCCCCAGACTCCAAATCCTTGGTCTCTCGTCCTTTGGATTCCCCTTCACAGAAATAAACTGTGGAATGCAAACCAGAGAGAGAGCCCCCCCCCGATTTCTTTACTCGCTCTATAGACTTGAATTCTTGAAGAAAATCAGTGAACCCCACAAACATATGCTGGCTCGAAACTCGAGTGAAGAGAAACCTCATCACTGAGCTAGCCGGGCCACTCGAGAAGATCGAGTCAAAGCTCTTTTTTTTATTATTATTAACACAAAGGAAATAAAAAAAATTAAATTTTCTTTTAGGTTTAAACCCAATTTTAAATTTACAGTAAATAAATATGATAGCAAACATAATGGTTTTGCAAAGATGTCTATAAAGGAAATATAGAATATCCAGCTGAAATTGGAGAAAAGCTGTAGAAAATTTGAATTTTCCTTTTTAAATTCATGAGATTGACACTGAAGAAAATTGTAACTGAATTTTTTAAACACCACAATGTTTACACCTACCAGTTTTACAGATCATCTGATATTTGTCATGACTTCCTAACCATGTTTCATTGGCTATTTAAGAGCTGTCTAAGAAAAATGTATGATTAATTACTGTCATTGTTCCCAACAGCTTTTCCCATTGTTTTTAGCAGTCTTGTATCCATATAGTAGCTTTAACACAATTTCATTTATAAAGACTACCTAGAAAATATTTAAAAATATGCTAAACCTGAAATTACTGTTTTCAATACTGGCTTTAGCCTCACATGAGCCAAGTACTTTGGCAGCATTCCTCTGATGCTTAGCTCCACTAGGATGCAGAAATACCTACTTTTCTCTTTACATCCCTCACTAGAATGGGGACAACATAGCATATAGTTGTAAAGTTTTCATTGCACATCAGGTGTTGTTGCCATCAGGGAATGGAGGGACAATAATATCCTTTGAACCAATAAATGGATATTGAAAGAGTTCAAAGTTAACTGGGCCAGGAAAAAGATAAGACAAAGAGTGGAGCTCCACAAAGAATATGGCAGGCACTACTGTGGTTTTTACAAAACTACTATTTGTTTCATCCTCTGTTTTCAATGGCATAGGAAATAAAATCCTTATATCCCTATCCTGGAGGGATGTCTTGGGTAAGATTTTTTTGTTTTCTTTCCTTCTATGGTCCAATATATCAGCAGATCACCTTCATTCTTACCACACATGAAAAGAATAAAAAACTCACTGTGTAATTAAGCAATTATTGCTCACCTTTAAATGAATTGGTAGCAATAAAGTAACTCTAACTTTACACATAAACAAGGAGTTTTGGATCATAAAATTGTGTGATAAATTATTAACCTATGTTAGAGTTGCTCTCCAAGGGTTTTCAAATTTTCACCTTCCTATGGTTCTTTCAAAGTGTTGACATTGTTCTTTTTTTTATTTTTTTACCAAATAAATACTTTTTGAAGATTAAAAAACTAAAAATTTCCCTTAACTGTCTTCAGGGTTTTTTGTCTGTTTTTATTTTTGTTTTTTTGTTTGCTTTTTGTTGGCTTGGTTTAGTTTCTGTTGGATTTTTTTCCAAACTTTCAAGCACTGGCAAAATGATTTCTGTAGTAGTTCTGGAGATTTAACTAAGACACT
Source organism: Poecile atricapillus (assembly GCF_030490865.1). Taxonomy (NCBI): domain Eukaryota; kingdom Metazoa; phylum Chordata; class Aves; order Passeriformes; family Paridae; genus Poecile; species Poecile atricapillus. The sequence goes on from NC_081251.1 coordinate 28,080,787, forward strand.
TTTTACTCTTTTTGCTTGATCTTACCATTTTCTTCCCATTGAAGTGCTTATGTGACATTTGGGTCCAAGTCTTGGTTTCTATTTAGTGTCCTCCCTTAATAATCATTTGTAATGCATTTTGTGGGAACAGACTCTCCCAGAATTTCCGAGTGGCAATGTTCTCTTCTGGGGGCTTCAGCATTCCTCAGGAAGGTCCTCAGGAAGGTCTCACTGCTTTCCATAGCAGTATGCAATAGATCAGATTATATCGTACACTGAGTTTTAATAAATGTTCTTACCGAGGCATAAATTATAAAACCAAAATCCATCATATATACTGCTTGTACAGTCATATTATTATATAGTCATATGTCTACAAACAGGTAAGTGCTAACTTTTCCTAATAGGAAGAAGTTTTCATGTAAAATAATGAGAAGAACTATTTGAAAATAAAGCCTCAGGCCAGACTGTCATTTAGGACACTGTCATGGGAGATATGGGTTTAAATCTCCGTAAAGAAATCTGGATGTGAGCCCAGAAATTTCATATCAGGTGAATTTTTTAAACAGTGACCAAATAGGAGAGGTGTTTTGGTAAAAAGCCTTGACCTTTTCCAAAAGATCTGCTGATCTAATTTTGCAATAAGTAAAAAAAATTAAAAGACAATTATAATTCCATAAAGATTATGACATGAGGAAGATCATTCCTTGAGTCCAAAGAGGAAAGCATTTTAGCCTTGGAAAATGGTAGGTATAAAAATATTCTGTGCCTCAGCATATGCAAAGGATTACCATGAACACCTTTCTGCCTACCCTGGTGAAGACTTCTGAAATTCTCGATTGTCCCTAGGTTTCTAATTTAGGACAGATCTGATGCAGTTTTACTTTAGCCCTAGAAGTATATAATGACATACTAAAGCTATTTCTGGCTGCTCAAATCATGACAAGCAATACAGAACTACTCAACATATTCTAGTTTTTTTAAAGCTTATGGTTCTTGTTCATAACTGGCAAACATACCCCCAAAAGTACTTATTATAACTTTAGGAAAAAATCACCCCATTTAATTTCCAGAAGATCTCAAGGACAATTTGTCTTGATTCTACTTTAAGATGTTACCTTTAAATGGATTAACACTATATGCTTACTGTATGGGTTTTTTATGCTGATTATTCATGAAAAAGCTTCTCATATTCTAACTTATCATTTTCTGTTTTATAGGATTTTTTTCCTATGATGAGTCTTCAGTTGCCTCTGAAGTCTTTCCTCTTAGGGAGGTAGTTTTCTTACACAAATGTCATGTAATTCTCTAGAGAATTCTACAGGTTGGCAAGACAGTTCTTTGCACTGTAAATATTTTGCTTCTGGGTAAATTATTGCTTCATTTTGTTTGTAAAATTTAGCAAAACACAAAAGCAAAATATATTATGTCAAAATTAACACAAAGGAAAAAGATATTTTTGGGGGATGTTAATAGATTTTGTTCTCTCTTAGATGTGTTTCAGAATACAATTTAGCTTCATATTAAAATAAAAAAATAAAATATGATGTAGCTCTCATGAGTTAACAGAGTAACTCTCATGGCTGACATTTTTTGTCTTTGTCTCATCAGGTTACACTGGCAAGATCCAGTCCCCATTGCTCCAGGGTCTCAACCCTCGCCTTTACTGAGACTAAAAGCATATATACCAAGCCCCAAAGTTTGAAACAGATTTTGTTTATCACTCTGAGCTTCCATGATGTGATAGAATTAGAGAACACCTATTAACTTAGTATCTGTTCCTGACAAATCCAACATTTAATATACTTGAGTGCTATACTTAATACTTGAGTTCCTGTTTAGATCTGATCTAGAAGAAAGAATGAGAATGAATTATGCAACAAAAACCTCTGCTTCAGAAACGTGTCATTTGTAGATTAAAAAAAAAGAAGAAAAAAGTGACATTACTATTTTTAAGTCTAATCATATGAACATATTATAATGAAATGGTCAATGAATTTCAAATTTAAATCATTTTGACTGGATGGCCTTTCATTTTTGAGAATTGAAAGTAATTTCAAAGCATTTTCATCAATAGGCTCTGAACATAGTTTTATTGGTAAAAAAGTATCTGATCAGCTGCAGTAGATATCTGAATGCTTTTAGTGACTGTTTGAACATGTCCCTTTTTTGTCTGTAAATTTCCTTCTTATCCAAGAGTTAAAGTAGTAAAATCACCCTCTTTTAAATTACACTTGCTGATGTCCCTTTTTAGTATGGTGACCAGTAATACTCAACTTATCACATCTCGGCAGAGCTTATCTGGCTCTATCACTTCGGCCTGCGACAGGAGTGGGTCACACCCCAGGAGCAGGATGACCTGAGGTGTGACTAGAGCACTTGCTCTATGGCTTTTTGGCTGTCAGTCTGCACTCTGAGGAGACAAGGACGAGAGCGAGGTCTTTTGCATGGGATAACAGAGGATTTATTGCTCTGGGGAATATTGGGGGCAAAAGACAGAAAATGCGAGCGTGCAACAGCTGAAATAGGGAGGTGGTTCAAAGGGAGGGTACAAAGCATCAGCTAATCAGAGATATCCTGGGGAGGGTAAAATGCAGGGTTCACAAAATCATCCTCCAATGAGAGAGGTAGGGGGGGAAATTGGGTCACATGGACTAATCAAGTGTCGAAGTTTAGGGGATTTCCAAAGTGGAATTCCAAGCATGCGGTGGGCCTAAAACAGGATTGACAGGAGACTCAGGGTAGATTGACAGCATGGGGTGGGAGGGTCTCATTTGGATCAAACCATCAACTTAGGTAATAACAGAACATACCATTAACAAGAAACACACTGCAACATCTCCCTGATTTCTGTTTAAGAAGGAGAGTTTTGGCATTGAGGAATAGATTCTGATCAGGAGAACACAATTTTCCACCAGAACTGCTGTGTGGATACTTCTACATGATTGACTTCAACATGGTAAACATTAATTAAAAACTTCTGACCTATCATTGGGAAAAAGAACAGTCAGGGATAATCTGACACAATCAATTAGGGGATTGGGTTTTCCAGTTCCTTGGTGCTGGCGCCTCCAGAGGGAAGCCACAGTTACATCTTTGGTGGACTGACCTGATTGTGGTACGGGCTTGGGGATGTGCGGTTTGACCCACTTTTGAGGCACCCATCTCAACCCGGAGGGCTGAGATGTGTGCTGTGGACACACAAGCGTACCCCCACCCCAAGTGATTAACTCAAATGGGCCCTCTACTTTTGCTGTCTCAGGACTCTCTATTAAAACTGGGGGGGTGTTATCTCAATTTCAACTGTGTGTTGCTGCTGAAATGCCAAACAACAGGCGGGTTCAGATGTTCAAATGAGCAGTTTAGAAAATTTATGGTAAACAGTGCTTTACAGAGTTTGATCTGTGGTGGATCACTGGTGGTATTGCTCTGCTGCTGCTCTAGGACTCTCTTGAGCGACTGATGTGTTCAGTCAATGGTGGCTTGACCTGTTGGGGAGTAAGGGATGCCTGTTTTATGGTTTACTCCCCATTTCTGCAGGAACTCCTGGAAGGCCTTGGAGGTATATGTGGGATCATTATCTGTTTTAATCTCTTTAGGGATCCCCAACACAGAGAAGGCCTGCACTAGGTGTTTTTGTGCATCTGTGGTCTTCTCCCCTGTGTGGGCAGAAGCATAGACTGCTCTGGAGAAAGTATCCACTGAAACGTGAACATACCTCAGCTTGCTGAATTGTGGGACATGAGTCACGTCCATCTGCTACACCTCACAGCTGTTGAGGCCTCTTGGATTTACACCAGTACTCAAGGTTGGTACTGCATACCTTTGGCAACTGGGACATGTAGCTACGATGGCTTTGGCCTGGTCCCGCTTTAGATGGAATTGGCGTACCAGGCCAGGCACATTTTGATGGAATTGTTGATGGCTCAGCTTTGCCTGCTGAAAGATGTCTGGCAGGTTGACCATCTCAGCTGGGGCAGCCAGGGCGTCTGCTCTTCTGTTCCCCTCTGCAATGAAACCTAGAAGCTCAGTGTGTGACCTGACATGCATCACATAAAAAGGCTGCTCTCGGTGCGAAACAAGATAAGCTAATTTTGAGAGTAACTTAAACAGGCTAGGATTAGAGACCTCCATTAAAACAGCATTTTCGGCTCTAGATACTACTCCTGCAACATAGGCCGAATCAGTGACTAGATTAAAAGGTTCAGAAAACTTCTCAAAGGCTCTAACGACTGCGTCTAACTCAATAATTTGAGGGGAGCCCTCAACTTCTTTTCCATCTGCTTCCCATTTTTGAGTCTGAGGATCCTTCCAAGTCATCACTGACTTGTGGGATGCTCCGGATGCATCTGTGAAAACTGTCACAGCAATGAGTGGCCTCCGACTTTGTTTTTCCTTGGGGACTAATTTAAATGCCGAATTAAATAATTTATGTCCAGGATTATGAATTGAAATTTGTCCTGGGTAGCTATCTAGAGCAAATTGCAGTGTCTCATTTTCCTTAAGTAACTGCTCCAGAACCACTTTTGTTAACTTACCTGATGTTAGGGTAAGTGGTAGATGGATGCATGCGAAGCCACACCCTGCCAGTTCTCGCATTCTTGCCCTGGCCTTCCAGATCAATTGAGCTATTAACTCTTGTGGCCTGGTGATACTTTTGGACCACTGGTGACTGAGGAATACCCACTCTATGATCAAGAGTGGATCCTTCTGACCTTGATCCCACTGGAAAATCAAGCCATGGAGGTGTGGCAATCTTCCCAAAACAATAAACTTAAATGGCAAGTCTGGCAGGCAGCGATGAGCTTTTTTTGTTGCCATTGCCTCTTGAGCTTTCTCCAGAGCTAGCTTGGCCTCTTGGGTTAGGACCCTAGGAGAACTCAGCTCCTCTCCCCCTTTCAATAAATTGAAAAGGGGGGCTAGGTCTTCTGTTGTTAAGCCCAGCCAGGGTCTGACCCAGTTTAAGGACTCACACAACTGGTGGAGATCAGCTAAGGTTTTAGGGTTGTTTCTGATCATCTATTTTTGAGGAGTAATGGTCCTCTTGCTAATTTGGAGCCCCAGATACCTCCAAGGGGGCACCCATTGAACTTTGTAATTTTGGAGTTCAAATCCTGCAGCAATCAAAACATTGATAACTAGGTCAAGCGTGTGGTGTAGTATATCATCATTGGGGGCACACATGAGTACATCATCCATATAGTGCAGGATGATGGTTTCTCTTGCTTTGGCATGCACTGGGGACAGCAATGAAGCAACATACCACTGGCAGATACTGGGACTGTTTTTCATGCCTTGAGGCAAGGTTCACCAATGGTAGCGCTTCATTGAAGCTTCTCGATTGATGGAGGGAACTGAGAAGGCAAACCGTGGGGCATCAGCAGGGTCAAGGGGAATCTGGAAGAAACAGTCTTTTATATCAGTAACAGCCAAATTCCAATTTTGGGGGAGCATTGATGGGGAGGGCATTCCTGGTTGAAGAGACCCCATGTCTTCAATGACTTTGTTAATTTCTCTAAGGTCCTGAATGAGTTGCCACTTGTCCTTTCCCAACTTCCTGATAACAAAGACCGGGGAATTCCAAGGGCTGGTGGTTGGCACAATGTTGCCTTTTTCTAACTGCTCTTCTACCAATTCATTGAGCGCCTTCAGTTCTTGTTTATTCAGCGGCCACTGATCTACCCATACTGGGTGTTCTGTTTTCCAGTTCAGCTTCTGGGCAGGGCGCTCATCAGCAGCCACTATGAAAAATCCCGTAGGGTTTTTGGGATTCAATTTTCACTCCCTACTGGGACATGGTGTCTCTTCCCCACAGGGGAACTTTATAGTCTAAAATGAATGGGCGTAAGCTGGCCAATTGCCCATCTGGCCCTTCAATTTGGACGATGCTTTTAGATTGTTTGGCAAATTGGGCACCCCCAATGTCCTGTACTTTACCTGTCACGGGTTGCAATTCCCAATGTGACGGCCATCTGGTGGTTGGGATGATTGTCACATCTGCCCCTGTGTCCAACACTCCATCAAGGTGAAGGTAATCTTCACCTCTCCAGAGACCACACCCCATCCAAGGCTTGTCTTCTCCAATGACTTCTGCCCAGCAGACACCTGGTGAAGAATTGTCCACTGGCATCTCATGTGGCATCGGAATCTCCTGAGTGATGATTTGGTCCTGTGGCATAAAGAAGGGTGGGTGGACACAACGTGCCATGAGAATGAGTGCCTCTGGCTCTGATGTTATGATTGCCAGAGAGATTTCAGTCTCCTGGGGTGTGTGCTTGGTGTCCCCGATAATGACATACTTACAGTCCAGTCCAGCAAATAAGCCTTTGTCAAGTGGGTCAACTGACACAACCTGCCAGTTGTATTAAAGAATGTGTTTTGTGTCACAACTAGCTTAAAGGGAGCTTGTGGCTTCCAAACGTTCTCTGGGTCCCTATTCTGACCTGCTTCATTTTTGTCTACACTTGAAGCAGGCCTGTGCTTCCCATCTAGTTTTTTTGGAAGCAGTTGTCCCCCTCCCCCCTGAGAACTTATTGGTTTATTTTGCAGAAGGTGCCTCTTTGGGAAAACCTTTGCTACGTGTCCCTCCTGCTCACATTTAAAACACAGAAAAGGCTGTTGGTGTATTTTTGGAGTAGCAGCAGCAGCCGTTTTCTCTATTCTGTCTCTTTTCTCGAGGCTCTGGGATGATGGCTCTCTTTGTGCAGGCTTCGATGATCAAGTCGAGGGTCGGTGGTGGCTCAAAGGGCAGGCCTAGGATGATCTTCTTGCAGACATCATTAGCATTTGCTTAGGCTTCTTCCAATATTATCTGTTCCTGTAGTTGCCGACTCTCAACCTGCCTCTCCACTTCAACTCAGAGCCTTTCAACAAAATCTGTAAAAGCTTCAGAGGGAAACTGTTTAATATTCACATAACTTTGCTTAGGTTTTTTGTGGGCATAAGGATAAAGGCCTTCTCTGCAGCTCTCTTTACCTGTTCCAACACAGGCTGTGGTATTTTTTCAGCCTGCATTCTAGCTTGTTACCAATCCCCTTGGCCACACAAGTGGTCCATTGAGATACTGTTGTTATCTGCATCAATGGCACAGTCAGGGCTTTGCAAGTGCTCAGGAAGGAGTTCCCGTAATAATCTCTTCCATGTCCTCTCCCACAACAGATATTCTGTTTGGGTTAGGAGACATGCAAACAAATCCCTCATATTGTCAGGAACTAGTGTATTTGAAGAAAAGGTGGGTTTTAAAAGGTGGGTTTTATCTTTTTATGTTGATAATCAAAAGGTTGCCACCTAGGGGTTCCTCTTGCTCGGGTATAGGTAACAGGTGCAGCGAAGGGGATGATCTCATGTTCCAGGTTCTGTTTTTTAGTCTCATGGCTTCCACTTCCCATGCCATTGTGGGAAGTTGAAGCTGGAAGACGATGAGAGCTGCCAGAGAAAGAGGAGGGAACAGGGGTGGGACAGCAATTGGAATGGGAGTTGTTGTTCACAGGTGATATCATGGGAACAGCTGATGTCATGGGAATGGGAGGCTGAGCTGGTGGAAAGGAAGGGGCATCACCCGGGGAAGGGGTGGAGTTTGGGGAGAGGGGAGGAGAAGGAGGGACATGGGTAGGGGTGGGGTCAGGGGATAGGAAGGAGTTGGAAGGAACAGGGTGAAAGGGATTGTGGGAAGAAGAAGCACAAGGAGGGGCCTGAGCTACATGGCTTCCATCATCTTGTGTCTCTTGGGGATCATTCTGAGGGGCAGGGGAAAACTCAGGGAAAACTTGGGAATCTCCTTTAGGGGCATTCACTTGAACTGCAGGATTAACAACTGGGAAAGAGGGGTTTAGGAAAGGGTCCTTGACAGCGTGGCCATCTCTCTCAAGGCAAGGGTACCGAGAAGGCTGTGGGAGGCCAGGGAGTCGGTAGCTCTCCTGCGCTTCATCGCAGTTTGCCTGGCACGGACTTCCCGATGCAAGGGACAAGGAATTTGGTTCAGGGGACAGGGGAGGCGGGGGCGTTAGTTCAAGCTTTTCCTCCACTGTCTTTTCTTCAGCTATCACTGATCAAATTAGCACAAACAATGAAAAGAATTTAGCAACCGATGCATCACCTTTATTTGTCAAAGCTGTTAATTTGCTTCCAACTACATCCCAGAAGGGGATGGTTGGTATTTCCTCGGGGGATACCCTTGGAAAGTGGAAGAAAAGCCACTGAACAAACTTTTTTAACAACCCTCTTGAAAACTTTTTTTCCCTACCCTCCAGGATACCCAAAATTTGAAAATAAATTCCTCTCTGCTGTGCTGACAATTTTGCACCCATTTTCCTTGATGTTAAGCTGCCGGCACAGCAAAAATCCACCCTCCCCTGTAGCAAAAGAAACAACAAACTAAAGATAGAAGTTCCAGGGCCAGTCTCAGGGACAGGGTACTTTCCACAGCCAACTATTGTGGCCTGTAGGTTCGTAGCCACACCCCCCACCACTCCCAAGGAGCAATGCACCCTTCCCACAACTTGTGAGCACCCTCAGCCTAACTTTGGGTATACTCACCCTCCTTTTGTCCACTGGACAGGGGCTGCAGGGAAGTCCTCCTCAGGGAAGTGGTCCTCTGGATGCTAGAGGATTATCACTTCCTCCCCCCCAAAGCCCCTGGAGAAAAACCGGTCTGCTGCACTCAGAGGCAGCTGACAACTAGAACTTCTTGGATAAAATCCACAGTTCATCCACAGGGTCTGCTCACAGGGCCTTGCGGTGGGCGCCAGCTATTGCATCTTGGCAGAGCTTATCTGGCTCTATCACTTCGGCCTGCGACAGGAGTGGGTCACACCCCAGGAGCAGGATGACCTGAGGTGTGACTAGAGCACTTGCTCTATGGCTTTTTGGCTGTCAGTCTGCGCTCTGAGGAGACAAGGATGAGAGGGAGGTCTTTTGCATGGGATAACAGAGGATTTATTGCTCTGGGGAATATTGGGGGGAAAAAGACAAAAAATGCGAGCGTGCAACAGCTGAAATAGGGAGGCGGTTCAAAGGGAGGGTACAAAGCATCAGCTAATCAGAGATATCCTGGGGAGGGTAAAAGGCAGGGTTCACAAAATCATCCTCCAATGAGAGAGGTAGGGGGGGAAATTGAGTCACATGGACTAATCAAGTGTCAAAGTTTAGGGGATTTCCAAAGTGGAATTCCAAGCATGCGGTGGGCCTAAAACAGGATTGACAGGAGACTCAGGGTAGATTGACAGCATAGGGTGGGAGGGTCTCATTTGGATCAAACCATCAACTTAGGTAATAACAGAACATACCATTAACAAGAAACACACTGCAACATCAACTATTTTTTTTTTTTAATTTGTTCTCTATTTTTCTTGTGCTTGGATGTTTAACAAATACATGAAGTGACATCTCTGGGTCCATTAAAGATAATTGAAGCTTCTCATTTTGCAATTTTCTTTACAGCTCATTATTAAGAAAGTAGAGTAAAAACTGCAGCACAGATCCATTACACTATCACAGCAATTACTTTCTGCTGTTACAGATGATATCTAGACCAGTGTACAAGAAAAGGGAAAACAATGTAATGCATGTTGCAAAAGACATCACTTGTTGAGTGTAGTCATGATGATATAGAAGGTGCAGTTTCACCAGTATCAATGCTGAAGTTCTTTATATCCCCTAAGGAATAATCCCTATAATACATAGCCCTTTCAGTTATTTATGTCTTCCTATTGTTCATTTCTCTGAGGAATAATTAATTTGGCCTAGTCAAGATAAGCATTGTTGTCTGCAATCTCTTGAAGAAAAATAATCTTGACAGTAGGCAAATATATGAAGCTAGTTTAAATCTGAGAAATACCACAAAAAAGCCCTGTCAAAAATTACTTTTTTGTAGTGTGGGCTAGATAAATTTATCATTTGGAGTATAAATAAGTTCAAAGATGATCCTATTTTAATACCAAACCAAGATTTTGAATAACTTTTTTTCTCAAGAGAAAAACTCAAACAAAAATCAAACAACAGTTGTTTTTTTGTTGATATACCTTATGTGGAATCCAAGTCAATGTAGTGACACTTGAAAGGGCATTTTTTCTGATAGCAATTGGCTTAAACAATTATTACCTGGCTGCAGAATTTGGAAACATACAAAAAATGGGACATGGGCACAGTATCTGAAAAAAAAAATCTATCAGTAACCTTGAAACCCACAAGAAAACTACATTAGAGTAAAGAAAACCAGGTTGCAATTTCTGGGCAATAAGTAGATTAATATCATTTTTGTCACAGTGCTGTTGTTTTAGAAGAGACTTAGGAAGAACAAAGTCTAAAACTATCCAAAGTGGAAATAGGAACCCCAGGCATGGTAAGATCACAAGAAAAGTCAAAAGACTTAGCAAATGCATATAAAATGGGCCAACCCCCATTCCCAAAGTAGTTATTGATGAAGACTTTTGTAACTGATGAAAAGAGTCACTCACTGTGAATAACTTCCGTGCCAGTACTTAATAATCATATAGCCAGAATCTTCACAACCTGCATAAGGCATGGTTACTTCAAAAACAAGTGGAAAATAGAGTTGTGAGATGTTAGTAGTTAAAATAGGGTTCAGGGGAAAAAGTAAGATCAAGAAAATAATTCCCATCATTTCACTGAGACCAGTATAATTAATACATCTTCCCAAAGATCAGAAGTAGTGAGTTTACAGTAAAGTAGAGAATTATACATACTTTGATATGTCTCCATGACTCTAAAAAATGTCGGCTTCATAAAATGAAGTCCAATGATCTTTCTAATATAGATGGTGCCAGGAACATGCTCTTTTAAAAGTCAGAACTATGGAGATTAGTCACATATGACTGGTCACCCAGACACAGTTTTTGTTTTCATATTTTTCTTTCCACTTTCAAAAATTGCTTTTTATGCATTGATAGAATTTTTTTTTTTAAAAAAAGCATGTATATATTCAAATTTGGTTTTCTATACTTCTAATAAATGAAGCTAAGACAAATATGTATTCTTGATAAATAAGCACATATAGACATGTGAAAGAAATATTAACCATGTAATGTTCTTTTGCATACTTACAGAACAAAAATAATATGTCTTCTTTCATCACTAGGACTTTATTCACTTAGTATGAGTTAAAAGATATACTACTGTGCAATATTTTCATCTAAAAACATCTTTACCGGCTGAATAAAAATAAATAAAACTGTGAAATAAGTATAAACATAATCATAAATGTGCTAAAAATTAAGATACAGACCCTTTAATATTTGTAATAACTTGTCAGTATCAAACAAAAAAGTGTATATCATAACAGTGTTGGGAAAAAAAGTATAATGGCATTTTCTAAAGCATTCAATAGCATGGAGTGGGGTCATTTACAAAATTTGTAATTAACTGCACTGAAAAATTCTGAGCACTGTAGTAATAAAGACTGTTTTGATGACTACTTGAATGAGAAATCATTCCATACAAAAAAAAATCCTATTGATTAACATACACATTTTGATTTCACCTAGTCAAATTATATTTTAAGTCTTTTACCTTTTTTTGTTATTTTCAAACACTTGCTCTGATGTTAAATTTTAAACAGTTGCTACCAGTATTGTAAAAGATTAACATGGCTGGAATGTTTGAAATATAAAAGTGTCAACATTTATTAGTGATAAACACCATCTTTTCTCCTCTCCTGATGGATTATATGTTCTTTCATTAAATGGAAAGAAAGGGTAACAAGGATAAGCAATATTCTGGTGTTTTCTGTTAAAATGTTGCTGGCATTTGAGGCAACTTTTTTATACTTTTCTAAAAGAAAAGGTGTCATTGGTAATTGATTCTGTTGGGAAACTTATGATAAAAATCACATATACTCCCACATCTTAGGGGACTGTCAAATTTTAACTCCATCAGTTTTCTTCTAGACATGCCAGACAGAAGTGTTAACAAGAAAATGTTAAATAACTTAAAACTTTTAAACTGATATTTAGGGAAAGGAAGATTTTAAATGTAATACTGATTATACCAATAAGCCTGAAATGAGCATTTTGTATTTTCAAGATTTTAAGAACTCACAACATATAAGTAACTTAATATTATCATGAACCTAAAGTGGATTAACAACTATATTGGCTAAACCAGATACATTTATGACTATATAAAACTTGCAGCCTTATTGTTATCTTATTTCTTACCCTTTCTGTCCCATGTTTTCCTTGTTTGCCCTGGGAAGAAGTACAATTTTGGTGAAAGAGACCTGGCTTAACTATATTCCTTTCTAGATGAAGAATCTCAGCCAACTTCATTAAGTTAAAGCTTGCACAATCTGAATTGCAAAATTGAGCATAACTAAAATATCTAATTCTTTCTGCAGTTTTGGCAGCTATTCCGTACTCTGGTACAAAGTAGGTCATCCACAATTTTTTTAGTGCAATGGATATTCTGCTGTACAATAGCATCATTTACCTCTCCATTTACTCTAATTGAGGGCAGTTTAATTTGAATTAAATTTAGTTTTACGGCTGAAGTGCCACGATAACAGAAAAGTCAAGGTGAACATGGTCTGCTTTTTTGTTTACTTGATTAAAGTGCATTCCTATGCACTTCCTACTAGAGTAAAACACTACTACATAGAGCACCTACCAAAGGCAATATTAATGAAGTAAAACACTAAAGTAGAAGCCATTGAAATGAATTCCCACTGAAGAACAGACCTAAAGGAATATTTTATCAAAATGAGATATTTCTCTGACAGAATGTCACTGCCACCCAAATAGTTAGAGGAGACGATTATAAAGAATGAATAATAACCACGGGTGCATATATTAGCAGATAGAAATAAAGTATCAAGACTGTTCCTTATGCAAATCAATCTGCACTAAGCATACCATCAATACCCATATCATTAAATGCCTGTATTAATCACAAAAAAGTTATTCTGATTGAGAATTTTCTGCATCTATGCTAACTTCTTTCTTTTTCCTCTCCCTTGTTGTTATAAGACCATATGTACGCTTTTTCGCCTCGTTCCTTTTAAGAAAAATTAAGACTAAATTGGCCAATGCAAACTCCCTGTGAGAACACTTCAAGTTTCCTGGTTCAGGGTGAGGAGATGATGCATCAGATTACCAAGCTGAGGTCTAGAAGCAAGGCTTTGTGACTTTTTTTACTTGGAAAGCAGTAGTATGGCTGAAAATTCCATCTGTTTTTTAAGGTCTTGACTTGTTCAAAAAGTCCCTTCTGGCTGATTTATCTTGTTTTAAGGGTGTCCTTCTCTAATCTCTACGTCTTGATTTTCCAGTATCATTTCATCTATATGCTTTGCAGTTCTGCCTATTTTTGTCCTCATTTTCAGTACTTTTGTTTCTCAGCATTTATTGGTGCTTGATCCTTCACAGATGTTGCTACAAGCTCTGTTTTTTGCTTGCACTGTATTTCTTTTTTCTTTTTATGCACATTTTTTCTGTGATATCACTTTTCACAACTTTTTCTGATGTTTTCACTTTGTTTAATCTCTCTTCTTACACATACTGCCATTAGATCAGGTACCGTGGAGCAGTTACCTTGAGTATTTCCAATGCAATCTAAACACTATGTGTAGTGAGCATTTGTTCAGGATTTTGTTGGTTTTTTTCTGTTCTTATTATCAGCACAGTTCAGATTGTATTTTTTTTTTCTTTTTCTACATTTAATATAAAGTTTGGAAGACCTAGCTTTTAAAACTTTTCCAAAAGTGTCTTAACTGGGAGGAAGTCCCCTAGCATCTCGAAGAAGTGATTTGTCCTATACCCTTTAGCAAAATAATTTTATTGCTGGTATATGCTTACAGGAGGTCTCCTCATGGTACAGTGGAGGGACTGATGAGCTGTGAGATCCTCAATACAAGAGACCATAGCTGAAGGTCAGGAGAATTACCGCTTGCATAAGGAAACTGAAATATTTTGTGAACTAAAGATCTAGTTCACAAGAGAAATTTTTTTTTCATTCACTTTATAAGTGCATTTACCTCACTAATCCACACAATAGAGGGACAAATTTGGATAAACACAACAATAAAGTTGTGCATGGAAACCAAACCTGTTTATGTTTTACCTTTGGCTTTAGGGGGATTTAATGCAATGTTCATGACAGATTGATATGAGGATTAAGTTTCTAAGACAAGATAACGTGTTGCCTGTAACATGATACAGAGTACAAAGCACAATAAATTATGTTAGTTGGGAAGAAAAAAATCTTAAACTTTAGTTCCTCTTAGCCATGCCTGACTTCAGCCCTCTATGTTCTCTTCTGAACATACTGAAAAATCTGCTGTGTTGAAACATCAAAAGTTATAAGTACAAAAACTATTTGTCGATGATACTTCTCTTGCCTATAACATTGAGAATTGTGACAAATAAGCACTTCTTTGGCAGAGCACTGCAGGGTGACAATAATACGTACAATATTTAAATTACTTATTTTTATTGTGTTGATTTTTTTTTATGACTGTATGCATGGGGATTCTCTGAGAAGTGGTCATGGTCAGCATAATACAAGAACCAGTTTCAGCAAGGCCTATTCTGGATTTTATGAAAGAGCTTTTAAATCTAAGAGAATTAGATAAGGATACTTCTTCTCTTTAATTTCCAGTTTTCAGGTGCTCAGCAGTAGGCATTGTCAGCCTAGGAATGCCAGATCTAAAAAGTTTTTCATTGTTGAAAATATTTCCACAATAAAGGAAGATGATGAAGGAGCGTATCTACTCTTTTTCAGAAAGGTCTATGCAAATTACCTCTTTCAGAACTACTTTAGCATCCATTCTTTGGTGTGATACTCCAGCATGCCAACAAGTCTTCTGTTTACTCCTTTCAATCAGTTAATCAGGATAGATACTACCACTACCAGAAGCCTGGACAGTTTGGGGTTTTTTTTTAAGTTTTATCCAGTGAGCAGTATTTTAAACTAAAATAATAAAAGAAAAAAAAAAAAAAAACACACAAAAAAATTCTCATAAAACTGTCCTATCTTATTTGTGTTCATTAAAGCATGCTTCATCATAATATGTGCCTCTGTCTCTACTGAGACACAGGTTATAGACCAGAGAGCTAATGAGATCATTTATACTGAGAGAATAGCGTTGCAGCATAAGGAAAGTACAGATCTAACACAAGGATTGTTATAACTTGGAAATCATAATAACTGTACGGAGACCTTCAGATTTCTAGTGTAAAGAGATGCTAAATAGGCTAAATACTACCTTAAAACATGTATTTTTGAATATTTGTAAAATTTTCTATTTTAATATTATATGCATTCTAAGATTTTATTTGTCTTCTCACCATTTTATTCTTCTCTGTTTGTCAGCCTGTACTGTTATTTCCCATCTCTCTGTTATTCTTCTAGCCTCTTTTTGTCTTCTTGTTTCCCTTGGCTTTATTTTTCACTCCCTGGAGAGACTCTCAGATCACATTAGAAATGTAGGTTAGACTTCTGATATCATTCTTAGAGAAAGAAAAAGAAATTACAGTGTTCAAGGCTATATACAAAATCCTCTTACATGTCTCTGTAGCAATGCTATTTCACGATCCTGAGATGCTCGAATGTGTATTTGTGGATAGGGAAAAAATTAAGACTTAGGAAGGTATAACTTTAGAGTGTCTGAAAACTTAGGCAGAGTTACTTGTCTAACTGTAGAGTTGGTGTTGTGCTAGCCATCCAGTGAGAAAAAAATTCAGAAATGTCACTTTAAAATGAATGAATACACTGAGTTTGGGATTTGAGATGCATTTATGTCATCAGGTCTTCCTTGTTTAGAGAATGCTGTGTGCTATGAATCCCACAACAAGATGCTTCAATCCCTGCATTTACTATAGGGAACATAGGTGCCTGACTCCTAGATTCTACTGCACAGCCTGAAGCAATGAAATTTAGAGCAGTCAGGTTCCTTGTCTATTAGACATCTTTCTGAAAAGAGTTATTCTTGAGCATCTGAGTTGTATAGGTTGTTTTGTCAGGTCAGGATCAAATCTTGTTGTCAAATGATACAATATGTTTTTTATTACAGTATTTTTGTGACATATGCTCCATACATAGAAACAGCAGTCCCATATATGTTAACACAATTCTTTCTGAAACCAAGGATCTCAGATATAGGCTGTTATTCTTTTCTAATGGTCAAAATTATGTGTCACTCGTACAGTTGTTGCATGGTTTTAAAGTTTCAAAACCTGTTGCAAATCATCCTCTATACTATACACAATGCAAAACTTTTTTTTTTTCCAATTCCCTTTTTTTAATTAAGAAACCCATTTGTATTAGGACAAGATCTTTGTTTCTAACCATTCACCTGATAGAGGACACTATTTTGTTGTAGAAAGCAATCAGGTCAGTCTGGCATGATTTGTCTTTGGTAAATTCATCTTGGTTTTTGTCAAGCACATTCTACATTTTACTTGTGAGGTGCCTCAAGATTTTAAAATGCGAAAGCTTTGCATCTCAGACATGCATGTGACTAGGAAGAGATTTTTTAATGTTGTTTGATTTAAACTCTTATAATTTTGGCTAAAATGTATCATATTCACTTCCATGCTATTTCAAATTGTGTCCTTTTGTATCTAATTCTCTTTTCTTGTGTGTTCAGTCAGGTCTAGGCAGTGGGGTAGCTCTCTTTGTAATCAAGTACTGCCCATGAAAATCTATAAGCTGCATTTCCCATTTACCCCTCAGTAGTGACTTTTGATGCACAGGCACAGCTGTAGTTTGTTCCAGTACACTGTCACCTCTGCCTGCTCTGAGGAATAAAGCTGAAGAACTTTTCACCCACATCTATCAACCTCAGTAATATGTACCACAAAACACATATAGCAATGACAAAGTCAACAGGCTTTTATAAGAACCTCTTCCTAATTACCATAGGCGTTTTTATTATTTATTTCTTCCATTGGAGATCCTTGTAATTCTAAGTGTTTGTGCAAAATACCATGTGATAAGACAATGTTTCTGTAAATTTATTCTCTCAGTGATACAGCTGAGAGTATGGTTACACAAAAATCCTCTGGATGAGCGATGAAGCTGTCCTTTTCTCTGGATGCCTCCACAAGAGTCACTTTTAAATCATTCCTTAGCAAGCTAAACTAAAATAAAAATAGAGAGTTATACATGAGAATCTGCTTTGGTTTTTTTTTTATCCTGCTGAATTTTTTATAATAAATAATATTGTTTTCTAAAGTGAATATTATAGAAAGTTACACACAATGTATTTTTAAATGCTCTGTAGTAGACATTTTTTTATGTAATTAAACAGGATAAAATTATTTAACTGTCTGAGATAGTGAAGAGACAAAATGTCATTAATCTTCTGCCAGTGATGCTTTTATGTGATACAAATAATGATGTTTGTAGTGGAAGAGCTTGCTTCATCCTAGTTTGAGTAAATTACTACTAGACTGGCACATTGATTGATAAATTCGTCACCAAGTCTCACTTATTTCCTTGTTCACTTCTGGTATTAGGGAAAATGTTCCAAATGCCAATCAAAAATTTTTCTTAACCACATGAGAAGATCTAGGTAGTTATTGTAAACAAGATTTTTATATGAAGCATTAGAGAATTCCTCCTTGTATTCACAAACTGATGAAATGTATTGAGATACTTGGACTAAGGAACTGTAGGTTCATTTCTGGTGCCTTGATATCTTTCATTACATTTCTTTCATAGGAAACAAAGCTTTTATCAAAGCAGCAGGAAACAGCATTAGCATTGCATGGGTACTGTTTCATGCACTTATGTAAGCTTCCAAGAGAAAGATGAGCAGAAAATGAGTCATGACTGTACATGAAGTATCTGGACTTCTTCAGCTTTCTTGTCTTACAGTTTAAATAATATAGGTGGAGGAAATTTGAGGTAGCAAATCTAAAAAATTACCTGGAGCAGGGAGGAAGAATTAAATATATTTCTTGTTATATATAAGGAAATTAGAGACATTTTAATGTTTTCTCTTAATGTAAATTTAAAACAAGCTCTATGTAAGTGGGGAACTAGAAGTAGAGAACAGGAAAGAAAGAGGTGGGCTTATTGAAAGAGAATACAAACAAGTTTGAAAACCATTGCACAAAAAATTATTCTATTTTTCCATTGGAAAGAAAAGAATATCTATCTACATTTAGATGGTCAAATAAACTTTAACATGTTGGCTTGTCCAATTTGTCAATCAATTTTAAAATTCATGTTTTAACACTAACAAGCTGAAAAGTTGTTTTAGGGCATCAGAAGCCATTTTAATAAAATAATCAAATAAACTTTTTTTTTTTCTCTTTAAATTGCAAAACTATTTTCAGGAAAGGGACATTCAAAGTTTGACTTTGTTTTCCTTGATAGTACTGTGGTTGAAGAACCGACTTCCACTGGACCAATCAATGTAGGATGAAAAACTGAGGAAACTTTCACTGATTTTGTGGATTCTGGGTTCTGTACACTTCTCTAGTTACATATAATTCCGTATAATACCTTGATTCAAACTCAGATTCTCAAACTCAAAAGATTTAAGATTTTTATAGAGGAGGGAGGTGATTCATGAACATTTAAAATCAGTCTTTCACATGAACGTTGTTGAAAGTTGTTGAAAGGCTTCAAAAGTTGGGTAGACTTTCACAATTCTTTGAATACCGTATTATTATAAAGATGAACAGCCAACCACATTTGTATTCTAGGTTCCATATTTAAAAAAAACCCAAGAAATTCAGCTGAAGTTAGTTTTTGCTGAGGCAGAGTAAGAGAATTTTTTTTTTAAGAGATAGCTACACATTTTAGAAACCTACATTAGCACTTAACCTTTAGTGGCAAATTGATCACTAATTACCATATAGGCTTCAATGAGTTTTAATGAGACTATGCTCCTTTCTACTACCTTTCTTATCTGCATGCATACATTATTTTTTTTTTTAAAATAATTTATTCTAAGGAAATAAGCTTTACAGGTTTTCTAAAAAATTAAATACTGTTTTTTCTTCCTGATTTGAAGTATTTTGAAATGCCTGTATATCATATTCCTGTAATTAAGCAATCAGAATTAGGCTACTCCTGTACATCTCTTGTGCAAAGCAAATGGGAATAATTTTTTTTTTCCATTGAGATGAAATGTTTCTTACACTAACAAACATCTTTAAATGTCTCTTTCCTGAAGAAGCCTTGACTTGTTTTCATAAAAGATTTGCTAAGTATTTTGGATTTTTACTTGCCTGTCAAT